>NC_084624.1:15945973-16550973 GCF_033978795.1 Nerophis ophidion | reverse complement strand
TGCACTCAAAGAAGGTTAAAATAGAACTTAAAAGGTATTTAACACATTGGGTTTTTCTTGTTGCACTCAAGGAACAATATACAATTTTTCAAATTACATATAGTCTGCCATAATCAATGATTATGTTAGAATAGAACAGAAAGTTATATTCAATTATTCATGATTTATGATTGCCACTTCTGGTATGTGCTTTAAGAGAAATTATTCACAATCATAATGAAAGACATGACGACGGATGTATTTTTTTATAAGTCTATTCTAGGTCATTAATCATGCATCTCACCTGGACATGAGACGTCTGAGATAGGCTCCAGCGACTCCCATGTGTGAATGTGGAAATAGTGTCAAAGCGCTTTGAGTACCTTGAAGGTAGAAAAGCGCTATACAAGTATAACCCATAACCCATGGATGGATGGTTAATATTCAAGTCAAGAAATGTAAATGCTTGGTGCGTTTTGAATGGGGGTTTTTTTATTTAATTTTATGGGCGAATAGTGGGGCTCCCATTGGATCTGCTGTCAACTGACTTTAATTTACGTTTATTTAATATTTACAATGCATAAAAAATCCATCCGTCCTCATGTCTTTCATAATGATTGTGAACGATAGGCAAAATCTCCCAAAAAACGTAGTTCACCTTTAAGGGCTTTTATAGGCAGAATAGAGCGACTCCCATAAGCTCCATTGTAAGCAGATTTTTTATCGCATTTATTTATCATTTTGAATGCATAAAAAAAAAGAAAAACATATGTGTTCTTGCTTTACATGTGAATGATAGGCGAAACTCCAAAAAAGTGTGGTTCCCCTTCAAAGACAACAGGGGTCCATTCCAGACAGTTGGTAATAATTATGTCTTGTTCTCTGTTTTGTGTTTCCAGGTGCAATTGTGATGGAGAAGCCCAATGTGAGATGGAATGATGTGGCTGGACTAGAAGGAGCCAAAGAAGCTCTGAAGGAAGCTGTCATCCTTCCCATCAAGTTTCCTCACCTCTTCACAGGTGTAAACACACAAAAATTAAAACAATGTACAGGTGCTGGTCATATTATTAGAATATCATGAAAAAGTGGATTTATTTCATTAATTCCATTTAGAAAGTCAAACTTGTAGAATGTATACATTCATTCCAAACAGACTAATACATTTCAAGTGTTTTTTTGCCAAAAAGGAGATGATTATAGCTGACAACCAATGAAAACCCTAAATTCAACATCTCAGAAAATTCGAATATGGTGAAAAGGTCAGATATTGAAGACACCTGGAGCCATACTCTAAGTAGCTAACTAACTCAAAACACCTGGAAAAGCCTTTAAATGGTCTCTCGTTTTGATTCTGTATGACACACAATCATGGGGAAGACTGCTGACTTGACAACTGTCCAAAAGATGACCATTGATACTTTAAAGAAGGAGGGCAAGACACAAAAGGTCATTGCCAAAGAAGTTGGATGTTCCCAGAGCTCTGTGTCCAAGCACATTAATAGAGAGGCGAAGGGAAGACAAAGATATGGTAGAAAAATGTGTACAAGCAAGAGGGATAACCGCGCCCTGGAGAGGATTATCAAACAAAACCGATTCAAAAATGTGGGGGAGATCCACAAAGAGTGGACTGCAGCTGGAGTCAGTGTTTCAAGAACCACCACGCACCGACGTATGCAAGATATGGGCTTCAGCTGTCGCATTCCTTGTGTAAAGCCACTCTTGAATAAGAGACAACGTCAAAAGCGTCTCGCCTGGGCTCAAGACAAAAAGGACTGGACTGCTGCTGAGTGGTCCAAAGTTATGTTTTCAGATGAAAGTACATTTTGTATCTCCTTTGGAAATCGAGGTCCCAGAGTCTGGAGGAAGACAGGAGAGGCACAGAATCCATGTTGCCTGAAATCCAGTGTCAAATTTCCACAATCGGTAATGGTCTGGGGTGCCATGTCATCTGCTGGTGTTGGTCCACTGTGTTTCCTGAGGTCTAGGGTCAATGCAGCAGTCTACCAGGAAGTTTTAGAACACTTTATGCTGCCTGCTGCGGACCAATTTTACAGAGGTGACGATTTCATTTTCCAACATGACTTGGCACCTGCACACAGTGCCAAATCTACCAGTACCTGGTTTAAGGACCATGGTATCCCTGTTCTTGATTGGCCTGCAAACTCACCTGACCTTAACCCCATAGAAAACCTATGGGGTATTGTGAACCGGAAGATGCGAGATGCCAGACCCAACAATGCTGAAGAGCTGAAGGCCACTAGATAGATAGATAGTACTTTATTGATTCCTTCAGGAGAGTTCCTTCAGGAAAATTAAAAAAGTTAATTAATTAAAAAATAAAATATATATATTAAAGCAACCTGGGCTCTCATAACACCTGAGGAGTGCAACAGACTGGTCGACTCCATGCCACGCCGTATTGCTGCAGCAATTCAGGCAAAAGGAGCTGCAACTAAGTATTGATTGCCGTATATGCTGAAACTTTCCATGTTCATACTTTTCAGTTGGCCCACATTTCTAAAAAATATTTTTTGGTACTAGTCGTAACTAATATTCTAATTTTCAGAGATACTGAATTTGGGATTTTCAGTAATTGTCAGTACTAATCATCAACATTTAAAGAAATAAACATTTCAAATATATCACTATGTGTGTAATCCATCCATCCATTTTCTACCGCTTATTCCCTTTCGGGGTCGCGGGGGGCGCTGGCGCCTATCTCAGCTACAATCGGGCGGAAGGCAGGGTACACCCTGGACAAGTCGCCACCTCATCGCAGGGCCAACACAGATAGACAGACAACATTCACACTCACATTCACGCACTAGGGCCAATTTAGTGTTGCCAATCAACCTATCCCCAGGTGCATGTCTTTGGAGGTGGGAGGAAGCCGGAGTACCCGGAGGGAACCCACGCATTCACGGGGAGAACATGCAAACTCCACACAGAAAGATCCCGAGCCTGGATTTGAACCCAGGACTGCAGGAACTTCGTATTGTGAGGCAGACGCACTAACCCCTCTTCCACCGTGAAGCCCTTGAATTGATATAATATGTAAGTTTCACGTTCTGAATATAATTACTGAAATAAATCAACTTTTTCATGATATTCTAATAATATGAACAGCACCTGTATAACCATTCAATTTTGAATCTAGAGCAGGGATGTCCAAACTACGGTGCACGGGCCAAGTGGGGTGCGCTGGTGTTTTTAGTATGGCCCGAGAGACCTTAAGTTAAATAGGAAGTCTGGCCCGCTGACTGTCTCCAGTTTAATTTTAATTGCTTTACGGTCTAATTCCTGCAAACATGTCACTATATTGTGGACATGTAGTACTTTTAGTTACTTTGACTATGAGTTTTAGTTTGAAGTGTAGCGAGCACAGCATCAATTAATATGACCCAATCCAAACAACCTTTTCTGCTCATGGTGCAAATATATTATTACTATCACAAAAAGTAGACGCATATGGTTGCACATGACACACAACCGGCTCACTGAACTATTATAAAAATGCTGAATTATCATACACAATTAAAAATTAAACTCTTAAAACATCCCCTACAAAGCAGAATGAACTCTCTCCGCACTTTGCCATGTTTGGCTCATTTTAGCTGCTTGATATTTTTGATTGATTACAAAACTTTCAGGAGGTTGTCATAAAAGTAAACAAGGTAGGAGTCAAACTTTCACATGCTCTAACTATTCAATGTTTTTTATTAATTATACTTCATATTGCAGTGTCGTCAGGTTCTGATGTGGGCGGGGGAGGTTAATAAGGTTATGTGATGCTGTTCGGTATGTCAGCTGTTGCTTATTTATATCATCACGGTGGAAGAGGGGTTAGTGCGTCTGCCTCACAATACAAAGGTCCTGAGTAGTCCTGGGTTCAATCCCAGGCTCGGGATCTTTCTGTGTGGAGTTTGCATGTCCTCCCCCTGAATGTGTGGGTTCCCTCCAGGTACTCCGGCTTCCTCCCACTTCCAAAGACATGCACTGGGGATAGGTTGATTGGCAACACTAAATGTTTATTTTTTTATTTTTTTATTTTTTCAAATCAATCCAACAAACAACTTCACAGCAATAATATAACGATGCAATTCAATTCTAAAACCAAACCTGACCCAGCAACACTCAGAACTGCAACAAACAGAGCAATGGAGAGGAGACATTTGATAAAACATTGTCCTTTATAATTACAAAAGCTTTTTTTAAAAATCTACTACTCTGCTAACATGTCAGCAGACTGGGGTAGATTCTGCTGAAATCCTAAGTATTGAATGAATACAGAATCGTTTTGAATCTTAAAAATATTGTTTTTGAATCGAGAATCGCGTTTAATCGAAACAATCTATATATTATCGAATCGCGACCCCAAAAATCGAAATTTAATCGAATCGTGGGACACCCAAAGATTCGCAGCCCTAGGGTTAGGGTTGGGGTTAGGGTTAAATATTTTTAAAAAAGTATATATATATATATATACATATATATATATATATATATATATATATATATATATATATATATATATATATATATATATATGTGTATATATATATATGTGTATATATATATATGTGTATATATATATATATATATATATATATATGTGTATATATATATATATATATATATACATATATATATATATATATATATATATATATATATATATATATATATATATATATATATATATATATATATATATATATATATATATATATATATATATATATTTTAAGGATGTAACGGTATCCAATCTCACGGTACGATATTTTCACAGAATTAAAGAAAACGTCTCTGCACATTCAGGTAAGCGGACGCCATGGAGGGGAATTTTGCTGTTTGGACCACCAGGGACGGGGAAGTCGTACCTGGCAAAGGCTGTGGCAACTGAGGCCAACAACTCCACTTTCTTCTCCGTCTCGTCCTCAGATCTCATGTCCAAGTGGCTGGGCGAGAGTGAAAAGTAGGTTCACTGCGTTATTTCTTTTATCATTACAAGTTCAGAAAACAGTTTGGTTGGCGTGATGATATACCGTATTTCTTTGAATTGCCACCGGTCATATATTATGCGCCTGCCTTGAATTACTGCCGGGTCAAACTCGCTTCTCAGAATAATTAGCGCATGCTTAGTATTACCGCCGGGTCAAACTCGTGACGTCACGAGTGACACTTCCCCTGTCAGATTTTTTAAAATGGAGGAGGCTGATTTCAATACCTGTAATTTGAAATTGCATAAAGGGAAGACGATTAAGAGCTATTCAGTAGGATTTAAGGTCCAAGCTATATGTATGCTAAAAAGAACAGTAAGCAGCTATGTTTTATTAATATACCGGTACCTGTGGAGAGGTGGAGCCGACGGTCCGACAGACAGGCAGGGCACGCTCAAGCCCGGCCCAAGATGGCGGCGAGGAGACGTCGAGCGAGCGGAGAGGAGGAGCGGAAGCGCGACCTGGACTGAGGTTTTATTGAAAAATAAACAAAATCAAACTGTTCAAGCCATGTCCTTTCTTGGTGGTCCTGGGAACCCGCAAGACGACGGCTTGAGACCGTCACAATACCGTAGCTGCGTCTGTCAAATATGAGTCATTAAATGACTCCCACCTCCTGGTGGTAGAGGGCGCTAGTGTTCCTTCTTGCAACTACTCGGCTGCAGAAGAAGTGAAATGAGTGACGTGATATGTGCTGGAGGAGGTAATAAAAGAAGATCTCCATCGAGACAGAGAGACTTTTAAAACTGAAGAAAGATAAAGGAAGACTTCTATAAACAAGTTATCGATGCTTTTGATCAGAAGGAGCTGGCATGGACTATATTTATAAGTAAAGGTAAGACCATAATAACGTTTTTTTTTTAATTAAATGGGCTTTTCATGATGGTATTCTTACATCACACTCAAATTTTTACTG
The DNA here is from genome assembly GCF_033978795.1 of Nerophis ophidion. Lineage (NCBI taxonomy): Eukaryota > Metazoa > Chordata > Actinopteri > Syngnathiformes > Syngnathidae > Nerophis > Nerophis ophidion. The sequence goes on along the minus strand of NC_084624.1, from coordinate 16,545,078 downwards.
CATGCCTTTGGTGAGAAGAGGTTTTAAAATAATTAGCGCATACTTACTTTTACCGCATGCCTTTGGTAAGCGCAGGAGTGAGAAGAGGTTTTAAATTAATTAGCGCTCCGCCGGCAATTCAAGGAAATACGGTAATTGTTAAATATGCATATTTGGCCATGATGCATCTGCAAAAGTGAGTAAAAAACATTAATAGAAAAACAAACTTGTTTAAAGCTACAAATAAACTTAGTTCGGTCATTTAATTTTTCTTTAAATTGTTTTATTTCCGTGTATGATTAGCTGCATGTGAGTCTTTTTAGATGCTGGAAGAGCGGCCCTCAGGATCACCAGTCTGGAAATCTTGCGAAATATTAGAAGTGTGCCGACTAATCGATTCTTCTTTTGAACACAAAGTCAAGGCAGATTGGCGCGGTAGTACCACAGATCTCCATGAAGTGGGCAAAGTCCTCCACCCTCTACTCGACATCAACTGCAGTGCTTCCGCGTAGCTCCTTGTGGTGGTTGGTGACTCTCAACGCCAGCTTCTAAACTCCGTCCCCTCCTCCGCATCTACTTTCTCTCCACGCGGAGAGAAAGTAGATGCATTTTAAGTTGTTGGCCACTTTGAGGAGAGTGGCAAACAACAGAGCTACGGCCAAAAAGCTTTGCGGTATCACATCCAAGATTGACCAAAAAGCGACAAAAAAAAGAGGCGAAAACACTAATGGAAACATTAACCGAGACAACAGGGGGAACACAAGACCACAGAGCTCCTGCAACTAGCTGCCACTATAATGGCATCATCTCAGAGTATGTTACCAACAGTGGGTTAATGAACACATTTATGGTTGTGTTTAATTTGTTGGACATGTTACAAGTTACATAAAGAAACATCATGTGATTACATGTGCGTATTTCAGCACATCTGAGGAATAGGAAGAAGCTAAGCTTATATTTAAGCTTCTCCCATTTCTTTTTTTACTGACAGTTCATTCACGCCCTTTTCATTTTTACATTATGTTCACTTCCTTTTGAAAGAAGGTGTATATAAATGCGTAATAACTTATTGGTGATATTTAATCAATGTTAGCGTTGGGTCCGGCAACACCGATGCATCGGCGCATGCGTCGAGCTCATAGAGCTGTGTCGGTGCGCGTACAGCTTTTAGAAAGTCACGTGGCCGATCATGAGCTGTTTCGGTCACGTGACCGATATGCGAACTGTGTCGAACTGACACCTGCGCACTTGTGTTTGTAAGGAAGCGCATCTGTCAACGAGATGCTGCTGCCAATAGAATTGCCGCACTTCTGTCGTTGGTCATTTGTAATTTATTGTCGTCGAAGATCATGGAGCAGCCTCAGGCAAAAAGAAATATTTCCGCCGTGAAATAATTAAGAAGAGAAATCGTGTAAAATTTAATACATTGGAAAAACTTTTTTTTTTATAAAAATTTGTAAAAAAAAAAAAAAAAATCCCAGTCCACAAGCATCCTCATTGACAGCACGTTCTCTTAGATTTCCATGTTATGATACATGTTCACATTATTTATCGACTGTATCTAAAAAAAATGTAATATATATTTTTATTTAAATGAAGATATGAAATAATCCTAAATGAAATACATTGACTTGGTTTATATTATTGTATACCGTATTTCCTTGAATAGCCGCCGGGCATGTAATATGCGCCTGCCTTGAATTACTGCCGCGTCAAACTCGCTCCCCAAATTTATTAGCGCATGCAAAGTCGTGACGTCGCGAGTGACGCTTCCCCTGTCGTCATTTCCAAAATGGCGGAGGAGTTTTATTTTGCTTTCACTATGTGTAAACCAGGGGTCTTGTTCCACAGCCATACAGACCACACTACTGGTTGTGATATAAAACAACTTGTCTTTAACACTTACTAATATGCGTCACACTCTGTGGACCCACACCAAACACATTTCTGGAGAACGGTGGCTCTGTAACACATAATAAACACAACATAAGAATTACCCAGAATTCCAATGCATCCATGACTCGTGGCTATATTATACACCCGCTGTTATGTATTGATATTGTAGAATCTGTCAATCAAATTTTCGTAGCTGTTGGAATCAGTTGCAATAAGTCTGAGTTGTCTTTCATGTCCTTGAAGTGAAGTTAATGTCATCTTCAGTATTTGTTTTGTTTGTTAATGTTTATAACAAGTTGGTTTCTTATTGATCCACATTTACCTTGATGTAGATATTACAGGGGGAACACAATCATATCGGAATAAGACATTGTACTTTGTAAGTAAACACAGAACGTGATTATGTGACAGCTGGAATTAGGTATAGAGTCAGTGGAAAATAGTGAATAAAGGAAAAAATAAGAGGAAATTGGAAGGTAGTTACTTTCAAATGGGAACTAAGCAGAAACCACATTTGTGTGATGTTTATAGAAGATACAGGTTTATCAAGTAGAATTTAGTATGGGAAGGTATATAGATAGATAGATAGATAGTACTTTATTGATTCCTTCAGGAGAGTTCCTTCAGGAAAATTAAAATTCCAGCAGCAGTGTACAGAGTTGAGATCAATTTAAATAAAAGTAAAAAGTAAATAATGGGGGTTTAAATGGAAACAAAATAGAGAAATATTACAATAAGAATAAAAACTAAAAAGCAACATGAGAATAAAAGTATAACAGTGAAATAAGAATATAACAACACAAACTAGGCAGTAGTGACCATGTTATGAAAAAGTATTGCACTGTTATTGTTTTGCATCCCCTGTTATCCTAGTACCCCCCGCTCCCCGCCCCAGAGAGGAGTTGTACAGTCTAATGGCGTGTGGGACAAAGGAGTTTTTGAGTCTATTAGTCCTGCACTTCGGATGAAGCAGTCTAGCATTGAACAGGCTCCTCTGACTACTGATAACGCTATGCAGAGGGTGACTGGCATCATCTAGGATGCTCACTAGTTTGTCAACAGTCCTCTTCTCTGCCACCGTCACCAGTGTGTCCAGTTTCATTCTGATTGTAGAACCGGCCCGCCTGATTAGTTTGATCAGTTTCTCAAGTCTATGTCAGGGTGGGTGACATGGGGGGGCTCTGGTTAACACTCCAATACAGAGTCTATTAGTCCTGCACTTGGGATGAAGCAGTCTAGCACTGAACAGGCTCCTCTGGCTACTGATAACGCTATGCAGAGGGTGACTGGCATCATCTAGGATGCTCACTAGTTTGTCAACAGTCCTCTTCTCTGCCACCGTCACCAGTGTGTCCAGTTTCATTCCGATTGTAGAACCGGCCCGCCTGATCAGTTTGATCAGTTTCTCAAGTCTATGTCAGGGTGGGTGACATGGGGGGGGGCTCTGGTTAACACTCCAATACAGTAGGTGGGGGTAATACACCTTTAACAAAGAGTGCCACACCATTAAACACTACCTTTTTGTTTTTTTACAGTGATGTCAGCGTTGCGTTTGGTCACATGCTCATTGATGTAGAGCAGGGGTCACCAACCTTTTTGAAACCAAGAGCTACTTCTTGGGTACTGATTAATGCGAAGGGCTACCAGTTTGATACACACTTAAATAAATGGCCAGAAATAGCCAATTTGCTCAATTTACCTTTAACTCAATATTATTATTAATAATTAATGATATTTATATTTGTGGAAAACACTGACCATCTTAATGATGAACAAAGACATATCACTATTTCGTCTAGATTTTCCAGTACAAAAATTTTAAAAGAAATTCAAAATACTTTGAAATAAGATTTTAATTTGATACTACAGATTTTCTAGATTTGCCGGAATAATTTTTTTGAAATGTAATCATAAGTTTGAAGAAATACTTCACAAATATTCTTCATCGAAAAACAGACGTTAAAATGAAGAATTAAATAGGCGCCAGCGCCCCCGCGACCCCGAAAGGGAATAAGCGGTAGAAAATGGATGGATGGATGGATGTATTATCCATCCATCCATCCATTTTCTACCGCTTATTCCCTTTCGGGGTCGCGGGGGGTGCTGGCGCCTATCTCAGCTACAATCTATTATTCTTTACAATAAAAAAAAAAATCAATTTACTTTAACATTGATTTAAATTATTAGGAAAGAAGAGGGAGGAATTTAAAAGGTTAAAAGGTATATGTGTTTAAAAATCCTAAAATCATTTTTGCCCTAAATTTGTTTTTCTGAAAGTTACAAGAAGCAAAGTAAAAAAATGAATTAATTATTTTAAACAAGTGAAGACCAAGTCTTTCAAATATTTTCTTGGATTTTCAAATTCTATTTGAGTTTTGTCTCTTAGAATTAAAAATGTGGAGCAAAGCGAGACCAGCTTGCTAGTAAATAAATACAATTTAAAAGATAGAGGCAGCTCACTGGTAAGTGCTGCTATTTGAGCTATTTTTAGAACAGGCCAGTGGGCGCCTCATCTGGTCCTTACAGGCGAGCTGGTGCCCGCGGGCACAGCGTTGGTGACCCCTGATGTAGTATGTTTGTTCGCTTCAGTTTGACTCGCTGCCTCTGTCACGGTTGGTAAAACTGGTGGACTCAAATGCAGAAAAGACAAGTTGAATTAAAGTTCAAGGGTTATTAATAGTGATGGCGCATTATGAAGTGTAAAATACGACAACAAAACCCACGGCTGTTGAACAACTTAAGCTATACATCAAGCAAGAATGGTAAAGAATTCTACTTTCAAAGCTTCAACAATTAGTTTCCTCAGTTCCCAAACGTTTATTGAATGTTGTTAAAAGAGAAGGTGATGTAACACAGTGGTGAACATGCCCTTTCCCAACTACTTTGGCACGTGAAATTCTAAGTTAATTATTATTTGCAAAAAAAAAAGTTTATGAGTTTGAACATCAAATATCTTGTCTTTGTAGTGCATTTAACTGAATATGGGTTGAAAAGGATTTGCAAATCATTGTATTCCATTTTTATTTACATCTAACACAATTTCCCAACTCATATGGAAACGGGGTTTGTATTATTGTATATACTAGGTCAGGGGTAGGGAACCTAAGGCTTTAGAGCCAGATGTGGCTCTTTTGGATGACTGCACCTGGCTCTCAGAGAAATCTTAGCTGACATTGCTTAACACGATAAGTAATGAATAATTCCGCTGGTAATAACAGTGTCAAAAATAACGTTCAAAATATAAAACATTTTCATGCATTTTCATCTATCCATCCGGTTTCTACTGTTCAAAAAGTCGCATTAATGGTAAGAAGTATTTTATTTATTTTTGGTTAGCCTCAGAATAACAATGTTATTAAAAAGAATAAGAGACTTATTATATTCTAAAAATGTTGGTCTTTCTTAAAAATGCACGCATAGAGTTGTATTCAGTGTTAAAAACATTTTTTTAATTCGCTCTCACGGAAATACTTTTAAAAATATTTGGCTTGTATGGCTCTCTTAGCCAAAAAGGTTCCCGACCCCTGTACTAGGTCATAAAATCAGTGTCAATTGAGTCGGTCAATAGGTTGCCTGTAGGGATTTTTAATGTCCAGCAGATGTCAGTATTTAGTGACACAGTATTGACACAGTATCAATACAGTTTTGCAATGTGTCAAAACGCTTCTTGACGCCTCATCAACCCATCACTAGTTATTAATAATAAAATCAGAGGGAAAAGAGGGAGCTCGTAGTCCTTGGCTTTGCGGTCCAGGAGCGCATACTGAGGCTAGCAGTCTGTGGCTAACAGGCTGAGGCATGCGCACATGGCAGGTAGGGAACTGAAGGCAGAGGAAAACCGGGGTAAGACAAGGAGCCAAAAAACACAAACATGGCAGATTTGCAAGATTATCAAAAGTGCTAGAATTCTAGGACAAACTGGTGAGAAGCATTGCCCCATCTAGAAAGGTGAAAGATCTGGCGATCGCGCCAAGTAAAGTCCAAACATTTGTAGGCTGCAGGTGATGAGGGTATGGCAGGCAGCTGAGTGATTAGGGTGCTGGGATCAGCTGTGCCATGCTGAGAGCTGGAGCCAAGCCTACGCCCAAAACACGCCCACTCTCCCAAAGACACACACAGAGACAAACAGACACAGACAGAGACTGTGACAGCTTCAGGAAAGCCACTTTGTTGTTTTTGTTGGTAAACTTAACGATGACAGGTGTGTTGTTATTTCTACCAGACATAGGAATGCATGTATCTATGTTGTCGACGTCCAGATGCACTCTCTTTGAGTTGGCCACCTGTTACACTGTTGAAGCAGCAGCATCTTGTCGTCCTCTGTTATCAGCTGCTCTACATTAGGCATGCGTGTTGTTTGAGGGCCAGTGATTATCACGCTGTTCACGCGGACAGACTCTTGTATTCCTGAATTTGACGCATCATTTTAGATGTAATTTGATCCTTCTTTAAAATATTCACTTGCTCCTTTAGCCTAATTACTTTTTCTTCCAGTCCATACATTTTTCGAAGTGTTGCAGTATCCTCACAAAGTGTCCTTCCTCAATTCGTTCATATTTTTTGACAGGTATAGTATTTCATGTCATCGCGCTGTCTATCAAGCCTCGCTAACACTTCACTCGTCCTGGCTCCCATATTTCACATCCTTCTCCTCTGCATTCGTTGAAGTCAAAGCCTTTTTCTTCCGATGTGGTTTGGGTTTGTCTGCTTTGGTGGTTGGAAGTGGTTGTGAGACATTTACAACAGTAGTAACTCGTGTTTTTAGAGGAGTTTGTTTCTCCCACCAGACGGTGGGAGAACCACCAGGTTCAAGCCAGTGTTATCAGCAAACAAACCTGCGGTCCCTAAGAGTACAAAAACGATGCAAAAACCTTGTAAATACAAATCTCTTTCAATTCCTGTCCTACCTGACAGGAAGTGACATCACAAAAAAATTGTCACAATTTACATGTTAAACTTTGTAAAACGGATCGGAGGAAATTTTGGCTTTGATTGACTTTCCTTTGTATCAGTCACATCTGTCTCGTACAGGTACATACTATGTAACAACACATTTTTTAAACTTATTTAACGACAGAACATCTTATTTAACTTACCAGTTTGGCTTACATTTCGTCAACCACAGACGTGCAAACACATACGTGTGATTAAAACAACATTCTCCTCCATGTAATTGTGTTAATTTTAAATAGTGTACCTTTAATATATCACTACACTGATTTTAAATATAATATGCACATCCTTGTAAATGCAATACTGTATATAACTATACTGATTTAAATATAAAATATGTATACATCCTTATGTAAAATATGTGAGAGATCACTACTCGTTATATTTATTTAAAATGTAATGTCCACACCATTGTACATGTAATATATTTATATATCATATGTTGATTTTAATATAACAATGTGCACATAATTGCACATGTAAGATATTGCTATATTGATGCACAAACATGTTATAATAGTATAAAATTAGCCTGATCAACAAAACACTCGTAGGTGACACCATTTCTCCATAGCTTGTGTAATGGACGTGCGGTATGCAAAAAGCGCTGCGTAATGGACGCTAAAAACAAGACAACATTCAAACTGATACAAACCATAAACACACTCTTCATATGGTTTTAAGTTCATTATAAACATTTTGCACTATTTGTTAGATATAATTCATCATATTCTCATTAATTAAAGTTGGTGCATCAATTTTGTGACAGAGCGAGACATCTTCTTTACATTGGATACATATTATCTTTGTGCTGCATGGCTGTAGTGTTATTCCTCTCAGTCTCTCATGTCTTGTTGATCATGTCTTCTTTGGCTATGTTCTGTTGACCTTTGGACTCTTTAAGTTCATGTTTTTTCACTCCCTGTTTTGTCACCATGACGACCAATCAGTTCACCTGTCCTCACGACTCACACACCTGATTCATTTGAACTCACGCACCTGTTTTCAATCACCACATCACTATTTAAGCCTGTCATTTTCTGTTGGTGCATGTTGGCCCTGTGATGAGGTAACGACTTGTCCAGGGTGTACCCCGCCTTCCGCCCGATTGTAGCTGAGATAGGCACCAGTGCCCCACGCGACCCGAAAGGGAATAAACGGTAGAAAATGGATGGATGGATTTTCTGTTGGTCGTCCTGGCGTCATTGTGATCTTTTCTTGCTCTGTGCTGACTTGTTTCCTGCCTTGCCATAGTTTCGTGCTTCATGCCATGCCAAGTAAGTTTTGTTTGATTTATGTTCATCTTTTTTTAGTTAAAATTAAATAATGTGTTTACCTAAACCCCATGTCCCGGGTAGTCCGTCTGCCTTCCTGGGAGAACGAACCCGCAGCAAGCTGCGAACCCCTCCATCGTGACAGAATACTCCAGCCAAATACGTACCCCGCGGTGATTTCTATGGCAGAGAGGCTTGAAGGGATGCTTGCAATAATGGCCGAATGGAGGAGATGTTTTGACTCCTTTCAAGCTCCCTCCCACCCATCCCTGTTGTCTTTGACCTTCTTTGGGGACGTCTTGGATCCGTGCTTTGAGGGGGGGCTAGGGCCGGGAGCTGTTTTAGTTGGGTGACTCAGCTGCACCCAACCAGGCAGCAACCTCCGGCCCGGCCACCACCACCAGTCTTTCGGCCTGCCAAGCCGCAACCCCCAGCTAGGCCACCTGCACCAAGTCCAAGGCTAGCACCAAATCAAAGGCTAGCACCAAGTCAAGCTCCAGTGCCGCCACCACGCCAAGCTCCAGTGCCGCCACCACGCCAAACTCCAGTACCACGCCAAACTTCGCCGCCTGCAGCTTCCATGCCTGCCACGAGGACGACGCGCGCAGCTTCCACAGCTGCCACGAGAACGACACACCCACCTTCTTGTCGACCCCAGATGTGGCCGTTCCCTGGACGTCCGCCACGCCAAGTGCGCCCACCACAGCGGCCACGGACGTGGCCGTTCCCGGGTCGCCCTCCTCGTCAGGTGCAGCGGCATTCTCCACGTCGCCGCCACCTGACTCTCCTTCGCTGATTGCGAGGACACTTGGTCTGGCGACCCACCGCCAAGTCCCCCTCCCGTCCTCCCATGACTCTTGATCTTGTTTTTTTTTGGTTTTGGACATCTGGGATCTGTCCTTGGGGGGGGGGGTTCTGTCATGATCTGTGGTCTGGATTATGTTTTTTATTTTCAATCGAAGACTCCTTCGGTTCCTGTTTTTTGTGCACCGTTTTGGTTTGGTGACCATGGTTACCTGTTATTTCCACCTGCTTCTGATTAGTTTTCACCCGCTCACCTGCTGCCTGAGCACTAATCAAAGGCATTATTTAAACCTGCCTTGCCCTCCAGTGAGTGCTGGAGTATTGTTTGCTGTTTACTGTGGACTGCCTTTTTTGGAAGCTGAGAGCTATTCCCTGGATCCCGACTCCTGTCCCTGTTTGTGTTTTCCTTACCTTATTTTTTGAACATTAAAACCATGTTTTCATTTTCCAAGCCTGTCATCTCTGCATCTTGGGGTTCGTCACCACCACTTCTTGACACAGTCAAGTTCAAGAAAATGGAGAGACAACTAACGTTAAGACAAAGACAATTAAATTAGAGGTAAAAATTAGATGTGAGAATTAGAACGTGTTTAAAAACATAGAACACTAAATATGACTGTATTGAAACCACAATTAACGCAATATGTGATGACTATATTTCATATTCATATTTTTATACCATAATTTAAAAAGTACTACCTTATGTCTTTATTTTTAACATACGTTGGGGTACAATTTATTTAATATTTATACTATTTCTTTTAACATGTCTTAATGATGATAGAATTTGAAGTGGAACTCTGAAGAAAATGTAATTGTACTGTACAATTGTTGACAATAAAAACATCTTATCTAATCAATAAAGTACTATCTATCTATCTTGACTGACACAGAAATTAAATGCTGTTGTGTAAGTTTGATTTGTAGTTTATCTCATAAAATCACAAGGAATACATATATTCTTTATGAAAGGTATCATTAATTTACTTGGGATGTGGTGCTTGTCTTGAAAAATAGACAATAAAATAACTTCACTCTCTAATATTGTGACAGCCGTTCACTGCATGCTCTTTTTTTTCCCCTCAGACTTGTAAAGAATCTGTTTGACCTGGCCCGCCAGCAAAAACCTTCCATCATTTTCATCGATGAGGTGGACTCACTATGCGGTTCCAGGAACGAGAATGAGAGCGAAGCAGCTCGCAGAATCAAGACAGAATTTCTGGTCCAAATGCAAGGTGAGCAGAATCCACTTGTAATCCTTCGGAAGAGTCAAATCAGCAGTAGAGCTGCAGACAGACGTTTATGTCAGTCCATCTAGGATTTCACTAAGTCCCCATCATGCCAATTCATCACAAATTCAATCATCCATCAAGTTTCTACTTTTTGTCCGTATCGGGGTTGCCAGGGGGCTTTACCCTACCCCAGCTGCACTCGGGCTGAAGGCATTTTACACCCTGGACAAGTCACCATCTCATCGCAGGGCAACCGAGCCACACAAATGATGCGCCGCCTCACAATTTTGAACAACTTTCCCACACATTTTAGCCATTCAGTCATTTTCACCAATGGAATTTCTCTCCCAAACGTGCACTTCAACTGTCTAATCAAAATGCATGTTTGTTTCCTGTGTAGATGAAGCAGGTACAACATGTAACAAAATATCAAGTTATTGTTCAATCGACACAATTATTGTCCTCCCGTGTAGCTCAGACCTACTTCATGTTCCTGTCTACAGCGTAATATAGTATATAAACATTTATTTTAAATTTTTCGTCTTAGTTGGGCGGTGTGGTGCAGATGGTAGAGAGGCTGTGCCAGCAAGTTGACAGTTCCAGTTTGAGTCCAGCTTCCACCATACTAGTCACAGCTGTTGTGTGCTTGGGCAAGACACGTCACTCTTACTCATGATAAATCGTGGTGAGCACCTTGCATGTCAGCTTCCGCCATGAATGAAATGTGTGTGTGAATGGGTGAATGTGAAAATGTAAAGCGCTTTGGGTATCATTCCAGGTATAGTAAAGCGCTATATAAATACAGACCATTGACCATTTAGTTTACATGTATTTATATGTTTATTTGACATTTATTTATCCAGGATAAGGTAGAACATGTTTTTCATTTCCAATGCTGACCTAGTAAGAGGCAACATTTACAGTGGGGCTAAAACGTATTGAGTCAGCCCCCGATTGTGCAAGTTCTCCCACTTAAAATGATGACAGAGGTCTGTAATTTTCAGCATAGGTACACTTCAACTGTGAGAGACAGAATGTAAAAAAGAAATCCAGGAATTCACAATGTAGGAATTTGTAATAATTTGTTTGTAATTTATGGTGGAAAATAAGTATTTGGTCTCTTCAAACGAGGAAGATCTCTGGCTCTCACAGACCTGTAACTTCTTCTTTAAGAAGCTCTTCTGTACTCCACTCGTTACCTGAATCAATGGCACTTGTTTGAACTCGTTATCTGTATAAAAGACACTTATCCACAGCCTCAAACAGTCAGACTCCAAACTCCACTATGGCCAAGACCAAAGAGCTGTCAAAGGACAGCAGGAAAAGAATTGGAGACCTGCACCAGACTGGGAAGAGTGAATCTACAATAGGCAAGCAGCTTGGTGTGAAAAAATCAACTGTGGGAGCAATTATCAGAAAATGGAAGACATACAAGACCACTGATAATCTCCCTCGATCTGGGGCTCCATGCAAGATCTCATCCCGTGGGGTCAAAATGATCATGAGAACGTGAGCAAAAATCCCAGAACTTCACGGGGGGACATGGTGAATGACCTGCAGAGAGCTGGGACCAAAGTAACTAAGGTTACCATCAGTAACACACTACGCCGACAGGGAATCAAATTCTGTAGTGCCAGACGTGTCCCCCTGCTTAAGTCAGTGCATGTCCAGTCCCGTCTGAAGTTTGCCAGAGAGCACATGGGAGAATGTCATGTGGTCAGATGAAACCAAAATAGAACTTTTTGGTATAAACTCAACTCGTCGTGTTTGGAGGAAGAAGAATACTGAGTTGCATCCCAAGAACACCACTGTGAAGCATGGAGGTGGAAACATCCTGCTTTGGGGCTGTTTTTCTGCTAAGGGGACAGGATGATTGATCCGTGTTAAGGAAAGAATGAATTGGGCAATGCATCGTGAGATTTTGAGCCAATACCTCCTTCCATCAGTGAGAGCTTTGAATGGTTGACCAAATACTTATTTTCCACCATCATTTACAAATAAATTCTTTAAGATTCCTACAATGTGAATTCCTGGATTTTTTTTTCACATTCTGTCTCTCACAGTTGAAGTGTACCTATGATGAAAATTACAGACCTCTGTCATCATTTTAAGTGGGAGAACTTGCACAATCGGTGGCTGATTAAATACTTTTTTGCCCTACTGTACATATTAGCAATGTTGCTGTGTGATAATAATCTCTCATCATCTCTCATTTACCAACAAAAAATAGTGCTACAGATCACTCTCAAGAGTTCACAAAAGCTCTTAACCTGTGGGGGTAAATGTATTGCAACATAAATGTTTAAGATGGACAATCATTTTTCAAGTGTAAAACATAAACGAATAATGTCTGCAACTTGTGGACAGAGCAGACAGCGGACAGGAAGCCTTTGGTGGCGTTTCTTTCAGTATCATAATTGACTATAATTCTTAATTATAATTAATTAAAACAATTAATTCATGTGACAAGGAGTCTGAGTTTCGGCATTCTTTGAAATCTAGAGTCTACTTTTAAGTCTGTGACATGAATGAAGTAAAACGTCAATAATCTAATATGATCCAATGTTTGTTGAGTTCCTATGTTTCTTTGATTAGGTTTACATGGGACACTTAAAACACTGATTAATTAATTCAAAGTTGATGGAAAAAATGCATTAAAACATTGGACATTTTGCGGCAACTTTCTGAAAGAGCTTTTTCAAATTCAGGCATTTTAGGTCTTAACAATCTGTGAAATCATGGAAGGGCTGATTGTTACTCTCATCATAGGCTTAAATATTCTATTCAATTTGAGTCATTACATGAACAGGTGTAGTTTATGATTGAACAATGTTACTCTTCGATAGGTTTTTCAAACAATCCTAATTAAATTGTAATTAATGACGATGATTGACTGCAGCTCGGCATGCATCGGATCGACCAACACTCGGAACAAAGGAAAAGTCCAAGATAGGGCTGCACGATTATAACCAAAATAATAGTTAAAGTACCAATGATTGTCGCACACACACTAGGTGTGGCAAAATATTCTCTGCATTTGACCCATCACCCTTGATCACCCCTTGGGAGGTGAGGGGAACAGTGAGCAGCAGCAGCAGTCGCCGCGCCTGGGAATAATTTTTGGTGTTTTAACCCCCAATTCCAACCCTTGATGGAATTGGGGAGGTAATGGGTCCCATTTTTTTCAAGTCTTTGGTGTGACTCGGCCTGGGTTTGAACTCACAACCTACCGATCTCAGGGCGGACACTCTGACCACTAGGCCACTGAGTAGGTGACGGTTACTTGTAGCAATATTGAATTGAATTATTGATCCCGATAATTTATTGTTAGGTTTCTATTTTAAACAATCAAGGTTGTGAATAAGCTTTTCATTTCAAAATCAATCTATTTTCTATTGCGAGAAAGTTGAAATAAAAATATTTTTGTTTTTATTTTAGAAATAAAATGATGTATTTCCTTATTGTATTATTAGATCGATTTAATAATACAATTAAATTTACAAAAGACAAAGGGTTAATTAAATATAAATATGCTATTGTAGAGTCCCTCGTGAAGTATTGTGGGGAGTGCTCAGAGAGTATGGGGTATCTGATTGTGGTGGTCCGCTCCCTGTACGATCAGTGTCAGAGCTCGGTCCGCATTGCTGGCAGTAAGTCGGACACATTTTCAGTGAGGGTTGGACTCCGCCACGACTGCCCTTTGTCACCGATTCTGTTCATAACTTTAATTGACAGATTTTCTAGGTGCGGTCAAGGCGTTGAGGGGATCCGGTTTGGTGGCTGCAGGATTAGGTCTGTGCTTTTTGTAGCTAATGTGGTCCTGATGGCTTCATCTGGCCAGGATCTTCAGCTCTCACTGGATCGGTTCGCAGCCGAGTGTGAAGCGACTTTGATGAGAATCAGCACCTCCAAGTCAGAGTCCATGGTTCTCACCCGGTAAAGGGTGGAGTGCCATCTCCGGGTTGGGGAGGAGACCCTGCCCCAAATGTTGGAGTTAAAGTACCTCGGAGTCTTGTTCACGAATGAGGGAAGAGTGGATCAGTGCAGCGTCTTCAGTAATGCGTACGCTGTATCGATCCGTTGTGGTGAAGCCGGCAGGCAAAGCTCTCGACTTAACAGTCGATCTACAATCCCATCCTTTCTTCTTTGCTTCTCTAACCACTCTTCTCCCCCGATTGCTCAGTTTGTCCTCACAACCAGCTTGAGAAAGAGTTCTATTTAAGGATTATGGATACCATTTTGATCTTTAGAACCTAAGTGCAGCAGAAAATATTTGTAATCTTTGTCAGATCCATGCCTTGCAACAATTCTGTGTCTGAGGTTTTCAGGCAGTTCCTGAAAACAGGTGTGTGCCTTTCCTTCCTAACAGAGCTGGACTTCAATGAAGCTCTAGAAAATGTCAAATAGTAAATGGGTTGTACTTGTGTAGCGCTTTTCTACCCCTTTTTAAGGAGCCCAAAGCGCTTTGACAGTATTTCCACATTCGCCCATTCACACACACATTCACCCACTGATGGTGGGAGCTGTCATGCAAGGCGCTCACCAGGACCCATCAGGAGCAAGGGTGAAGTGTCTTGCCCAAGGACTCAACGGACTCGACTAGGATGGTAGAAGGTTGGGATTGAACCAGTAACCCTCTTATTGCTGGCATGCTGGCACAGCCACTCTACAAACTTTGCCACGCCGTCCCGTCAAGGATAATCAGAAGAAATGGACAGCACATGAGTTCAATATCCAAATGTCACAAAGTGAATACTCATGACCTTGTGATATTTCACTTCATTGTTTAATACATTTGCAAAACATTGGGGCAAAAATAACTCGATTTTAACAGACGGTTGCAATGTTAGAAAGTGTGAAAAACGTAATAGCGTTTGAACACTTTCCATACCCTCCATATATTTAAATGTGTATCAAAAACAAATTGAAACTGTTTTACAGAATTATTGAAGATGTACTATGTACTGTCATTTAACCCTAGAGAAACGGTTCAAATTAATAAGGGCCCTAAATCAATTACTTTTATCTTCATGACAAGATCAAGTATTGCTTGATCTCGTAGTATATCCAGTAGTATATATGAGACAGTAAGCCATGTATTTATCAACTTTGTGCATACATCTTTGAATATTAAATAGTCCATATATTAGAAGTCTTGTAAGAGTGTGCATGTTATAACAATAACATATTGCATGGTATTTGAAGTGTATCTAAGGTCTGATTCTTTTATAGGAGTGGGAAACAACAACGATGGTATTTTGGTACTGGGGGCCACCAACATTCCCTGGGTGCTTGATGCTGCTATTCGGAGAAGGTCAGGGTTCATTGCAATGCCCTTCACTTAAGAACATTGTTTTCCTTTCATATTTGATAAGATGCTGCAATAAATAAGAGAGACTCTTGCTAACCATTATTTGATTGATTTGCTTTGTTGAAAATAAGCAAAACTTGATTACTGAAGTGTACTTATACTGCTGGGCTGCACAATTATGGCCAAAAATATAATCACCATTATTTTTTATCAATATTGATATCAGGATTACTCATCACAATTATTCATTAGTGTCAGAGGTGGGTAGTAACGGACTACATTTACTCCGTTACATCTACTTGAGTAAATTTTGGGATAAATCATACTTCTAAGAGTAGTTTTAATGCAACATACTTTTACTTGAGTATTTTTTAGAGAAGAAACTCTACTTTTACCCTGCTCCATTCATCCAAATTCAGCTCGCTACTCCTAATGATTTTTATCGATCTGTTAATGAATGTTTTTTTGGTTTTAGTTTGTCAAAGTAAGATCTATCTTATGCCTGCGTTTCCAATGCGGTCACTGGTGATATTTGACTCCGTTCCACCAATCAAATGCAGTCAATGGTGACGTTTCACTCCGTTTCACCAATCAAACAGCCAGGCAGTCACATGATTAACTGCCCAAAAAGTTTCAGCGGCAAACAACAACAACAATGGCAGAGACAACAACGAACGCAAACACCCCTGGCCTCACATAAAATCGATGTTCACGCTTCGGACAACAAAAAAAACAGTTATGTAAGGCGTTGTCATATATGTCTCACCAAACAAGTGGACATTTCAGCTTACAAGAACTCAACGTCAAATTTGAGGAAGCAAATCGCGGTAAGTAACGTTAGTAGATATTTTTCCTGTCACTGCTGGCTAATGTTAAGATTCCCTGCTATGAATCACTGTCAAATGCACGTAGTTTGGGTATAATTTATTAACGTACTGCAGCTTCATAGACAGACGGACGGAGACACACACACTCACGCATGCATACACACACCAATCAGAAGTGCACAGTTTGTTCCCGGGTGCAGCCCACACCTATCAGAGTTTATGGTTTGCGTAAAGGCTAACTTGTTATATTCCTTTGTAAATCTCTGTTTTTAGTTTAGAGATAAGGAAAGATTGGCCTGGCCTACTAGGATCCCTGTTTATGTTTGTGAACTTTAAAGAGTATACATTTAGAGTGATGTGATAATCAAACACTCTAGAAGTCTGGAATGAAAGAGTATATAAGAGAATTGACAGAGTGTGTACCTTCAGTGATGAATGATGCGCAGAGGCAGAGTCTGGAGTGTATTCTTTAGCTCGCTTTCCATATTTATGTACTCACTGTCCACTGTGGCCAGCTGCCCGAAAGCTGTAGAAATAGCGTGCATGTCTTTTAGCACATACGCTACAATGTTTGTCCGTCATTATGTAATGTGTAATAAAATAGTCTAATACAAATGGGAAAAAAAGTTAACCACATATTTAAAACAAATATTTGCTTTTGTATTATTAGTATTAACATTTCATCTTGTTCTCATTACCTGATGCCTTTACTTCAGTTTATGTATTTGTGATGCTGTTTGGGGTGCAAAAACCCCAATCATGTTCCATGGGTAGGGATGGGAATTGATAAAACGTATCCGGTTCCGATTCCACTTTTGATTCTGTTTAACGATTTATTTTAGTTTAATGGTTTTCTTATCGAGTGTTACTTGGGAAAAAAAAGACAACAAAAGGTAGATTACCATCAATTTGTTTAGATTAGAGCTAACATGACTTTACAAAGCCAACAGTGAGGTCGTAAGAAGCACATAGCATAGAAAAAATTATAAATATAAGAAATAAATATTCTTCTGTAGAATTTAACAAAATAAAACATATGTAGAAATTCCTCAAGAATGAAACATTTATATTACCATTTTTAAAAGGTTTAAGAATCTTTTGTCATCTCCCTAGAAAATATTTTCGTGACTCTCAATATATTAGAATGGTCTTTTTAGATTTACAAGATGAAACTATCATACACATAACATGCAACACAAGATATGTCAAGCCTTCTTTTGATTAGATTTTGATGATTTTGGTTTACAGTTTACCTTGAATTGAAAAGCTCAGAAAATGTGGGGTCTTCAAAAACTGTAAGCCACATTTGAAGGTAATTGCTGACATTATTGGACTTTTACACAATTTTCAAATGTTATGAGTTTCACCTGAATAATGGAAATGACTGAGTGAATGTGTTTGCAGAAAAACATTCAACTTTTTTTCTGACTACTATTGATCATTCACTTTTTGAAAATCAGGAGCACTCTGGCAAATTGGTGTAAGTTTAAAAGCACAAACTCAGTCACTGCATGTATACTTCTCTACTGCGGTGAAAGGAGACCCTATAGCGCCGGGCAGCAGACGTAGAATTAAGCTCGTAGTTACTGCCGCCTCGGAGCCAGTTAGAATCTGTCTCTCATCTGGCTCATCTAGATGAGAAGGCATTAATTTCAATTTAACAAATAATAGGGCTGACATAAACGGTGAGTTGTATTTACGGCAGATGACGTGCTAGCGTTACTGCTGCTCGGATGAAATCGATGCGGTTAAGAAGCGCAACATTCATTTATAATTATTGCATGCTGTGTGTTCTTCTTGACTGAACTTAAATGTAGAATATATTTATACGATTCATATATTGTATATTATATTTTTATAATATATGATATATATTATATCATTTATTATTATTGAGAGAACTGTGGTGCTGAATTTCCCCCTGGGATCAATAAAGTACTTTCTATTCTATTCTATTCAAATGTTTTAGCATATTGCTCATATGTTCTCCTCTTGATGAAATAGCAATATTGCAGTTATTACATGTAGCGCTGTTGCTCGAGAACGTTTGTTTTGCCTGGGGGCCGCCTTTTTGCTAAACTCACACATCATTCCTAACCACTGGCATTGATAAGGATACATCGGTACACTGGGAACTGGTACACTTTGGATTCCCATCCCTACCCATGGGTAAATCTTGCATCATTTATTGGAAACATGTGCTTGATCTCTTTCTGTATTATATGATTTGCAGCGTGAAACATGTGTAGTATATTACAAAATAAAAAATATAGCATTATTTTGAGCAGTGGTTCTTAACCTGGGTTCGATCGAACCCTAGGGGTTCGGTCAGTCGGCCTCAGGGGTTCGACGGAGCCTCCGTCTCATCCTGACTAAATAAGTTCAATGTTTTATTATTATCATCAAATGACCGCAATCATTTCCATGAGATAATTTTTCTAATACAAATGTTTTGGCACACTTACAATCACGAGAAAAACAAAATTGTTTTTCTTAAGCTCTGTACAAGGTGGGGTTGGAAATAATTTGTACTCCTTTCAGATATTGCATTTAGGTCCCACTAAAACATTCACATGTTGCACAATGAGATGTAACTTTCTGTTTGTAAGATATATATATTAATTAGTATTTCTTTAATATAGTAACATCATTAAATTAAGGAAAAACATTTTATTTTTCACTAAAGAAGGGTTCGGTGAAGCCAAAATCGTAATTGTGATTATAATTTGAATAATTGTGCAGCCGTAAGGTAATGTTACTCTTACACTAAATTTGCTTCTGGATTATATGAAGATTTATGCTCAGTGGGTTTTAGAGGTTAGAGGAATGATATTTGTAAGGTTGAAAATGTTTAGTGTTAGCTTTCAAACGCTGCTAATATTGTTACATTTTTATTTTGTTTAATTAAATTAATAATCTTTTTTTATACATTTAAGCATTAAATGATGTTCTGTTTTCATGAAGTTGTTTTTCTTGAGATTTTAGCTGCCATTCTTCCTGTTACCTGGACTTATAGCATGTGTATGTAACTAAACAAGTATCATGAATTAGTTACTATAGTAACATAAATACCAGAGGCTGTAGGTTTGAAGTAAAAAAAACTGTTGAATTTAAGTTGTATTTTTTTTATCATTGACTGACTTGTAGTCTGTGTCGATCAGATTTGAGAAGCGTATTTACATCCCGCTACCAGAAGAGCCGGCCCGCGCACAGATGTTCCGATTGCATCTGGGCAACACACCTCATAGCCTGAGCGAGGCGGACCTGCGGCAGCTTGCCCACAAGACAGACGGCTACTCTGGTGCTGACATCAGCGTCATCGTACGGGACGCCCTCATGCAGCCTGTTAGGAAGGTCCAGTCCGCGACACACTTTAAAAAGGTGAATTCAGCAAACACTCAGCAGCATCAGTGTAGATTTACACTTAGCTGATATTATGTACATTCATCAAACATGGGTGAGGTACAACAAAGATAAATTGTTGTGATTTTAGCCAAAGATGCTTAGTGTGACATCTTAGGTCAACCAGAAAAGCAAAATGTTTATCCACACTTAAATGAAATAAGCGCTCCCCCAGTGACCAATAGTTGCATTAAAGAGAGTGCATGGATACTTGGACTTCACACGTAGGTGTGAAAATACAAAAAAACTAACTATTTGAGAACTCAGTCTAATTCAGTGCATGGTAACGTAATACCCAGTTTGTAAACATTCTTAAACTTAAACTTTACCGCGCACAAAATTTAGATAAAGCTGGCTTCCTCAAGACAGAAAAAAGAAGAGAGGGGAAAAGGGTGTCTACTTAAAAGCAGTGCGCTCATCAAAAAAGTTCTGAGCTTTCTGTGGAGAGTTAAAGTAACAGTTATCTTCCCCGAGCGGGGCTTGGGGACGACAAGATGCAGCAGGCGGAATTTGATTATTTTCAGGTAAAGAGCGTGTTTAATATTGTTGAATGCAGCCTTTTTTTCAGCCAGAGCAGTACTGGTGTCTTGATACACTCAGATCCTCAGTACTCCATCTTGTGTTATCTGGCCCAAATTAGGACTGTTTATTTATCTTGGAAACGGAAACCTTTAAGGATGAAGGTCCTCGGTTTCGAAGCACCAGCCTCACCTGGTCTGGGACTGAAGGCACGATTGGCTCTCTAAATCTCCAATTGATTGCTGGAAACCTTGGAGCCCATCAGCATCATTCGTAAATCGGAAATAAACTTTGTGGGATCCCAGTCCTTCTCGTTCACCTCGGGAATGTTAATAACACTCAAGTTAGAGCGCCTCAACTGATTCTTGAGATCTTCCACTCTATCCAAAAGCGCGGTAGCACGGGACTGTAAAGTTTTAACAGCTGTCACACTTTTTCATCTATTGTGAATTGTCCCTCAAACCTTACTACCGTGCATCCAAAGATTATTTACAGCCATTCTCTTTTTCCACGTTGTGTTACAGCCTTATTCCAAAATGGAATTAATTAATTTTTTTTCCATACAATTCTACACACAATACGCCACAATGACAATGTGAAGAAGTTGTTTTTTTTTAGAAATGTTTGCAAATTTATTAAAAAAAAACTAATAATTCACAGTCAAAGGTGAGCTCCGGGGCATCCTGTTTTATCAGATCATCCTTGAGATGTTCCTACAGCTTAGTTGGAGTCCACCTGTGGTACATTCAGTTGGTTGGACAGGATTTGGAAAGGCACAAACCTGTCTATATATGTATATAAGGTCTCACACTTGACACTGCATGGCAGACCACAAACCAAGAATGAAGTTGAAGCCACACACTGGCCTCCATCATCTTCAAATGGAATACCTTTGCAACCACCAGGACTCTTCCTACAGCTTTCTGAATTGAGCAATTAGGGATGAAGGGAAGTTTCCAAGAACCCGATGGTCACTCTGTCAGTGTCACAATTCAATTAAATGCAGAACAGAGGAACCCAAGGATGCAGATAGATTGTGAGTAAAACAGTTCTTTACTTAACGAAAAAGTACTCACAACAATGATCCAAAATAGGAGATAACAAAAAATGATGGTGCGAAAAAGAGAACACAAAATGAGCACCGTGGGAAAAAAAACAAAAGCTAATATGCAAAAAAATAACGAAATTTGGGTCGGACTTGCAAGACGTGCAAACTACCTTACCCAAGCTGGATGGTACTGGAAATAGCCAAAAAGGTAAGCACCAAAAATTCAAGAAGCATAGGGGTCATCTGACATGGAGAGTCGAGGAGTGGAATTGCCTAGTGCCATCCAGCTGTGAGGGTGCTGCTTAACTAGTGCTGGGGAGATTGGACAAAGCTGTGCACGTCTCACAACTCCGCCAACAAGGGGAACCAGGAACTCTGGAAAAGAAGTGTAAGAGTCAGGTCTACTGCACCAACAATGGAACACTGAACATACGAACCACAAGGTGGCAGCAGGCGGTGACAGTCAGCGCTACAGCATTCCTCTGTGGAGGAAGGATAATCTTACCGATGGAAAACTATCTCTGCAGCAATCTATCAATCAGGTCTTTATGGTAAAGTGGCCCCACAGAAGTCATTCTGTTTGTAAAAGTTAGCTACAATGGACGTAAAAGACTCTCACAATTCAGACAAAGATTGAACTCTTTGGCGTGAATGCCAGGCCTCCTGTTTGGAGGAAATCAGTCACTGCTCATCACTAGGAAAGAACAATCCCTACAGTGAAGCATGGTGTGGGGATGGTTTTCAGCGGCAGGAACTGGGAGACTAGTCAGGATAGAGGGAAAGATGAATGAAACAATGTACCGAGACATCCTGCAGAAAGCCTGCTCCAGAGCGCGCTCAAACTCAGACTGGGCCGATCTGTTGTTTTTTTCAGCAGGACATGGAATGGACCTAAATACACATCAGAGATATCAAAGAAATGGCTTCAGGAACTCAATAAATGTCCTTTAGTGGCCCAGCTAGAGCCAAGACTTGAATCAAATTGAACATCTCTGAAGAGACCTGAAAATGGCTGTGCACCAAAGCTTCCAATTCAACCTGATGGAGTTTGAGAGGTGCTGCAAAAAGGAATGGGCAAAACTTCCCAAAAATGCGTGTGCTAAGCTTGTGGCATCGTATTCAAAAAGACTTGAGGCTGGCGGAAATTGCTGCCAAAGGTGCATCAACATAGTATTAAGCAAAGTCTGTGAATACATGTGTGAAAGAAAACATGTGATTTCTTAGTTTTTTTAATTTTTAATTTAAAAAAGTGTTAAAAAAAAACAACTTTTTCAGGTTGTCAATTTGGGGTATTGTATGTCGAATCCTGAGGACAACAATGAATGTATTCCATTTTGGAATCAGGCTGTAACATAACAAAATGTAGAGAAAGTGAAAGCACGGTGAATACTTTCTGGATGCACTGTATGAAATTGAAGCTTAAGGTGTTGCTTTGAAATGTGTATTTTGTATGTTATTGTCCAACTCTTGTAACCCCAATTACATGCAGGGATGATTGTCACAATGTTACTTTAATGGAAAAAAATATTATAATATGTAAGTCTAATTGCATATAACAATGTATCTTAACACAAAATAAGCAACGAACACGATCAGAAAACTATGGATGCTTTGATCAGTATCAGCTTATTTTCAGGAAAAACTATGCGATGAGCAAATGGCGATTATTGTCTTTTAATGTCGACCACTTATTTACTTTTAGTTTATTTCTGGTTCCCCTGCTGACAGTTGGTTATGTTCTTACGCAGTGTGGAGCCGCTCCCCCAAAAACATAAACATCACCTCCGTTAAGACAAAGTGCATTTCTTACAAGTAGTATTGTTATTGGAGGACCAGGCTAAACATGTCACACACCAACTAAGAACAACCAGGAGCAAACAAGAAAGCATGCTGATCCCTAAGCTAACCTGCTAAGCCAGCTTGAAACAACAGAAGAAATAAGTACTTAGTAAAGTATGGAAGGGTGTTACTGCAGAAAGTAAACTGTTATTAACAGGACACTAACAAGAACACGAGTAAGAGTTAGAGAGTGGGTAATATACAGTAACAACAATGCTGTGTGGCGGAAAAGGTGTCCATGTAAGGAAAGGGCAGATACATCCAAGTATATCATTAGTGTCAATACCAAGGGCAATATGATCAATACTAGTGTAATTAGATTGATATTTATAAATATATTTTTATTTATTTTACAAACCCCGTTTCCATATGATTTGGGAAATTGTGTTAGATGTAAATATAAACGGAATACAATGATTTGCAAATCATTTTCAACCCATATTCAGTTGAATATGCTACAAAGACAACATATTTGATGTTCAACATATTTGATGATTAGCATGTGCAAATAATCATTAACTTTATAATTTGATGCCAGCTACACATGACATCTGTGAAGGCACCGTTGATGCTGAAAGGTACATACAGGTTTTGGAACAACATATGCTGCCATATAAACGCCGTCTTTTTCATTGATGCCCATGCTTATTTCAGCAAGACAATGCCAAGCCACGTTCAGCACGTGTTACAACAGCGTGGCTTCGTAAAAAAAAGAGTGTGGGTACTTTCCTGGCCCGCCTGCAGTCCAGACCTGTCTCCCATCGAAAATGTGTGGCGCATTATGAAGCGTAAAATACGACAGCGGAGACCCCAGACTTTTAAACGACTGAAGCTCTACATAAAACAAGAATGGGAAATAATTCCACTTTCAAAGCTTCAACAATTAGTTTCCTGGGTTCCCAAACGTTTATTGAGTGTTATTAAAAGAAAAGGTGATGTAACACAGTGGTGAACATGCCCTTTCCCAACTACTTTGGCACGTGTTGCAGCCATGAAATTCTAAGTTTATTATTTGCCCAAAAAAAAAGTTTATGAGTTTGAACATCTAATATCTTGTTTTCGTAGTACATTCAGTTAAATATGGGTTGAAAAGGATTTGCATATCATTGTATTCCGTTTATATTTACATCTAAAACTATTTCCCAACTCATGGAAACTGGTTTGTACATAAAATATATATTTTTTGTGTTTGCCACTTAAAAATTCAAGGAATAATTCCCTGATTTGAGGGAAAGTATTTAAAAGAGTAGTAGATAGTTTTTACTTTTGTTTAGTTATTTGATATAGATTTTGTTTTCATCAAAAAATTGTATGTAATACAAAACAATTATGAACTAGTTTACATATTGTTAAATGTCTACAGCATTCATTATAAATACATTACAAAATTGACCGTTAAAACATAATTAGCATCGGCCTATCTCATCCTGATAGGAACATCCCTGCAGAAAATATTACTGTATATGTGATCTGTACGGTGATATTAGTATGCGGGATGACCAATCCCAACTCAAATATTTTTTCCAGCTTCAAGGCTAATTACCAGTTAACGACTAGCTAGCTGATATTTAACAATCTAAACTAAAACGCTTTGTTGGTGCGCAATTAATCATGTCTTCACTACTGTGTTTTTTGTCTTAAGGTACGTGGGCCATCACGTAGCAACAACCAGGTAATGGTGGACGACCTATTGACACCGTGTTCCCCTGGTGACCCCACTGCCATAGAAATGA
Organism: Nerophis ophidion; assembly: GCF_033978795.1. NCBI lineage: Eukaryota > Metazoa > Chordata > Actinopteri > Syngnathiformes > Syngnathidae > Nerophis > Nerophis ophidion. The sequence goes on along the minus strand of NC_084624.1, from coordinate 16,520,261 downwards.
CTTGGATGGACGTACCGAGTGATAGGCTGCTGGAGCCAATAGTCTGCATGGTAAATATGCACAACTCTCTTGCAGGACTGCAAAACATTACACATACTGCTTCAATGTAATATACCGTATTTCCTTGAATAGCCGCTGGGCATGTAATATGCACCTGCCTTGAATTACTGCCAGGTCAAACTCGCTCCCCAAATTAATAAGCGCATGCTTACTTTTACCGCCGGGTCAAATTTGTGACGTCACGAGTGACGCTTACCCTGTCGTCCTTTTCAAAATGATGGAGAAGGTTTTTTTTGCCTTTACTATGTGTAAACCAGGGGTCTTGTTCCACAGCCATACAGATCACACTAATGGTTGTGATATAAAACAACTTAAACACTCTTACTAATATGCGCCACACTCTGTGAACCCACATTAAACAAGAATGACAACACATTTCTGGAGAACATCGGCTCTGTAACACATTATAAACGCAACATAACACTTACCCAGAATGCAATGTATCCATGACTCTTGGCTATATTATGCGCTACAGCTTTACTGTAGCCTTTAGCCACACAAACACACGGTGATTCCTTGTTTAAAATTCCCGGAGGTGAAGCTTTACTATGGATCAGAGCGGTCAAGCGAACATGGATCCCGACCAAATGTCAACCAGCAGTTTTCGGTGAGAAAATTGTGGTGAAAAGTCGCCTCTTACCGGAGATCAGCTGAGCTTGCGCCGTCTATACAGCTGCCGTCAGACACTGGCCCCAAGACACCCGTGGACACACCCCTCCGACTATCAGGTACTATTAAACTCACTAAAACACTAGCAACACAATAGAAAGATAAGGGATTTCCCAGAATTATCCTCGTAAATGTGTCTAAAACATCTGAATCCGTCTCAATGCTATTGCCTTTTTTTTTTTTTTTACTTGATTTTCTATTTTTTTTTCTAGTCCTTCGCTATCAATATCCTCAAACACCAATCTTTCATCCTCGCTCAAATTAATGGGGAAATTGTCGTTTTCTCGGTCCGAATAGCTCTTACTGCTGGTGGCTCCCATTAAAAACAATGTGAATATGTGTGGAGCCCTGCAACTCGTGACGTCACGCGCACATACACATACGGGAAAGGCAGGGCTTTTCTATCAGCAACCAAAAGTTGTCAACTTTATCGTCGATGTTCTCTACTAAATCCATCTATCCATCCATTCATTTTCTACCGCTTATTCCCTTTTGGGGTCGCGAGGGGCGCTGGCGCCTATCTCAGCTACAATCGGGCGGAAGGCGGGGTACGACAAGTCAGCAAAAATATGGCAATATCGCGAAATGATCAAGTATGACACATAGAATGGACCTGCTAATCCCGTTTAAATAAGAAAATCTCATTTCAGTAGGCCTTTAAACTCGCGATGGAAGCAGCATTGAAAGCAGACAAAAACAATAAGGACCTTCAGGCACCGTGCACCGAGTACAGGACACTACCATATTAGCGTATAACATGAATTGCTTGCAACGTAGCAAGCACAGCGGCTCTGACCATAAATATGAGCTCTGATAAACACAAAGACACAGCGAAAGATGGAGGTGAGACAAAGCGGATCCGGAACTTCTTTAGGTACGTCACTTAGAAATATTTAACTAATTAGCCCTGTATACTGTGTATATGTACATAATTTATCCCTTTTTTTTAGGTGATTTTTCTTTATATACACGTTACAGGTTTTATATCTTTTATCATTGAATGTTTTAAATGTGGGCTTCACGGTGGCAGAGGGGTTAGTGCGTCTGCCTCACAATATGAAGTTCCTGCAGTCCTGGGTTCAAATCCAGGCTCGGGATCTTTCTGTGTGGAGTTTGCATGTTCTCCCCGTGAATGCGTGGGTTCCCTCCGGGTACTCCGGCTTCCTCCCACCTCCAAAGACATGCACCTGGGGATAGGTTAATTGGCAACACTAAATTGGCCCTAGTGTGTGAATGTGAGTGTGAATGTTGTCTGTCTATCTGTGTTGGCCCTGCGATGAAGTGGCGACTCGTCCAGGGTGTACCCTGCCTTCCGCCCGATTGTAGCTGAGATAGGCGCCAGCGCCCCCCGCAACCCTAAAAGGGAATAAGCATTAGAAAATGGATGGATGTTTTAAATGTGATGAATATTTAATGGACCACAATGGAAACAAGCCTTTTGACTTTTTGTGCCATCCATTTGCCTTTTTAAAGCATTACATGGATTCAATTTTTTAAGATGTCAATAAACTTCTCAATCAATCAATCAAAGCCAGCAGGTCAGCTCCGGAGGGCAGTTGAATAGTACCGTAGTTAAAATCTTGCCAACATTTTTTCAACAGATTTCTTAAAGCAGCAAAACATTCCAAATATTCTTTGTATTTTTATTTATTTATTTATTTATTTTACAGTTTGTCTTTGAAACTACAACCCTGTCATACAGAAGATCAATGACTAGTTTTTTTCTACAAACCCCGTTTCCATATGAGTTGGGAAATTGTGTTAGATGTAAATATAAACAGAATACAATGATTTGCAAATAATTTTTAACCCATATTCAGTTGAATACGCTACAAAGACAACATATTTGATGTTCAAACTGATAAACATTTTTTTTTTGCAAATAATTATCAACTTTAGAATTTGATGCCAGCAACACGTGACAAAGACGTTGGAAAAGGTGGCATTAAATACTGATAAAGTTTAGGAATGCTCATCAAACACTTATTTGGAACATCCCACTGGTGTCCAGGCTAATTGGGAACAGGTGGGGGCCATGATTGGGTATAAAAGCAGCTTCCATGAAATGCTAAGTCATTCACAAACAAGGAAGGGGCGAGGTTCACCAATTTGTAAGAAAATTGTCGAACAGTTTTAGAACAACATTTCTCAACGAGCTATTGCAAGAAATTTAGGAATTTTACCATCTACGGTCCGTAAAATCATCAAAAGGTTCAGAGAATCAGAAGCCCCTGCTTATTTCGGCAAAACAATGCCAAGCCACGTGTTACAACAGCGTGGCTTCGTAGTAAACGAGTGCGGGTACTCTCTTGGCCCGCCTGCAGACCAGACATGTCTCCCATCGAAATTGTGTGGCGGATTATGAAGTGTAAAATACAACAACTTAAGCTGTACATTGAGCAAGAATGGTAAATAATTCCACTTTCAAAAGCTTCAACAAATAGTTTCCTCTGTTCCCAAATGTTTAGTGAGTGTTATTAAAAGAAAATGTGATGTAACACAGTGGTGAACATGCCCTTTCCCAACTACTTTGGCACGTGTTGCAGCCATGAAATTCTAAGTTAATTATTATTTGCAAAAGAAATAAAGTTTATGAGTTTGAACATCAAATATCTTGTCTTTGTAGTGCATTCAATTGAATATGGGTTGAAAAGGATTTGCAAATCATTTTATTCTGTTTATATTTACTGTACATCCAACACAATTTCCCAACTCATAGGAAACGGGGTTTGAACAACTGGGTTCTTCAAAATAGCAAAGCTCAACCTCTCACATGAATGATCTTTGCCTTGTATAAAATATAACTTTTTGACTTTACAGTTGTATGCATTTGATGTGATAAAATTCATATAGTTTTACATTACATGCACAAAATTAATAAACATACCTAATGGGGCTGTTTGCAACATTTACACGGATGCCAAGAGGGCGCTAACTTTCCAGTGTATTTAAAGCGTTATATGCGGCCCTCTTATGACTTGTAGGACAGTGGTTCTTAACCTTATTGGAGGTACAGAACCCGACCAATTTCATATGCGCATCCACCGAACCCTTCTTTTGCAAAAAACAAAACAAAAAAAACATTTTTTCAAATTCAAGACAAAGTTATATGTTTTTTTTTACTGGTGCATAAAATCAATCGTGCATGAACCTCACCTTGTTCAAAGAACAAAACCAACACAGTGCATGAACTCACAAAAAATTACACTCCTGCAAATCAGATGGAAAATTAGAGAGAACGTTGTTTGGGGGTGTCGATAATACGCCGATAGGGAGAAGTTTTTATTTTCGCCGAATCCCTGAGGCCGACTCAGCGAACCCCAAGGGTTCGATCGAACCCAGGTTAAGAACCACTGTTCTAGGACATACTGACGTACACTACGTGGCTATGTAACACATGCGTGCATGTTAGCCTTTGTTGTTGTTGGCTAACACTGGCGATTTGGACAGTTAGTTAGCTGTAATTGAATGTATTGTTATCGGCTGACACCCGTGGTCGAGTATGTCTGTCCTCCTCCTTGGTTGTTACGTGTCTTCAGGTGCGTGAATAAGCCAAGTCTGGACCCACTTAGTTGGGTGCAACGTGGGTCCGGGTGGGCAGAGACGGTTGTGGGTCTGGGTGGAACCTTCATAGTGGAGGTGATCTCTTATATTTTGTCTGTGCTTCTGCTCTGCAGCACTGTGGAGATGGTTGTTGCAACGCTGTCACGGACAGTGTCCCTCCAGGCAGTCCTATTTTTTGCTGTATGTCTGTCCTCCTCCTTGGTTGTTATGTGTGTGCTATGTAGGCGACTGCCCAGGTTTTAAGGCAAATATGGCACTTCTGAGGCAAATATGGCACTTCTTGAGGTTATCTTCATTGTTGTCTTACTATCTTTCATTTTGGCCTCCTGGGGCACGCTTTCCTTGGGCAAGCTGAAAGTACAGGACTTGTTTGGGATGGCAAGAGTCAGGCATCCTAATGAAGTGGTCAGTCAAATTGAACTGGTGGTGTTGGGTTGATGTTAAGATCTCTTGATGAATTAAGGTATTTTGATGTTGTGTGGTGATGGTAGGGATGCCAACCTCTTCCAGTTTGGGGTTGGTCCGTCGATCCTCCAAGGTTAATCTGAGGATTCTTCGGAGGTGCCTCTGATGGAAGGCCTCGAGTGCTCTCAGGTGCCTGCTGTATGTGGTCCAGGCATTTGACCCATACAGGAGAGTGGGGAGCAGCACTGCTTTTAGAGTAATATTTTGGTCTTTGCCTGAAGGTAGCTGTTCTTAAAGACCCTTTTCTTTTGCCAAGGCGGTGGTGTACCTCTTCATCAATGGTGTGTTCATTGGTGGCTTTGGATGACAGAAGGCTGCCAAGATATGGAAAGTTGGCCACATTTTCCAACCTGATGTTTTCAATAGAGATATTTGGGGTGTGCTGTTTGGGGGTGGCTGGTAAAGGATTTGAGTCTTCTTGATGTTAATGGCCAAACCAAGCTAACTAATCTTTTGCAAAAGCAGACAAGGTGCACTGTAGTTTTCCGAGAGCATTATTGTCTGCACACTGCAGCTATGTGATGGACACGGTAGTGGTTCGATCTTTAGCCCTGAATCTGTTGATGTTCTGAAATCCCTCAGACCTGTACATATTACTGACTCCCTGTGGCAGCTGGTTTCCTCTAAGGTGAAGATGACTGCAATGAAGATGGAGAACAGTGATGGTGCAATAAAACATTCCTGCTTGACTCCTGTGTCAACCCAAAAGGGTTCAGTTTTTTCTCCAAAAACAGTCAATACAATGGCAGACAAGTTGTCGTGTAGCAGACACAACACCCAGATGCATTTTCCTAGGCAGCCAGGACCAGACAGAGGGCCTGACGGTTGACTAAGTCAAAGGCTTTCGGTAAGGGTCTATGAAGGGCATGTATAGTGTCTGATTCTGTTCCAGGCACTTTTTCTGCAACTGACAAGCAACGAATATCATAGCCGTTGTGCGTCTGTTTTAACAGACTCCACTGTGAAACTCAGGAAAATGCTTTCTAAACAGGGAGAGTTTGTTGGCCAAAACCCGAGCTAACGCTTTCCCTGTGGTGGAGAGGAGGGAAATCCCACGGTAGATCCCACAGTCTGCCTTGTCACCCTTTTTAAAAAGGGAGACGACTAAAGCAGTGGTTCCCAAGCTTTTTCACCAAGTACCACCTCATTAAAACTTGGTTTTCCAAGTACCACCATAATGACTAACATTAAAATACAGTAGCATAGTAGGCCACTCATGATAGCCTGCTTATCATGAGTGGTATTTGTACCACATTTGGACTTTGAGGGCAAAAACCAAAGTTTTTAAAAGAGGAGTAGATAATAGTTTTTACTTGTATTTAGTTATGTTCTATTGACTTTGTTTTGATAAAGCAATTGTATGGAACAAAAAAAATGAACTCATAAATATATTGTGTTGATATTGTTAAAATGTGTATAGCATTCACCATAAATGCATTAAAACATCTACAGTTAAAGGCCTACTGAAACCCACTACTACCCACCACGCAGTCTGATAGTTTATATATCAATGATGAAATATTAACATGGCAACACATGCCAATACGGCCGGTTTAGTTTACTAAATTACAATTTTAAATTTCCCGCGGAGTTTCTTGTTGAAAACGTCACGGAATGACGACGCGTGCGCGTGACGTCACGGACTGTCAGGAAATATTAGCTCAGCACCAGTTACGGCTAAAAGTCGTCTCTTTTCACTGCATAATTACAAAGTAATTTGGACATCTGTGTTGCGGAATCTTTTGCAATTTGTTCAATTAATGATGGAGACTATAAAGAACAATGCTGTTGGTGGAAAGCGGTGTATTGCAGCTGTCTTTAGCACCGAGACACAGCCGGTGTTTCTTTGTTTTTAACACAGAGCGGTCAAGCGAACATGTTTCTCTACGTCAACCAGCATGTTTTTGGATGGGAAAATTGTGATATATATCTTACCTCCTGCAGTAGCTGTTTAAAAGGCAGCTGTGAGCTTGGCTCCTCGGCTTCTCTCTGAGACACTGCGTGTTCACCGCACCCATCCGACCTCGAGGTATGTCTTAACAATCTCACTAAAACACTATTAAAAGGGATCTTCCAGAATTATCCTAGTAAATGTGTTTAATTACATCTGACACGCTCACACTGCCGCCGCCCGGAGCCGTCACTTTTTATTTTATTTTATTATTTATTTTTTTTCTCTAGTCCTTTGCTATCAATATCATTATCCACAAATCTTTCATCCTCGCTCAAATTAATGGGGAAACTGTTGTTTTCTCAGTCCGGATAGCTCTTGCTGCTGGAGGCTCCCATTATAAACAATGTGAGGACGTGAGGAGCCCCCACCCTTGTGACGTCATCGTCTGCGACTTCCGGTAAAGGCGAGGCGTTTTTATCAGCACCAAAAGTTGCGAACTTTATCGGCGATGTTCTCTACTAAATCCTTTCTGCAAAACTATGGCAATATCGCGAAATGATCAAGTATGACACATAGAATGGACCTGCTATCCCCGTTTAAATAAGAAAATCTAATTTCAGTAGGCCTTTAAAACGTGGTTGGTATTGGTTGATCTCACACATGCATAGGAATATCCATGCAAGAAATATTCCTGTATATGTGCTTTAGTCACTAAAGGATCCCTTAGCTGTGCAGGTATTTTCTTTTTTTCACATATTTTGAGGAGCATGTTGATGATGTGGTCAAGGAGGAGGGGCCCATCTTCTATCACCAGGAGCCTTTTTGTTTTTCATTGTCTTGATTGCGTCCTGCACCTCATCCAGACATATTTTCAATGATGGACAGTTGAGGGAGTTGTTGGCCTTGGGACCTCAATTTCAGACTGACAACATTCACACTCACTTTCACACACGAGGGCCAATTTAGCTTTGTCAATCAACCTATCCCCTGGTAAGGATTATGGAATCACCATTTTGTTTTTTTTCCTGGAGTTGTGTATTGTTGTGAGAAATACAATAGTTGTGTTGAAATGTATGAAAGTCGTTTACAGTAAGTTGGAATAAAATGAATGCTTTGTTTTGTGTCTGCAGTCCGACATGCTGCGTTCTCTGTCCACCACGCGGCCAACAGTCAACACTGAAGACCTGCTGAAGGTGAAGAAGTTCACTGATGACTTTGGGATGGAAGGCTGAGTGTGACGGGTCACAGTCGGTACCGTTGTCCCCTTTTGCCCCATCTAAAGATAGATGAATGGAAAAAGGCGAGATTTTCTTTTATTTAATCCTCCAGTCTGCTACGTTTGCATCTTGGAGAGCTGACTAAATCCTAGCATAGAAAAAACTCTGACGCTCCATCGCAGCAGAAAGTCACTTGATGACGAGCAGGTTGTTCTATTTTATCTCGGCTATAGGATGACGTGTTGAAGGAGGAAGAATCAGGTGACCAAATGTTTTTATTTAACACCTGTGTGTTTACGTCACGTTGAGCAGTCATTGCTGCCATGTGTTGCTTGAGGTCAGCCATTCTGCACATTTTAATATTGTCCAATAACAAGTAAATACTTTGGACTTCAAATGAAGAATTTTGTCTTTCATTTGTTAATGGTGATAGTAATCAAAATAAAACACTGGACAAAAACTACAGTGGTACCTCAGCTTTCGTACTCCACATTTTTCATATGATTTAATTTTTAATCAGAATTTTGCGGGTTTCATAGACGGTCTTGTTTATCATAATTTGTTTAACAAACTTACCTGATTGATACGCAGGCAACAACTACGGTGGTGACTCAGTTTTTTCGCACTTTTTTTATTGATCGCAAAATAATCCACTATGGGGCCATGGAAAGTTTGTGAGTGACAGAACTATGATAAGTGACAGGTGTGTCCAAACTTTTGCAGGGTGATACATTTTAAACATTACAGATAATGAAACCATAAAATGTGGATTAGCGCCGCATGATTTTAAGAAAAATACTGAATCCTGATTTTAGATAGTATTCATAACACTGTTAAAGGGGAACATTATCACAATTTCAGAAGGGTTAAAACCAATAAAAATCAGTTCCCAGTGGCTTATTTAATTTACGAAGTTTTTTTCAAAATTGTACCCATCATGGAATATCCCGAAAAAAGGCTTTAAAGTGCCTGATTTTCGCTATCTTTAAATCCATCGTCCATTTTCCTGTGACGTCATTTAGTGATGCCAACATGGCGGATAGCACAGCGACATTAGCTCGGATTCAGACTCGGATTTCAGCGGCTTAAGCGATTCAACAGATTACGCATGTATTGAAACGGATGGTTGGAGTATGGAGGCAGATAGCGAAAACAAAATTGAAGAAGAAACTGAAGCTATTGAGCGAATAGCTATTGACGCTATTCGGCGATCGCCTTCGATTGAGTGTCGCAGGATGTCCATACATCTCTGTGCCATGTCTGCCTTAGCATCGCCGGTAAAATTTGCAGAACAAACAATCGGGACTTTCGCATCTTGTGACACTGTAGCAACTTAAATCCGTCGATTGGTAAGTGTTTGTTTGGCATTAAATGTGGGTGGAGAGAAAGGCTGGATGCAAATATAGCTACAAATGTACATACAGCTAGCCTAAATAGCATGTTAGCATCAATTAGCTGGCAGTCATGCCGTGACCAAATATGTCTGATTAGCACATAAGTCAATAACATCAACAAAACTCACCTTTGTGATTTTGTTGACTTTATAGTTGGAAATGCATCTGCAGGATATCCATACATCTCTGTACCATGTCTGCTTTAGCATCGCCGGTAAAATGTGCAGACCAAACGATCGGGACTTTCGCATCTTGTGACACTGGAGCAACTAAAATCTGTTGATTGGTAAGTGTTTGTTTGGCATTAAATGTGGGTGGAGAGAAAGGCTGGATGCAAATATAGCTACAAATGTACATACAGCTATCCCAAATAGCATGTTAGCGTTGATTAGCATGCCGTGCTAATCGAAGCGCACTCCATGTAAGTCAACTTGACTCCCTCCCTGATCGTGTTGTTACACCCTCCGACAACACACCGACGAGGCATGATGTCTCCAAGGTACGGAAAACAGTCGAAAAAACGGAAAATAACAGAGCTGATTAGACTCGATGTTTGCAATGTGTTTGAGAAAATGGCGGACTGACTACCTGGGTGACGTCACAACGTGACGTCATCGCTCTGAGAGCGAATAATAGAAAGGCGTTTAATTAACCAAAATCCCCCCATTTAGAGTTCGGAAATCGGTTAAAAAATATATGGTCTTTTTTCTGCAACATCAAGGTATATATTGACGCTTACATATGTCTGGTGATAATGTTCCCCTTTAACACAAGGAGTGAAGGAAATTGTACTTTTTGTAATATATTTTCATCTCTTTTTCAATCAATCAATCAATCAATATTCTTTATTCAACTAGGTAAAAACTCATTAAGATTTAAATCTATTTTCCAAGAGTGACCTGGCCCAGAGGGCAGGAAAACAGAGTTACAGAAAAACATATAAGAACAACAAAAACAGCAGCAGTCACATACCACAATTAAAAAATAAATGACTTACATATATATTAACATAAACACATGTGGTAGGTCAGGTAAAATCAATGTCTAAAATGTTGTTGCCACTCTGTATAACACCCATGTTTGCTTACACCGTCCTTGGCCGCTTGTTGTTTACAACTAAGTTTACAGGCCTCATACTGGATAAGTTCCTTTTAGCTGTCAACACTTTTTGCAGATAACAACACTGTTCAATAATACCGTACAGTAGTTATTATTAGCACAGTGACTGCATCGGGTGCAGTGCACACAACATTGTGGTGTCCTGGAACAGCCTTTCACTGGTCAGCAGGCCCAACAATTCTGATTCAAAGACACAGTAGACAAAAAAAAAAATCGCAGTGATTCATGACGATGATAGGTGAAGTGTCAATTTTTGTTATTATTTAATATTTTTAGGTTAAACTTGCTACAATAAATAGTTCAATAAACTAGATGAAGTTCATGCTTTTGGTCCTCTCAGAAATCAAACCCGGATTCACTGGTGTGAAATTTTAGTGTGCTAGGTACCGAGCTGAACGCCTAAGCTGTCAACCGCTGTCCAGCACTACCTTTTATTGATACAACAGGAGAAAAATACATTATATAAATAATGCATTGCTGGGACAGGACTGCCGTTTTGGCTAATTTCAGGGATAAATCAATGTTTTTGTTATTTTATGTTTTTTTTTACAAAAAATATATTATCTGATTGTATGGAACATTACCTGCAAACAAGCTTACTTTTATGGGGTCGGGGGGTAAATGTCATCACCAAAGAATGCTTATGAACAGCAAAGGTAGTAATGCAAAGACTGCCGCCGCCGCACACACTTACCGTATTTTTCGGACTATAAGTCGCAGTTTTTTTCAGAGTTTGGCCGAGGGTGCGACATATACTCCGGAGCGACTTATGTGTGAAATTATTAACGCATTACCGCAAAATATCAAATAGTATTATTTATCTCATTTGCGAAAGAGACGGAGAAAATGTCAGCAATCGTCACATACAAGTCAACCAATAAGAATTCAGCGGTGAAGGGTCATGGCAGAAGTGCATTGTGGGTAATGCAATGCTAACTCTGTATGCTATATGCTACTGCCATAGCTAATAAAATGGATCATTTCATCGTTGGCGGTAACTTATAAAAACTGAGAAGGGCTGAACAAAAATGGCACCGAAAAGGAAATCATGTACTGCAGATTACAAGCTGGACATAGTGAAATATGCAGCAGAAAACGACAAGAGGAAACGCCACATACGTTTGGAGTTGGCAGAGTTGTTAGAAGCAACATCAAGGAAGAAGATTCCATCGGATTTATCGATTAGGAGTGACAGATTGTTTGGTAAACGTATAGCATGTTCTATATGTTATAGTTATTTGAATGACTCTTACCATAATATGTTACGTTAACATACCAGGCACCTTCTCAGTTGGTTATTTATGCGTCATATAACGTACACTTATTCAACCTGTTGTTCACTATTCTTTATTTATTATAAATTGCCTTTCAAATGTCTATTCTTGGTGTTGGATTTTATCCAATAAATTTCCCCCAAAAATGCGACTTATACTCCAGTGCGACATATATATGTTTTTTTCCTTCTTTATTATGCATTTTCGGCCGGTGTTACGTATACTCCGGAGCGATTTACAATCCGAAAAATACGGATTATAAATCGGCCGGTTTTAATGTCGATTTATACCTAAAGACTGATGTTCTCACCTCCAACAGTTCTCCCTGCAATGCGGCCTCCTAGTGTTAATCTAAATTAACCAGAAATTAGAAATGAAAATCATCCTCATTGCTTTCTCGGTTGACTCTCCTGCATTTGTGTTCTCAATTTGTATCTCTTCGACATCTTTGTGTCCTCAATATCTTCTGATCTCTCTCCATCTTCCAGTGCTGCCAACTCCTCAGTTAGGAAAGTAGCTATTGGCTGCCATAAAAGTTGATACAAGTTGATAGATGACAACATTGCCTCATTTGCATAATTGATTACAATGGGCGCTGCAGGGGAGAGAAATAACGTAGTGGGAGACGTAAAAAGTGAGTTAAAAAATGCAAATTATGATTACATTTTTCTGCTGTTGATTATTAGTTTAGTTGTATTTTTCTTTGTTCTACGTCGTTAAATGTTAGGGTATCACATTTGATAAAATTACTAAAGGGTTGTGAAATTTACGGATAAACCAAATCTACTGACTGGCCATAACATGAAACCCACAATGCATTGTGTTTCCGACATCACTCTTTGCAGTCCTAAAGTGAACACGTTTACTGTGTACTTAAAGATCACTAGAGAAGGTTTTGATTGTACTTGGATTGACTTTGTTTCTCAGAGAAAAAAAATGCTTCAGTTTTCTCCTGATTCTGTTTCCATCAGAACTATTATAAGAGATTAATATGGAAAACTGAGGTACCACTGTGAGTGTAGACAACACACAAAAAAGCACACATCCGTAAAAATGAACATAGAAGATATCTAAAAATTGAAGTCCGATCCAGATTGTGATAATACCCTTGGTATCGATACTATTGGTATTTGAGGCAATCCAGCCTCACCCTCTAGTTCAGGGGTAGGGAACCTATGGCTCACGAGCCAGATGTGGCTCTTTTGATGACTGCTTCTGGCTCTCAGATACATCTGAGCTGACATTGCTTAACACGATGAGTAATGAATAATTCCACTTGTAATCACAGTGTCAAAATAACGTTCAATAATGCAACTTCTTAAACATAAAAAAGCATTCTCATGCTTTTTTATGTTTAAGAAGTTGCATTAATGGTAAGAAGTTGTTTATTTATTATTGGTTAGTGTGGGGCTTGCCCTCCTGGGGGTTCCTCAGACCACCAAGCACTGACATGAGAGCCTGTTTCAGGGTTACAATATTGTTTTATTTTTCAATAAGTCTCTCAGTTGCTTTCCAGCAATTGTATTTTTCTCTTTCGTTCTCGCTCGCGCTCTAGCTCCAGCTCCAACCCTGTCTCTCCTCCTGGCTGATGCTTACAGTATAACAGAGTGACATGTGATTAGATAACAAGGCCCAGGTGGGGCATCTACACACCTGTGGCTGATTTCGAAGGCCAGTCCTGGCAACACCCTGCTTCGCTGCAGGTCCGCAGGCCACGACCCCTCCACAGTTAGCTTCATAATAACAATGTTAATACAAGGAATAAGAGACCTATTATACTCTAGAAATGTTGGTCTTACTTAAAAATGCACGCGTTTAAAAAAATATTATATGGCTCTTACAGAAATATATTTGAAAATATTTGGCTTCTTGGCTCTCTCAGCCAAAAAGGTGCCCGACCTCTGCTCTAGTTGTTGTGTCAATAACAACACAAAGTGCGCTTCAGTGATAACAAAAGATGAAGAAATGCTTTTGAAGTCTGTTTGATGGACTATTCCAATTCATGTTTCATCACCTAAGCTAGAAAAGTCCTCTCAATAACAAAGAATCCTTGGAGAAAAAAAAAAATCCTGAATCCAGACGGTGATCCAGATCATCCCCAAATTGTAACCACGTGTTCCTGGTTCTATTTCTGTCATTTTATTAAAGTTTCATCGAAGAGGTAATAACACATCATGACTCGCCGATGCTTCAGTCCTCAGACTTGATTTCAAGTTTGGCAATGCAGGATGGTCGTCGTGTACTTAACGGAAACGACCATCGCAACGCTCACTCCATCTTCTCTCCTTTTTAAAGTGAATTTCAACCACTCCACTTAGCCCCTCCCACAGGGTGGTGACATCACATCTTGAGCACATTCTGTGGTACTTCTCATATGTAATTTACCCAAAAGTCTACAGTAGGTCTCTGCCTTTTTTTTACCCATGTACTGAAATACACATGCAGTTTTTCCTCCATTATGTACGACAGAACAAGTATTTAGTCAGATAACTTCACGATGAGCTGAAAGTGGACAAAAGAAGCTGCATATTTATGCTTGTGAACTATAATAAAAAAGTAACCTTTCAGTGCTTTGGACTTTATTCTATCATCTAGGTGGTCAAAGACAAACATCAATAGAAAACAATAATAACATTATAGTAGTCAACATTTCTCCTTCCTGTAATAATAAATATGAATATGCTAAGACAGGAAGTGATGGAGCTGGAACAGGAAGCAAATATTGAAAAATGGAATGATCATTGAAATTGAGAGAGCAAAGGATGATGATGACCATCAATCAGTGCTCCTTTTTGTCAAATGAAACATAACAGAAAATAATTTTTCAGAAAAAATAGAATGACAAGAAGAGACAAAATACAAGAAGGAATATAAAGTCTAATAAACATGGTTGAGCGGCCGGAATGAGAATCCCTCCCGGAAAAGGGTGGAGGGCCATCTCCGGGTTGGGGAGGAGACCCTGCCCTAAGTGGTGGAGTTCAAGTACTTAGGAGTCTTGTTCACGAGTGGGGGAAAAGTGGATCGTGATATCGACAGGCGGATCGGTGCGGCGTCTTCAGTAATGCGAACGTTGTACCGATCCGTTGTGGTGAAGAAGGAGCTGAGCCGGAAGGCAAAGCTCTCAATTTACCGGTCGTGCTACGTTCCCATCCTCACCTATGGTCATGAGCTTTGGGTCATGACCGAAAGGATAAGCGGCCAAAATGAGTTTCCTCCGCCGTGTGGCGGGCGGGGCTCTCCCTTAGAGATAGGGTGAGAAGCTCTGTCATCCAGGAGGAACTCAAAGTAAAGCCGCTGCTCCTCCACATGGAGAAGAGCCAGATGAGGTGGTTCGGGCATCTGGTCAGGATGCCACCCGAACGCCTCCCGAGGGAGGTGTTTAGGGCACGCCCAACCAGTAAGATGCCACGGGGAAGATCCAGGACACGTTGGGAGGACTATGTCTCCCGGCTGGCCTGGGAACGCCTCAGGATCCCCCGGGAAGAGCTAGACGAAGGGGGAAAGGGAAGTCTGGGCATCCCTGCTTAGGCTGCTGCCCCCACGACCCGACCTCGGATAAGCGTAAGAAGATGGATGGATGGAAGTTTATGTTGAGTTGATTGACAATGTCCATTTTCTTGATTTATCAAGTGTTGAGTTAATTTGTGGATTAAATATTTACAAAGCAGGATGAAATTATTTATTTCACATGGTTATGGGTACTTTTTAAAGAAAAAGGAGCAAAACTTCTTGTCTTTTGTCTTCTTTGTCTTTGATACTTTTCTATAAATATTTTAAAGAAATTCACAGTCAAAGAACAAAGAAAGAAATTGTGTATGACTAAGATTCTGTGTCCCTGATTCATTGTAAAAATGTGTTTGTGCATTATTTTCAATGATACCTTTTCAGTTTGGTTGACTCATTTGCTATTTAGCTTTATTTTTTTAATCAATGACATTCAAATTGAATTTATTTGTACTGATTAGGGGCTTCACGGTGGAAGAGGGGTTAGTGCGTCTGCCTCACAATACGAAGTTCCTGCAGTCCTGGGTTCAAATCCAGGCTCGGGATCTTTCTGTGTGGAGTTTGCATGTTCTCTCCGTGAATGCGTGGGTTCCCTCTGGGTACTCCGGCTTCCTCCCACTTCCAAAGACATGCACCTGGGGATAGGTTGATTGGCAACACTAAATTGGCCCTAGTGTGTGAATGTGAGTGTGAATGTTGTCTGTCTATCTGTGTTGGCCCTGCGATGAGGTGGCGACTTGTCCAGGGTGTACCCCGCCTTCCGTCCGATTGTTGCTGAGATAGGCGCCAGCGCCCCCCCGCGCACACTTGGGCACACCTGGAACACACTGTCATTAACTTCGATCCACAGCGTCCCAAACATGCTCAGTAGGTGACGTGTCCGGTGAGTATGCAGGCCATGCAGGAACTGGGATGTTTCGGTCTTCAGGAATTGTGTACAGATCCTTGCAACATGAGGTGATGGCCCCGAGTGAATGGGGCAACAATGGGCCTGAGGATCTCGTCACGGTATCTCTGTGCATTCAAAATGCCAACAATAAACTGCACTTATGTTCGTTGTGCGTTTGTTGTCCGTAACATACTCCTGCCCGTACCACAACCCCACCCCCACCATGGGCCACTCCATTCACAACGTTAACATCAGCAAAGCGCTCTCCCACACGACGCCACCCATGCTGTCTGGCATCTGCCTTGAACAGTGATTCATCCTTGAGGAGAACACCTCTCCAGCGTGCCAGATGCCATGGTATGTGAGCATTTGCCTGCTCAAGTCGGTTAAGATGACAAACTGCAGTCAGGTCGAGATCCCAATGAGGACGACGAGCATGTAGATGAGCTTCCCTGAGACGGTTTCTCACAGTTTGTGCAGATATTCTTTGGATGGGCAAACATAAAATTTGTGAAACATCTTTTTGAGTTTGTGAAACATTTTTGTGTTTGTGAAACATAATTTTGAGTTTGTGAAATATTTTTGTTTTTGTGAAAGATTTTTTTTGTGTTTGTGAAATTTTTTTGAGTTTGTGAAACACTTTTTGTGAGTTTGTAAAAAATGTTGGAGTTTGTGAAACATGTTTGGGTTTATGAAACATTTTTTTGAGTTTGTGAAACTATTTTTGAGTTTGTGAAACTTTTTGGAGTTTGTGAAACATTTTTTGGAGTTGTGGAGTTTTGGCAGTAATTTCACTCCATATTTTATTTCGTCGGTCCTTTTCACTTGTCCAGTGATTACAGACTGTGTCCAGGTTGATGACCTTGTCTGATTTTTGCTTGGCTTTTATTCAGCTGGTCCAAATGTGTCACTTTAGACAGTTTCTGGGTGTTGTTGAGATAGATACAATTCATCAAACTGAAGCATTTTTGAACAATCTGCACTTGATGCCTTGAATGTAGCAGAAATATTCACAGTCTACAGCCACCATATCTGAAAATGTGCTAATTGATTTTTGTGTATGTTTTTGTTTCATGATGTACTTGAATTCAACACATTCACTGTTCATGTCTTTTATGTCTGTTGGGTGGAGAATGACCTCATCATTTTTGGATGTATTTGGAGTATCCATACTCAAACTTTATGTCATCAGCTGATGAAAAAGTTGGCAGTTAATAAGTCTGACACAACATACTTGCTTAAGGGGTGGGGTTGTGAAGCATTTGTGATTAAGGGCTAACAAATAAACTTTGATTGATTGATTGATTGATTTTTCAGAGCTTTATAGAGGAGTTCAGGATTTTTTATGTTTTGTGAAACGCTAATTGTCAAGTCGTATTCATAATGCTGACAACAGGTGCTATTTTCAACTGCCACAATCAAGGTAGATATTACTAGTTTATATCACATTCATGAAAAGAAGAGCATGGAACGCCACAATCCACCGAGATGTGATTCTGTGTTTTTTTGTTTTGTAAGTAAAAAACAATCTGAAAGAAATCACAGCCCCACTTTGCATTAACTCCATGTGCTTGGTCAAAGAGCTATGATACTAGACGTTTAGTTTCACCCCATTTTTTCTTCATCTAAATGGTAATATAAAAACATCCTAAGAGTCAACATCATAATGACAGCAGACATTGTACAGTGAGTGATGTTTTATTATTTTTGTTGGCTGTCATGAAGTCTGCAGTGAGAAATAATCAGCGATGTTGTGAAGAAAAAAAAGCAAATGTGATGTGTTTTTTAAATTAATGCACCGGCGAATGCCTAAAATAATCAAAATACGTTATTATTACGTTATTATGAATGTGTCAGTTACTACATGACATATATACTTACAGCGTGTATGTAAAACATTACTGGAGGTTTTTGGATGCTTTTTTAGAGCGTTTTGATAATACTAACAGTAATAATAATAGGACAATTTTATTTGTAAGCATTTGACATTCACAGTTACAAAGATACGTAAAAGTACAAAAAACAGGTATTGTATTTTTATTAACTTAATTATCATTTTTTTCTTCTCTGGTAGTAAATACTTTTCACATGCTTTTTGCTAATTACACATTTTAGAAACATTGTCTTCAAATACAGAATAATAAAGCCATAGGAAGAAACAAAAGCTTGATTTCCTTGTCAAGATGGTGACTGAAGTCCTCGTTTCAATCTTATCATGTCTTCCTCGGTCAGACTGAAGTCAAAGATCTGTGTAGCACAAGTTCGAAATCATTACTACAAAACCCAAAACCAGTGAAGTTTGCACGTTGTGTAAATCGTAAATAAAAACAGCATGCAATGATTTGTAAATCCTTTTTTAACTTATATTCGGTTGAATAGACTGCAAAGACAAGATATTTAATGTTGGAACTAAGAAACTTAATTTTTTTTTTGCAAATAATCATCTTAGAATTTAATGGCAGCACACATTGCAAAAAAGTTGGCACAGGGGCATTTTTACCACTGTGTTACATGGCCTTTCCTTTTAACAACCCTCAGTAAACGTTTCGGAACTTAGGAGAACATTTTTTTAAGCATTTCAGGTGAAATTCTTTCCCATTCTTGTTTGATGTACATCTTAAGTTGTTCAACAGTCTGGGGTCTCCGTTGTTGTATTTGACTCTTCATAATGCACCACACATTTTCAATGAGACGTAGGTCTGGACTACAGGCAGGCCAGTCTAGTACAGGCACTCTTTTATTACGAAGTAACACGTGCAGAATGTGGCATGGCGTTTTCTTGCGAAAATAAGCAGGGGCGTCCATGAAAAAGACATTGCTTGGATGGCAACATACTGTATGTTGCTCTAAAACCTGTATGTACCTTTCAGCATTAATGGTGCCTTCACAGATGTATAAGTTACTCATGCTTTGGGCACTAATACACCCCCATACCATCACAGATGCTGGCTTTTGAACTTTGCGCCAATAATAGTCCGGAAGGTTATTTTCCGCTTTAATCAGGAGGTCACAATTTCAAATGTGGTTTCGTCAGACCACGGACACTTTTCTACTCTTAGATGAACTTGGGCCCAGCGAAGCTGGCTGCGTTTCTGGGTGTTGTTGATAAATGGCTTTGGCTTTGCATAGGAGAGTTTTAACTTGCACTTACAGATATAATGACGAACTGTTGTTACTGACATGGGATTTCTGAAGTGTTCCTGAACCCATGTGGTAATATACAAACCCCGTTTCCATATGAGTTGGGGAATTGTGTAACATGTAAATATAAATGGAATACAATGATTTGCAAATAGTTTTCAACCCATATTCAGTTGAATATGCTACAAAGACAACATATTTGATGTTCAAACTGATACATTTTTTTTTTTTTGCAAATAATCATTAATCTTCGAATTTGATGCCAGCAACACGTGACAAAGAAGTTGGGGAAGGTGGCAATAATTACTGATAAAGTTGAGGAATGCTCATCAAACACTTATTTGGAACATCCCACAGGTGTGCAGACTAATTGGGAACAGCTGGGTGCCATGATTGGGTATAAAAGCAGCTTCTATGAAATGCTAAGTAATTCACAAGCGAGGATGGGGCGAGGGTCACCACTTTGTAAGCAATTTGTCGAACAGTTTTAGAACAACATTTCTCAATGAGCTATTGCAAGGAATTTAGGGATTTTACCATCTACGGTCCGTTAAATCATCAAAAAGTTTAGAGAATCTGGAGAAAACACTGCACGTAAGCATCAAAAACCGACATCAGTGTGTAAAGGATATCACCACATGGGCTCAGGAACACTTCATAAAACCACTGTCAGTAACTACAGTTGGTTGCTGCATCTGTAAGTACAAGTTAAAACTCTACTATGCCAAGCCAAACCCATTTATCAACAATATCCTGAAACGCCGCCGGCTTGGCTGGGCCCGAGCTCACCTAAGATGGACTGATGCAAAGTGGAAAAGTGTTCTGTGGTCTGACGAGTCCACATTTCAAATTATATTCGAAAACAGAGGACGTGGTGTACTCCAGAACAAAGAGGAAAATAACCATTCGGATTGTTATAGGCGCAAAGTTCAAAAGCCAGCATCTGTGATGGTATGTGGGTGTATTAGTGCCCAAGGCATGGGTAACTTACACATCTGTGAAGGCACCATTAATGCTGAAAGGTCCATACAGGTTTTGGAGCAACATATGTGGTCATCCAAGCAACGTAATCATGGACGCCCCTGCTTATTTCAGCAAGACATGTGTTACAAAAGTGTGGCTTTGTAAAAAAAGAGTGCGGGTACTTTCCTGGCCCGCCTGCAGTCCAGACCTGTCTCCCATCGAAAATGTGGGTCGCATTATGAAGCGTAAAATACGACTGTTGAACGACTGAAGCTCTTCATAAAACAAGAAAGAGAAAGAATTCCACTTTCAAATCTTCAACAATTAGTTTCCTCGGTTCCCAAATGTTTATTGAGTGTTGTTATGGAAAAGGTGATGTAACACAGTGGTGAACATGCCCTTTCCCAACTACTTTGGCACGTGTTGCAGCCTTGAAATTCGAAGTAATTATTATTTGCAAAAAAATAAAATAAAGTTTATGAGTTTAAATATCAAATATCTTGTCTTTGTAGTGCATTCAATTGAATATGGGTTGGAAATGACTTGTATTCCGTTTATATTTACATCCAACACAAATTCCCAACTCATATGGAAACGGGGTTTGTACTTTACACACTGATGTCACTTTTTGTTGCAATACCGCCCACGAGATTGAAGGTCACGAGTAATTAATGTTGGTTTTCGGCCTTGCCGCTTACATGCAGTGTTTTCTCTAGATTTTCTGAACCTTTTGATGATTTTACGGTGAAATTATATGGTGAAAATCCTAAATTCCTTGCAATAGCTGGTTGAGAAATGTTGTTCTTAAACTGTTCAACAATTTGCTCACGCATTTGTTCACAAAGTAGTGACCCTCGCCCCATCCTTGTTTGTGAATTACATATAATTTCATGTAAGCCTTTTATACCCAATCATGGCAGCCACCTGTTCCCAATTAGCCTTTTCACCTGTGGGATGTTCCAAATAAGTAATTGATGAGCATTCCTCAGAACATTGTTAAAATACAACTCTGCATTGTTTCAGTCTTCTTTTGATCACTGTAAACAATGTAGTAGATTCCTGGAGTATGCACAACCTTCACTTTCTAACAGATTAACAAAACAACACATCATATAAAAAATGTTTGTAGTAAAAGTCAATCACTATACCTTCGTGTTTTCAAGAATATGATGAGACTTGTCACTCTTAGGAATTACTGCAATACCTTGTTGTACATGATACCTCAGAAGTACCTGGAAGAATACATGTTCACATGTCAGTACGGGTGTCTTGATATGATGGTAATAGTGGATATTGGTATGATATTAAAAAAACAAATATGGGATGATATGTGCTGGCGTGTAAAATGTGAATTATATATATGTATATATATATATATATATATATATATATATATATATATATATATATATATATATATATATATATATATATATATATATATATATATATATATACAGTGGGGCAAAAAAGTATTTAGTCAGCCACCGATTGTGCAAGTTCTCCCACTTAAAATGATGACAGAAGTCTGTAATTTTCGTAATAGGTACACTTCAACTGTGAGAGACAGAATGTGAAAAATAATACAGGAATTCACATTGTAGGCATTTTAAAGAATTTATTTGTAAATTATAGTGGAAAATAACCATTCAAAGCTCTCACTAATGGAAGAAGGTTTTGGCTGAAAATCTCACGATACATGGCCCCATTCATTCTTTCCGTAACACGGATCAATCATCCTGTCCCCTTAGTTTCCACCCCCATGCTTCACAGTAGGTAACGTGTTCTTGCGATGCAACTCCGTATTCTTCTTCCTCCAAACACGACGAGTTGAGTTTATACCAAAAAGTTATATTTTGGTTTCATCTGACCACATGACATTCTCATAATCCTCTGCTGTATCATCCATGTATCCATTTTGGTATAAACTCAACTCGTCGTGTTTGGAGGAAGAAGAATACTGAGTTGCATCCCAAGAACACCAAACCTACTGTGAAGCATGGGGGTGGAAACATCATGCTTTGGGGCTGTTTTTCTGCTAAGGGGACAGGACGATTGATCCGTGTTAAGGAAAGAATGAATGGGGCCATGTATCGTTAGATTTTGAGCCAAAACCTCCTTCCATCAGTGAGAGCTTTGAATGGTTGACCAAATACTTATTTTTCACCATTATTCACAAATAAAAAAATTTAAATTCCTACAATGTGAATTTTTGGATTTTTTTTTCACATTCTGTCTCTCACAGTTGAAGTGTACCTATGATGGAAATTACAGACCTCTGTCATCATTTTAAGGCGGGAGAACTTGCACAATCGGTGGCTGACTAAATACTTTTTTCCCCACTGTAATTGGTGTTTATATGTTTATATATATATATATATATATATATATATAGATGGCAGCATGGGGGTACAGGGGTTAGTGCACATGCCTCACAATAGGTGCAATCCCCTCTTTCTGCGTGGGGTTTGCATGTGCCTCCCGGCACTCACGCAGTTATATATATATATATATATATACAGTGGGGCAAAATGGTATTTAGTCAGCCACCGATTGTGCAAGTTCTCCCACTTAAAATGATGACAGGTCTGTAATTTTCATCATAGGTACACTTCAACTGTGAGAGACAGAATAAAAAAAAAAAACATGAATTCACATTGTAGGAATTTAAATAATTTATTTGTAAATTATGGTGGAAAATAAGTATTTGGTCAATAACAAAAATTTAACTCAATACTTTGTAATATAACCTTTCTTGGCAATAACAGAGGTCAAACGATTACTATAGGTCTTTACCAGGTTTGCACACACAGTAGCTGGTATTTTGGCCCATTCCTCTATGCAGATCTTCTCGAGAGCAGTGATGTTTTGGGGCTGTCGCCGAACAACACGGACTTTCAACTCTCTCCACAGATTTTCTATGGTTTGAGGTCTGGAGACTGGCTAGGCCACTTCAGGACTTTCAATTGCTTCTTACGGAGCCATTCCTTCATTACCCGGGCGGTGTGTTTGGGATCATTGTCATGCTGGAAGACCCAGCCACATTTCATTTTCAAAGCTCTCACTGATGGACGGAGGTTTTGGCTCAAAATCTCACGATACATGGCTCCATTCATTCTTTCCTTAACACGGATCAGTCGTCCTGTCCCCTTAGCAGAAAAACAGTCCCAAAGCATGATGTTTCCACCCCCATGCTTCACAGTAGCTATGGTGTTCTTGGGATGCAACTCAGTATTCTTTTTCCTCCAAACACGACGAGTTGAGTTTATACCAAAAAGTTCTATTTTGTTTTCATCTGATCACATGACATTCTCCCAATCCTCTGCTGTACCATCCATGTGCTCTCTGGCAAACTTCAGACGGGCCTGGACATGCAGGATTTGATTCCCTGTCGGCGTAGTGTGTTACTGATGGTAACTTTTGTTACTTTGGTCCCAGCTCTCTGCAGGTCATTCACCAGGTCCCCCCGTGTGGTTGTGGGATTTTTGCTCACCATTCTCATGATCATTTTGACCCCACGGAATGAGATCTTGCGTGGAGCCCCAGATCGAGGGAGATTATTTGTGGTCTTGTATGTCTTCCATTTTCTGATAATGGCTCCCACAGTTGATTTTTTCACACCAAGCTGCTTGCCTATTGTAGATTCACTCTTCCCAGTCTGGTGTAGGTCTCCAATTATTTTCCTGGTGTCCTTTGGTCTTGGCCATAGTGGAGTTTGGAGTCTGACTGTTTGCGGCTGTGGACAGGTGTCTTTTATACAGATAACGAGTTCAAACAGGTTCCATTAATACAGGTAACGAGTGGAGGACAGAAGAGCTTCTTAAAGAAGAAGTTACAGGTCTGTGAGAGCCAGAGATCTTCAATGTTTGAAGTGACCAAAGACCTATTTTCCACCATAATTTACAAATAAATTCTTTAAAATTCCTACAATGTGAGTTTCTGGATTTGTGTACCTATGATGAAAATTACAGACCTCTGTCATCATTTTAAGTGGGAGAACTTGCACAATCAGTGGCTGACTAAATACTATTTTGCCCCACTGTATATATATATATACTGCGTGAGTGCCGGGAGGGAACTCACACAGTCATGGTACAAAATGCAAACTCCACACAGAAAGAGGGGATTGCACTTATTGTGAGGAATGTGCACTAACCCCTGTACCACCATGCCGCCATAAATATATATATATATATATATATATATATATATATATATATATATACATCCTCCATCCCGTGCACACACTCAGCTCACCTCTGCTGGGCTGCGTTTGTGATTCTTGGCGATGTCGACGATGAACGAGTCCTGCAGGAGCTTATTGGGATCAGAACATTCTCTGAGTCTGAGGGGGAAAAAAACGGTCCAACACTTAAGAAAAAATATGCCTGAATTGAAAGATATTAACAACAAAAATCAAGAGATGAGAAACACTCAAAGAAAGTAAGTAAATTGTATTTATAAAGCGCTTTTCACAGATAAAATCACAAAGCGCTGTACATCGGTGAAGTAAAACAACAATTAAATTAAAACAACAGGGGCAACATCCTTAAAAGGATACAAAGTGGATTAGAATTGATAGTTAAAAAGTGCAATAACTAAATATTTACTAAAAAGAGAAGTTTCAAATGTTTCCTAAATATGTCAACACAGTCAAGATCAATGAGGGATTGGTGCACGTTCTTCCAGAGTCTGGTAGATATAGCCTGGAATGACAGGTCTCCACAGGTTTTAAAACAAGTTTTGGGGATCTTTAGAAGACCCTGGCTTTAAGACCAGAGGCTGTGCCCTGAAGGGTAGGGGCATAGCAAGTCAGTGATGTACTGAAGGGCCCCACCATGCATTGCACGGAAAGTCAGGACAAAAATCTAAAACTCAATGCGGAATTTGACTGGAAGCCAAAGAAGACTGGATGAAATTGGGGTGATATGGGCTGTTCTGGTTGGCAGTTTGTACCGTCTGAAGACTTTTTGCATTGATTTGTTGAGAAGAGTGAAGTGATAATTGCAATAGTCAATATGAGATGAAATTAACGATTAATGATCATTTCGATATCCAATTTTCACAGCAAATTTCTCACTTTGGAAATATTTCTGGGGTGATAAAAACAGTTTTTGGTCAGTTGATGACAGTGACCCTCCAAAGACATTGACTGATCAAACACAACCCCAAGGTTTCTGAGTCTGCTTTTAACAGACGCACACAGAGCACCAAGGGAGTTCTTGATCAAGGGGATCTTTTTACCGGGAGAAATGTTCAATTTCTGGTTCAAGTTCCAAACAACAAGATAATATTTATAACCCTTCACAGTAGCATTAAAAATACAGTATTACTTCATTTTTACTTTGTATTGTGTTCTGAAAAAAAAAAACATTTTATTGACATCATTACCTCATTGTAGAATCAATGTTTATCTTTTCATCCATTCATTTTCTATAGTGCCTATCCTCACTTGAATAACAGGTCAGCTGAGTGTATCCCAGCTGACTTCTGGCAAGAGGCGAGGTAAACCTCAGACTGGTCACACTTCGAGACAAACGTTCCCACTTGCGTTCAGAAAACAATTTAGTTTCATTATTTATTATTTTATTTTTGTATTTTTTTCGTATTATTTTATTTTTATAATTGTATTTATTTTATATTATGTATTATTCATTTTATTGTTTATTATATTTTATTATATATATTACAATTTAGATTTAACAATTTAGATTTAACAATCCAGTTAACCAAACATGACTATGTTTAAACTGTGGGAAGAAATCGGAGTACCAAGCAAGAACCCACACAAGTGCAAACTGCACACAGAGATTCGAACCAGATATCCAGCCTTTGTGGCCAACATGCTAACCATTTTGTCCTTCTACTGCACTAGTAATGCTGTATCCATCCATCCATTTTCTACCGCTTATTCCCTTTCGGGGTCGCGGGGGGCGCTGGCGCCTATCTCAGCTACAATCGGGCGGAAGGCAGGGTACACCCTGGACAAGTCGCCACCTCATCGCAGGGCCAACAGAGATAGACAGACAACATTCACACTCACATTCACACACTAGGGCCAATTTAGTGTTGCCAATCAACCTATCCCCAGGTGCATGTCTTTAGTAATGCTGTATTTATTTTTGAAATACACATAACAGCAGCAGTACCTGCTGTAAAGTACGTATTTTTGCCACTAGAGGGTGCCCTTGCACTATAGTAAAAGTCATGCTTAGCCAGCAATTCAAAGTTTACATAACATTTAATAAACTACAGTAGGATCAAATTGCTATATATTATTTATTGTTTTAGTTCATGATTCAGACATGGTAAAGAAAGGAAATGATAAAAGGGTTCAATAAATATACATGATAAAAGTACAAATGTTAAAAGCACTCAAAGTAAAGATTGTCAAGATAATTCATGTAAATAAGTTCAACAGTTACTTAATAGATTTGATTTAATGTATTTTTTAAATTATTTCTGTTTGATTTATTTTCACAGCTTTTACAGAGTTGACACAGACAAATAAGGGAATAAAGAATGCCAGATGGCCAACTGGTAAGACCAATAGATATTTAGTTGTGATTTCACATGTTTTTGGCCACGCAGAATTGGGGGAAATAGTCATTGTTTTCTCTATTCGTTGACAGTCTTGGAATAAAAAGATGTATGGAAACGACAATTGTGTGTTATAGCACACATTTACTTTTGTGCACATTCATTTTTGTACATTTATTATATTTTTTTAAATTAATCCCTGTGATAGACAATGAATTAAAGTGCATTATTACGAGTCAGTGGTGAAAGTTAGTGACTTGCTGTTTTTTTCCGGTCTAACTACATCTTAAGTTCTTTCAAACAAGTCCCTGATTGTATATGCGTGCAAAGTGTACTTGTGTTAAGAACATGTGCGTAAATTGTGAGATACTAAATGACACTGTGGTGAATTATAAAATGTACCATTTTCTTTTATGATCGTGATCTAGCTTGTGTTTGTATTTGGTCGCAGAAAAATTTCGAGGATGATTATACTAAGGTCAAAAGTGCACATGTCCATCACAAGCTCTCCAGAGAGTGGTGGCTCACGCCCCCAGGAAATTGGAATCCTACAGGAATGCAGGTTCGGATTTTAGGAGGACGTGAAAACATTTGGTAGAAAGCCCTCACAAGTAGGAGTAGAGGATAGAGGTCAGAGGTCACTCAACTCAAACCGATCACACCTAGAACAACAAGGAGTAACTGTCTTTGTGTAAAAGGTATTTAAGGACAGTTGTCCAAGAAGACAGCAGAAGAGTAATCAGGCCCATTATTTTTCTCCTGGAAACTGGAGTTTCAGTTTGAGGCTCGCTGAAACAAATAAAGCTTTTTGTTCAACGAATCCTCGTTGCCGTCTTCTTGGCTCATCACCCATCATACGACCAACAAATATACAACAAAACTTTTTCCCCAGTACATGCACTGCTGCACTAACTTAGTGCGATAAAGTATTTTGTTACACACCAGCAAGAGGCACTCATTGTTGCTGAAATTCTTCTTTTTTGCCATCTTGCTCATTATCTTTGTGTTTTGTGACGGTGTAGCATGGGGAATCTCAGGTGCATGGCTAATTGAAATATAATTAGCGTAATTAATGACCAAGTGCCGAGCCACTTCAACTTGTGCCTTCGATTCCAAGTGGTTTGGGATGTACGAAAGAAATGTGCTTGCATAGAATTGTATGTTGCATTGCATAGCGATTTTTTTTTTACGTGAGTGTGACAAATGTGTTTTTGACATGAAGTAAATATGAAAACTTACAGTCGTGGTGTTCTTGCAGGCAAGCCAAAGGGTCGGCAGGCTATGAGAACAATATTTGTGCCTTTACAGAACTTGATCAGTTCTTCCTGGGTCAGGTAAGGATGAAGCTCCACCTAACCATGCACACAAATTGATTTGTATCTCTTTTGATAACTTCACTTTGTTATATTCATTGCTTTGGTCATTATTTGTTGTAAAAATGCAAAAAAAAACCAGTTTGAACTTTAAAGTTGATTTTAAATGCAATTGTAATACTTTAACAGTAGCAGGTCAAATATTATACATTATATTTCTTCAATAAATTAAAAGAAAACTACAAGAATGTTCTCTTCTCTCACGCACGACAAAGGGTCAGGGATACATCTAAAGCAAACAATAAATAATACATAATAAAAATAAATAATCAAACAAAAAAAAGTGCCATCTTCCACATGATGGGTTTAAATTGTTTAAATTGTAAATAAAAAAAGAAAATACAATAATTTAAAACTCCTTTTCAACCCATATTCAATTGAATAGACTACGAAAAACTTAACGTTCAAACTGGTAAACTTTGTTATTTTTTGCAAATATTAGCTCATTTGGAATTTGATGCCTGCAACAAGTTTCAAAAAAAGCTGGCACAAGTGGCAAAAAAGACTGAGAAAATTGAGGAATGCTCTTTAAACACTTATTTGGAAAACCACACAGGTGAACAGGCTAATTGGGAACAGGTGGGTGCCATGATTGGGTATTTGATATCCCGATTTTACAGCACCATTATAAAGTGGTGAAAGTTAGTGACTTGCTAGAGCAGCTTCCATGAAATGCTCAGTCATTCACAAACAAGGATGGGAAGAGGATCACCACTTTGTGAACAAATGCATGAGCAAATAGTCGAACAGTTTAAGAACAACATTTCTCAATGAGCTATTGCAAATAATTTAGGGATTTCACCATCTAAGGTCCGTATTATCATCAAAAGGTTCAGAAAATCTGGGGTAATCACTTCATGTAAGGGATGACATTACGACCCTTCGATCCCACTGCATCAAAAACCGACATCAGTTTGTAAAGTATTTGATCACATTGGCTCAGGAACGCTTCAAAAAACCACTGTCAGTAACTAAAGTTTGTCGCCACATCTGTAAGTTCAAGTTAAAACTATACTATGCAAAGCGAAAGCCATTTATCAACAACACCCAGAAACGCCGCTGGCTTAGGTGGGCCCGAGCTCATGTAAGATGGACTGATACAAAGTGGAATAGTGTTCTGTGGTCTGACGAATCCACTTTTCAAATAGATTTGGGAACTGTGAATGTCATGTCCTCTGGACCAAAGAAGGAAATAACCAACCGGGCTGTTTGAGGCACAAAGTTCAAAGTTTTATTTCCAAGCCGCTGTGGTAGCTGCTGTTGACAAGAGCTCTGTGCTCTTGTGTCACCCTTTTTGTGTTTCCCTCTTGTGTTCACGTAATATATCCATCCATCCCCATCCATTTTCTACCGCTTATTCCCTTTTGGGGTCGCGGGGGGCGCTGGCGCCTATCTCAGCTACAATCGGGCGGAAGGCGGGGTACACCCTGGACAAGTCGCCACCTCATCGCAGGGCCAACACAGATAGACAGACAACATTCACACTCACATTCACATTCACACTCTAGGGCCAATTTAGTGTTGCCAATCAACCTATCCCTAGGTGCATGTCTTTGGAAGCGTGAGGAAGCTGGAGTACCCGGAGGGAACCCACGCATTCACGGGGAGAACATGCAAACTCCACACAGAAAGATCCCGAGCCTGGATTTGAACCCAGGACTGCAGGACCTTCGTATTGTGAGGCAGACGCACTAACCCCTTTACCACCGTGAAGCCCGTAATATATATATATATATATATATATATATATATATATATACATATATATATATATATATATATACAAACCCTGTTTCCATATGAGTTGGGAAATTGTGTTAGAAGTAAATATAAACAGAATACTATGATTTGCAAATCATTTTCTACCCATATTCATTTGAATATGCTACAAAGACAACATATTTGATATTCAAACTGATAAACATTTTTTTTTGTGCAAATAATCTTTAACTTTACAATTTGATGCCAGCAACACATGACAAAGAAGTTGGGAAAGGTGGCAATAAATACTGATAATGCTCATAAAACACTTATTTGGAACATCCCACAGGTGTGCAAGCTAATTGGGAATAGGTGGGTGCCCTGATTGGGTATAAAAGCAGCTTCCATGAAATGTTTAGTAATTCATAAAAACAAGGATGGAGCGAGGGTCAGCAAGTAAGCAAATTGTCGAACAGTTTTAGAACAACATTTCTCAACGAGCTATTGCAAGGAATTTAGGGATTTTACCATCTACGGTATGTAAAATCATCAAAAGGTTCAGAAAATCTGGAGAAATCACTGCGCGTAAGCGATGATATTACAGACCTTTGAACCCTCAGGCGGTACTGCATCAAAAACCGACATCAAAGGATATCCCCACAAGGGCTCAGGAACACTTCATAAACCACTGTCAGTAACTACAGTTGGTTGCTACATCTGTAAGTGCAAGTTAAAACTCTACTATGCAAAGCAAAACCCATTTATCAACAACAGCTCATCCAAGATGGACTGATGCAAAGTGGAAAAGTGTTCTGTGGTCTGACGAGTCCACATTTCAAATGATATTTGGCAACTGTGGACGTGGTGTCCTCCGGAACTAAGAGGAAAATAACCATCCGGATTGTTATAATAGGCGCGAAGTTCAAAAGCCAGCATCTGTGATGGTACGGGGGTGTATTAGTGCCCAAGGCATGGGTAACTTACACATCTGTGAAGGCACCATTAATGCTGAATGGTCCATACTGGTTTTGGAGCAACATATGTTGTCATCCAAGCAACGTTATCATGGACGCCCCTGCTTATTTCAGCAAGACAATGCCAAGCCAAGTGTTACAACAGCGTGGTTTCGTAGTAAAAGAGTGCGGGTACTTTCCTGGCCCGCCTGCAGTCCAGACCTGTCTCCCATCGAAAATGTGTGGCGCATTATGAAGCGTAAAATACGACAGCGGAGACCCCGGACTGTTGAACGACTGAAGCTCTACATAAAACAAGAATGAGAAAGAATTCCACTTTCAAAGCTTCAAAAATTAGTTTCCTCAGTTCCCAAATGTTTATTGAGTGTTGTTAAAAGAAAAGGTGATGTAACACATTGGTGAACATGCCCTTTCACAACTACTTTGGCACATGTTGCAGCCATGAAATTCTAAATTATTATTTGCAAAAAAAAAATTAAGTTTACGAGTTTGAACATCAAATATCTTGTCTTTGTAGTGCATTCATCTGAATATGGGTCGAAAAGGATTTGCACATTTTTTTATTCCATTTATATTTACATCCAACACAATTTCCCAACTCATATGGAAACGGGGTTTGTATATATATATATATATATATATATATATATATATATATATATATATATATATATATATATATACATATATACATACATACATATATATATATATATATATATATATATATATTAGTTATTTTTCCCTTGGCCTCAGTCTGGACCCCCTCTCCAGAAGCCAAGACTTAGATCAAATTTATCCAACCTCCCCACTCCCCCCTTTTACCTGTATCTCAGTGTTTTTTGTAAGGGCCGCCGGAAGTTGTCGGACCCGTCAGCGATCCCGTTCCGTCTTCCTGTAATGTTTGTCTGATCTTGAATGGGATTTTGCAGAAAATTTTAATTTCCCCTCGGGGATTAATACATTATTTCTGATTCTGATTCTGAAAAGCCAGAATCTGTGATTTAGTGCCCAAGGCATGGGTAACTTAAAGCACCATTAATGCTGAAAGGTACAGTACATTCAGGTTTTGGAGCAACATATGTTGCCATCCATGCAACGTTTTTTTCATGGACATCCCGGCTTATTTCAGCAAGACAATGCCAAGCCGTGTTACAACAGCATGGCTTTGTAGTAAAAGAGTGCGCGTACTAAACTGGCCTGCCTGTAGTCCAGAACTTTCTTCCATTGAAAATGTGTGGCGCGATGTGAAGCCTAAAATACCACAAGTGAGACCCCCAACTTAAGCTGTACATCAAGCAAGAATGGGTAATAATTCCATCTGAAAAGCTTAAAAAATTGGTCTCTTCAGTTCCCAAACGTTTACTGAGTGTTATTAAAAGGAAAGGTGATGTAACACAATGGTAAAAATGCCCCTGTGCCAACTTTTTTGTAATGTGTTGCTGCCATTAAATTCCAAGTTAATGATTATTTGCAAAACAAAATAAGTTTCTCTGTTCAAACATTACATGTCTTGTATTTTTTGTGTATTCATTTGAATATTGTCATGGTCCGTTACGCGGGTCATGGCAATATTTATGTTTGGTAGTTTTTCTCTGTTAGTCTGTTTCCTGGTTGCACCCTCTTTCCCTGTTTACTGTTGGTTTCCTTGGGCACTGATTCTCCTCACCCGTCTTAGTTTTGCAATAAGTGTTCCCACCAGGTGTTTTGGGTTAATCACCTCCATTTATAGTTTCCTGGCACCCAGCAATAGTTGCTGGTTCAATGTTTGCTATATGCAACATTTGCGTTTCTCCTGTTTTCTCTCCTCGCATCTAGTGTTCTTTGTACAGTCTAGCCTTCCTTGTTTTTCACCCTTGGGGACATTTTGGTTTTGCTTAGCTCCACACTTGTTAGCGTCCTCAGTTTGAATTTTTGATTCTGGTTGATATTTATTAAAAGACTCAGTCTTACCTCCACGCCACTCCTGCTTGCTTCCTGCGTCGCTAAGGAACACAACAATCGCAGCCATGCGCCCACGAAGACGCAACAGAATATAAGTTGAAAAGGATTTGCAAATCATTGTATTTTGTTTTCATTTCAACGTGCCAACTTCACTGGTTTTGGGTTTTGTAGAAAAAATAACAGTTTTTACTTGGATTAGCTCTTATGAGATGAATATGTCTTAATAATGGTTATAATATTTGTTGATTTGTAATATGCATACAGTTATGATTAAAATACTGTACCTGATTGACAGCAGGAGGAATTTTGCAAATATGAAGAAGTTTGTTCAACTGCATGATGTTGAAGTTGGAAACTCCAATGTTCTTAACTTTCGCTGAAGCCTGCAGTGCTTCCATGGCCTGCAGTATAATTAGGAACACAGCAGAAACACATTAGTACAGATTAACTTAGTACTTGCGGCGTGGCAGCAACTTTAGGGTTCCGGGTTCGATCTCCGCTACCGCCGTCCAAGTCACTGGCGTTGTGCTCTTGGGCAAGACACTTTACCCAACTGCTCCCAGTGCCACCCACACTGGTTTAAATGTAACTTAAATCATGGTTTTCACGATGTAAAGCAATTTGAATCACTAGAGAAAAGCGCTATATAAATGTAATTCACTTCACAGTATTACATATATTCGTACACATTACACTACATGACATAAAAGTACACATTACATTGTACATCTCACAATAAGGTAGGATTTTATGGATGCTGGTGAGAGATGAGATTGTTGATTGCAATTACAACAAGGTTTACAAGCTTGCGGAATGAAACTTTGATCATTCCCTGATATTTTAGTAAGGATGACTAAAATATGGGCGAGTTTTCGAGGGTATAGAAATTATATGTTTAATAAATGTTAGGCATTATTAAACATTATCCACTATTGAATTTCAGTCATTGTTAAATGTTAATCATCATTACAAGTGATCATCATCAAATACGAATCGTTATAAAAGTTAATCATTATTTAATTTTAACCATTATTAAATGTTAACCATTACTAGACGTCAATAATTATCAAACGTAAATTATTATTAAATGTTAATCATTACTAATCAATCGTCAATCATTATTAAACGTCAATCATTATTAAACGTCAATCATTATTAAACATCAATCATTATTAAACATCAATCATTATTAAACGGGAACATTATCACCAAACCTATGCAAGCGTCAATATATACCTTGATGTTGCAGAAAAAAGACCATGTATTTTTTTAACCGATTTCCGAACTCTAAATGGGTGAATTTTGGCAAATAAACGCCTTTCTGTTTATCGGTCTTTTAGCGATGACGTCAGAACATGACGTCACTGAGGTAATACAGCCGCCATTTTCATTTTCACATTACAAACACCGGGTCTCAGCTCTGTTATTTTCCGTTTTTTCGACTATTTTTTGGAACCTTGGAGACATCATGCATCGTCGGTGTGTTGTCGGAGGGTGTAACAACACTGACAGGGAGGGATTCAAGTTGCACCACTGGCAAGAAATCTGCCGCCAGACCCCCATTGAATTTGCCAGAGTGTCTGCACATTTTACCGGCGATGCTAAGACAGAAATAGCACAGAGATGTATGGATAACCTGCAGATGCATTTGCAACGATTAAGTCAACGAAATCACAAAGGTGAGTTTTGTTGATGTTGTTGACTTATGTGCTAATCAGACATATTTGGTCACGGCATGACTGCCAGCTAATCGATGCTAACATGCTACGCTAATCGATGCTAACATGCTATTTACGCTAGCTGTATGTACATTTGAAACCAGATATCCACATTTAATACAAAACAAACACTTACCAATCGACGGGTTTAAGTTGCTCCAGTGTCACAAGATGCGAAAGTCCTGATCTTTTGGTTCGCACATTTTACCGGCGATGCTAATAAGGCAGCCATGCTATGGGCCACTTCATTAGGTACACCCATGCTATGGCCGAATAGCGTCAATAGCTATTCGCTCAATAGCTTCAATTTCTTCTTCAATTTTGTTTTCGCTATCTGCCTCCATACTCCGACCATCTGTGTAGGTGTACACCTAATATTGTGCATTTTCCTTATGCATCTCTAATCCCTCAAAATGTTTGCATCCCATCGTATCCAGGACCTTGGTAACAGACTCGGCCAATCAATGACTTGCTGGCTGGCGGACTGGCAAATGAGAGGAGAGGAGGGGCGGGACAAGGAGAGAGAAGAAAAACAACAAAAAAAAAGAGAGGAGAGATGGCGGCACCTGGAGAGCTCCGAGATTGACGAAGATTGGCTGACGGAGATTTGCGGTAGGAGTAACGATAAATAACAGTTTAGCTCTTAGTTCGTTTAACAGCAGCCTTGAAATTCCAGTGATCGGGTGTTTGGAGGCTGATATTGAGTGTATGGGCAGGTTGTTGAAGGGGCGGTGTGTTTTTGTGCTATAAGACAGTTGCAGCGGCCAGAAAGAAAAGGGAAAACCACCGGGTATTTTGGGAATGAACGTAATCGGAGGGCTCAAGGGTTTCCTGTCTGACTTCAAGGGTGTTAAGAAGCTTGACCGAGGTACTCTAAAGCCAGGCCATGCCAGCCTACGCCATATACTGGCAACTATGGAAGAAGAGGAACGGTGTGTAGGTCCAAACGAGTGGATCGGGTTTGTAAAAGTTGCAGGGAGGCGAGCGGTCACCATTCCCCCAATCGGTGAAAAGGTGATTGAAGGTCGCTGTAGGATACCACCCCGAGCAACATGCAAAGTGTTGGTTGAGGCATCTGCCAGGGCCAGTCTCCCACGTGGTCTACTGGTAGCCAATGTACTGGCCCAGGCTACTGAGGGGAAGGTCCCAGTGCGCGTGCTCAACTCGAGTGAGAAGACCATCACATTGTTCCCAAGGTGCAGAGTGGCAGAGTTGAGTAAACCCAATGTGATCGTACCAAGGGAAGTATTGTCCGTGGAGGAGGTGGATGGAGAAGTGTACGTGAGGAAGGTTAGTCGTGGGGAGGTCAAGTCGGTAGAGGGGGATGGATCATTGTATGTTCCGGTACATGCAAATCTCGAGGGCCTGACGTCACCACAGGTGCAGAAGTTGGACGATCTTCTCAGGAAACACAGGGATGTGTTCTCCGAGCATAAAAGTGATTTTGGGTACACTACCACGGTGACCCACCATATTCAGACTGGCGATGCAAGGCCAATTAAGCAAAGACACCGGCGTATACCTCCACACATATTTCAAGAGTTTAAGAGACACGTGCAAGACTTAGTCGCACAGGGGGCACTTAAGGAGAGCTGTAGCCCGTGGGCCTCCCCTGCGGTAATTGTCATTAAGCCAGACCAATCTGTACGGTTCTGTTGTGATTACCGTAAGCTAAATGGTGTTACATTGAAGGACGCCTACCCACTCCCGAGGGTTGAGGAGTCATTGGATGCCCTTGGAAAGGCAAAGCTTTTCTCGTCGCTAGATTTGACAGCAGGCTATTTTCAGGTGGCAGTCCATGTAGACGATCAGGAGAAAACAGCTGTTACTACACCATTTGGCCTATACCAGTGGACTAGAATGCCTTTTGGTCTTTGCAATGCCCCTGCCACATTTCAAAGGCTGATGGAGGTAGTCCTACGTGATCTGGTATTTGACGTGTTGCTGATATACCTGGACGATGTCCTGGTGTTTTCTAACGACTTCGATAGCCACTGCGAGAAACTGGACCTAGTGTTCAGTCGTCTGAAGGAACATGGGCTGAAACTTAAGCCAAACAAGTGCTTCCTACTAAAGTCAGAGGTCAAGTTCTTGGGTCATATTGTTTCGGCAGAGGGTGTTCGAGTAGACATGGAAAAGGTCAAAACCCTCCCTGATTGGAGTCCAAAAAAAGTGCGGCAAGTGGTGGGGTTCATGTCGTATCACAGGCGTTTTGTCCCGAACTTCGCCCAGCTAGCAAAGCCGTTACATTCTCTAATGGGAAAGGGGAAGAAAGAGAGTGGAGGCCAGCCTGTCCTCTTTGTGTGGAGTAGAGAGTGTCAAGAAGCTTTTGATAAGCTAAGGGAGCACCTTATGTCAGCTCCGGTACTCGCGTATCCTGACTTTTCCCTCCCTTTCACTCTTACCACTGATGGGAGCCTTCTTGGGTTGGGGGCAGTGCTTAGTCAGCGGCACGAGGGGGTGGAGAGGGTTGTTGCTTTTGCTAGTCGAGGTCTCCGGGGTTCTGAGCGAAATGACAAGAACTATAGTGCGTTTAAGCTCGAGCTGCTAGCCCTTAAATGGGGGATAACAGAGAAATTCCGGGATTTTTTAATGTACTCAAAATTTGTCGTGGTGACTGATCATAATCCTCTGCGTTATCTCGAAACAGCTAACCTCGGGCGGTGGAGCAGAGGTGGGTTGCCAAGTTGGCAGGGTATGATTTTGAAGTGCATTATAAGCCGGGGAGGGAGAACACTAATGCGGACGTGCTGTCTCGGCTCCCTCAAGCACAGGAGCCTGAAGTGAGCGACACTGATAAAGACTTTCTGGTCCCTTTCTGGGAGGAAGCCGGGTACTCCGGCTTCCTCCCACCTCCACAGACATGCACCTGGCCAATTTAGTGTTGCCAATCAACTTATCCCCAGGTGCATGTCTTTGGAGGTGGGAGGAAGCCGGAGTACCCGGAGGGAACCCACGCATTCACGGGGAGAACATGCAAACTCCACACAGAAAGATCCCGTGCCTGGATTTGAACCCAGGACTGCAGGACCTTCGTATTGCGAGGCAGACGCACCAACCCCTCTGCCACCGTGAAGCCCTATCTCCCTAGTTGTAATCCCGAAAAGATTCTAACTGACCAGGGCCTGTCCTTTATGTCACGCACGTTAAAGGAGCTGCACGGTTTATTGGGGATCAAATCTATTCGAACTAGCATTTACCACCCACGGACGGATGGGTTGGTGGAACGGATGAATAGAACTTTGAAGTCCGTGATCCGTAAGTTCGTACACGAGGACAAACCAAATTGGCCTAAATGTTTGGATCCCCTGTTATTTGCAGTGCGGGAGGTTCCCCAGGCCTAAACAGAATTTTTATCCATTTGAACTGTTGTTTGGCTGGAAGCTGCGTGGGGTACTGGACCTAGTTAAAGAAAGCTGGGAGGAAGGTCCAAGCCCCAGTAAAAACGACTTGAGAGCAAAACTCCGCACATTAGGGCACTTGTCACGTGAGAAATTGCTCCAAACCCAAGAACGTCAACAGCGCCTGTATAACAAGGCGGCACAACTTAGACAATTTTCATCGGGAGAGAAAGTACTTGTATCACTCCCAACATCCAGCTATAAATTACTCGCAAAGTGGCAAGGACCCTTTGTGGTCACACGACGAGTAGGTGACGTGGACTACGAGGTCAGGCGATCTGACCGGAGCGGGGCAACCCAAATATACCACCTCAACCTACTAAAAGGGTGGCGGGAAGCGGAGCCCGTCTCCATGGTGACGGCGATAGCGGAGAGCAAGGAGCTGGGGCCGGAGGTTCCCGACTCCCCTGGCCCTCTCCCCTCCGCTGTAATAAACATCTTACGCTGTCTCAGAAAGCAGACGTGGCCAAATTGCAGAAACATTTTGCTGACGTGTTCTCCCCCGTGTCAGGCCGCACGAATCTCACCCAGCATCACATAGAGACCAGCCCAGGCGTGAGGGTGAGGTCCCGGCCCTATAGGCTGCCCGAACACAAACGCAAAGTAGTTCGGTAAGAATTAAAAGCCATGCTGGAATTTGGAGTGATAGAAGAGTCACACAGTGCGTGGTGCAGCCCCATAGTTCTGGTAGGGAAGAAAAATGGGTCTGTGCGGTTCTGTGTGGACTACCGCAAGGTGAATGATGTGTCACGTTTTGACGCCTACCCAATGCCCAGGGTCGACGAGCTCCTGGACCAGTTGGGCACTGCTCGTTTTTTTACGACACTGGATTTGACTAAGGGCTACTGGCAGATTCCCTTGTCTCCAGAGTCCAAGGAAAAAACGACATTCTCCACTCCCCAAGGTTTATACCAGTTTGTGACCCCTTCCGTTCGGCTTATTTGGTGCACCCGCCACATTTCAGAGACTAATGGACCGGGTACTGCGACCCCACGCTGCATATGCCGCCGGCTATCTGTATGATGTCATCGTCCTGGGGAACAGCTGGGCAGAGCATATGCAGAGAGTGGGGGCGGTACTCGAGTCCCTGAGGCGGGCGGGGCTCACCGACAACCTGGCAAAGTGCGTGGTTGGCCGGAAGGAGGTACAGTATCTGGGGTACCACATGGGGGAAGTCCAGGTGCGGCCTCAGGTAGATAAAATTGCAGCAGTTGCGGCCTGCCCGACCCCGAAGACGAAAAAGGAGGTGAGGCAGTTCTTGGGGCTGGTGGGCTACTACCGGAGGTTTGTCCCCTGGTTTGCGGACCTGACCAGCCCACTAACTGACCTCACCCGGAAAGGTGCCCCAGATCTGGTCCAGTGGACTGAGCAGTGCCAGCAGGCATTCGAGAAGGTAAGGAAAGCACTTTGTGAGGAGCCGGTACTGCACATGCCTTATTTTTCCATCCCGTTTTGTTTGCAGGCGGATGTGTCGGGCAGAGGACTGGGAGCCGTTTTAGTGGGGGGGGGGCACCGACCATCCGGTCCTGTACATCAACAGGAAACTGTCAGAAAGAGAGGCCAGATATAACACGGTGGAGAGGGAGTGCCTCGCCAACCGGTGGGCAGTGGGTGCCCTCCGGTACTATCTCCTGGGACGCCCATTCAGCCTCTGCTTGGACCACAAGCCCCTCCAGTGGCCCCACCGCATGAAAGATGCCAACGCGCGGATCACCCAGTGGTATCTCGCTTTACAACCCTACAATTTCAGAGTGATCCATAGGCCGGGAACACAGATGGCTCAGGCGGTGGAGGTATCTGAGGGGAGGTTGTGATCAGCACACTGCAGATGTAAAGGTCAGCGACCCCATCTGGGCTACTGGAGACAGCGCACCCTCAGACTGGGGCGTGGCATGGAAGGGACGGCGAGACGCAGCCGGCAGGTGATTAGATTTCGAAGAAGGTACGCGTGAATCTAATCAACTGTTGTCTTTAACAGTGAGCGGCCGACAGAGGAGGAGGAGAGAGGATTGGGGAGACTGAAAAGTCTACAAGAAAATGCACATTGATGAAAATAATTATTTTAAAAACCCTGTCAACTCTGAGCAACTGGCTTCCGGCATGTATCCGTGGCACTGTGAGTAGGAAAATCTTACAATCATTATTAAATGTTAATCACTATTGAGAATGTTCATCATTATTATCGTTAGTCATTGTTAAATGTTAAACATTATTAAACATAAATCATTTTTAAATATTGATCATTTAAAATTAATGATTAAACATTAAGCATCATCAAAGACAACTATGATGAGACATATTCAAGGATCCAGATTTCCCTCGCCCGGACGCGGGTCCCCCTCTAATGAGCACACCACCCATAGAAGGGGCTTTGTAAGCTGGCCGGTCCCCGAAGGCAGGGAGGGCACTTGGCGGTCTGATCCTCGGCTGCAGAAGCTAGCGCTTGGGACATAGAACGTCACCTCGCTGGGGGGGAAGGAGGATGAGCTGGTGTGCGAGGTGGAGAAGTTACGGCTGTATCTAGTCGGTATCACCTCGACCAACATCAAGGGCTCTGGAACCTGTCTTCTCGAGAGGGGCTGGACTCTCTTTCAGTCAAGCGTTGCCAGCAGTGAGAGGCGATGAGCGGGGATGGCGCTATTTGTTGCACCACGGCTCAGAGTCTGTAAGTTAGAATTTAACCAGGTGGACGAGAGGGTAGTTTCCCTCCACGCAACAAAGTGTAGTTCAGAGTAGCCGCCCTTTTTGGAGTCTCGAGAGGAGGGGTCAGCAACCCACGGCTCCGGAGCCGCTTGCGGCTCTTTGGCCACTCTGATGTGGCTCAGCTGCATAGTCGCCAATCCCCCCGATTATTTGTGAAGGTTTCCGGACTTTGGTGCCTTTCCCGGAAATACCCGGGGCTAACATTCTCGGTTTTCACCCCGACTACAATATTGAGGGCGTGCCGTGATGGCTATACTTTTGACATCCTCTACAACATGTCATCGCGCCCGCTTTTACACCATAGTATTTGCGTGCCGGTCAGAAGCATGCATTTCGCTGCTTCTGGTATCTCACGAACGAGATTGCAAGGCATACTTGCTCAACAGCCGTACAAGTTACACTGAAGGTTGTGATATAAACAACTTTAACACTCTTACTAATATGTGCCTCACTGTGAACCCACACCAAACAAGAATGACAAGGGGGGTGTATAATGTTGACAGGAAGAGTTAGGGATGCATGGGATTCTGGGTATTTGTTCTGTTCTGTTTATGTTGTGTTACAGTGAGGATGTTCTCCCGAAACTTAGCACAAACTAAAATTTTATTTTGGTTCAATTTGGACAAAAGGGGTATGGCTAAACTTTAATTGACCTATGAAATAATCTTTATTGACTCGAAAAAAGTAGCACAAACAACCATTTCAATGGCACAAACCAACACAAATGAATGAGACTATTTTAACAGAATTTTGCAAGGGGCAAAGTGCCAACTTCACGCAAGTAAAACCATTCTCTCGACTGGTCTACAAGACAAGCTCTCCCAGCTCCATGCCCCGATTCCAAATGCAGGTGGATCATTGACTACTTAACAGCCTGGAAGCAGCATGTGTGGCTGGCGATGACTATGTCGGACACCATTTACTGTAGTACCGGATCCCCACAATGCTGTGTACTTCCCGCCTGCTCTTCTTTTTGTATACAAACTGCTTCAACTCCAGTCACCAGTTCCAAAAACTGATTAAGTTTGTGGATAACACCATCCTCATTGGGCTCATCTCAGACAACAATGAATTTGCCGACAGATGTAAAGTGAACTGTCTGCTGTCGTAGTTAGTGCCTCAATGAAAAAGAGTCGCATAGATTTCCTCATAGAAATCCAAAAAACAACATAAGCAAGTAAAAACTCAGTATGGGGTGCCAAATGTAAAAGTTCAATGACACTTTTTATATGTAATATGTACAATAATAACCCTATTTTGGTCATTTAATGCAATACCAATACTTATTTCCTCTGCGCATTTATTTCTGTTTCTATAGCAGCGTACTTCTGACAAATGTGTGTCCATACTTCCGGAAACAAACGTATATAAATTGCACTCATGGCAGACAGTAACCTTTCGGTATCTGTCTGCCGTAAGTGCAAGACAACTGAGGTACTGACACGTACAATATGGCTATTTTTGGAGGATTCACCACCTAATCTTTTTGAAGCTGAACATACAGAAGATGAACTGCTGCTTATAGAAGCGAGCTCGAACAGAGGGTGAAACATTGGAGCTGTCAGGCTTGAGCTGTGGGTGTTTGTGCTTCCTCGATGCAAGGATGATGTGGGACGAATCAGGCATGAATGTAAGTACATTTTTTTTATTTATTTAAATACAAAAGGCAAAACAAAAAGCACGCTCGATGGCGGATAATATATGCTAAAACGTTAACAAAAACAGCAAAATGGCATGGCTATCTATAAATGAACAAAAGATGCTAACAATAAACCAAAAAAAACAGCACTTAGGCGAAAGAATACATGGATCCTACGTGGCGTGGTCCAAATGTTTAGCAGCGTGGCAAGGCGTGGAGGTTTGTGATAGAAATGTGGCATGAAGCAGAATGCAAGACTGATGGACAGAAATCCCAGACTGATGGACAGAAAGAAAATGATTTAAGTAGTGGCTGTGATAATTAGGAACAGGTGCGGGACTGAGGGCAGGGGCGTGACTAGGATAAAAATAATGAGGTTGGCATGGAAACAAAACCAGGAAGTGCAAAACGTGACTGATTGTCCAAAATCAAAAACATAACAAGACAAAACAAGATCCATAGGTGTGACAGAGCCCCCCCGTTAAAGACAGCTCCCAGATGTCCAAAAACAAAAAACAAAAAACTATGATCGAGAGTCATGGGAGGGCGGGAGGGGGACATGGCGGTGGATCGCCAAACCACGTGTCCCCGTATCCAACGGGGCAAGGTCAGGTGGCGGCGACGCGTGGAGGACCGAGGCGGACGACCACGTAGCGGCCACAACTGTGGCCGACGAGGAGGGCGTGGCGGACGACCACGTAGCAACCACATCCGTGGCCGACGTGGACTTGGCTGTCGACGTGGACTGGCGGCACTGGCGGCGCTTGGCGACGTGGAGCAGGCGCTGGCGGCGCTAGGCGACAACGTGGAGCTGACGCTGGCGGCGCTTGGGTACGTGGAGCTGGCACTGGTACCAGCCGTGGACGAGGACTTTGACGTGGAGCAGGTCGTGGCGCTAGCCTTGGACTTGGTCGCGGTGCTAGCCGTGGAGCAGGTCGTGGTGCTAGCCTTGGACTTGGTGCTAGCATCGGACTTGGTCTTGGTGCTAGCATCGGACTTGGACTTTGACGTGGACTCGGTCTTGGAGCTGGACGTGGACTTTGTCTTGGACTTGACGCAGGTGGCCTCGCTGGAAGCTGCGGCTTAGCAGGCCGAAGGACTGGTGGAGGTGGCCGTGTTGGCCGCTGTGGCTTGGCAGGTTGAAAAAATGGAAGTGGGGAACTTGCTGGTCGCTGTGGCTTGGCAATGCACTGGGCAGAATCAACCAACAAACTCCCAGCCCCAGCCCCCCCCTCAAGGAGTGACTCCCAGACACTCTGACCATGAGCTGGAACAGTGTTTTGGGGAGGGCGGAGGGCGGTAAGGAGGAGGGCAGAATCTTCCCCTTTAAATTCTCTAAATTGTCCTTTGCTTTTATTTGTCTTGGTTTGATTTTTTGAAAAACATTCTTGTGGCTTGGGGGGGGGCTTGAGTCCTGGGGGGCGTGGCATGAACTTTGGACTTATTTTGATTATCTGCAGGAAAAA
Organism: Nerophis ophidion; assembly: GCF_033978795.1. Lineage (NCBI taxonomy): Eukaryota > Metazoa > Chordata > Actinopteri > Syngnathiformes > Syngnathidae > Nerophis > Nerophis ophidion. The sequence continues at coordinate 16,476,649 of NC_084624.1, read as the reverse complement.
AAATGTGTGCCTTGGGAGGGGAGAAAAAGTCGCACGGGGCGAGCCTGTCAGTCAGCGTTGAGGGATAAGTCCTGCCCCTCTTCTGCGCGTGTCTGTGCGCTGCTCCGGGCCACCGCCGGGGCGCTCGCGTCCCAGGGGGTGTGTCGTGACTGCGCGATGAGCCAGGTGCTGGGGAGGACATCCGGATGGCCCGTGAGTGGGGGCGGAAGCGGTCCTCTGCATCCGCCACTTTCGCCAGAAGTTGGCTCCATGCTTCCACCGCGCCGGGAGGAAGCTCTTCCTCGCTCAACTCCTCTTCGTCCTCGTGCGCCCATGGCTGAGCGTCTGCGACGAGCCGAAGGAACATCTCCTGCTTGTCCGCTTCCGTGAGGAGTATTTCTTCCACATCATTTGCGAGGAAGCCCTTTTGCTGGGATTTTTCTGTCAGGCTTGAGCTGTGGGTGTTTGTGCTTCCTCGATGCAAGGATGATGTGGGACGAATCAGGCATGAATGTAAGTAAAAAATTTTTATTTGTTATTTAAATACAAAAGGCAAAACAAAAAGCACGCTCGATGGCGGATAATATAGGCGAAAACGTTAACAAAAACAGCACAATGGAATGGCTATCTTTAAATGAACAAAAGATGCTAACAATAAACCAAAAAAAACAGCACTTAGGCGAAAGAATACATGGATCTTACGTGGCGTGGTCCAAATGTTTAGCAGCGTGGCAAGGCGTGGAGGTTTGTGATAGAAATGTGGCATGAAGCAGAATGCAAGACTGATGGACAGAAATCCCAGACTGATGGACAGAAAGAAAATGATTTAAGTAGTGGCTGTGATAATTAGGAACAGGTGCAGGACTGAGGGCAGGGGCGTGACTAGGATAAAACTAATGAGGTTGGCATGGAAACAAAACCAGGAAGTGCAAAACGTGACTGATTGTCCAAAATCAAAAACATAACAACACAAAACAAGATCCATAGGTGTGACAGGAGCAGACGGAAGCTGAGAGGGACAGGTCGGCGTGACTTCGTCCCGCTGCAAATGTGGAACTTTGAGCCAAGCTAAGCCGAAATAAATGGTTCGCTCACCCAAATCAACTGGAAACGTTTCCCGCCCCGGACAACTGTCAATTGAGTAAGTCACTATAATATTTATCACAGAACAAATTGTTATCTGTTTGTTTTGTTTATAGTTCAGATAATATTTGATTTTGTGCGCAGCATAAATTTCCTGTGCACAGAGGGAGTGTGGCAATGCGCAATTGCGCAGGCACGCACCTTAGAGGGAACGTTGACTATATAAAATGCTTTAATACTTTCAGCATGTAGAAGATGCAAAACCAGTTAAGTTGGTACATTGTGTAAATCATAAATAAAAACAGAATACAAGGATTTGCCAATCCTTTTCAACCTATATTCAATTGAATAGACTGCAAAGACAAGATATTTAACGTTGAAACTGGAAAACGTTATTTTTTGTAAAATGTTTTTAGCTCATCTAGAATTTGATGCCTGCAACATGTTTCAAAAAAGCTGGCATAAGTGGCAAGAAAGACTGAGAAAGTTGAGGAATGCTCATCAAATACTTATTTGAAACATGCCACAGGTGAAAAGGTTGATTGGGAACAGCTGGGTGCAATAATTGCATATAAAAGCAGTTTCCATGAAATGCTAAGTCATTCACAAACAGGGATGGGGCGAGGGTCACCACTTTGTGAACAAATGCCTGAGCTAATTTTCCAACAGTTCAAGAACAACATTTCTCAATGAACTATTGCAAGGAATTTAGGGATTTCATCATCTACAGTCCCCGTAATATCATCAAAAGATTCAGAGAATCTGGAGAAATCACTGCACGTAAGCGGCAAAGCCGTGACCTTCGATCGCTGAGGCAGTACTGCATCAAAAAGAGACATCAGTGTGTAAAGGATATCACCAAATGGGTTCCGGAACACTTCAGAAAACCACTGTTTGTAATTTCAGTTTGTCCCTACATCTGTAAGTGAGCTCACCTAAGATAGACTGATGCAAAGTGGAAAAGTGTTCTGTGGTCTGACGAGTCCACGTTTCAAATTTTTTTTGAAAACTGGGGACGTCCTGTCGGGGCAGCACAGTGGCAGAGGGGTTTGTGCGTCTGCCTCACAATACAAAGGTCCTGAGTAGTCCTGGGTTCAATCCCGGGCTCGGGATCTTTCTGTGTGGAGTTTGCATGTCCTCCCGGTGAATGCGTGGGTTCCCTCTGGGTACTCCGGCTTCCTCTCACTACCAAAGACATGCACCTGGGGATAGGTTGATTGGCAACACTAAATTGGCCCTAGTGTGTGAATGTGAGTGTGATTGTTGTCGGTCTATCTGTGTTGGCCCTGCGATGAGGTGGCGACTTATCCAAGGTGTAAGCGCCTTCCGCCCGATTGTAGCTGAGATAGGCACCGGCGCCCCCCGCGACCCCAAAGGGAATAAGCGGTAGAAAATGGATGGATCTATGGACGTTGTGTCCTACGGACCGAAGAGGAAAAGAACCATGCGGATTGTTGTAGGCGCAAAGTTCAAAAGCCAGAATCTGTGATGGTTTAGGGTTGTATTAGTGCCAAAGGCATGGGTAACTAACATCTGTGAAGGCACCTTTAATGCTGAAAGGTACATACAGGTTTTGGAGCAACATACAGTATGTTGCCATCCAAGCAATGTCTTTTTCATGGAACGCCCCTGCTTAGTTCAGCAAGACAGTGCCAAGCCACATTCTGCACGTGTTACAATAGCAGGACTTCGTAGTAAAATAGTGCGGGTACTAGAGATGCGCGGTTTGCGGTCTCATCCGCGGAGTCCGCGGATAAACCGTGGGTCGGGCGGTAGACATGACGAAAAAATTGATTTTAATTAGATTCGGGCGCGTGGCAGTTGAACCATCCAAAAATATTTGATATGCATGGTTCTGTGATCGGTATCCTTTGCCATTCAAAGATCCATTTAAGACCCGTGTTGTAAAGTGAAGAAAACAATAAAGGACGCTATTATTCTCCTAAATGACTGCCGGCAGTCACCCAGATAATAAGTAGTAGGGCGTGCTATGAAAGCCATTGGCTTTGACACCTACTACAACATGTACGATCTGCTTGTCAGTTCGGGCATCATGTTGTGTGTGGCTTCCGCGGCAAACCGCACACGACTGCAAGGCATACTGGGTGACACAGAGTACACTAAGGGTTGTGATATAAACAATTTTAACACTCTTAGTAATATGTGCCACACTGTGAAGCCACACCAATTAAGAACGACAAACACATTTCGGGAGAACATCCTCACAGTAACACAACATAAACGCAACACAACAAATACCCATAATCCTTTGTATTAATGACACTTCCTGACTATTTTATACAACCCGTGCGTCGGTAAGGTGGGCGGGGTTGGGGCGCGGGGGTGTAAAATATATTCAGGAAGTGTCATGAATACAAAGGATTATGGGTATTTATTGTGTTGCGTTTATGTTGTGTTACTGTGAGGATGTTCTCCAGAAATGTGTTTGTCAATCTTGTTAGGTGTGGCTTCACAGCGTGGCGCATATTAGTGAGTGTTAAAGTTGTTTATATTACAACCATCAGTGTACTCTGTATCACCCAGTATGCCTTTCAATCTTGAACGTGGAATTGCGGAAACTGCATGCAACATGGTGACACAACATGGTGACGATCCAACAATCGGTTCGTACATGTTGTTTAAGGTGTCAAAAGAAATGGCTTCACAGCATGCCCATATTCTAGTAATCAGGTTGAACGCTATTGTATATTCGTGGGGACGTTAGCGGCTCCAATTGTCATCATTACTCTGTGAAATAGGTTTAAATAGCTCTGTGAGTGATAGAGGCGGACAACTTCTGATGTACTTCAGCGGGCGGGTACGATCCTGATTAAATGTTGGTTCGGGTGGATGACGACTTTGGTGAACCGGATGCGGATGATGTAATTGCCTATTCGCGCATCTCTAGCGGGTACTAAACTGGTCTGCCTGTAGTCCAGATCTGTCTCCCGCAGCATGAAGCCCAAAATACCACAACAGAGACCCTGGACTGTTGAACAACTTAAGCTGTACATCAAACAAGAATCGGAAAGAATTCCACCTAAAAAGCTTCAAAAATTGGTCTCCTTAGTTCCCAAACGTTTACTGAGTGTTGTTAAAAGGAAAGGCCATGTGCGTAAGCAAGCTTGTTACATGATTATTATCTGAAATATAATAATAATTATACAATACAATGTGGTAATATAAAATATATTAGAGAATATGACAATATAAAATGTATTAGACAATGTCACAATATGAAATATATAATAACAGAACGTAGCAAGGTACCTTACCCTCCATAACTCCACGTAGTCGACATCAGAAGTAAAAATCGTTCCTTCATTCCTGAAGAAATCATCACTTGTTTTCTAAGGAGACAATGAAGAACATTAATATTCATAACAACTTATTAGACAGTAAGCACATTAAAAAGCAACAAAATTAGAGGTGTTAAACAGCCCATGCATCAGACATGCACTCCTAACGGCACAATGTTATTTAACATATTTGTGTAATTGTCATTTGTTACATAATAATTTACGATGTATTATGTTTATTACTACAGTAGAATATGTATTTTATTGTTTTATTGTACTTATTTCCAAAACTAAATATTTTTCTGGCATCCCATCAAGGTGGTGGGTCTTTTAGGACCTCACTTTAGAGTTTGTATGCACATGTTTTTTTTCTAAACCAAACAAATAAACTCGTTTGCTATCCTTATGTCCAAACGAGAATCAATAAGAACCATAAAGTGGAATCGAAAGTGGTATTAAAATCGGAATCATATAAATTTCTGTCTCCATCTGTGCATACATTGTACATATATTTTACAGTACATGCACTGTACATATAATGTACATATTTTCACATTGTTCATACATTGCACATATATAATACATACACTATACATACATACGTTGTACATACAGTGTACTGTACATACATCGCAAATATATTGTACATACATTGTACAGAATGGCTGTTAAAAAGAGAAAAAAACCCCGATATAAATAAAAAAATAAAGACTAACTTTGAGTCCAGTATTGCACTGCAGCAGAAACAGGTCCAAGTAGTCCAGTTGCAGTTCTGTCAGTGATGTATTAAAGCACTTTGGGATGTCTTCAAGCGCACAACAAGTACACTGCAAAGACAGATAACTTCCAATAACGTGACTTTTATTGGCTTTCTTTTATTTTAAATACTTTCTGAGAGAAAAAAATACCAGAACAGGAAGAAGGACATAAGACAGGAGTTTTTTGACAGTGGAAGACATTTAGGTCAAGACATAAAACCTAACTGAAAGTAAAAATAAGCCTCTAGTTTTAAGTTGACAAAAGTGGTCGATTACGTATGTTGACCAACAAAACATCCTTTATTATCTCAAGTCTCTGAACAAATCCACAAGAAAATGTGCAAGCAATGGAAAGTTTTGCTGATGTCAGCAACCACTAATGTCGACATGAGTCAGTCATATGTCGACTTAAATGTGTTTAAATGTACATACAACATTGACACTGATTAGAAAGACTGATTTTTTCCCTCACGCTCCATCTGAATTTATATCCTATTACCATATTATCCGTACCGTAGGGTGCACCGGATTATAAGGCGCACTGCCGATGAGCGAGTCTATTCATGTCTATTTTCTTACAAAAGGCGCACTGGATTATAAGCCGCATTAAAGGGGTCATATTACAATATTTTTCTACATTGAAAACATTTCCTTACATAACATGTAATGGTGGTTCTTTGGTCAAAATGTTGCATAGAAGATGTTTTACAGATCATCTTCAAGTCGCTTTCTGATAGTCACTTCAGGATGCTCCATTTTGTGGGCGGTCTTATTTACGTGGCTGACTTTCAAACGTGTCTTCTCCCCATCATTTTTGTTGTAGCGGTGTAGCATGCAAGGACAGAAGTGGAAGAAGTGTCAAAAGATGGAGTTAACTGTTTTAATGACATTTAGACTTTACTTAAATCAATACCAGAGCAGCAACTCCTTATCCGTGGCTCGCTAGTGCAACAACAACACCAGAAATGTGTCCCGTGAAAAAACGTCCGACCGGAACTTTAATAACTAAAGTTCCGTGGGTGAATACTGTAAACGCACTACACCGGTTGTTTTTAGCGCTTCCATAGAGAGTCTACTGACAGACATATGTTAGAACTATACTCTACTCAGAAATGGAAACAGCACAGGATGAAAGTCCCACAACAAGAAAGTAAAGAACAAGAAAAAGCTAATCGACACGGACTACAAAGGCGGACACTCACACATTTTCAGGACTTATGCAGATCCCAAATACACATCATCAGGTAACAGAAGGTAAGAAAAGTTGGTTTTGTATAATATTGCAAAACAAAGCGCCCGATAAAATGTCTGCTAATAAGGTGCCTTAATACTCCTATGTAGAAGAGTACGTCTGACTATAGCCGTAATGCGCCGACAATCCATCAAGTGGCGTGGCTTCATAGCTTTTTGAGCGCCGTGTCTAATGTTCTATATTCTCAATGGAACATTCAAAGTTTCGGTGTTGTTTACTGGCGTCATATTGCAGTCTGCACATAATTCCTATGTGTGACTGCTATCTACTGGTTACACTTATCGTTACACCATGTACAAAAAAAATAGAGGTTGGTAAGCACAACCAAAATTATTAGTAGTAGGGTTGGGTATCGAGTATAGAGTATCGATTGGAACCGGAACTAACTTTCCGAATATCCCGGAATCGTTCAAAAGTTTAAATTTCGATTCCTAGTTTCTATACCCAGTCCACCGACCGGAAAAAAATAATAAGTCCGCCGACCCGGAAGAAGAAGCCGCTGAACACCAACGAAGAAGCGCCCACCGCCGGAAGTGTTAGCATAGCCGAGCCTATGTAGCCGAACGAGTCAGTCAAGCATGGATATAGCGGCCGTCGACGGTCGAAAGTGTGGCTTTATTTTACTAAAAAAAATGAAATATCGGCGAAATGTAACACGTGCGACAGGACTGTTTCGTGCTTAGGAGGGTGCACGTCGAACATGATGAAGCACCTCCGAGTTCATGGAGTACAAATAAATGCGTGTCCCGTCTGCGACAGGAGACACTATCTGTCCAGAACGCTCACGCATCCTGCCTGAGAAGGCATATATTTTTCGATTTTCCGATTCTTTCTTTAAAGAAAAAATCGGAATCGAGAATCGTCAGGAATCGGAATCGAAACAAAGAATCGGAATCGGAATCTGAATCGTTCAAATTCAAACGATACCCAGCCCTAGTTAGAAGGCGCAGTGTCGATTTTTGAGAAAATAAAAGTATTATAAGTGCACCTTATAGTCCGTAAAATATGGTAAGAATCTGATATTAATGAATAAACACACTAATACAGAAAGAATGCTTTGCCTTCATGCCACCCCAATACCACTTGTTATTGTTTACTCAACCACCTGCCTTGCTGACAATGAACATGTCTTGGCGTCTGATGATGCCCTGCTGCATCTTTGAGTGCAGAGCCTTGCCAATGTCCACTTGGTTACCATAGCAGCAGGCCGTGTCGATGTGGCGGTACCCAGCAGCAATGGCAGCCTCTACTGCGTACTGGACCGACGTCCAGGGACGATGGGAGGGCTGTAACAAGACACACGCCATTATTACGATAATGACACAGTAAATATTGTTATCCATCCATCCATCCATCATCTTCCGCTTATCCGAGGTCGGGTCGCGGGGGCAACAGCCTAAGCAGGGAAACCCAGACTTCCCTCTCCCCAGCCACTTCGTCTAGCTCTTCCCGGGGGATCCCGAGGCGTTCCCAGGCCAGCCGGGAGACATAGTCTTCCCAACGTGTCCTGGGTCTTCCCCGTGGCCTCCTACCGGTTGGACGTGCCCTAAACACCTCCCTAGGGAGGCGTTCGGGTGACATCCTGACCAGATGCCCGAACCACCTCATCTGGCTCCTCTCGATGTGAAGGAGCAGCGACTTTACTTTGAGTCCCTCCCGGATGGCAGAGCTTCTCACCCTATCTCTAAGGGAGAGCCCCGCCACACGGCGGAGGAAACTCATTTCGGCCGCTTGTACCCGTGATCTTATCCTTTCGGTCATGACCCAAAGCTCATGACCATAGGTGAGGATGGGAACATAGATCGACCGGTAAATTGAGAGCTTTGCCTTCCGGCTCAGCTCCTTCTTCACCACAACAGATCGGTACAACGTCCGCATTACTGAAGACGCCGCACCGATCCGCCTGTCGATCTCACGATCCACTCTTCCCTCACTCGTGAACAAAACTCCTAGGTACTTGAACTCCTCCACTTGGGGCAGGGTCTCCTCCCCAACCCGGAGATGGCATTCCACCCTTTTCCGGGCGAGAACCATGGACTCGGACTTGGAGGTGCCGATTCTCATTCCGGTCGCTTCACACTCGGCTGCGAACCGATCCAGCAAGAGCTGAAGATCCCGGTCAGATGAAGTCATCAGGACCACATCATCTGCAAAAAGCAGAGACCTAATCCTGCGGTTACCAAACCGGAACCCCTCAACGCCTTGACTGCGCCTAGAAATTCTGTCCATAAAAGTTATGAACAGAATTGGTGACAAAGGACAGCCTTGGCGGAGTCCAACCCTCACTGGAAATGTGTTCGCCTTACTGCCGGCAATGCGGACCAAGCTCTGGCACTGATCGTACAGGGAACGGACCGCCACAATAAGACAGTCCGATACCCCATACTCTCTGAGCACTCCCCACAGGACTTCCCGAGGGACACGGTCGAATGCCTTCTCCAAGTCCACAAAGCACATGTAGACTGGTTGGGCTAACTTCCATGCACCCTCAAGAACCCTGCCGAGAGTATAGAGCTGGTCCACAGTTCCACGACCAGGACGAAAACCACCCTGGTCCTCCTCAATCCGAGGTTCGACTATCCGACGTAGCTTCCTCTCCAGTACACCTGAATAAACCTTACCGGGAAGGCTGAGGAGTGTGATCCCACGATAGTTGGAACACACCCTCCGGTCCCCCTTCTTAAAGAGAGGAACCACCACCCCGGTCTGCCAATCCAGAGGTACCGCCCCCGATGTCCACGCGATGCTGCAAAGTCTTGTCAACCAAGACAGCCCCACAGCATCCAGAGCCTTAAGGAACTCCGGTCGGCTCTCTTCCACCCCTGGGGCCTTGCCACCGAGGAGCTTTTTAACTACCTCAGCGACCTCGGACCCAGAAATAGGAGAGTCCACCAAAAATTCCCCAGGCACTGCATCCTCATAGGAAGACGTGTTGGTGGGATTGAGGAGGTCTTCGAAGTATTCCTTCCACCTATCCACAACATCCGCAGTTGAGGTCAGCAGAACACCATCCGCACCATACACGGTGTTGATAGTGCACTGCTTCCCCTTCCTGAGGCGGCGGGCGGTGGTCCAGAATCGCTTCGAAGCCGTCCGGAAGTCGTTTTCCATGGCTTCCCCGAACTCCTCCCATGTCCGAGTTTTTGCCTCCGCGACCGCTGAAGCTGCACACCGCTTGGCCTGTCGGTACCTGTCCACTGCCTCCGGAGTCCTATGAGCCAAAAGGACCCGATAGGACTCCTTCTTCAGCTTGACGGCATCCTTCACCGCTGGTGTCCACCAAGGGGTTTTAGGATTTCCGCCCCGACAGGCACCAACTACCTTGCGGCCACAGCTCCGATCTGCCGCCTCGACAATAGAGGTGCGGAACATGGTCCACTCGGACTCAATGTCCAGCACCTCCCTCGTGACATGTTCAAAGTTCTTCCGGAGGTGGGAATTGAAACTTTGTCTGACAGGAGACTCTGCCAGACGTTCCCAGCAGACCCTCACAATGCGTTTGGGCCTCCCAGGTCTGTCCGGCATCCTCCCCCACCATTGCAGCCAACTCACCACCAGGTGGTGATCGGTAGAAAGCTCTGCCCCTCTCTTCACCCGAGTGTCCAAAACATGAGGCCGCAAATCCGATGACACAACTACAAAGTTGATCATGGAACTGCGGCCTAGGGTGTCTTGGTGCCAAGTGCACATATGGACACCCTTATGTTTGAACATGGTGTTTGTTATAGACAAACTGTGACGAGCACAAAAGTCCAATAACAAAACACCACTCGGGTTCAGATCCGGGCGGCCATTCTTCCCAATCACGCCTCTCCAGGTTTCACTGTCGTTGCCAACGTGAGCGTTGAAGTCTCCCAGTAGGACAAGGGAATCACCAGGGGGAGCACTTTCCAGTACTCCCTCGAGTGTTCCCAAAAAGGGTGGGTACTCTGAACTGCTGTTTGGTGCATAAGCACAAACAACAGTCAGGACCCGTCCCCCCACCCGAAGGCGGAGGGAGGCTACCCATTCGTCCACCGGGTTGAACTCCAACGTACAGGCTTTGAGCCGGGGGGAAACAAGAATTGCCACCCCAGCCCGTCGCCTCTCACTGCCGGCAACGCCAGAGTGGAAGAGGGTCCAATCCCTCTCGAGAGAAGTGGTTCCAGAGCCCTTGCTGTGCGTCGAAGTGAGTCCGACTATATCCAGCCGGAATTTCTCGACTTCGCGCACTAGCTCAGGCTCTTTCCCCCCCAGTGACGTGACGTTCCACGTCCCAAGAGCTAGTTTCTGTAGCCGAGGATCGGACCGCCAAGTGCCCTGCCTTCGGCTGACGCCCAGCTCACATTGCACCCGACCTATATGGCCCCTGCTATGGGTGGTGAGCCCATTGGAGGGGTGACCCACGTTGCCTCTTCGGGCTGTGCCCGGCCGGGCCCCATGAGAACAGGCCCGGCCACCAGGCGCTCGCCATCGTGCCCCACCTCCGGGCCAAAGGGAAATCTGGGTCCATGATTTTTCTTCTTCATAAAGGTCTTCGAGCTGCTCTTTGTCTGATCCCTCACCTAAAACCTGTTTGCCTTGGGAGACCCTAACAGGGAGCTTTATGCCCCCGGGCAACATAGCTCCTAGGATCATTGGGACACGCAAATTCCTCTACCACGATAAGGTTGCAGCTCAGAGAGGAGTAAATAAATATTGTTATGTATTTATTTATTTTGTTTCTCAGTTATGTATTTATTTTGTTTCAACTGTCACCTGTCAGAATAAAGGAAAATCTACTTTAGTGTCGTGTTTTGTCATTTCCCTGTCTTTTCCTTGTTTATGGTGTTTTCTTCAGTAATTAGTCCCCAGCGAGGCACACCTGCAACTAATCCCTACTGAGGTGTATTTAAGCTCCTCACCGACAGCTGGGTCCTGCTGGTTATTGTTTCCTGTATCTCCCACGTGCAGACGCCCCTTTTACCTCACCAGCCTTGGTATGTTGTTTTTCCTTCATTTGTGTTTTGCCTAACTTTGTTGTGTTTGGTTTCTAGTCTCCTTGAGGCAGTAGAGACTTTTACCCTGCGCCCTAGGGCGCCCTGGCGTTTCCACTGCCGACCACTGGGGAAGCTGTTTTATTTAGTGTACATAGTGTGCCTTTTCTGCCCCATCGCCGTTTGTTGAACTTTTGGACTTATTAAATTATTATTTTATTATAATTCTACCTAGCCTCCCATCTCTGCATCCCGGGGTCACCCCCACTTGACCCGGCCACATCATGGACCCCGCAGAGACCGACCCGGTCAGAAGAACTCTGCACCAACAGGTCAAGAGACTAGACCAACAAGTAGAACAGTTTAGCCTACTTGGCACATGTGTCAACAGCATGCCGGAACGCCAAGACGCTCATCTTGATGCGCTAGAAAGACAACTGGAAAATGTACTTACCGCTCTACAGGCGATGACCCCTCCTACAGCCGACCCAGCAGTCCAGTGGAGACTTCCTCGCCCCTCAGAGATTCTGTTGCCTGACGACCCCCCTCCTGCAGCTTGTCCACCTCTCTCGAAGCCCGAGCCATTATCTGGCGAGTCAGGTGACGTGCTTCCTTTCCTCACTCAGTGTGAGATCTATTTTGAACTTTTACCCAAGTCCTTTTACTCGGAAAGAGCCCGCGTAGCGTTTGTTATGTCCCACTTGAGTGGCCGGACAGCTGCCTGGGCCAACGCAGAAAGGGGACGCCAATCCTCTGTGTGCACGCCGCTTTTTCCAAAGCCATGAAGAGCATTTTTCAACGCGAGTTGCCAGGACGCGAGGCCGCACCATCATCACTACGCGTACAGCAAGGACAGCGCAGAGTCACGGACTTCGCCATCAAATTCAGAAGGTTGGCAGCTGAAAGCGGATGTCCCACTTCCGCATTGGCGGGCGTCTTCTCTCTCCGATTGGCCGATCGCATCCGGAAGCAGACTCCCGACAGCCTCGATGAACTCGTCACTCTGGCGGTGGGGATTGAAAATTGCTTCATTGACTGGGAGAGAGAGAGGTTCCAACGCCAGAGACTCCGCCCTCCGAGACATAGTGGGAGTGGCCAGGGAGCGCGTCAAATTACAGTCGCGCCGATACCCAGTGTCGACACCCGGCCGAAATCACGCGAAGAGGATTCCATGCAGCTCGGAGGAAATCATCTCTCTCCAGCTGAGAGAGATCGTCGACTTCGCCTCCAGCTGTGTTTATATTGCGGCAAAGCTGAGCACTGCATCTCCCGTTGTCTTCATCACCCTGCCCGCCGCCGCACTCAAGCGTCACCACCTCCCCGCACTCAAGCGTCACCTACTCATCGCTCTCTAGCTCCACCTCCTCGCCGCACCCCAGCTGCACACTCTCCAGCAACCGATCCCGCTCCTCTACTACCACCTACAGGTCAGACTGTATCAAGGCTCCTATTCTCGGGCATCCTTGCCTGGGACAAGGACCAGATATTATATTGGATATTAGGGCTCTTATTGACTCTGGTTCTGATGACAATTTTATCGACGAGTCCGTTGTTAAACGTTTTTCTATACCCGTGGTTAGATTACTCAAAACTAGAGTAGTCCGATCCCTCGACGGAGGCCACCTGGTGAGCGTTACCCATCAGACTCAGCCGTTATCATTTAAATTATCTGGTAACCATTTTGAATCAATCATTTTTGTAGCTATTCCTTCTTGTTCTGCTCTGGTTGTGCTCGGGCTTTCCTGGCTATCTAAACACAATCCCCATTTTGACTGGTCCAAAGCCACAATCATTAACTGGGGTATTTTTTTGTCACACACATTGTCTGCGTTCCGCACGTCCTCGCACTGAGTCCCCGCATGTCGTTATCCAGGAAGTCATAGATTTATCGGTTGTGCCCACTGCCTACCACAACCTTAAAGAAGTTTTTAGCAAGGATAGGGCCGTGTCGTTACCTCCACACCGTCCCTATGATTGTGGTATTGATCTCCTCCCTGGTGCTGCACTCCCTTCTTCGAGAGTATAAAATATTTCTAGACACAAAAGAGATTCACTATAGGACTATATTACCACTTCGCTTGCTTCTGGTCTTATTCGTCCCTCCAACTCTCCTTTAGCCGCTGTTTTTTTCTTTGTGGAAAAGAAAGATAAGACACTTCGCCCTTCCATTGATTATCGTGCCCTCAATAATATAACTGTTAAAAATAAATACCCTCTCCCGCTTCTAGACTAAGCTTTCAACCCACTACACACTGCTAGACTTTTCACCAAATTGGACCTCTGCAATGCTTATCACTTAGTCAGAATTAAGCAAGGAGATGAATGGAAGACTGCATTCAACACACCACTAGGACATTTTGAATACCTGGTCATGTCTTTCGGCCTCACCAATGCTCCCGCCGTTTTCAGGGCCTCATCAATGCAGTCCTGCGTGACATGCTCGACCGTTTCGTGGTACTTTATTTACACGACATTCTCGTTTTCTCGCCTACCCCTGAACTACACGTCCAGCATGTCCGCTTAGTTCTCCAACGCCTTCTTGAGAAACGTCTGTATGTCAAGGCTGACAAGTGTGTTTTTCATTCGGAGTCTGTTCCTTTTTTGGGTTTTATTGTTGATAGGAGTAAAAAAATCCAGGCGGTGGTTGATTGGCCCACACCGACCTCTAGAAAGCACCTCCAAAGGTTTCTAGGTTTTGCAAATTTTTATTGTCGTTTTATCCACAATTTTAGTACAGTAGCCGAACCATTAACAATGGACCTTAGAGACTCGGTCTGCGTTTGATAAACTCAAGTCTTTGTTCACCTCTGCAACAGTTATTGTCCACCCTAACATTTCCTCTCAATTTTTTGTCGAGGTTGACGCATCTGACTCTGGCGTGGGGGTTGTTCTCTCCCAGCGCTACACCTCCGACCAGAGGCTGCACCCCTGTGCCTTCTTCTCACGCCGCCTGACCCCAGCGTAATGCAATTATGATATCGGCAATATATAGCTACTCGCTGTGGTGTTGGCGCTGCAAGAATGGAGGCACTGGCTGGAGGGCTCTAAGACTCCTTTTGTGGTGTTCACAGACCATAAGAACCTGGCCTACATTCGTACTGCTCACCAGCTCAATCCCAGAAAAGCAAAGTGGGCATTATTTTTAGCCAGATTCAATTTTCTTCATGACTTTCTGCCCCGGCTCCCAGAATGGTAAGCCAGACGCCCTGTCAAGGATGTACTCCTGACCCGAGGAAGAGGTCAAGACCGAGATGAACTTTCCGCCATCACGAGTGCTGAGAGCATTGCAGTGGGACATTGAAGGCCGTGTCAAGGAGGGACTCAAGAACGTTCCCTCTCCAAAGAACTGCCCTCAAGGACGTTTGTTTGTGATCCCAGAGCTCCATCCAGAAGTACTGAACTGGGCCCACAACTCCAAGGTCGCCTGCCACCCGGCATTACCCGTACCGTTTTCCTCCTGTCCCAGTGCTTTTGGTGGCCAACCTTATGGGCTGACACCAGGGAATTTGTATCTGCCTGTGCCACTTGTTCCCGTAATAAGGCTTCACACCAGGCACCAGCTGGTCTTCTGGGTCCACTTCCCATTCCCTCCCGCCCGTGGTCCCATGTGGCGCTGGACTCCGTCACAAGACTTACACCATCCAAAGGCTACACTGTGATATTGACTTTGGTGGACCGCTTCTCCAAGATGGCCCACTTTGTCGCTCTTGCCAAATTGCCCTCTGCACTCGAGACTGCAGAGTAGTTCGTACGCCATGTTTTCCGGCTGCATGGATGTGGTTTCGGACAGAGGGCCACAATTCTCGTCTGCTGTTTGGAGGGCGTTCTGCAAAGCCTTAGGAGCATCGCCCAGTCTTTCTTCTGGATACCACCCGCAGACAAACGGTCAGACTGAGCGGACCAATCAGGATCTGGAGTCTGCCATCCGCTGCGTCTGCCACCAGCAGCCGGCCTCCTGGGCGTTCAATCTACCATGGATTGAGTTCGCTCAAAATACCCTTGTCAGCTCTGCTACAGGCATGTCTCCTTTTCACTCTGCCTACGGCTACCAACCTCCTGCTTTTCCTTCTCTGGTCGCCGTCCCATCCGTGGCTGCCCACCTGCACCGCGCACATCAGGCCTGGCGCAATACCCGGTCTGCTCTGTTACGCACCTCAGAACGCAACCACGGTCTCGCCAACCGCCACCGCGGCACGGCACCAGACTACAGGCCCGGTCAGAAGGTGTGGTTGTCATCTCGTGACCTACCTCTCCAAGTGGACTCAAAGAAGCTTCAGCCACGATTCATTGGGCCCTATCCCATCGAGCGTATCATCAATCCCTCAGCCGTTCAATTACGCCTTCCCAACTCCCTAAAGATACACCCCTCATTCCATGTCTCCTTAATCAAGCCCATTTCCACCTGTCCCTTGAGTCATCCAGAGGTGCCTCCTCCACCTCCCAGGCTTAATGATGGCCACCCTGTGTTCTCGGTCAAGGCCATTCTGGACGTGAGGAGAAGGGGCAGGGTTTTCCTGTATCTGGTCGACTGGGAGGGCTACGGCACCGAGGACCGTTTCTGGGTCCCCCGTTCCCTTATACTAGTCTCCACACTCTTGCATGCTTTTTACGTTCGTTTTCCGGAAAAGCCAGGTAAGCCGCCAGGTGGCGTCCATTAAGGGGGGTGGGGGGGTACTGCTGTTTTGTCATTTCCCTGTCTTGTCCTTGTTTGTGGTGTCTGTTTTTCTTCAGTAATTAGTCCCCAATGAGGCACACCTGCAACTAATCCCTACTGAAGTGTATTTAAGCTCCTCACCGACAGCTGGGTCCTGCCGGTTATTGTTTCCTGTAACTCCCACCTGCAGACGCCCGTTTTACATCATCAGCCTTGGTATGTTGTTTTTCCTTAATTTGTGTTTTGCCTAACCTTGTTGTGTTTGTTTTCTAGCCTCCTTGAGGCAGTAGAGACTTTTACCCTGCACCCTAGGGCGCCCTGGCGTTTCCACTGCCGACCACTGGGGAACCTGTTTCATTTAGTGTACATGGTGTGCCTTTTCTGCCCCATTGCCTCTTGTAGAACTTTTGGACTTATTTAATTATTCTTTTATTATAATTCTACCTAGCCTCCCGTCCCTGCATCCCGGGTTCACCCCCACTTGACACAATTCTAACATTTAGTTCAATAAGAAGATAAAATGATGATATTCCAGCTATGTTGTATATTTGTTTATACATTGATAATACATATATTGATAATCTAATGATATAATGAATCAGACAGAAAAATTGTGTGATAGAAAAAAATGCCTGTAGTATATGGATTTATTCAATTTTATTTATGTTTCAACATGAGTTATGTGAAGGCACTTTATGAACCAATTAAAAAAGTTATTCATACTGAAGTTAATTGATTAACTCATATTTTGTTCTACATATGGTGAATGTTTATATTCAACTTGGAGAAAGCGAACCACCAGATTTAAGTAAATAATGGTTAAGCCCATTAAAAATTAAGGAGCCTTAGTTGGACATTCGTATGTGGACTGCGTTAACCCTCTAACGAGAAGAGGCAATACATTCAGACTCTGGAATGCAAAAGTTATAGCTTTATCCTGAAGGACACACTCCATGTTTATCTAAAACATCAACCTACAAGTTATGTTATACATCTGTTGTCTTCCCAGTCACTTACACACAATCATCTCCTTACATGGTCAAGTAATACCCTCCTGAATTAACGATCTCAGTGGTCAGAGTGTCCGCCCTGAGATCGGTATGTTGTGAGTTCAAACCCCGGCCGAGACATACCAAAGACTATAAAAATGGGACCCATTTCGTCCCTGCTTGGCACTCAGCATCAAGGGTTGGAATTGGTGGTTAAATCACCAAAAAAGATTCCCGGGTGCGGCCATCGCTGCTGCACACTGCTCCCCTCACCTCCCAGGGGGTGATTAAGGGAAAGGGTCAAATGCGGAGGACAAATTTCACGACACCAAGTGTGTTGAGACAATCATTGGTACTTTAACTTTAACACACCCACACAGAGTAAGAAGGAATATAAGACTGTGGTTCGGCTCCTCCAAGAAAGGAGCGCCTCATTGTTTTGACTCGACCTCCTCAAAGTACTGCAGTCCTGTATAATGACGCTCGCTTGTAACAAATAAACTTTTGGTTGAGTAAAGCGTCTCCGACGTCTCTTTTGATCCAGCCGCACTCTCCAGTCACTCTTTGTCCGGACGAGGATGACAAGACCAGAAATACGCATCAATACCTTAAAGACAACTAACATAAAGCCACATGAGCAAGCACTTGGTGACGGAGGCAAGGAAAAACTCCCCTCTCGGGGAGAAATCTAAAATAGAATCCATGCTCCGTGGGGCGGCTCTGTATCGACTGTTGTGTTGAGATAGAGACAGAGTACAGGGACAAAGGGTAGCTAGAGATAGAGAGACAGATAATAGATAGAAATAGCAAGACAAGGAGTAGTTTAAGGATAGAGGGACAGAGAATAATAGTGAAGGCCCGATTGTAGCTGAGATAGGCGCCAGCGCCCCCCGCGACCCCAAAAGGGAATAAGCGGTAGAAAATGGATGGATGGATGGTCTGTATTAGGATAGCTTCAGATAAAGAGATAGAAGGTTGATAGAGAGGCAGAGTATGGGGACAGAGGGTATATTAAGATAGAGAGACATAGGGTAGATAGAGAGACATGGGGAATATAGAGATCGAGGGACAGAGGTCAGCTAGGTATTGAGCCAGAGTAAAATGCAGTGATGGGCAGTAACAAGCTACATGTAGCTAAGCTTTGTAGCTTAACTTAATTTTCCAATAGCTTGGCACACTTTTTTAACAAGTAACTTTTCCTGTAGCTTAGCTTATTTTAGACCAATGTAGCGAGGTAGCGAGACGTTCAACACAAATTTAAGAACACACGTTTTGAGTTCATGGAAAGTTTTTCTGCGCATAACAATTACCAACTGTACCCAAACAAGACATTAGTCGTTGTGTTTTTATGTCAAGATTTAGATGGATGCTGTTTTTTTTTTTTTTTTTACTATTTTCAGAGAAAATTAATCACATAGGGGTGAGCCAAAGAAAAGGCAAACTAAATAAATTCATACAGTGGGTTGTGGGTTGTAGGGTGTCCCCAACTAAATGACAGATAGTAAATAGTAATGGCCATTTGTACACCCTCAGTTACATTAACATTGATATTATGGATATGGGCCCATGAATAGAAATGCCGTTAAATCCAGCTTTGATGTAGCAACCCACCTTTGCCATGTAGATTATAGTGTAGCTTGCTACAGTACTTTGGGGATAGCTTCACCCTGTAGTTTAGCTACATTTAATTGAGAGTAACTTGTAGCTTAGCTTACTACATTTTCCAAGTAGCTTTTTCATCACTGGTAGAGTGACAGAGGTTGGCTCGAGATAGAGATATATAGTAGAGGGAAAGAGGGGAGCTAGAGATTGAGAGACGGAGTACAGATACAGAGTAGAGACAGAGTCCAGATATAAAGACAGACAGTAGATAGAGATAGAGACGCAATGGGTAGATAGAAATGGAGAGACAGTAGAAAGCCAGAAGGTAGCTAGCGATAGAGACAGAGTGGAGAGACAGAGGGTGAGATAGAAAGAGGAAATAGGACAGAGGGTTTTGCCGACTGAGAGTCAACAATAACACTGACAATATCAACAACAATATTAGTGACAAACAACAATTGACACTCATGCTGATGTTAAGATTGACAACTCTTCACGTCTTGATGTTTTATTAATGTCAACTTTTTAATTTTAGATCTTTTGTTCAGCTGGATTTCATTGTTGTTGTAATTATTCTTTCTTTGTGCTTTCATTTGACAATTTGGAATCTTTCATATGCATTATTTTTTCTTGTCTGTATCTCGGATGACTCATGTTTCTTCCTTTCAGTTTGTTTTTACTTCTCGTTGCTGACCTTTGTGTGATCATGTGTGTATCAATGTTTGGGTGTGATCATTTCTTTTTTCAATTAATTCATTTTTGTGTGTGATCATTTCTGCCATGCACTAAAAAATTTCACCTTGTTTGAGTTTCCTAAATAATTAAATTTACCGCTCTGATGTAAGAGCTGCTTTCAAGGTCACTTGCTTCTTGTTTCCAACTGTTATGTGTCAAAATAAAAGTAGTAACCGTAATCTTCCTTCGCTTCCCTGATTTCATGATTCAATTATCTAGTTGTTGTACTTCAAGAGATCTTGTTTTTTCATAAATCTTTTTGCCAACTCATCAATCTTCTGTTGTCATTGTACTGTAACTTGTTGTCTGCGTTTCGTTTAAGATGCCTATCAGGTGACACGTGAGGATGTAGAGAATGTGAGCTTTTTAGGCAACATGTCAACTTTCATTACTCGAGTACATTCTGTTTTATATTGGGACTTAAAACCAGCCAACAGTTTGACAACAACGAACTACTAATCATTAATGCAAGGAAAATACCATTATTGATATTTTCTGAAAAATGCCCAAAAAAGAGTAACCTGAACAATTGTAAACTTTATGAGTGTAAAGTATTTTACCTTCCATGTCCGTAAACCTAAAAGGGGCATTTTGGAACCATCGTTCAGCTTGATGGCACGAGCCACTTGCTTTTCATCCATGTAGTCAATTTATTGAGCTGACACTTGAATCAACAGGTTGTCTTCCGTGTTTCTTGCTGCTGACTCGATGCTTCCTCTTTCACTCCATATATTGGGCAACTCCGCAACTGACTGGTTAATCATTTCACAACACATTAAAACCATCAAGCACATGGGACATGGTGGTTCAAAGGTTGCTTTTTACTTCCGACGCGCACATACACACATATGCACACACACACCATCATCATCATCGGCAGTCACTCGAAGCGAGTATGGGTAAAGTATTGTGTATAAAGGGTATCACTTTATACACAGACAGTCACCACACGATCCTTGACGGATCCGGGTCAGGGTCCAGTGGCATGGAGTCCAAGACGACTGTGGACCCTTTTCTCCTGCAGCCTTCATCAGCCATCCCAGCCGTTGTGACGCTCCATAGGTTTAGCAATCATCCTCCGGCTGTTCCACCGTCGAAGTCATGGGTTGTTATTTCCCAGATGTGGGAGTGCCTTCTTTCGCCATCACAGCCGTTGTGGTGGTTCTTACATTTACCATCTTCCGCCTGCTCCACCGTTGAGGTCTTCACTGTATCCCTGGCTAGGGGGCAGTCAGGCACTAGGCCTTTGCCAAGGACCACCTGTGGTAACAGAGGTAAATGGGTTAACCTCCTAGTGCCCCAAGACCCCTTAGAGGAGCCTCCACTGCCAGATGCACACACACACACACACACACACACACACACACACACACACACACACACGCATACGCGAATGTTGTGATACTTCCCCAAATTATTTGTTCTCAACAGTCCTCTGTGTTATTCTCTCACCGTTGTAATTTGACACAAAAAGCAGTGATGCTATCTCCTATTGAAACCCTGCAGAGAACAGTAAGAATCGGTGGTCCTGTCATTCCGACACAAAAAGCGGAGCTGAGCAGACCTATGATTGCCGGTGTTTGGTCGAATTTAGCAGCTTCCTCGAAAAAAGCCACCAGATGCGTAATTCGACAGAGGGGTCTATTTAATTACTCAGCCAAGTAAAAAAAAAAATACAACTTTAAGTCTTGGAACACTGGTTTGGATATCAAATAACCCTGGCACTATAGAATTATATTTGTTACCTTATTCAATGAGGTTATGTTTTCGGCAGGTTTAATTGTTTGTTTGTTTGTTAACAACATGAATTCATTTCTAAATGCCGATTTGGATATCAAATAACGCACCCATTGTAGAATTGCAATTGTTACCTCTGTACATGATTTTTTTTTTTCGCCAGGTTTGTTTGTCTGTTAGTTAGTGAGGTGAATTATACCATGTACCATTTACCTATATGATTGTGAGCTAGCATGTGTTCGTGGTCACAGAATCATAGACGATTATACTACTAAGGCCAAAAGTGCACATGTCCATCACAAGCACTCCAGAGAGTGGTGGCTTTTACCCCCAGGACATTGAGGAACTGAAAGGATGGCAGCAGTTGGATTTTAGGAAGAAGTGTAAACATATTAACGACATCTAGTAAGAGCCCCTACCGATAGGAGTAGAGATCAGGGGTTGGAGGTCACCTGACTTCATTGATCAAAGTGACAACGCCCAGGTGTTGTTCACATTTGTACATTGTTGTCCTGACTGACCGGCCCCAAGGCTAGAACAGCAAAGGGTAAATGTCTTCTTGTAAAAGGTATTTAAGGACATTTGCCCAAGAAGAAATTCCGCGTTGGCATCTTCTTGGCTCATCACTTATCACAAGGCCAACAAATATACAACATTAGCTACATGAATAAGTTTATAGATGCTGATTTGGATGTCATATAACGTTACCAATGTAGAAATGCTGTTATTATCTCTGTAAATGAGTTCATATTTTCACCAGGGTTTGTAAATTAGCAACACTGTTTGGACGGATTTTGATCACATTTTCAGAAAATGTCTAAAATAGGTCCTGGAACAAGTGCTTTTCTAGTTTTTATTGTTTATAAATGGGCTTGTCAAATACTGTAACTTTTTTTTGGAAGTAATTAAGTGACCGTACAGTACTACAGACAAGCAAACATGAATAATGCATGAATTTTAGGTTAATCAAGGTTCATACAGTTTTTGTTTGTTTTCTGGAATGTAAAATAATGCTAAAAATAACCACAATAAATATCTGATCAATGGCCTTCTGCTGACCTCTGATGGCTAAATGACTGACTTATAATCATCTATTATAGGAACTACTATACTAATAAATCACTGATGTAAATTTTGTTACAAAGTTATAACAATTAGTAACAATTAGTAACAATTAGTAAGTACTCGGAAAAGGGGTAGGATTAAATAAACTTCGCTTCTAAATAGAATTGATATGAGATTATGTCATGTATCATATCGTAAGTGTATTCATGTTCAAAATAAACTATAGTCAATTATATGATATATGAATATGTGCCGAAAATTTAAGTTAAAGGCCTACTGAAATGAGATTTTCTTATTTAAACGTGGAGAGCAGGTCCGTTCTATGTGTCATACTTGATCATTTTGCGATATTGCCATAGTTTTGCTGAAAGGATTTAGTAGAGAACATCGACGATAAAGTTCGCAACTTTTGGTCGCTAATAAAAAAGCCTTGCCTTTACCGGAAGTAGCAGACGATGACGTCACCGGTGTGAAGGCTCCTCACATCCTCAGATTGTTTAATATGGGAGCCTCCAGCAGCAAGAGCTATTCGGACCGAGAAAGCGACAATTTCCCCATTAATTTGAGCGCGGATGAAAGATTTGTGGCTGAGGATATTGATAGCGAAGGACTAGAAAATAAATAAAGAAATAAATAAAGTAAAAAAAAAAAAGGCGATTGCATTGGGAGCGATTCAGGTGTTTTTAG
The DNA here is from genome assembly GCF_033978795.1 of Nerophis ophidion. Classification (NCBI taxonomy): domain Eukaryota; kingdom Metazoa; phylum Chordata; class Actinopteri; order Syngnathiformes; family Syngnathidae; genus Nerophis; species Nerophis ophidion. The sequence continues at coordinate 16,453,854 of NC_084624.1, read as the reverse complement.
ACACATTTACTAGGATAATTCTGGGAAATCCCTTATCTTTCTATTGTGTTGCTAGTGTTTTAGTGAGTTAAATAGTACCTGATAGTCTAAGAGGTGTGTCCACGGGTGTGTTGACCCCAGTCTCTGAGGGAAGTCACGGCAGCTGCATGGACGGCACAAGCTCCGCAGATCTCCGGTAAGAGGCGACATTTTACCACAATTTTCTCACCGAAACCTGCCGGTTGAGAAATGGGTGGGGATCCATGTTCGCTTGACCGCTCTAATCCATAGTAAAGCTTCACCTCCGTGAAGGAAACACCGTGTGTTTGTGTGGCTGAAGACTAGAGCTTCCCACCTCCATCTTTCTACTTTGACTTCTCCAACATTAATTGAACAAATTGCAAAAGATTCAGCAACACAGATGTCCAGAATACTGTGTAATTGCGCGATGAAAAAAGACGACTTTTAGCCGCAAGTGGTCCTGCGCTAATATGTCCCCTCCAACTTGAGATGTCACGCGCACGCGTCATCATTACACGACATTTTGAAGACAAAACTCCCGGGAAATTTAAAGTTGTAATTTAGTAAACTAAAAAGGCCGTATTGGCATGTGTTGCAAAGTTAATATTTCATCATTGATTTATAAACAATCAGACGGTAGTGGGTCGTGGTCGGTAGTACTGGGTTTCAGTAGGTATTTAACTGAGTAATTCTCAAATGGGGGTACGCGTACCCCTGGGGTACTTGAAGGTATGCCAAGGAGTATGTGAGATTTTTTAATAATATTCTAAAAATAGCAACAATTCAAATACCCTTTATGAATATATTTATTGAATAATACTTCAACAACATTTGAATGTGAAACTGTGAAAAGAAATGCAACAATGCAATATTCAGTGTTGACAGCTAGATTTTTTGTGGACTTTTTTTCCAAATAGTTCAAGAGAGACCACTTTAAATGAGAAATATTTTGCACTGTTATACAATTTAATAAATCAGAAACTGATGACATAGTGCTATATTTTACTTCTTTCAATCAATCAATCAATCAATCAATCAATGTTTACTTATATAGCCCTAAATCACTAGTGTCTCAAAGGGCTGCACAAACCACCACGACATCCTCGGTAGGCCCACATAAGGGCAAGGAAAACTCACACCCAGTAGGACATTGGTGACAATAATGACCCAGTGGGACGTCGGTGACAATGATGACTATGAGAACCTTAGAGAGGAGGAAAGCAATGGATGTCGAGCGGGTCTAACATGATACTGTGAAAGTTCAATCCACAATGGATACAACACAGTCGCGAGAGTCCAGTCCAAAGAGGATCCAAGACACAGCAGCGAGAGTCCCGTTCACAGCGGAGCCAGCAGGAAACCATCCCAAGCGTAGGCGGACCAGCAGCGCAGAGATGTCCCCAGCCGATACACAGGCGAGCAGTACATGGCCACCGGATCGGACCGGACCCCCTCCACACGGGAGAGTGGGACATAGAAGAAAAAGAAAAGAAACGGCAGATCAACTGGTCTAAAAAGGGAGTCTATTTAAAGGCTAGAGTATACAAATGAGTTTTAAGGTGAGACTTAAATGCTTCTACTGAGGTGGCATCGCGAACTGTTACCGGGAGGGTATTCCAGAGTACTGGAGCCCGAACGGAAAATGCTCTATAGCCCGCATACTTTTTTTGGGCTTTGGGAATCACTAATAAGCCGGAGTCCTTTGAACGCAGATTTCTTGCCGGGACATATGGTACAATACAATCGGCAAGATAAGATGGAGCTAGACCGTGTAGTATTTTATACGTAAGTAGTAAAACCTTAAAGTCACATCTTAAGTGCACAGGAAGCCAGTGCAGGTGAGCCAGTACAGGCGTAATGTGATCAAACTTTCTTGTTCTTGTCAAAAGTCTAGCAGCCGCATTTTGTACCAACTGTAATCTTTTAATGCTAGACATGGGGAGACCCGAAAATAATACGTTACAGTAGTCGAGGCGAGACGTAACAAACGCATGGATAATGATGTCAGCGTCTTTAGTGGACAGAATGGAGCGAATTTTAGCGATGTTACGGAGATGAAAGAAGGCCGTTTTAGCAACGCTTTTAATGTGTGCCTCAAAGGAGAGAGTTGGGTCGAAGATAATACCCAGATTCTTTACTGTGTCGCCTTGTTTAATTGTTTGGTTGTCAAATGTTAGAGTTGTATTATTAAATAGAGTTCGGTGTCTAGCAGGACCGATAATCAGCATTTCCGTTTTTTTGACGTTGAGTTGCAAAAAGTTAGCGGACATCCATTGTTTAATTTCATTAAGACACGCCTCCAGCTGACTACAATCCGGCGTGTTGGTCAGCTTTAGGGGCATGTAGAGTTGGGTGTCATCAGCATAACAGTGAAAGCTAATACCGTATTTGCGTATGATGTCACCTAGCGGCAGCATGTAGATGCTGAAGAGTGCAGGGCCAAGGACCGAACCCTGGGGAACTCCACACGTTACCTTAACGTAGTCCGAGGTCACATTGTTATGGGAGACACACTGCATCCTATCAGTAAGATAAGAGTTAAACCAAGACAGGGCTAAGTCTGACATACCAATTCGTGTTTTGATATGTTCTAATAAAATATTATGATCGACGGTATCGAAAGCAGCGCTAAGATCGAGGAGCAGCAACATAGATGACGCATCAGAATCCATCGTTAGCAATAGATCATTAGTCATTTTTGCGAGGGCTGTCTCCGTGGAGTGATTTGCCCTGAAACCGGATTGAAAGGTTTCACATAGATTGTTAGACGCTAAGTGTTCATTTAACTGCTGCGCAACAATTTTTTCAAGGATTTTTGAAATAAAGGGAAGGTGAGACACCGGTCGGTAGTTTACCATGAGGTCAGGATCGAGGTTAGGTCTTTTAAGAAGAGGATGAATAACCGCTTTTTTGAATGCTAGGGGAACACTGCCCGAGGAGAGTGATAAGTTTATAATATTTAGCACTGATGGCCCTAATAATTCAAAGAGCTCCTTGATCAGTTTCCCAGGAAGAGGGTCAAGTAAACATGTTGTCTGTTTTATTCCATTTACACGTTGTAACAATTCCTCTAATGTTATTTCCTCAAAACGAGAGAAACTATTTTGGAGGGCAGTATCCGCCGTATATACAATCGTGTCAGTGTTAATAGAACCCCGTTGTAGCTGGGACGCATTGTCTTTAATCTCCTTTCTAATGACTTCAATTTTCTTACTAAAGAATTGCATAAAGTCATCAGCTGAGTGGGTTGAGCTACTGGAAGGAATCCCTTGTTGGGTTAGCGATGCTACCGTACTAAACAAAAATTTAGGATCGTTTTTATTACGGTGGATGAGATTTGAGTAATATTTAGCTTTAGCTAAGGTAAGCATGCGTTTATAAGTTATTAAACCATCACTCCATGCTTGATGGTGCACCTCAAGTTTAGTCGTGCGCCATTTGCGTTCCAGCTTTCTACATAATAATTTCTGAGCTCTAGTTTCTTCTGTAAACCACGGGGTGCGCTTTTTTGGAGCCTTTTTTAACTTTAGCGGTGCTATGTTATCAATGGTTTCGCGCAGGGCGTCGTTAAAGTTGTTAGTGAGGTTATCAATAGAGCCCACATACTTTGGGAATGGTGCCATTACCGAGGGCAGTAGGTCAGCAAGAGTTGTCGTTGTGGCTGTATTAATGTTGCGGCTGCTATAGCAGGTATTATTATTATTAGTTTGACGAACATGCGTCTGAACCTCGAATTTTATAAGGTAATGATCGGACAATACTTTAGCATACGGGAGTATCGTAACTTTGGAAACGGTGATGCCCCTGACAAGCACTAGGTCTATCGTATTACCGTTGCGATGCGTGGGTTCATTTATTATTTGTGTGAGACCACAGCTATCAATTATAGTCTGGAGCGCTACACACGGTGGGTCCGATGGGGTATTCATATGGATATTAAAGTCCCCCATTATGATTATATTATCGGCGTGTGTCACCAGATCAGCAACGAACTCTGAGAATTCATTAATAAAGTCCGAATAGGGCCCTGGGGGGCGGTAGATAACAGCCAGGTGTAGAGGCAGCGGTGTGACAGACCTCATAGTAAGCACCTCAAACGATTTATATTTATTATTTATGTTAGGACTAAGGTTAAAGTTTTCGTTGTATATTAGTGCGACCCCCCCACCCCTTTTGAGCGGACGGGCAATATGCGCATGTGTAAAGTTAGGAGGACAAGCCTCATTTAGCGCAAAAAAGTCGTTTGGTTTAAGCCAGGTTTCGCTGAGACCGATGACGTTAAGATTGTTGTCTCTGATAATATCATTAACTAACAACGTTTTAGGAGACAATGATCTTATGTTTAAAAAACCTATATTATAGGTAGTGGGCTGTTTTAGGGAGTTTTTGATCAAATTATCCGTAGTAGCAATATTAATAATGTTGTGTTTATTATGCCCAGTGCATTTAGTATAGTTACGACCATATCTAGGAATTGATACGACAGGAATTTTCCGATTGTTTGATTGTTGCTTTGATAAACTGCACGCATCATGGTTAGCCACCTCAGTAACGGGGATTTTCCGATTGTTTGTTTGTTGCTTTGATAAACTGCACACATCATGGTTAGCCATCTCAGTAACGGGGATTTTCCGATTGTTTGTTTGTTGCTTTGATAAACTGCACGCATCATAGTTAGCCACCTCAGTAAAACACATGTCCAACTCTGAAACACTCAAAGCAGAAAAAACTTGTTCTAATTTAACTGACTCCTTACCCAGACCAGTAGTCTCGCATTTTCCATCTAAATCCGTCTTCGGGATGGAGGAAAGTGGTGTTCTGTGGGGATTAGCCTTCTGCTTTGATTCTAGCCCCGCTCGGCATCCGCGTTTCCTATCACACCGCTGGCGTCTGCTCCGTAGACGGCCCCCGCTGCTACTAGACTCCCCTGCTTCACAGGCCGCTGGATGTAGCCGCCGATGTATTCCCATGCTAGTTAGCATGTTTAGCACGCAAGTGTCTATCAGTCCAAAACGGCCCGATTCGTCCACATCCAGAAGTGTCTGGCGGTCGTACGTGATCACGGAGTGACCACGATGTGAGCCAGCCATAAAGTTTGTGGAATTGTCCGGTATTTCTGCCAAATGTTCCATCTTTAGCAGGAGCTCCTCGAGAGCGCAGCCCGTCCTGTCACTGCATCTCTTTTTTTCAGCCAAAAATGCTTTGCACTGATTAGGGGGTACTTGAATTAAAAAAAGTTTCACAGGGGGTACATCACTGAAAAAAGGTTGAGAACCACTGCCTTAAAGGCCTACTGAAACCCACTACTACCCACCGCACAGTCTGATAGTTCATATATCAATGATGAAATATTAACATTACAACACATGCCAATACGGCCTTTTTATTTTACTAAATTACAATTTCAAATTTCCCCGGGAGTTTCGTCTTCGAGACGTCGTGTAATGATGACGTGTACGCTAGACGTCACTGGTTTTTAGGAAGTATGAGCGCTGCACATACACACAGCTAAAAGTCGTCTGCTTTAACGGCATAATTATACAGTATTTTGGACATCTGTGTTGCTGAATCTTTTGCAATTTGTTCAATTAATATTGGATAAGTCACAGAAGAAAGATGGAGTTGGGAAGCTTTAGCCTTTAGCCACACAAACACACGGTGATTCCTTGTTTAAAATTTCTGGAGGTGAAACGTTCCTATGGATCAGAGCGCGGTCAAGCCAACATGGATCCCTACCAAATGTCAACCAGCAGGTTTCGGTGAGAAAATTGTGGTTAAAAAGTCAGTTCTTACCGGAGAAAATCTGAGCTTGTGCCGTCCATTGCTGCCGTCGACCCCCCTGAGACACTGCGTGTCAAGACACCCGTTTATAGTCATATCAACTATTTAACTCACTTAAACACTAGCAACAAAATAGAAAGATAAGGGATTTCCCAGAATTGACCTAGTAAATGTGTCTAAAAACATCGGAATCCGTCCCAATGCAATCGCGTTGTTTTTTTCTAGTCCGTCGCTATCAATTACCTCAAACACAAATCTTTCATCCTCGCTCAAATTAATGGGGAAATTGTCGTTTTTTCGGTCCGAATAGGTCCTTTTGTTGGAGGCTCCCATTAAAAACAATGTGAATATGTGAGGAGCCATCACACGGGTGACGTCATCATCTGCGACTTCCGGTAGAGGCAGGGCTTTTCTCTTAGCACCGAAAGTTGCGAACTTTATCGTGGATGTTCTCTACTAAATCCTTTCAGCAAAAATATGGCAATATCGCGAAAAGATCGAGTATGACACATAGAATGGACCTGCTATCCCCGTTTAAATAAGAAAATCTCATTTCAGTAGGCCTTTAAGTCTGTTTGCATTATTTATGCAAATGCCTAGAGGGCGCCAACTTCCAATGTATTTTACACAGGCCCTCTCACAGCTTCTGGTACGTAATGACGTCACATGTATTCATGCATTCACGTGAATTCGCCTCCGGTGTTGTTAGCTAATGATAGCAATGTGACTAGCTAGCGGGATCTGTCATTGAATGTATATTCTATCATTGTTACAATGTATGGGTTTCACCCGGTGGGATTTGAGGGGTGCACCAGGATGTTCACATTATTCTGAAGTTACCCGGTAAAATGACTGAACGGCAACTCTGTGTGTGCGTCTTCATTTAATAAGATATCTAACATTAAAACATGGTGGCAGCGGTAAATCCGAACACAACAACGCTTACGAATGTCAGATGAAGAAGTTGAGGTGAAGGAGGAAGCCGAAGACAGCATTTTACAACGAAAAAGAACGATGGATGCATTCGGTTTGAAACCTCCCGCCACATTGGACTGGAATTCTACTTGCCTGGCGAAAACATGGAAGACGTGGAAAGATGAGTTTTCACTGTATGTGGACATAACGTTAGCAGATTCTGACGACAAGACAAAGGTAAAAGTGTTCAAATACTTGATTGGAGAAACAGGCAGAGAATTGGGGAAAACATTGTGGACTACACTTAAACCAGAGGAGCAACTAGTGGAAACGCTAGACAAATTACTAACTCTGTTTGACAAACACTGCAATCCCAAACCAAACGAAACTGTTGAGAGATACAGATTTTTCTCCAGAAACCAGAATGTTAGCGAAACGATTGACAAGTACGTCACTGACCTACGAGTGCTCGCAGACACATGCAATTTCGGGACTGCAAAAGAATCCTTGATTAGGGATAGAATTGTATGCGGGATCCATGATTCGCATGTGAGAGAGCGTTTGCTGCGCGAGACAGATCTAACGTTGGAAAAACGCATCCAAATATGCAGAGCAGCAGATCTCTCGAAGGAAAATGTGAAAACAATCGAGGGGCAAGTAGGTGAAGAGGTGCATGCAGTTAAAAGAGTGTCTGAAGCAAAGGGGGCAAGACCGAAAGAAATAAAGAACTGCAAGTACTGTGGAAAAAACCATGAGTGGAAAAAAGAGAGCTGCCCAGCTTATGGGAAAGTCTGCAGCAAATGTAACAAATACAATCACTTTGCGTCCAAATGCAAAACTTCAGATTCACAGATCAAACGAATACACAGTGTAGCAGAGACAGAGGATGAGTATCAGGAAATATTAAGCCTTCACTCAGACGGGCAGGAAAAAACACAGGAGAGACAACTGTTCGCGACAATGTTGCTGGGGGAGAGGCCAGTGAAATTTCAGCTCGACTGTGGAGCAAGCTGCAATATTATCCCAATACACCTACTGAACCCAGACACAAAACTGGAGCAGACACAGCAAGTCCTTGTCATGTACAACAAAAGCACTCTGAAGCCTTTGGGCAAATGCAGGATAAAAATAAGGAATCCGAGAAACAGGAAATTGTATAGGCTTGAATTCATGGTGATTGATGGCCAGTCATCTGTGCCATTACTTGGCTATAAAGCAGTACAGGGCATGGATCTAGTGAGAATTCAAAGAGAAAATATCATGGCCATTGATGAGATTGTCCAACACACAGGCAGTGAGGAAAATACTCCGGAGAAAGAACAGATCAGAGAACGATATCCACAGGTGTTTGAAGGAGATGGCTGCCTGTCAGGGACATATGATCTGGAAGTGGATCACAGCGTAGCTCCAGTAAAGTTACCTAAGCGAAGAGTTCCGGTGGCACTGATGAATCCACTTAGAGAGGAACTGAGCAGTCTGGTGGAAAGAGGAATCATCACACCAGTCGAAAAGAGCACAGATTGGATCAGTAGCATGGTCGTGGTTAAGAAACCATCTGGAAAATTGAGAATCTGCATTGATCCTAAACCCCTAAACAAAGCCTTAAAGAGACAACATTTCCCACTGCCAACAATCGATGATGTCCTACCAGACCTAGCAAATGCAAGAATATTCACAGTGTGTGATGTAAAGAATGGATTCTGGCATGTGAAGTTGACAGAGCAGTCCAGCTACATGACAACATTTGCCACCCCTTTCGGAAGGTACAGATGGATGAGAATGCCGATGGGGATCAGCCCGGCTCCTGAGGTGTTTCAGCACAGGCTTACGCAGGCGCTTGATGGGTTACCAGGGGTGCGCATTATAGCTGACGATATCTTGATCATCGGTGAAGGAGAAAATCAGGAAATGGCAGTGAGAGATCATGACGAAAAACTGAAAAAACTCCTTGAGAAATGCGAAACATGCAACATTAAACTGAATTTTGACAAACTGAGGCTGAAGCAGAAGGAGGTGCCGTACATAGGTCACAGACTAACATCGGAGGGCTTGAAAATTGACCCTGAAAAGGTACGCGCAGTACAGGAAATGCCTAGACCCGCCGACATCAAGGGCCTTCAGAGATTGCTTGGAATGGTTAACTACCTTGCAAAATTTTGCCCACACCTGTCAGATAGCTGTGAGGTCCTGAGGCAACTGACTCACAAGGATGTGATATGGGAGTGGACTGACATACAGGAAACTGCCTTTGTGAAAATTAAAGAAATGATAGCCTCAGCACCAGTACTGAAGTACTACAACCCAACGGAGGACCTCACTCTCCAATGTGATTCATCAGAAACCGGACTGGGTGCAGCGCTCTTGCAGGTAGGCCAGCCGATAGCATATGCCAGCAGGGCACTCACCTCCACTGAGAGAGGATATGCACAAATAGAAAAAGAGTGCTTGGCTATATTATTTGGGATGGAAAAGTTTCACCAATACACGTATGGTAGAAAGGTGGTTGTGCACTCTGACCATAAACCTCTGGAAACAATCACAAAGAAACCACTGCTTAGCGCCCCAAAGCGTTTACAAAGAATGCTGTTGAGACTTCAAAAGTATGACATAGAAGTAGTGTTTGTTCCAGGCAGATTTATGCTGGTAGCTGATACACTGAGCAGAGCGTACCTGCCTGAATGTGCAACTGAGGGGTCAGTGGAAGCTGAAATTGAAACTGTTAACATGATTCATTATTTGCCCATTTCAGAGGAGAGACGGCAGAGAATCCAAACTGAGACAGAACGGGACCAGGCCCTTCAGGTGCTGAAACGAAGAATACTGCAGGGGTGGCCAGATGATAAAGGGCAGGTCGAGGATGAGGTGAGGCCGTATTTTGATATGCGGGATGAGCTAAGCGTACAGGACAATGTCATCTTTAGAGGACAGAGGGCAGTCATCCCGACGGCTCTAAGAAAAGAAATGAAGGAAAAGATCCATGCATCACATTTAGGGATAGAAAACTGCCTGAGGAGAGCGAGAGAATGTGTGTACTGGCCGGGTATGCATGAACAGCTAAAAACGTACATGGGAAACTGCCAAGTTTGCAGAGAAAAAGACACACGGCAACAGAAAGAACCATTACAGAGCCATGACTTCCCACTAAGGCCATGGGCAAAAGTGGGCACAGATATATTCACCTTCAATAACAAAGAGTACTTAGTGACAGTGGACTATTTTTCCAATTTTTGGGAAGTTGATTATCTACCTGATACCAGGTCCACCACGGTTATCCATAAGCTGAAAGCACATTTCGCTCGCCATGGTGTGCCTGACGTGGTGTTCTCTGATAACGGCCCACAATATAGCTCACAGGAATTCAAAAGATTTAGCCAGGCCTGGGAATTCGAACACGTTACATCTTCACCTACCTATCCTCAAAGCAATGGAAAAGCAGAGTCTGCTGTCAAGACTGCTAAAAGGCTGATGGGGAAAGCACTGCAGGCAAAGTCAGACCCCTACTTGGCCATACTTGCTCACAGAAACACCCCAGCACAAGGCTTTCAGGCCAGTCCAGCTCAGAGACTAATGAGCCGTCGGACAAAGACATTGTTACCAATGTGTGAGAATCTACTGAAACCTGCTGTAGTGGACACTGACTCAGCTGTGCGAGAAAACCAACTCAGACAGGCTCGCTACTACAACAGAGGGGCAAAGCCCCTGAGACCACTTCAGAATGGAGAACGGGTGCGAGTGCAGTCACAGGTGGCCGGACACACATACTGGGCACCTGCATCAGTGGTGCGACAGGACCGGAATAGGTCCTATGCAGTAAAAATGGAGAATGGGACTGTGCTGAGACGCAACCGTAGACACCTGAGACCATCGCCAGGGGTGTCACCAACATCAGAGTCAACTGGCAGGAACCCGCCCACCCCAACTCCGGGTGGGGTCACACCACAACCATGCTCACCTGACTACGTCACACCACAATCCTGCTCACCAGCTGAGCCGGACCCTCAGACGACACAAGCTGGTGTCACCACCAGATTCGGCAGGGTTGTTAGGAGGCCTGCACACCTCCGGGACTTTGTTTAAGGAGCTAAATGTGTTTCACTGCCGTGTTTAGTTAAAGCACGGTTGTGCTGTTCTTCCCTCATAGGTCCTTTGTTTACAATTGGGTGGGACTGTTGTTGTTTTTTTTTTTTTTCTTCTCTGTTGATTTTTTTTGTTTTTTTGTTGTTGTTTTTTTTCAAAAAAAGGGGAGATGTTACAATGTATGGGTTTCACCCGGTGGGATTTGAGGGGTGCACTAGGATGTTCACATTATTCTGAAGTTACCCGGTAAAATGACTGCACGGCAACTCTGTGTGTGCGTCTTCATTTAATAAGATATCTAACATTAAAACAATCATAACAACAACAAGACGGCAACTTCTTTGTCGCTTCACTTGGACTGCTTTTGTATGTGTGAATGCACTCTCTGCGCCTATGTGTCGACGAGACAGGGTGAGTGTCATTTTATTCGGGCTGGTAAAACATTTTATTAAATACATTTCGTAATTTAGAAAAATATATGCAATTGTCAAAAAAAAAAAAAAGTGCTGTGTTAAACTACCAATAGTGACATACGCTAGCCGGCGGTGTTCTTGTTATATTTGATTTGAAAATTTTTACCGGGAGGTAAGTAGCAAAGAGCACCTTTATTACGATGTGTCACGTGGTATTGTCACCCAGAGCGGAACAAAAACGATTTGATGTGTCACGTGATATTGTGTGTGGAGGATGGCTCGCGGTGAGGGCGGAAGGAGACCAGGCGGAACTACCAAACATTTGGAGTGAATTTGGCGGCGGCGAGAGTATCTAAATCTGTTTTGGCGGTTGAGCATAAGCTGTTTTGTGACTGGATCGAGATGGAAGGGGATAGTGACGGGATGTATGAGGATAGTATGGAAATGGATAGGACTAGAGGGGAGAGAGGAAAGAAGGGGAGAGGAGGGAGTGAAGGAAAGGCGAGTACTAAAAGAGTGCATGAAGACGATGAAGAGGTTGATAAGAGGAAAAGGGTTATGATGGATGAATATAAGATAATTTATACATTTAAATCAAACCAAGATATGAATGACATTAGTTTGATGACTCTGGTTAAGGGATTAAAGAAGGACATTGGAGAGGTGGAGATAGCGAAGGTGCTCAGGGACGGACGGCTGTTGATTAAATGCAAAAATGGAGAGCAAAAGAACAAAGCAATGCGATTGCAAAAACTGTGCAACAAAATAATAAAGGAAAAAATCGAAGTGGGAGAACGGAAGGGGGCAAGAGGAGTCGTGACAGGAATCCCAAGAGGAGAAAATTTAGATGATCTGAAAAGAGAAATAAAAGGAGGAACTGTCACTACGATGAAAAGATTGATGGCATTTAGGAACGGTGAAAAGACTGAGAGCGAATCCGTGCTAGTGCAATTTGCAGAGGAGGTCCTCCCAGAGAGAATCATGATTGGGTATCTAAGCTTCTATGTTAGAGCTTACGTGCCACCCCCAGTACGTTGTTTCAAGTGCCAACGCTATGGGCACATAGCTAGTGTGTGTCATGCTAAAATGAGATGTGGAAGGTGTGGAGGGGAGCATGAATATGGACAATGTGGAGAAAATGAACAGGTCAAGTGTTGTAATTGTGGCGGGAATCACACAGCAGCGTATGGGGGCTGCATCATAAGAAAACAGGCAACAGAAGTACAGCAAATCAGAGTTGAACGAAATATTACTTATGCAGAGGCAGTTAAAATAAGAAATCAAGAAAGTGCAGAACAGGACAGAAGTGAAAATAGTTCAAGAAATAAAAAACAAGAGGCAGCAAATACAGGAATTTCCATGGATAAACTAGTTGTATTCCTGGCTTATGTAATAAATTGTACAGAACAGGCTAGAAACAAGACTGAGAAAATCAAAATAATTGTCAAAGCAGCAGCAAAGTTTTTAAATTTAAAAGAATTATCCTGGGAACAGGTGCAAGGTGAGCTACAGAGAGTAGACGAGACCGAGTCATGTTACCACAATCCAACGCCATGTTAATTGTTCAGTGGAATGCCAGAAGTCTGATAGCAAACGGACAGGAATTAAAGGGATATATTAATAATATGAAAAATAAACCACATATAATATGTATTCAAGAAACATGGCTGAAGCCAAAATTAAACTTTATAATAAAAGGATATATAACGATACGTAAAGATAGGAATGATGGGCAAGGAGGAGGATGTGCCATATTTATTAAGGAAGATATGCATTATTCAATATTAAAAGTAAAACAAGAACTAGAGATAGTAGGAGTAGAAGTATGGAATAATAAAGAAAGATACAAAGTACTAAACTTCTATAATCCATGCAAGAAATTAGAAATTCACCAACTAGAAACAATAATGGAGCACTGGAGTGGCAATATTATTTGGTGTGGTGACTTTAATGCACATAGCACAATGTGGGGTGAAAGGGATGACTGGAATGGGGATACATTGGAAGCACTTTTGGAGGAAAAAGAACTGGTGTGTGTGAATGATGGGTCGGGAACAAGGTTAGATGTCGTCACGGGTAAAGAAACAGCAATAGATTTAACACTAGTGTCACAAGGGTTAGCAGGAAAGGTGGAGTGGGAAGTAAATAAATACAGCACAATGGGAAGTGATCACTATCCAATCGTCATTCACATAAACATAAATCATAGGACAGAAAGCACTAGGATAGAAGGAAGATGGAAGTATAATCATGGTGACTGGGAGAAATTTAGGGAAATTACCGACATAACTTTAAAGGAAGTAGATATAAATCAAGATATTGAACAATTAAATACAGATATTACAAAGTGCATAATAGAAGCAGCCGAACAGAGCATACCAAGGAATAGTATAGGGAGAAGAAGGAAGATAGTGCCGTGGTGGACACAAGAGTGCACAGATGCAATACAAGAACGGAATAGAGCATTTAGAATATTGAGAAGAACACATAATTTCCAAGACATGATCCAGTATAAAAGGCATCAAGCTAGAGTAAGGTATGTTATTAAAAAAACAAGAAAACACCATTGGAGAACTTTTTGTGAAACACTAAATAGAACTACTCCTTTAAGCCAAGTGTGGGGAATGATCAAGAGAATGTCAGGGCTCAGAAAAGAACATAAAAATCATGTGATGAAAGATGGAATGCGGAGTGTGGTAGGAAATAAAGAAAAAGCAGAACTTTTAGCAAAAACCTTTGTTAAAGTGCACAGTAATGATAATTTGAAAAATGTAGAAAAACAAAAGAGAGAAGAAACAATTAGTGTAAATATTGAGGAAATGAAGGAAGACAACGATAATAGTTTTATCAACACTGTGGATATGACATTTTCTTTGGATGAAATGGTTCGAATTTTAAAAAAAGTTAAAAATACGACGGCAGGGAAAGACCTGGTGAGTTATCAAATGATCAAAAATTTAGGTAGCATCGGCAAAGAAGTGGTCTTGAAATTATATAATAGGATATATGAAGAAGGAAAATTACCAGATGAGTGGAAAACAGCTGTAATAATTCCAATATGCAAGCCAGGGAAAGATCCGGAAGAGGCAGGAAATTATAGGCCGATTGCATTGACCTCAAATTTGGGCAAAGTAATGGAAAAAATGATTAATGAAAGATTAATATATTATTTAGAGTCAAAAGAAATTATAAAAAACTACCAAAGTGGTTTTCGCAAAGCAAGAAGCACAAATGACCCAGCAGTGCAGCTGGAAGAGGAAATTAGAAAGGGACAAATAAATAAAGAAAGTATAATTGCGGTATTTTTTGACATAGAGAAAGCGTATGATATGTTGTGGAAACAGGGGTTGCTGATGAAACTAAATAGGATTGGGATTAGAGGAAGAATGTACAGATGGATAAAAGACTTTTTAACAAGTAGAACATTATTAGTAAAGATAGAAAATGAATATAGTAGAGAATACAAAGTGGAAAATGGGACCCCACAAGGGAGTATAATAAGTCCAGTACTATTTTCCATCATGATAAATGAAGTTTTTAGTGAAGTGGAAGGGTTAGTGGAGGTGGCATTGTTTGCTGATGATGGAGTGATGTGGAAGAGAGGTAGAAATACAAATTATATAGAAAAGAAGATTCAAAAAGCGGTAAATAATGTTCAAGACTGGGGGACGGCTTGGGGTTTAAGATTCTCTGTTGGAAAGACAAAAGTCATACATTTTACGAAGAGGAAAATACAAAACAAGCTCCAAATAAAACTCTATGGAGAAAACATAGAAGAGGTACAAGTTTTTAAATATTTAGGAATATGGTTTGATAAAAATATTAACTGGTCAACCCACATCAGCAAGATAATGGAGAAAAGTAAAAAGGTGTTAAATATAATGAGGGCTTTGAGGGGTAAAGATTGGGGGGCTGATAGGTTAACATTGAAAACAATATATATCACTTTAATTCGGTCTGTTATCGACTACGGATGCATTATTTATCGATCTGCTTCAAAAACTCTACTTGAGAAAATAGACCGGATCCAGTCGCAGGCGTTAAGATTATGTTGTGGAGCTACTAAATCTACTCCAGTGGCAGCATTACAAGTAGAAATGAATGAAAAACCTTTGGACATGAGGAGAGATCAACTCTCAGCAGTTTATTGGGCAAACTTAAAAGGATCCAAGCAAGGACATCCAACCCGTCAAGTGCTAATAAATTGCCAAGAAAAAGGGAAGAAAAAAATGAATAGTTTTGGGTGGATAATAGGAGATATATGTAAAAAAACACAAATTGACAATATTAAAGTGAGCCCTACAGTACCAATTCCTGCAATACCACCGTGGATGTATGAAAACCCAAAGGTAGACATGCAGTTACTGAAGAATAGACATTTAAATAGTTACCAAATAGAACAACGGATTGAGGAAATGTTTTTTGATAATATTATGATATACACAGATGCATCAAAAACTATAAATAGTAAAGTAGGAGCTGCTGCAGTTATCCCACAGAGAAATATAGTGTTGAATAAAAGAATTAGTGATAAACTATCTGTTTTTACGGGGGAATTGGTAGCAATTTATATGGCAGTTAACTGGATAGAGGAAAACAAAGCTAGGAAAGTAGTCGTGTGCTCGGACTCCAGCAGTGCATTGACGAGCATAAAAAACATAACATCAGAAACAAGACTAGATATAGTTTATGAAATAGTTCAGGCAATCTACAGAATAAATAAAGCGGGAGGTGTGGTAACATTTCTCTGGGTTCCTGCTCATGTAGGAGTTGAGGGAAATGAGTTAGCTGATAGATACGCAAAACAAGCAACCACTAAAACAGAAGTAAACATGGAGATTAAGCACAGTAAAGAAGAAGTGAAGAGCATAATTAAGATAGAACACAATAAAAAGTGGCAGGATAATTGGAATAAGGAAACAAAAGGTAGAGAGTTTTACAAAGTCCAGAGGAAAGTAGGTGTAATGAGAGGAGGGGGTAGAAATAGGAAGGAAGAAGACATTATGACTAGAATGAGATTAGGGCATACATATCTAAATAGTTCACTAAAATTGATAGGCAAACATACTACAGGGCTGTGTGATTTTTGCCACCAGATAGAAAATGTTGACCATGTCTTAATACAATGTAGGAAATATAATAGAGAAAGAGAAATACTGGAAAATAAGTTAGCAAAAGAAAATATTAGGTTAGAAGTGGGAGATATATTAGGATTGCATTCAGAAAACATAGGATATAAAGCAATATACACATATTTAAAAAACACTGGGTTAAGTAAAAGAATATAGAGTAGGGATCCACCTCGGTCCACACTCCATTACAGTAGGTGGCGGTAATGCACACCAGAAGGTTGCTTGCCAACCGCCATAAAAACAAAAGAAGAAGAAGAAGAAGACGTGATATTGTGACATTGCCGGAAATGGAAGTTGACTAGCTACAGGCAGAGGATCACAGCTGAGAAAGGTAACGAGACGTGAGCCATTTTTTGATTATGTCAATACACTCACGTTACTCTGTATGAACTACTAAAGTCGCTTTGCTCCTTACCATTCGCGCACAACACGTTATATACACGCCATTTTTTCCCCTTCTTAACCTACACATAGCTAGCTCGCTAGAAGTTAGCCTGCTGTATGTAAAATTGTCTAGCTTTATGCCTACTCACCGGAAAGGTATTTTGATGGTCACTTCAGAATAAAAGTCAAAACAATGCTCACAGCAAGACGATATCGCGATGATAAGTTTGTTTATCGTGTGACAAACGGCTTCATTTATCCACGCATATTACAATTGTGATGAAATTGCTACAAATACGCTTGTCTTGTATACATTCATATCCAATGCTGTGACTTTGAAAAATCGGACGGAAATGTGAATTCCATCTTTGCGTCGCTTTACTCTGTGCTCAGGTAAACGTCTTTTAGTCCTCCGTCTTTATTCAAACGCACAGTTTTTAAATGACGCATCGTTGGAAGCACTTTTGGGTTAGGAGTGGTTGGGTGACCCTGTTGTAAGCACAGTACCAATGGGCGCAGGAGCATTTTGCAAATGTAATGTCAAATCAATGTCAAATCAAATCAAATGTTTATTGGATTCATCACTATATAGTGTACATCCACGACTAAACTACTGACTAAACTACCACCACAACGAGGTTTACTATTTACAAAATATAATAATGTAGTGTTACCTGGAACTTGAAATAGGCCACCCGGCCTGAATCCACACTTCCCTTGCCAAACACTCAATCAATCAATGATTATTTATATAGCCCTAAATCACTAGTGTCTCAAAGGGCTGCACAAACCACAAAAAACACAACGACATCCTCGGTAGAGCCCACATAAGGGCAAGGAAAACACAAACACCTTTGTTTCCCAACCCTCACGCTTGGATAAATAGGCCTTGATGCCATCTACGCAGTGTTGGGAGACTGTTTTGCTGTTAGATCGCGTCCAAATTTGCAAAGTGTGTGAGATTGGTGAAATGCTTACAACAACCCCGAATTAAGTTATTCTAAGCGACGGTATTTCGATTTTTTAACCCATCGTGATTCAAATGGTTTTGATTTAACAGCTGTATTATTATCATCCATCCATCTATCCATTTGTTCTTCTTAAATTGGTGGTCACTTTATAAAACAAAACATGACTTCCATCCCTAACTATTTGACTATTAATGTCCCGTTATGGTAGCACTGTATCAGGAATGCTTTCAATCGATAAAGAAATTAAACACTTCTGATATGAGATTATTCTCCATGCACACAGTAAAGATAATTTTGATTTAGCTTTTACAATCCCATTGTTGAGCCAGCATGCTGGAGATAGATAGATAGATAGATAGTACTTTATTGATTCCTTCAGGAGAGTTCCTTCAGGAAAATTTAAATTCCAGCAGCAGTGTACAGAGTTGAGATCAATTTAAATAAAAGTAAAAAGTAAATAATGGGGGTTTAAATGGAAACAAAATAGAGAAATATTACAATAAGAATAAAAACTAAAAAGCAACAATGGGAATAAAAATATAACAGTAAAATAAGAATATAACAAGACAAAGTAGGCAGTAGTGACCATGTTATGAAAACGTATTGCACTGTTATTGTTATTACTGTTAGATGCTTAATTGCTTGGTTTATTAGTTGGGTTACGACATTTTTTGAATGTGTTTTCTTATTTTCTTTTATGATCCATTGGAAATGTTTGTGCACATCCCAGCGCTGTGATGTTATGGCAGCCGCCAGTGTGACCAGACCTGGTGGCATTCACTCGGTTGAAAAGTCTCAGTTGATTCTAAGAGGTAACAAGCTCCTTATTCTTCAAAGAGAAAAATGTCATTTTACCTTTTGAAGGCCATACCGTATTTATGTTAGTTCACACGGCTGTTGTTACACTACTGTTATGACTTGGTGTATTTTCAACTCAGTAAAGATGGCTGACCCCGGATCTCAGCTGGATGGGCAACTGCAGCTGAATGGCACCGCCTCAGAACAGGGTTGTCATCCGCAGTTTGGAAATCCCCAAAGCAGTCCTGTTGTGGCTCCGTCTTGCAGTGAAATAGTGCAGACTTTTCACGAGATTTCGCAAAGCCGCACGTAATAAGGATAGTGTAGTACAGCGAACCACAAGCAGTGTATTCTGTTTTACAGACACACATGCCAACCACTTTCCTGACTTCCCAATCCCCGTATATCAGCTTGTATTTCCTACAGACCCCCATATTCCCACATGGCTTTTGGGGTTATGCCTGATTTTTTTTTTTAATTTCTGACCTCCAGAATCAGCATCCATTTGTGTCAACAAGGTGAAGTTACGTCTGAAAACTTTTGACAAGTTGACTTCATGTCCAACGCTGCCCTGAAAGTTGCAAAGTGTAAAATACAATCCGTTTTGAAAACGATGGATATTATTTTGAAAGAAAACCAGATCATTCGTCTCGTTTTTGTGAATAAGTTTTTGTCCAATACAAGCAGATTTTAGCTAACTCAATATTAGGAGTGTAACGGTACGTGTATTTGTATTGAACCGTTTCGGTACGGGGGTTTCGATCGGTTCGGAGGTGTACTGAACATCACAGACATATTAAGTAGCGCCGCACGTTGTGTAAACAAATGCACACCGAGGCACCATGAATTGATTTACGTGGACCCCTACTTAAACAAAGTGAAAAACTTAATGGGGTGTTACCATTTAGTGGTCAATTGTATGGAATATGTACTGTACTGTGAAATCTGCTAATAAAAGTTTCAATCAATCAAAAAAACAACAATACACGGCATGCTAGCAACAACTGGGCTATGATAGACTGACCATACCTCCTCTTTTCACCGGATATGTCCTCTTTGCGCAGCTGTCCAGGTGGAGTTTCTTAAATGCCTCGAATGTCTGGCATTTTGAGTTATGGTTGCGTGTATTTTCAATGTACGTTCAGGGTTAAAAGAGGTTAAAAACAAACAAAAAAAGTGGTGCGCTCAGCAACATTCGTGAGGGAGGGGCAGAGACAGAGAGAGCGAGAGAGTTATGATAAACGCGCATGCGTCGCCAGGCTCTGCTTTTTCCCCACAGATTTATCAGATTTTATTTTTTATTATCTATAGCAGGGGTGTCAAAAGTGTGCCCTGGAGGCCATTTGCGGCCCACAGCTAATGTTTTAAAGGCCCACGTCACATACTAAAAATACTATTAAAATAAACAAAAACATAGATAAAAGTGAAATAAAAAAGCTTAAATGCTAAATGTAATTTACAAAAAGTTGCAACGTTGACTAATAAAACAAAGCTGTTTTTTTTTCTTTCAAACTGTCATTGCTCAAAACATAATATTGAATCAAAATCAATGTTATTATGAATTATTGACCTATCCAAGTTTCCGATTACTTCACATCAAATATTCCACTAAGAAAAATATTTTTGGTAGAAGATTTAGCAAGTTTGTTAAATATCCATCCATCCATCCATTTACTACCGCTTATTCCCTTTCAGGGTCGCGGTGGGCGCTGGCGCCTATCTCAGTTTGTTAAATAAATAATCAAAAAATGTATATGTTGTTGTTTTCTTACTGTACCGAAAATGAACTGAACCATGACCTCCAAACCGAGGTACGTACCGAACCGAAATTTTTGTGTACCGTTACACCCCTACTAAATATATAAGCTCTGAATGACTTTCGTGACAAGACTTTACTTTCATTGCAGTTTACCAGTTCTCTTGCCCTGAATGGAGACTTGTAGGCTGGCACAGAATGTCTTTGTGACTGAACTCCTAAATTGGTCCTGAGTGGGAGAATAAACACACCCACTAATTTAATCAGAAAAAGGCTTTTTTATGTCTTAGTTATTTTTAGGCAGCCTTTTTTATGTCTCAAATATTTAACTCCTGTTATATATATATATATATATATATATATATATATATATATATATATATATATATATATATATATATATATATATATATATATATATATATATATATATATATATATATATATATCCATCCATCCATTTCCTACCGCTTATTCCCTTTCGGGGTCGCGGGGGGCGCTGGCGCCTATCTCAGCTACAATCGGGCGGAAGGCAGGGTACACCCTGGACAAGTCGCCACCTCATCGCAGGGCCAACACAGATAGACAGACAACACACTAGGGCCAATTTAGTGTTGCCAATCAACCTATCCCCAGGTGCATGTCTTTGGAAGTGGGAGGAAGCCGGAGTACCCGGAGAGAACCCACGCATTCACGGGGAGAACGTGTAAACTCCACACAGATATGGATTTGAACCCAGGACTGCAGGAACTTCGTATTGTGAGGCAGACGCACTAACCCCTCTGCCACCGTGAAGCCCCGGTGTGTATATATATATATATATATATATATATATATATATATATATATATATATATATATATATATATATATATATATATATATATATATATATATATATATATATATATATCATGTACTAAAAACTCTGCAGACAGATAGTTTTTGTTCATAGTTTTTGTATATAGAAAACATTTTTTTCTTGAAATAATCATTAAATGTGTTTAATGTGTTGGTATACATTACTTTACAGTACCTCAAATTCAAACCGCACCTTAATGTACTTTTATTAAATTCAAGCTACGTTATTTGGGTTTTTAAAAAAAACTCCAGAATCTGGGTCACCGCTTGCCGTTAGCTAAAGCTCTGGTGAGAAGCACTGATGTAGTAATTAAAGAATACAAATAATAATTCAGGATTTGAAGTGTTGTTAAATAAATGTTAACTTGAAATTGAAGTCTTATAGTTTTCACTACAGTACTGATACGCTGTTTACTGCAGAATGTTTGTGATGACAAAAAAAAAAAAAAAAAATGATAGAAAAAAAAAACTTGTTCTTTTTACTCCCACAAAATTTACAGAAAAAGAAGCAAAACAGTGGCCAAGAAACCGAGGTACGGACCGTACCGTGGGTTACCTGTATCTCTAGTAAACAAAATTATATATATGAACAAAATGACAGTTGTCAGCTGGTAAGATATATCAACGCAATCAAACATTGTGGAAATAAATAGGAACAAAATGTCAGTCGTCAGCTGTTAAGATATATTAACGCAATCAAACATGGTGAAAATGATACTGCAGTAATAAATAGTAGGGATGCGGTACTCGGTATAATTCTGCACTGGAAAATCTGCCTTTAATAATAATAAAAAGAATAAATTGTGAGATCAGTCGAGATGGGATGATATGAAAAAAAAATCGTAATAATTTTTTTGCCGTATCGCCCAGCCCTATTGGACACCTTGCCTGTTAATTGAGCACAAATAACACCCTTTTCTCACTGTTGCTGTCTGATTTTCTCTAAGTCGTATCTGCGAAGCCACAGTCTCCCAAGCTGCCAAGCCGTCACTCTCGGCTTAGCTCCTTCGTGGAGGTTACTGCAGATGGCCTGTCCAGTGAAACCAAGAAGACAGGCAAACGCAGTGGACACCTTGAGATGCAGTGGAATGAAGACCTCACTCTGTGAGAAGCTGCTTTATATTACATAGTCCTACAGTTATAGAGTCATTAGATTTTATAAGATGTCGTGATTTTTACCATCTGAATATTGACTGCTTTTTTTTTAATGTATATTTCCAGAAATGTGACGCCTCAGAGTCGTCTGGATCTAAAGCTCTGGAGCTGCCACACGCTGCGGAAAGAGTTGCTTGGGACCGCCACGATAGACTTGCTGGACACTTTGCAATTACACGATGGAAAGAGTAAGAAAGCACCTCAAACACAGACTTTTTTATAAACACTGATGTGGAAACTTTAATAAATGCAAGTACAGGAGTGCCTAATGATACAAGTTTAATTGGCAGGTTGTACCTTGAAAAACACTTCCTATTGTGAAACAATCTCCCTCTTTAAATTGAATTTAAAGGAATTTGATTGGCGCATTGCGCCCACAACATCACAAATTTAAATTGTAAAATGCTTTCAAAAAAATAACAAACATTTAGATAATATTGTATGAAAAACAATACAATATAATGTATTTTATGACGTAACCTAATAATAATGATCTGCATTTACCTTGGAAAGTGAACTTCAATGGTATCTCCTTTCAGCAGTTTTTTCCGTCCAACACACCATAGCTTCTCCATATTTTCATATAAAAAATGTTTAGATATTATTGGACATCCCCTGATCAGAAACCATTCATACTCAACCATTATACATGTATTCACAGCACTACTTGTATAAAGCATACATTTATACATGTACCGTACATTCTTAACACTACTTGTATAAACTTTACCTTTATACATGTACAGTAAACTCTAACAATACTTGATAAACTCACACATGCTTTTTTTGAAACCTTTCGGGGATTGTGTTAAAATGTTTAATCCTATGAATAATGATGAACTATTGGCGCAAATGCATTGATTTTGACAAAATCTCTGCTGAGGCATCACTGTGTGGAATTCGCAATGTGTATGTGTGTGCGTGCGTGCGTGCATGCGTGTGCAGGTGCCTCTTCTCTGAATACTTGCATTATAGCTGGCAAACTGAATTGAAAACTGTAGTTATGCCTTGAACCCACCAGGAGGAGACAAAGATTAGTGGAGGAACAATGTTTGAAAATGTTACAAAAGGAAAGCAAAACTCCAATGATATTAAAGCGGCACCAATCCACAATATAATGTGTATCACAATGTTCTTACCTTTTCACGTTTGTGTGCACACATACACCATGTTAAGGGCTGTGCGCTTAGGTTTTTTAGAAAACAGTTTGTTTTAATAATAATAATAATAATTATTATTATTATTAATATTTGTATTAGTAGTAGTCTTTTAAAGAAACCTCTGCTATTTTTCATGGAAGGTCACAAAAGGACTGTTGATAACTGGAATTTCTCAACATGAATGAATAGAAAGACTGAAAATAATCCATCAAGTCCAAAAACATGACACGCGGTCTCTCAATACACATTACATTCATGCGTTTATTAAAGACATGTAATTTCCACGAGCTGATGACCAGTAGCCAGCGAGCATCGCCAGCTATCAGTGGTTATAATCAGGGAAGTCGAGCCAACTCGTTCTAGATGTCGGGAAGAGAGACAAAGAAGTGAGATTGTGATGCAGTTCTTTACGTAAAATGGAAAAGAATAACAATATTTACAAACTAGATGGCATCTTAGCAGGACTGTTGTGTAGTGCAAAAGAACATAATCCAACTAAATGTTATTGCTTGTTCATCACCCTTTTGTCTTATGTCCAAACCACATTGTCTCTTTGTCTCTAATCTAGTGGAGAATGTCCAACTGAGCCTGGCACTACAGACAGAGAACAAAGGCTTGGTTGTAGTGGGAGGCGAGCTCAACGTCTGCCTGGACGGCATGGTTGTTGATTTGGGATCACTGCCCAATGGCAGCGCAGCAGCAGACAGTGAGTCCTGCTTTATACGCACACACACGTAAACATTTAACCACTCTCACAGATAATTACTGAAATGTACATGAAGAAAATGTGTCACATCACAAAAACGTTTTGCTTATATCCATAAAGCTTTTAGACAAAAAAATCTTAATTTTTAGGGCAAGTAATTGTGCACTATTTAATATTGACTATCAGTAGTAAATAGAAGGAAACAAAACCACTGTTCTCATAAGCGCATCAATGATAAGGAAACTTGTACTGAACATTTAGGTCTGTTTCTAACTGCTCTGCATTATTAATAGAAGCCAAGACTAATAAAAGCACACAAAATAAAAAAATGTCCAATTGCCGCGCAATTCTTCTTATAAACTCCTTTAAAAAACATCCAAACACCTCCGTTCTGGTTTCATATACATTATGTAATTGTTATTTATTGGAATTATATGGGCGAAATAGCACAGCTCCCATTAGCTCCACTGTAAGCAGACTTTTATTTACGTTTATTTAGTATTTAGAATGCATTAAAAAATTAATCTGTTGTCATGTCTTTCATTATGATCGTCAACGTTAAGTAACATTTTTTAAAAAGTGCAGTTACCCTTTTAGCATTCACTGTAAAAAAAAAATTCTGTAAAAAAACGGTAATCTACTGGCAGCTATGGCTGCCAAACGAAAACCATAAAATTAAAGTAAAACATTGTAAACCAAATAATGATCAAAAACATATTTACAAAAATTTTCATGAAACGTTTTGCGGAAAAATATAGTAATTTTACAGATTTTTACTAAATTATTAAGATCAATCACCTTTTAATAAAGTGACGATGCAAACAGTTCTACAGAAAAATACCTTTATTCTACAGTTTTTCCAAATTATTATGATCAACCACCTTTAATGAAGTGACAATGCTGGCAGTTCCACAGAAAAATACCATTATTTTACAGATTTTTTCTGAATTGTTAGGATCAGGGGTCTCACATTAACTTTACCGGGGGGGCACTGGATGCAGGAACTTGGTGCAAGGGGGGGTCCACCTTCTATGTATGGCTATCCCACTGAAACAATGTACTTTCCGATCGTACCGCGAGACTTGCAGTGACCCTCTCGTAGGATTGACACGATGTTCGCCCAGTCAAATTTATCATGGGCGTACCGCGACAGTGCGATATCGCCCTCTGAGTACGCTCATTCACTGACCCACCAACGTGCCGAATTTAACACGTGATGTGTCTGGTTTTGACAGACGTATTGAGACTGCAAGACGTACTTGACCAACAGCCAGACAGGTCACACTGACGGTGGCCGCACAAATAACTTTAACACTGTTACAAATATGCGCCACACTGTGGAGCCACATCAAACAAGAATAACAAACACATTTCAGGAGAACATCTTCACCGTAACACAACATAAACACAACAGAACAATTACCCAGAATCCCATGTGTTACAATATACACCCCCACCTCCAAACCCCGCCCACCACAACCGACGCACAGAGGGGGGCGGTGATGTGGGGTGGGCGGGGTTGGGTGGTAGCGGAGATGTATATTGTAACACATGGGATTCTGGGTAATTGTTCTCTTGTGTTTATGTTGTGTTACGGTGAAGATGTTCTCTGAAATGTGTTTGTCATTCTTGTTTGATGTGGCTCCACAGTGTGGTGCATATTTGTAACAGTGTTAAAGTTGTTTGTATGGCCACCGTCAATGTGACCTGTGTGGCTGTTGGCTGTCATGAAGTATGTCTTGCAGTCACCAACATATGTCGTATTACAGAGAAAAATGTTAAATTGTTAGTATGAGCATAAACCTTTATATAACAGGGTACATATATTTTTTTACTTCAATGTAAAAATACACATAAATATATAAAAAAAAAGATTTACCTTAAAATTACATATAAAACTGTTAGATTGTTAGTATGGACATAGACTTTTATATAACAAGTTACATATTTAATGAAAGTTAATTACTGTAATTTTACATGAATTTGAAAGTAATTTGAGAAAACTGAAAATTATATGTATAATTAATTTGGTATTTTTTTGTAAAAAAATAGAAATATACATAGTTTGTCATTACTGGCATATTACTTAAAATAACAGGCGGTTTGTTTATTTACAGATAATTTCTTCAATTCTACAGTTTTATATCCTATTTAAAAAAAAAATTAAAAATTACAGTAGAAATTTAGAGTAAATTAACCATAAAAATAGGATTTTTTTTTTTTACAGTGTTCACAATACTAATAGACGACATGGCCTAAAATTATTTTTGCAATATCTGTTTTGGCCTCTCGATAACCATGTACAGTAGTACCTCAACTTGTGAGCTGACTTGGTTATTTGACCAAGCTCATAACTCAAAACAGTCTTATCCCAAATTAATATCAGTAATTGAAATAAATCAAAATAAATTTATTGGTGATTGTCTCCCCAAGAGAACACATTTTAAACTTGTAAAATCCCTTTAAATAGAACATCTAGGGTTAAGGTAGTAAATATTGCATTTAAAACATTACAATAGAATGTACAGTAATAATGTGAAATAAAGCATTGATATTGTACAGACTTTACTTTGGGGAGCGTACTAATGCGTTGACTTCTTTAGGGTTTCTTTTTCATCAAGTAGCAATAGGAACTAGGAACAATGATGTATATTTTGTGTATTTCATACATGATTTCCAAGTTACTGGCTGAGGATATTTTCTCTGCAATAGAAAATGGATGGATGGATGGATGGATAGTTGTAACGCTTTCTTCTAAATTTGATATGTAAGGTCATGAAAATCTGATAAAAACATTTTCCCCAAAGGTTAAAACAGTAAATAAGAAGTGGTCATGTTATGATCCGCTGCCCGGATCATATCATGTTCTGGTTTTGATTCATTTTTGTATTATATTCTGTTAGTGTTTGACTTCCTCAGTTCCTGGTTTGTTCTGTTTCCATAGTTACTCATTAGATTCACCTGCCTCTTGCTTTTGACACGCACCTGCCTCTTAATTACGGTCTTTATTTAAGCCGGCCTTTTCTGTTCATTCAGTCTTGCCTCCTAATTTGTGTTCGCACAACAGTGACGACCTTGATCTTCGATTCGGTAATCCCATACCTGTACTTCCTAGCTTCCGCACTAAGCCTTTGTTCCTTTAGCTCCCATGCTAGTAGTTTTGTTTTGCCTTTTGTGCCTTGTGCAAGTTTTTCTGTTATTTATTTAGCTCCCATGCTAGCGCTTTTGTTCTTTTCTAGTTCCTATGCTAGTTCTGTTTGTTTTGACTAAGTCTGTTTTTATTTGTTAAATAAATCAATTATTTCTTACCTTCACGCTGTGTTCGAGCCCGACTGCATCCCTGAGAGAACGATCCGCATCATCAAGATGCCCCGCAATAGTCACAGGTCAGACAGTGTAGCACCTCTCCGTCATTCTTCTTTCAGATTTTACAGAGCATATAGGTTGCTTGTTATGACTGTGGTTGTGGAGTATTAAACAAGAGTGAATAACGTTGTTGGCACTGCTGAGTCGTACTTTTGTCAGTAGTTCAGTATCTTCTGATACCTGCTGTTGATAAGAAAGATGCAAAAAATAGCAAGTGATGATGTGTTCTTTGTTGGTTCTTACATGCCAATAATTATTGGCGTAAACTCCCATCATACCACCAAGCATTTAGGTAATTCATGCACCTGCTAAAAAAATAAGAATTTGACAGTCTGAAATGCTAGCTAAGTAGCAATAAAATCTGAATTTGAGGTCTGGGCTAAATCAAGTATTCCAACACAAAGCAGCCAGCACTTGATCAATAAAGCTGAGGCTGTCTTAAAGTATTGGAAAGGACTGCAGAGACGCAAAACCAGAATAACAACAATAACAAGCACTCTAAGAGAAAGTGAATACGGCCGTGTAAAATTGTAAAAGAATGCAAATTGAACTTGTCAATCTGCAGTACAAGAGTAGGACAGTCAGAATAATGATGCACTGAAAGATACTGTCAAACCTAGAGGACCAATAATTTCTTTTGACACTGAGAGAAGGGATGTGACATGTTGAAAATATAATAAAAGGAAGAATGAAAATGTTCTCCCCTGACTGCGTGGGTTCCCCCCGAGTATTCTGGCTTCCTCCAACCGCTAAAGACATGCACCTGGGGATAGGTTGATTGGCAACACTGAATTGGTCCTAGTGTGTGAATGTGAGTGCGAATGTTGTCTCTGTGTTGGCCATGCGATGAGATGGCGACTTGTCCAGGGCGTACACTGCCTTCAGCCCAAATGCAGCTGGGATAGGCTCCAGCCATCCACGCAACCCTTAGTGGGACAAGCGGTAAAAAAATGGATGAATGGAAACAGACATCATTATTTGGAGTCTAAATTTACATTACATCTAGCCTTGGTAATCATGTTAGCACTCTTAACATTGACCTCAATTTCATTAAGTTAGAGTTCTTCAAATGATCAGTGACTCACAGAAATGTAAAAACAGAGTTTGATGCAACTATGCTACTAACAACGCATTGTGATGGCAAGTTAATGGAAGACTTTACAACATGGTGGACTGCCAGTTCTGGGCCCAGGTGTTGGAATGGAAAAACCTCTTGGTGTGCCCAAGCTGTTTTCGGGCAATGGTGCTGCCCAGGAAGAATCCTTGTTGGACTTTGTTTCTTATGCATAGTATTGCAGAGGCAAAAGTGGATAATAGATAATACACTAACGTTCATTCAGTATGTGGGAAGCAAGGACCACCTCTAAAATTGTTCAATTGTGTTTTAAAGTTTTTTTTTTTTGTTTATTCACAAGTTGAACACATTTAGGGGGTGAGAAACTTAAATTTTACAACTAAAAAAAATGCATAATATTTTAAAGCCAATCTAACTTTACAGTATAGTAGGGGGAAAAAAACCTCCCCTTTGGTCTCTGACGTTTGCAATTATGCAACAGCTTTTAAACTTTTTTTCCCACGTACCACCATAATGACCAACATTAAAATATAGTAGCATAGTTGGCCTAAGTATTCATTAAAATCAAGGCAGAGTTTTTATTGAAGAACTATATATATTTTGGCACTGATCGTACAGGGAGCGGACTGCCACAATAAGACAGTCCGATACCCAGTGCCAGAACTTGGTCCGCATTGCCGGCAGTAAGTCGAACACATTTCCAGTTAGGGTTGGACTCCGCCAAGGCTGTCCTTTGTCACCGATTCTATTCATAACTTTTATGGACAGAATTTCTAGGCGCAGTCAAGGCGTTGAGGGGTTCCGGTTTGGTGACCGCAGGATTAGGTCTCTGCTTTTTGCAGAGGATGTGGTCCTGATGGCTTCATCAACAATAACCATTTATCTTCAGCTCTCACTGGATCAGTTTGCAGCCGAGTGTGAAGCGACCGGAATGAGAATCAGCACCTCCAAGTCCGAGTCCATGGTTCTCGCCCGGAAAAGGGTGGAGTGCCATCTCCGGGTTGGGTAGGAGACCCTGCCCCAAGTGGAGGAGTTCAAGTACCTGGGAGTCTTGTTCACGAGTGAGGGAAGAGTGGATCGTGAGATCGACAGGCGGATCGGTGCGGCGTCTTCAGTAATGCGGACGTTGTACCGATCCGTTGTGGTGAAAAAGGAGCTGAGCCGGAAGGCAAAGCTCTCAATTTACCGGTCGATCTACGTTCCCATCCTCACCTATGGTCATGAGCTTTGGGTCATGACCGAAAGGATAAGATCACAGGTACAAGCGGCCGAAATGAGTTTCCTCCGCCGTGTGGCGGGGCTCTCCCTTAGAGATAGGGTGAGAAGCTCTGCCATCCGGGAGGAACTCAAAGTGAAGCCGCTGCTCCTCCACATCGAGAGGAGCCAGATGAGGTGGTTCGGGGATCTGGTCAGGATGCCACCCGGATGCCTCCCTAGAGAGGTGTTTAGGGCACGTCCAACCGATAGGAGGCCACGGGGAAGACCCAGGACATGTTGGGAAGACTATGTCTCCCGGCTGGCCTGGGAACGCCTCGGGATTCCCCTGGAAGAGCTAGACGAAGTGGCTGGGGAAAGGGAAGTCTGGGTTTCCCTGCTTAGGCTGTTGCCCCCGCGACCCGACCTCGGATAAGCGGAAGAAGATGGATGATATATATATTTTTGGGCCACTATAACATTGCACAGAGTTTGAACAGCAACACTGTTTGAATACAGGAAAATAAAACACTGCACTTTTATCACTTTAATTTAAGTAAGTCTTTGGCGTTTTACTAGATAGAGCCCGTACCATTGTTTGAGAATTTCTGCACTAACATATTGTGTCATTTGCAATTACGGGATGTTTACACCCAGTGTAGTTTTTTGTACTTGTATTATTCTCTCTCGACTGTTATTAATTGATCATTTATTGTTCATAGCTGATAACTTTTTGTTGTAACATGCTTCTTTTTTCACTTTTTTTTCAAAGTGTACTAGGCTCTTATTCTGTTGTTTCCCTACTTAACATTTAAACTAGCTTAGTGGTAAACATGGCTTTTTGTTTCATCCTGCTCTCCTCAGAAATGAATAATTAGACACACCCCTTTTGAGATGTGTGCCTATAGACCAGGGGTGTCAAACATACGGCCCGCGGGCCGGATCAGGCCTGCGAACAGGTTTTATCCGGCCCGCGGGATGAGTTTGCTAAGTATACAAATTAACATGAAATTTTTGAATGAAAGAAACAGCTCTTCTACATGTGTCTACTGGATGTTGCAATAGCAATTATTTGTATCTCTGTAGATCAGGGGTCGGCAACCCGCGGCTCCGGTTTGAATGAAAGAAACAGCTCTTCTACATGTGTCCAATGGATGTTGTAATAGCAATTCTTTGTATCTCTATAGATCAGGGGTTGGCAACCCATGGCTCCGGAGCCGCATGTGGCTCTTGGATCACTCTGATGTGGCTCAGCTGCATACTTGCCAAACCCCCATTTTACCGGGATGTTTTCCAAATTTAATTGCCTCTCCCAGAAATCTCTCCAGGATAACATTGTGAGATTTTCACCCAGCCAACAATATTGAGGCCGTGCCGTGATGGCAATGGCTTAAACGTCCTCTCGACCATGTCGTAGCTTCCGCTTTAATTCTATGCTATCTGAGTGCCGGCCGACCACATCTAGTGTGTGGCTGCTGACTCAATGCACAAGCGACTGCAAGGCATAATTGTTCAACAGCCATACAGGTTACACTGAGGGTTGTGATATAAACAACTTTGGCACGCTTACTAATATGCGCCACACTGTGAACCCACCCCAAACAAGAATGACAAACACATTTCGGGAGAACATCCGCACTGTAAGACATTATAAACGCAACATAACAGATACCCAGAATCCCATGCATCCCTGACTCTTCCGGGCTCCATTATACCCCTCACCCCCTCCGTGCGTGAGGTGGGCGGGGTTGGGGGGGCGGTTCTGGTGCTAGCGGGTGTGTATAATGGAGCCCGGAAGATACGCGATGCATGGGATTCTGGGTATTTGTTATTTTACGTTTATAATGTGTTACAGTGCGGATGTTCTCCCAAAATGTGTTTGTCATTCTTGTTTGGTGTGGGTCCACAGTGTGGCGCATATTAGTAAGAGTGCTAAAGTTGTTTATATCACAACCCTTAGTGTGACCTGTATGGCTGTTGAGTAAGTATGCCTTGCAGTCGCTTATGTGTGTTTGCAGAAGCATCATACAATATGCGAATGGGCTGGTAAGCTGTTTGTTACAGTTTTGGAGGGCGCTAAACACATTGTCATCATCATAGCATGCCCTTATTATTGTTGTTTGGGTGAAAACCAGCAGACAGTCGAGAGAAAGGTTGCTCTGAAACTCGGTAATCTCCCGGAAAAATTTAGATGGTTGGTAATTGAGATGTCAAGCGGCATTCAAATAAAACTCGCGGGCCGCACTAATATTACATTTTCATATTAAGGTGCGGGCCGCGTGTCTGAGACCCCTGGTTAATACATAACAAAGCAAAAAAAACTTTGTGCGCTGTGTTATTTCATTTTAAATTTCAAAAGAGTCTTGTGGCTCCTATAGTTTTCTTTATTTTGTGAAACGGGTCAAAATGGCTCTTTGAGTGGCAAAGGTTGGCGACCCCTGCTGTAGAGGATGGTACATATGTACAAAATAAATCACATGATATTAGTACATCAATCGAGGAAAATGATCAAACTATACATATATGGCATACTGTAATTTGATTTTGATATTTTTTTATCTTGATAGATTGAAAATGGATACCATTGAGTTGACTGATGAACATTATCACATCATTCGTTCAGAAAATATAAATAACGACAAATAAAGATAGAATACTATCAACCGCAACATGTAGGTGTAAAAAAACAACAACATTATGATTTGTACATATTCAGAATGTGCTTCTTACATTTTTAAACACAGAAAACAATCTGAAGGTGTCTTTATTTTTAAGTTATCGTGCTGGGATTTTACCAGTCCGGCCCACTTGGGAGTAGATTTTTCTCCATGTGGCCCCTGATCTAAAATGAGTTTGACACCCCTGCTATAAACTCAGCTAGTAGGGGCAATGTGTCAGGGCATTCAGTGGTTGTAGAAAACTATATATCCATCCATTTTTCTACCGCTTATTCCCTTTTGGGATCGCGGGGGGCGCTGGCGCCTATCTCAGCTACAATCGGGCGGAAGGCAGCGTACACCCTGGACAAGTCGCCATCTCATCGCAGGGCCAACACAGATAGACAGACAACATTCACTCTCACATTCACACTAGGGCCAATTTAGTGTTGCCAATCAACCTATCCCAGGGTGCATGTCTTTGGAGGTGGGAGGAAGCCGGAGTACCCGGAGGGAACCCACGCATTCACGGGGAGAACATGCAAACTCCACACAGAAAGATCCCTAGCCTGGGATTGAACGCAGGACTGCAGGACCTTCGTATTGTGAGGCAGACGCACTAACCCCTCTCCCACCGTAAAGCAGAAAAACTATATATATATGCTGTCAAAATAAGCGCGGAGGACAGGATCATGTGCACTACCCAGAAGTTGCACTCCACTCTTTTTGGGCAAGAATCATGGACTCAGAGTTTGAGTTGTTGCGTTTCATCCTAGTCACTTCACCATTGAAGAGCCAGGCTAGATGAAGCCAGCAGGACCACATAATTACAAAAAACAGAGACCTAATCTTGCTGCCACCAAACTGGATCCCCTCAACGCCTTGATTGCATTTAGAAATTCTGTCTATAAACATTATGGACAGAATTGGTGGTAATGGGCAGTACTGGCAGAATCCAACCCCCATTGAAAAGTGGTCTGACTTACTGCCAGTTATGCGGATCAAGCTCTGACACCGATTATACAGGGAGCGAATTGCCACAATCAGGAGGTCAATACTCCAAACTTTCTGAGAACTCCCCACAGGACTTCTTAAGGGACACGGTT
This sequence comes from Nerophis ophidion, assembly GCF_033978795.1. Lineage (NCBI taxonomy): Eukaryota > Metazoa > Chordata > Actinopteri > Syngnathiformes > Syngnathidae > Nerophis > Nerophis ophidion. Next base: position 16,420,347 of record NC_084624.1, on the reverse strand, counting down.
GAATGCATGTACATGTAGACTAGTTGGGTATTCACCCTCATAGACCCTGCCAAGAGTGTACTGTGTCCTGGTTCACAGTTCCACGACCAGGACGAAAAACTCACCGCTCCTCCTGAATTTGAGGTTTGACTGTCCGATGTTGCTTCCTCTCCGGTACACTTAAATTGACCTTACCAGGAAGGCTGAGGGGTGGGATCCTGAGATGCGTTGAACACATCTTCCGGTTCCCCTTCTTGAAGGGAGGAATCACCACACCAATGCAATGCTGCAGAGTTTTGACAACCACAACAGGCCCATAGCATCCAGAGCCTTAAAGTACCAGTAAAGTGGGAAAAAAAAGTTGACTTTATATGCTTGTGTTTCATTGTATCCATTAAATCATATCCAACCATATTTACAATCCGCAAAGTATGTAAAACACAGTTTAGACATCACAAAATTAATATTCCACTCCAATTACCTTTGTCTATTTCCGAAGACTGACATCACAATGGGAATGCCTCTGCACGTTGACCATATTATCAGATCAGTCATACTGGAAATGCGCAAAATTAGACCGATGTGCTATCATTCGCAATCTCTATATAAGACAACAACACATATGTTTTTTTTTTTATGCAGTCTAAGTCATAAATAAATAGACACATGAAAAGTCCGCTAACAATGTTTCAATGGGGTCTCTATATTTTGCCCACTAAACTCTCAAAATAACCATCCAAAACCCGCCAACAATACTCTTTATACATATCGTGGCCTGAATATTAACCAAATATTAGCAATGTTATTTTAAGCGCTAATGCAAACAAACTCTTTCTAAGCGTCGCAGTGATACAGACAGACAGCTAAGAATTATGCCACTCATCTGGACTGGATAACAGGAGCATTTAGCCTTGAATCTAGAAGTTGTCTCCATCTCCGGGTATACATTGAATGTCACAGACTAACAAACACACACAACCGAAGACAGTGTCTGCAGGGAGACTTCCTTGTTAACCCCTTGTGTGCATCATGATTAATTCTTTATATAAACGGGAAGATATGGACATCTTATCAGTCATAATGAAAGTAAGAGAAAACATTGCTATTATGTAAGCTATCGTGTTATTATGCTTGTAGTTTGTCTTTCTTGTTTAGCATGAAGCAATAATGCTATTATGTTTCACTAAAGCTGGATTTGTTTAGCAAAGCTTCTAAAACTTGTCCCTCATTTACCTTCTATTCAGAATCAACACTATATGAGGTTCTGAATCATCATTTTGCCCAAAGTAATCGTTGGCTCTCACAAAGTCTGCACAATTTGCAATGTTTTTGGTGGGGAAGATAATAGCTTCAATATAGAGGCGACTTTTTTTTCCACTCTATTAGTACTTTAAAGAACTCCGGGCAGATATCATCCACCTTCACGGCCCTGCCACCAAAGAGATTTTTAATTACCTAGGAAACCTCAGCCCCAGAAATAAAACAGCCCATCACAAAGTCCCCAGACACTGCTTTCTCACAGGAGACATGGAGTTTGGGCTAAAGAGTTCTTCGAAGTATTCCCTCCACCAATCCACAGATTCCCAAATCGAAGTCAACAGCACACTGTGTGCACTGTTTTTTCTTCCTGAGGCGGCAAATGATTTTACAGAGTAGCTTTGAAACCATCCAGAAAAGTCAAAAAATGTATGAGTTTGCAGTGATCGCTTAGTTAAAGGTTTGTTTGATAGACTTTTAATGTTTATTGATTCCCATTTAGGTATTATCTGGATATCATTTGTATTTTTTAAATATGTTTGCTACAAGTGTTTCAAAAAGCACCAACTGAGTCTAAAGGCCAAGTGGTTAGAGTGTCTGCCCTGAGATCGGTAGGTTGGGAGTTCAAACCCCAACCGAGTCATACCAAAGACTATAAAAATGGGACCCATTGCCTCCCTGCTTGGCACTCAGCATCAAGGGTTGGAATTGAGTGTTAAATCACCATAAATGATTCCCGGGCGCGGCGCCGCTGCTGCCCACTGCTCCCCTCACTTCCCAGGGAGTGATCAAGGGGATGGGTTAAATGCAGACGACACATTTCACCACACCTAGTGTGTGTGACAATCATTGGTACTTTAACTTAACTTTAAATAAAATAAAGCTAATATCAGCTAAACCTAAAAGAGTTAAGCTTTTACCAATGGCAACAATCATAAATAAAGCTTTCAGCACATACACAATTTTATGTTATATTTTGATAAAGACGGGGGAAAACACGCTACTCTTAAACGGTGCGTACAACAGCAACAAACATCAGTAAACACAAAGTTTAATCATTAAATGCAACCTTACCCGAGCAAAAACATGGCATGATTTTGCAGGTTGCGATACCAATTTCCTTGATCCAGCCACAAACAAAGAATTTGTCAACCTCCATGCTTTTCATATTGGTTCGATATTTCTGACAACGCGACGGACGTATATATCTTTATCACTCGACAAATCTTTTTTTTGATAAAGTATAAAAAATAATTCAATTCCAAAGTTAAATTTTTTGCTATTATCTGCTTTTTGCAGGAAGATTTAAGCCTCTTTTGTACTCAGATAGTTTCCGCGCTGCATACTGTACAACAGCCATCTTGGCTTGGTCAACCACCATTGATTTTCATTTCTGAAAAAGACGTCACGTGTTGGAATACAAGCATTTGCCACTGCCGCCCTTCGCCTCTCACTGCTTGCAACACCAGAGTGGAGGAGAGTCCCACTCCTCTCGAGAAGACTGTATTTTGAACCCTTGCTGTGCGTCGAAGTGAGTCCAACTCGGTCCAGTTGAAACTTCGTGCACCAGCTCAGGCTTCTTCCCCTCCAGTTAGGTGACGTTTCCACGTCTCAAAAGCTAGTTTCGGTAGCCGAGGATCAGACAGTGAAGGGCCCTACCTTCGGCTGCTGCCCAGCTCCCAATGCACCCGACCTTTATGGCCCCTTCTATGAGTGGTAATCCCAATGGAAGGGGGACCCACATTTTCTCCTCGAGCTGTGCTACTGGCCACCATTCAGACCCACCTCCAGGCCTGGCTCCGGAGGGAGGCCCAGGTGACCTGTGTCCAGGCGAGCGATATCTGTGTCTCACTTTGTGTCTCTTCATAGTGGTCTTTATTAATATGATCATGTAAAAATGTACAGCTGTTGCGGTAGTGAGCAAATGGAATATGTAAAATATATATATATATATATATATATATATATATATATATATATACAGTGAGAGTAAAAAGTATTTGATCCCTTGCTGATTTTGTTGGTTTGCCCACTAATAAAGACATGATCATTCTATACTTTTAATGGTAGATGTATTCTAACATGGAGAGACAGAATATCAAAACGAACATCCAGAAAATAACTTCCAAGAATATATTTTAATTCATTTGTATTTCATTGAGGGAAATGAGTATTTGATCCCTCTAGACAAAAGCAGTTAATACTTGGTGGCAAAGCCTTTGTTTTGCAAGCACAGCGGTCAGACGTTTGTGGTAGTTAACCACAAGGTTAGCACACATATCAGGGGGAATTTTGGCCCACTCTTCTTTGCAATTCCTCTCGAGATCATTCAGGTTGGTGGGCTGTCGCTTGGCAACTCGGACCTTCAGCTCCCTCCATACATTTTCAATAGGATTGAGGTCCGGAGACTGGCTGGGCCACTCCATGACCTGAATATGGTTCTTCTTGAGCCACTCCTTTGTTGCCTTTGCTGTATGCTTTGGATCGTTGTCATGTTGGAAGACCCAACCACGGCCCATTTTCAGCTTCCTGGCAGAGGGGAGGAGGTTGTCCCTCAAGACTGCATGGTACATGGCTCCATCCATCTTCCCACTGATGCGGTGTAGTAGCCCTGTGCCCTTGGCAGAGAAACACCCCCAAAACATAATGTTTCCACCTCCATGCTTGATGGTGGGCACAGTGTTCTTTGGGTCATAGGCAGCATTTTTCTTTCTCCACACACGACGTGTAGAGTTTACGCCAAATAGATAAATTTTGGTCTCGTCTGACCATAGAACCTTCTCCCGAACACTTTGTGCATCTTTGAGGTGATCATTGGCATACTTTAGGCGGGCCTCCACATGTGCCTTCTTAAGCAGGGGTACCTTTCGGGCACTGCAGGATTTTAACCCATTCCATCGCAAAGTGTTGCAAACTGTTTTCCTAGTGACTGTGGTCCCAGCTGCCTTGAGGTCATTCACTAACTCCTGCTGAGTGGTTGCAGGACGATTTCTCACAGTTAACATGATCATTGCAACCCCACGAGCTGAAATCTTCTGTGTAGCACCAGATCGAGGTCTGTTGATGGTCATGTTATACTTTTTAAATTTTCTAACAGTTGCACCAATGGTTGTTACTTTGATTCCCAGCATCTTGCTAATGTTTTTGTAGCCCATTCCAGATTTGTGCAGGTCAACAATCCTGTCTCTGAGGTCCTGAGAGAGTTCTTTTGTCTTACCCATGTTGGAGAGCTTGGAATCTGTCTGAGTCTCTGATCAGGTGTCTTTTATACAGGTGATTAGTTAGAACAGGTGTCTTCAATTCAGTCTTCAATTCCCAAGTTGATTGGGAGTGTCTAACCGCTCTGTGAAAGCCAGAAATCCTAATGCACACTAGGGGATAAAATACTTTTTTCCCTCAATGAAATACAAATCAATTAAAATATATTCCTTAAAGTTATTTTCTGGATTTTCTTTTTGATATTCTATCTCACCATGTTTAAATACATCTAACATTAAAAGTATAGAATGATCATGTCTTTATTAGTGGGCAAACCAACAAAATCAGCAAGGGATCAAATACTTTTTACTGTCACTGATATATATATATATATATATATATATATTTGATAATGATAAGTCAACAATAAAACGATGTATTGACTAAAAAAATGGTCAACATTTCTGCGACAGAACTCATTTTTAGTAAAATAAAGTTTATTATTGGTTGAAGTCCAGTATTATTTGTTCCAGTTTGTAGTCCTGTTACACATCTCTACTGAGCAATGACGGCCCTCTTGTATTTGTGCATGTATTTCACCAGAAAGGACAATTGTTCCTTGACAGGAAACTTTAACCACTGAAGGTTGGTTTCAAGCTCTGAATTTACCTTGGCACTATCTTTGGATTGTATTTGTTTAGCGAGCAGATGTGTAATGCCAAAACACTTCCCTTTCCTCACTTAATCAGTGCACCTCTGTACTGCACTGAATGTACATTACGAATACATGTACCATTACACCCTTAGTATATATAATTACAAAAACAACAAGTCCATCCACTGTTGTATTTACTTTGGACGGATAAAGTACGAAACTTGGTTAAAACCAGCATGCTAAATAAAAGTAGTAAGTTCTAAATTTTGCTCCCCAAAAACACTTTTTGAAAATAAAAAAAGGTAAATTATTAACCTGTGACATGCAGGTAGTTTTTGAGTGCAATACTTTCTCCTTTCACTCATTCCAAACCTTTTTTTTTTTTTTGTACTTAAATTGATGTTGTTTATTGAAACACATGAAAAGCGCACACACAAGCGCACACACACGACATGCATGCACACAAATTGAGTCAGTTTGCATAGATGTTTGTGTGTCTCCGCCCTTGTAATGAGTGTACTACATGCTTGGAAAATGTCACAGGCTTCTTTTCAAATGAATTACAATGTAATGGTTACATGAACGACTACCAAAATTGTATAAAATTGCTGTTTTCTTCCACGTTATCATGCACTTACTTCACTTAATTGCAGAGGAAACACAAACTGCATCAAAGTTTTTAACCGCAGATCAGATCACTTCACACAAACTGCATTCACATTACGTAATCAAAAAAGCTTCATAAAATAAAGGTTAGTGTTTATTTATCACAATGCTTGTGTATATTTCTATCTTGCAGGGGTTTTTTTATTATTTTTTTTAACCTAAAGTTTATTTTAGCTTTTAGTTGTTTTATTTGCAAGGTACAATGCTTTTATTCTTACCAATCAATCCTCTGTTCTTGCTAAGGAAGTTAGTACTAATAAAGGATTTCAATATACAGTATGTACACTACATACATATTGACATTCTAATTTCAGATGTGAGGCCAGTATTTTACTTAGCTTTGGGGTTTGGAGACAAACATACAGTTGGTAAGCTGCCTTTATACACACACTCATTCACGTACACATGCAGCTCTCACAGATTCTAGTAAAACGTACGTGAAACAGAGTCCAAAAGCGGACGTCCGCCAGGCCTGTGCGTGCCAAGCTCATATGTAACCACGCGGACTAGCACACAAAAATTCTCATCAAGATTTTCTCACATCGACCCAAATTTAATGTGACACCGTCTTTATTTGTCGGCATTGCATGGTGAAACAAACCTACAGAGTCCGATGGAGGCAAGATTTTAGGAGGGACAAGCAGAGGCATAAAAGTACCACGTCATCTAGGACACAACAGTACATACCTGCGTCTCTTTTTTTTTTTTTACTGTTGGCAGGCAGATCTAAATTGTCAGTGTAGGACGCCATAGGCGTAAACAATGCGCAAGAATTTCACAGGAAACTACAATGTGGAAGTGCGCTGAAGTACGGTAGCGCTGATGACTGCAGACATTCCACATGGAGTACGCTCTGTCCACTGTATTCAGATTTTTATACTGTTCCTGCCTTCATCAGTCCCTCCAGGATTTCACCTGCCTGCCTGCCATAACGCCAATTGATGCAAATTCATTCAATTCTCGTGTATAATGCGCATCCTTACAACTTTGTCCAACACCTGTAATTTACCCTACATTTTGGCCAATTATCGACATTTTTCTTAATCCGATTTGTCTCAGCAGCACTCAAACACAATGCAACTGCCATACTAATCAAATGTCTCCCTTCTTCACCCCAAGTCTTCACTTTCTTGTTTTTTATTGACAGAGATTAATAAATTCACTCGTTTACTACTCATCTTTCACTCATTTATGAGTCAATATTTATTTATTTATTACTCATCATTCATTTATTTAACAACAAAATTCACTGCTATAGATTGCTCACTTACCTGATGTTCTCACCATAACTGGTTAAACTATGTGCAATGTGTTGGAACATAAACACAAGTTTATGATCAACTTTCAATTGTAAAACATGCACAAATGTGCATGAGCATTTTGCAACCTGTGGACGATACGACAGGCAGCATAATGGTAGTAACATTAATAATAGTAACAGGACAACCTGTGGTGGTTTTTGTTTTACAAACCCTGTTTCCATATGAGTTGGGGAATTGTGTTAGATGTACATATAAACGGAATATAATGATTTGCAAATCCTATTCAACTCATATTCAGTTGAATATGCTACAAACCCTGTTTCTATATGAGTTGGGAAATTGTGTTAGATGTAAATATAAACGGAATACAATGATTTGCAAATCCTTTTCAACCTTTATTCAGTTGAATGCACTACAAAGACAAGATATTGTTCAAACTCATAAACTATATATTTTTTTGCAAATGATAATTATCTTAGAATGTCATGGCTGCAACTATCAATCAATCAATCAATGTTTACTTATATAGCCCTAAATCACTAGTGTCTCAAAGGGCTGCACAAACCACCACGACATCCTCGGTAGGCCCACGCAAGGAAAACTCACACCCAGTGGGACATCGGTGACAATGATGACTATGAGAACCTTGGAGAAGAGGAAAGCAATGGATGTCGAGCGGGTCTAACATGATACTGTGAAAGTTCAATCCACAATGGATCCAACACAGTCGCGAGAGTCCAGTCCAAAGCGGATCCAACACAGCAGCGAGAGTCCCGTTCACAGCGGAGCCAGCAGGAAACCATCCCAAGCGGAGGCGGATCAGCATCGCAGAGATGTCCCCAGCCGATACACAGGCAAGCAGTACATGGCCACCGGATCGGACCGGACCCCCTCCACAAGGGAGAGTGGGACATAGAAGAAAAAGGAAAGAAACGGCAGATCAACTGGTCTAAAAAGGGAGTCTATTTAAAGGCTAGAGTATACAAATGAGTTTTAAGGTGAGACTTAAATGCTTCTACTGAGGTGGCATCTCGAACTGTTACCGGGAGGGCATTCCAGAGTACTGGAGCCCGAACGGAAAACGCTCTATAGCCCGCAGACTTTTTTTGGGCTTTGGGAATCACTAACAAGCCGGAGTCCTTTGAACGCAGATTTCTTGCCGGGACATATGGTGCAATACAATCGGCAAGATAGGATGGAGCTAGACCGTGTAGTATTTTATACGAGTAGTTGGGAAAGGGCATGTTCACCACTGTTACATCACCTTTTCTTTAAACAACACTCAATACACGTGTGGGAACTGAAGAAACTAATTGTTGAAGCTTTGAAAGTGGAATTATTTCCCATTGTTTTATGTAGAGCTTCAGTCGTTCAACAGTCTGGGGTCTCTGCTATCGTATTTTAGACTTCATAATGCGCCACAGATTTTTGATGGGAGACAGGTCTGGACTGCAGGTGGGCCAGGAAAGTACCCGCACTCTTTTTTTTACGAAGCCACGTTGTTGTACCACGTGCTGAATGTGGCTTGGCATTGTCTTGCTGAAATAAACAGGAGCGTCCATTAAAAAGACTATGCTTAGATGGCAGCATATGTTGTTCCAAAACCTGTATGTACCTTTCAGCATTAATGGTGCCTTCACAAATGTATACGTTACCCATGCCTTTGGCACTTATGCACCCCCATACCATCACATATGCTGGCTTTTGAACTTTGCGTCGATAACAGTCTGGATGATTCGCTTCCCCTTTGGTCCGGATGACACGATGTTGAATATTTCCAAAAACAATTTGAAATGTGGACTCGTCAGACCACAGAACACTTTTCCACTTTGCATCAGTCCATCTTAGATGATCTCGGGCCCAAAGAAGCCGGCGGCGTTTCTGTATGTTGTTGTTAAATGGCTTTCGCTTTGCATAGTAGAGCTTTACTTGACTTACAGATGTAGCGACGAACTGTATTTAGTGACAGTGGCTTTCTAAAGTGTTCCTGAGCCCATGTGGTGATATTCTTTAGAGATTGATGTCGGTTTTTGATACAGTGCCGTCTGAGGGATCAATGGTCACGGTTATTCAATGTTGGTTTCCGGCCATGCCGCTTACGTGGAATGATTTCTCCAGATTCTCTGAACCTTTTGATGATATTATGGACCGTAAATGTTGAAATCCCTCAAATTTCTTGCAATTGCACTTTAAGAAACGTTGTTCTTAAATTGTTTGACTATTTGCTCACGCAGTTGTGGACAAAGGGGTGTACCTCACCTCATCCTTTCTTGTGAAAGAATGAGCATTTTTTGGGACACTGTTTTTATACCCAATCATGGCACCAATCTGTTCCCAATTAGCCTGCACACCTGTGGGATGTTTCAAATAAGTGTTTGATGAGCATTCCTCAACTTTATCAGCATTTATTGCCACTTTTTCTAATTTCTTTGTCACGTGTTGCTGGCATCAAATGCTAAAGTTAATGATTATTTGCAAAAAAATTTTTTTTATCAGTTTAAACATCAAATATCTTGTCTTTGTAGCATACTCAACTGAATATGAATTGAAAATGATTTGGAAATCATTGTATTCCATTTATATTTACATCTAACACGATTTCCCAACTCATATGGAAACGGGGTTTGTACAAAGACAACATATTTGATGTTCAAACGGATAAACGTTTTTTTGTTTTTTTTGCAAATAGTCATTATTAACTTTAGAGTTTGATTCCAGCAACACGTGACAAAGAAGTTGGGAAAGGTGGCAATAAATACTGATAAAGTTGAGGAATGCTCATCAAACACTTATTTGGAAGATCCCACAGGTGTGCAGGCTAATTGGGAACAGGTGGATGCTATGATTGGGTATAAAAATAGCTTCTCAAAAAATGCTCATTCTTTCACAAGAAAAGAGCAAAAAGTCAAACAGTTAAAGAACAACGTTTCTCAAAGTGCAATTGCAAGAAATTTAGGGATTTCAACATCTACGGTCCATAATATACTCAAAAGGTTCAGAGAATCTGGAGAGATCACTCCATGTAAGTGGCATGGCCGTAAATCAACATTGAATGACCGTGACCTTCGATCCCTCAGACGGCACTGTATCAAAAACTGACATCAATCTCTATAGGATATCACCACATGGGCTCAGGAACACTTCAGAAAACCACTGTCACTAAATACAGTTCGTCGGTACATCTGTAAGTCAAGTAAAGCTCTACTATGCAAAGCGAAAGCCATTTATCAACAACATCCAGAAGCGCCGCCGGCTTCATCTAAGATGGACTGATGCAAAGTGGAAAAGTGTTCTGTGGTCTGGCGAGTCCACATTTGAAATCTTTTTTGGAAATATTCGACATCGTGTCATCCGTACCAAAGGGGAAGCGAACGATCCAGACTGTTATCGACGCAAAGTTCAAAAGCCAGCATCTGTGATGGTATGGAGGTGCATTAGTGCCCAACGCATGGGTAACATACACATCTGTGAAGGTACCATTAATGCTGAAAGGTACATGCAGGTTTTGGAATAAAATATGCTGCCATCTAAGCATAGTCTTTTTCATGGACGCTCCTGTTTATTTCAGCAAGACAATGCCATGCCACATTCAGCACATGTTACAACAGCGTGGCTTTGTAAAAAAAATAGTGCGGGTACTTTCCTGGCCCGCCTGCTGTCTAGACCTGTGTCCCATCGAAAATGTGTGGCGCATTATGTAGCGTGAAATACGACAGTGAAACCCCAGACTGTTGAAATACTGAAGCTCTACATAAAACAAGAATGGGAAAGAATTCCACTTTCAAAGCTTCAACAATTAGTTTCCTCAGTTCCCAAATGTTTATTGAGTGTTAAAAGAAAAGGTGATGTAACACAGTGGTGAACATGCCCTTTCCCAACTATTTTGGCACATGTTGCAGCCATGAAATTCTAAGTTAATTATTATTTACAAAAAAAAGTTTATGAGTTTGAATATCAAATATCTTGTCTTTGTAGCACATTCAATTGAATATGGGTTGAAAACGATTTGCAGATCATTGTATTCTGTTTATATTTACATCTAACACAATTTCCCAAATCATATGGAAACAGGGTTTGTACAAACTGCACACATGCGTGTAAATTGTTCACGTAATCAATAACCTTTTCTACAGATGGAGCACAATGTTGGTTAAGCTATGTAGTAAAATTGCCAATGATTGCTACACACACATTAGGTGTGGTGAAATTATTCTCTGCCGGGGAATAATTTTTGGTGATTTAACCCCCCAATTCCAACCTTTGAAGTCAAACAGGGAGGTAAAGGGTCCCATTTTTATAGTCTTTGGTATGACTCGGCTGGGTTTTGAATTCACGACCTACCGATCTCAGGGCGGCCACTCTAACCAGAAGGCCACTGAATAGGTAAATACAGGCATCCATCCGTCCATTTTCTACCTCGTATTCCCTTCACTAACCATGAATTTACATTTTGTGTATTTAGCTAATATTGAAAATAACTACATTTTCAGGCAGCACTGTGAAACAAGGGTTCGTACGTGTGCCTCACAATATGAAGGTCCTGGGTTCGATCCCGGGCTCAGGATCTTTCTGTGTGGGGTTTGCATGTTCTACCCGTGACTGCGTGGGTTCCTGCCGGGTGCTCCGGCTTCCTCCCACCTCCAAAGACATGCACATCGGGATAGGTTCATTGGCAACATTAAATTGTCCCGAGTGTGTGAATGTGAGTGTGAATGTTGTCTATCTGTGTTAGCCCTGCGATGAGGTGGCGACTTGTCCAGGGTGTACTCGGCCTTCCACTCGTGTGCAGCTGAGATAGGCTCCAGCGACCAGGTATGGGACATGCGGTAGAAAATGGATGAAAATAACTCATAAAAATGTACATTAAGAAGTGAGTACACCAACAAAACATTTTTACGACAGTTCATCTTTTCCAGGGACATACTAGAAATGAAGCTTTGATATTTAGTGCATCTGGAAAGTATTCACAGTGTTATACTTTTCCACATTTTATGTTACAGCCTTTGTGAAGCACTTTGAGTCTGCCTTGTGTATGAAAAGTGCTATACAAATAAAGTTGCCTTGCCTTGCCTTGCATTGCCTTGCATTGCCTTATTCCAAAACAGAGTAATTTCATTTTTGTCCTCAACATTCTTCACACAATACCCTATAATGAGAATGTTAACAGTTTTATAGGATTTTTGAAAATGTATTAAAAAATTAAAAACTAAAAAAATCACAGGTACAAAGGTATTCACAGCCTTTGCTCAAAACTTTGTTAATGTACCTATGGCATAAATTACAGTCTTTTTGAATAGATGCCACAAAGCTTGGCACACCTAATTTGCACAGCAGGTTTGCTCATTTCTCTTTGCAGAACCTCGCAAACTCCATAACGTGGGAAAGGTAACGTCGGTACACAGCCATTTTCAGGTCTCTCCAAAGATGTTCAATGGGATTTAAGTCTAGGCTCTGGCTGGGCCACCTAAGGACATTTACGGAGTTGTCCTGAAGCCATTCCTTTGATATCTTGGCTTTGTGTTTAGGGTCGTTGTCCTGATAAAAGATGAACAGTCGCTCCAGTCTAAGCTCAAGCGTGCTCTGCAGCAGGTTTTCTTATCCAGGTTGTCTCTGTACATTGCTGGATTCATCTTTCCCTCTACCCCGTTTAGCCTCCCAGTTCCTGCTGCTGAAAAACATCCCCACAGCATGATGCTGCCATTTTTCACTGTTGCGATGATAGTCTGGTGGTGAGCAGTGCCTTGTTTCCTCCAAAAATTACTCCAGGCATTCACGCAAAAGAGGTCAATCTTTGTCTTATCAGACCACAGAATGTTGTTTCCATGGTCTAAGAGTATTTCAGGTACATTTTGGCAAACTTTTATGAAGAAATGGCTTCCGGCTACCATACTGGCCTATAGGTGGATTTCTGCAGAAATGGTTGTTTCTCTGTAAGGTTCTCCTCTCTCCACAGTGAAATGCTGTTTTGGGGTCACCTTGCTTGAGCCCCTACCTTCCAATCGCTCAGTTTATCTCTAGAAGTAGTCCTGGTGGTTCCAACCTCTCTCATTTATGGGTGATTGAGGCCACTGTGCTTATTGGGACCTTCAAGGGAGCAGATTTCTGCCTTGATAAAATCCTGTCTCGGAGGTCTAAAGACAGTGCCGTCATCTTTATTCTGGGTTTCTGCGCTGCCATGCATTGTCATTTTTAGTCGGATCCTTTTCTCAATGATTTTCATTACATTTCTTCAATAATTTTTCCTCTGCAAATTTCCATTTTAAACTACTAGAGTGTGGGTTTCCTCCGGGTACTTTCCTCCCACCTCCAAAGACATGCACCTGGGGATAGTTTGATTGGCAACACTAAATTGGTCCTAGTGTGTGAATGTGAGTGTGAATGTTGTCTGTCTATCTGTGTTGGCCCTCTGATGAGGTGGCGACTTGTCCAGGGTGTAACCTGCCTTACGGCCAAAGCAACTGAGATAGGCTCCAGCACCCCCCGCAACCCCGAACGGGACAAGCGGTATAAAATGGATAGATGGAAAAGCACAATTCCCACCTCCAAAGACATGTACCTGGGGATAGGTTGATTGGCAACACTAAATTGGCCCTAGTGTTTGAATGTTGTCTGTCTATCTGTGTTGGCCCTGCCATGAGGTGGCGTCTTGTCCAGGGTGTACCCCGCCTTCTGCCCGAATGCAGCTGAGATAGTCTCCAGAACCCCCCCGAGACCCCGAACGGGACAAGTGGTAGAAATGGATGGATGGAAAAGCAAAACTTGTTTTTAATTATCTTAGTCATTTGTATTCATTGGTTTCTTTGAAAAGTAGGGGAAAAACGCTGAGATTTTTTTTTTAGGACACATTGCTCAAGCATCCATCTATCCATTTTCAACCGCTTGTCCATCTTGGGGTAGCAGGGGTTGCTGGAGCTTATCACAACTGCACTCGTGCGGAAGACGAAGTACAGCCTGGACAAGTCGCTTTAAGAAATGTTATTGAATCTTGAGCTGAATTATTTCAGAAATAAAACTAATTTAGTAGATGGAAACGGGCTGACTGATGGTTGTCACAAACATATGTTTTTGGCACAAACGTACACTCACAAACATCAGTAGTCCTTTTTCTCCTACAAGTAATTTGTTGCCGAGAATTACGTAGTTGTGTGGTTACGCCAGGACAATGGCCTCCTGTGATGGTGAAGTTGTGTGCATGGTAGAAGGAGGGGTTCTCTTTCCTGAGTTGCAGTGGCAGGCATGAAAGGACTTGTGTGTGCATACATGTGTGTTTTTTGGGGGAGGAGAGCTTTGAGCAGAAATGTGCTCACTCAACTTGAGGTACTGTGTCCTTTTGTGCGTTTTATGGTTTCGTATTAATGCAGCCATGTGTGCACGCACGACAGTACATATGTTTTTCCCTCAAGAGTGTGTGTGGTGTGTGTGCGTGTGTAAGCACGTCTATGTACACAGCTTATAGTGACCCGCATTCAGCCGCTGTTCTGTGGCTCTGTGTCACCATGAACTCTCCTCTGTTAGTTTGGAGGTTTTTTCTTATTTCCTGCAGTAGGTCTTGTAAACATACCTTGGTTTGGAAGTTAGAGAAAACAGCAGGAAGATTTCATCTTTTTGAATACTGACAAACTTTGTGAACCTTATAAGTACACTTGCAAGTTCGACTACGTACACAAAATTTAATTTTCACTACAGTGCAGAACTGCTGAGGGCTGTTAACCATGTTATCGTTTGTTCAATGACAGCCATAAATGTGAAAACAAAACATAGTTTATATAGAATAATGATAGCGTTACATAAATAAAACAATGTGAAATACATTTGAATAACGAACAAAATATATAAATGAACATTTAATCACTTAAAACTCTTGTGGGCCAAGATGGAGGAGGACACCATCCTTGTACTTTACTAAGTGTTCTTTCTGGAAATCAATAGTGTTTCTCACCTTCTATATTAGGGGTGTAACTAGGTATGGGAATTGACAACCTTTTTCCGGTTTCGATTCCACTTTTCATTCTGCTCAACGTTTTAAATACTGAACGGTTCTCTTATAGATTCTTATTTACGGAAAAAAAAAATGGATTAGCCTTAATTTAGTTTAGTTTAGAGATAACATGACCTTAGAAAGCCAAGAGTGAGGTCTTATTTCCCTTGTGGATCATTAAAGTTTGTCTAAGTCTAAGTTAGGAGGCACAAAGCATAGAAAAAAAATACCTTTAAAAATATAAACATAAATATACTCCTGTAAAATTTTATGAATGGTGTTCAAATCAGGGAATGAATGGTGTTCAAATCAGAGAATGTCATTGTGGTTTATGCAGCAGCTTTATGCACTCGTGATTAAGGGCTATATAAATAAAATTTAAAGTGACTTTGAAATTTAAGTATTTTTTTAATCTCCCAAGAAAGTACATTAGTGAAACTCAAAATATTAGAATGGTTTGTTTATATTTACAAGATGAAACTAATATATCACTCAGGCTTATATCACGAGCATGAGATTGATTAATTAATTCACTAATTTACTACTCATCATTCACTTATTTATGACTCATTATTCACTCATTTATTACTCATTCATTTATATAACAACAAAATTCACCGCTATAGATCACTCTCAACATTTACCTGATGTTCTCACCATAACTGTGGTTAAACTATGTGCAATGTGTTGGAACATAAACAAAAGTTTATGATCGACTTTCAGTTGTAAAACATGTACAAATGTGCATGAGAATTTTTGCAACTTGTGGACAACACAGCATGTGGCATAATGTTTACAATAATAGTAATAATAATAATAACAATAATAACCACAACAACAGGACCACCTGTTGGGGTTTTTGTTTTACAAACTATGCAGTGTAAATTGTTCAAATGTGTAATCAATAAACTTGTCACCAGATAGTGCACAATGTTAGTCAAGATAATCAATCAAAGTTGACTTATATAGCCCTAAATCACGAGTGTCTCAAAGGGCTGCACAACCCACAACGACATCCTCTGCTCGGATCCCAATTAGAATTTAGAATATATTGAAATATAACTTATATAAAAAATGTACATATACAGCATCTCGAAAAAAGTGAGTACACCAACAAACTATTTTTACGACAGTAGAAATTTCTTTTCCAGGGACAATTGTAGCTGAGATAGCCTCCAGTGCCCCCCCTCCACCCTGACCCTGAAGGGAAAAAGCGGTAGAAAATAGATGGATGGAATACTAGAAATTAAGCTTTGATATATATAGTGCATCTGGAAAGTATTTACAGTGCTTCTCTTTTCCACATTTAGTTATGTTACTGCCTTATTCCAAAACGGAGTAATTTCATTTGTGTCCTCTAAACTCTACACAAAATACCCTATAATGACAATGTAAACAGTTTTTTTAGGAATTCTTCCAATTAATGTATTAAACATTTAAAACAAAAAAAAAATACATGCCTTTGCTCAAACCTTTGTTAATGTACCTTTGGCACAACCGGTATAGCTCGGTTGGTAGAGTGGCCGTGCCAGCAACTTGAGGGTTGCAGGTTCGATTCCCGCTTCCGCCATCCTAGTCACTGCCGTTGTGTCCTTGGGCAAGACACTTTACCCACCTGCTCCCAGTGCCACCCACACTGGTTTAAATGTAACTTAGATATTGGGTTTCACTATGTAAAGCGCTTTGAGTCACTAGAGAAAAGCGCTATATAAATATAATTCACTTCACTTTTTGAATAGATGCCACAAGCTTGGCACACCTAATTTGGGCAGTTTCGCTCATTTCTCTTTTTAATTTTGTTTAGTTTAGAGGTAACTTGGCCTTACAAAGCCAATAATGAGGTCTTGAGAGGCACACAGCATAGAAAAAAATAACTTAAAAAATATATAACACATATATTTTGTTAAAAATTAATGAATAGTTTTAAAATCAGAGAATGTCATTGTGGTTTGTGTAGCTCCTTGGGGTACTTGTGATTAAGGGCTATATAAATAAACTTAGAGGTGACTTTGAATTTTAAGCTATTTTTTTTATCTCTCTAGAAAAAACGTTAGTAAAACTCAAAATATTTGAATGGTTCGTTTAGATTTACAAAGTGAAACTAATATATCACCCAGGCTCTTAACATCCAACTCAAGCATTTTCAGTCTTTATTTGATATAACTTTGTTGCATATGGCTTACAGTTTATGACAACCTTGAATCGAAAATCTTAGAAAATGTGGGTCTTTCAAAAACAGTAAGTTATGATAATCAATGATTGATTGATTGACTATGATGATCAAAATGATAATAAAGGCTTGACATCTTTCACTTTGCATGAGTTTATATCACATATTAGTTTTATATTTGAAGTTGAATTACTAACACTAATGGAGTTTTACACTTTTTCACCTATATAATTTAAATGTTTGAATGAAAATGTGGTTAAAGGAAAACATGAAACTTTTCTCTGACTACAATTGAACATTTACCTCTTAAACATAAGGAGCAACATGGCAAGTGGTTTCAAGCTTTTGACTACAATCTTATTCACCTGCTTGTCCGTCTTGCCACCAGACATGAACTAGAGCTAGTACTTACTGCCCGCCTCAGAGCCAGTCAGAGTCTTTCTCTCGTCTTGCTCACCTACTCAGTAGCCTAGTGGTTAGATTGTCCGCCTTGAGATCGGTAGGTCGTGAGTTATAATCCCGGCTGAGTCATACCAAAGTCTATAAAAATGGGACTCATTACCTCCCTGCTTGGCACTCAGCATTAAGGGTTGGAATTGGGGGTTAAATCACCATAAATGATTACCGGGCGCGGCACAGCTGCTGCCCACTACTCCCCTCACCTCCCAGGGGGTGATCAAGGGTAATGGGTCAAATGCAGAGAATAATTTCGCCACATCTAGCATGTGTGTGACAATCATTGGTACTTCAACTTTAACTTTAACCCAAATGATAAGGCATTCATTTCAATTCAACAAACCATAGCGCTAACATAATAGACAATAATTTAGTACCTGTTGTATTTACGCCACATGACGTTCTAGCATTACTGCAGCTGGGATGAGATCAGCATGGTACAAAAACGCAACTTTGATGTATAGTTATTTCATGCTGTGTGTTCAGATCTTTTAGCATATTGTTTGCATGTTTTCCTCTTGATGAAATAGCAATCTTGCAATTATTACAAGTAGCGCTGTTGCATTATTTTCTTGTGAAATGTAGCCAGACTTTGTTTCACCCGGGCCCCGCTATTTTGTAGTCTAACGTCACTACGCACGTTGCATAATGATGTCACTCCCAACCACTTGCATCATTCAGGGAATCGTTTGAAAAATTGGCAAGTGATTCAAACTAGTTTTCGATTCCCATCCCTCATTGTAACGATTAATTTTAACAACGATCCAATTCAGTTCGATATCTGTGGTTGCCAATATGATTCAGGAATGATTCCTTTTTTTAGAACGATACGATCCAAAATTATTCAGTGAGTTGAAATCGGTTCAGTAATTTTTAGCCCCCAAAAAAATTAACCAGTGTTTCTGTGAAATACATACTAGATACTGAACACTGCAGATAAAGTTTTCTATACACCTGGTATTTCTTGTAAGGGATTTAGGTATAAATGAATTGTGGATACAAACAAGCAACTATACAACAATTAATGGTCAATGCATTCACATCCTATTTAAATGAAGTGCAACATAAACATTTTGATTGAATTAATAAGAGGAAACATTTTCTGCTCTCGTTTTCAACATTGAAGCACTTTTAAATAAAACTACAATAACCAACATTCAGTTTTTAGATTTACCTGCTAAAAAAAGTTCCCCAGCCCGGCCATACAGTATCTGTTCTCCGCCCTGGCGTCGCCAATGATAGATGACCTCCTTGGTGGGTCGAAGCATTTATACGTCCTCATCACTGCTGGTGGTGTTTACTTATGGCTTCGTAATTTCCTAAGCCTCCTTGATCCATCTCTTGTATTTATTTATTTTTTTCTGGTAAAATAACTTCTCCCCTTTTTCTGTGATTCGGTATGTCGCCGTAACTTGCTCCCCTGTCATTTTTGTGTCGGTTGCATTTTTTTTGCGGCTTTATTATTGTGTTGTGTTGTTTGTTTTTATTGTGGCTTTTGGAATCATGCTGTAGTTTTATGTATTGTAATTTATGATATTGTAATGCTATTGTAATTTATGATATTGTAATGCCCTGCAGTAGAAAAGGAGAGACACGTCAGAGATACAATCTAAGGGGCAAATTCCAAAACCAGTGAAGTTGGCACGTTGTGTAAATCGTAAATAAAAACAGAATACAATGATTTGCAAATCCTTTTCAACCTATATTCAATTGAATAGACTGCAAAGATAAGATACTTAACGTTTGAACTGGTAAATGTTGTTATTTTTTGCAAATATTGGCTCATGTGGAATTTTATTCCTGCAACATGTTTCAAAAAAGCTGGCACACGTGGAAAAATAGACTGAGAAAATTGAGGAAGGCTTATCAAACACTTATTTGGAACATCTCACAGGTGAACAGGCTACTTGAGAACAGGTTGGTGCCATGATTGGGTATAAAAGCAGCTTCCATGAAATGCTCATTCATTCACAAACAAGGATGGGGCGAAAATCACCACTTTGTGAACTAATGCGTGAGCAAATTGTCGAACAGTTTAAGAATAACATTTCTAAACGGGCTATTGCAAGAAATTTAGAGATTTCACCATCTACGGTCCGTAATATCATCAAAATTCTCAGAGATCTGGAGAAATCACTGCTTGTAAGCGGCAATGCCCGTGACCTACGGTCCCTCAGCTGGTACTGCATCAAAAACTGACATCAGTGTGTTAAGGATATCACCACATGGGCCAGGAACACTTCAGAAAACCACTGTCAGTAACTACAGTTTGTCGCTACATCTGTAAGTGCACGTTTAAACTCTATTATGCAAAGCCATTTATCAACAACACCCAGAAAATGCCGCCGGCTTCAGTTGGTCCCAATTCAAAGTGGAAAAGTCTGGTGGTCTGACAAGTCCACATTTCAAATTGTTTTTGGAAACTGTGGACGTCGTGTCCTCTGGACCAACGAGGAAAAGAACCATCTGGACTGTTATAGGCGCACAGTTCAAATGCCAGCACCTGTGATGGTATGGGGGTGTATTAGTGCCCAAGGCATGGGTGACTTACACATCTGTGAAGGCACCATTAACGCTGAAAGGTACATACAGGTTTTGGAGAAACATACACTATATTGCCAAAAGTATTTGGCCACCTGCCCTGACTCACATATGAACTTGAAGTGCCATCCCATGGAATTGTCCAAAATATTTTGGTATCCTGGAGCATTTAACCAAGTTCCTTTCACTGGAACTAACGTTCAATGTTTTTATTTGTAAAAGTGCTTAACTTCATATAAAGTCTGCTGTTCTTAAATCCAATATTTTTCTTCGTCTAGTATTGATAAACTCGATCGATTCCCTTTTTAAAAGATCTTTGATCAAAAACTATTTTCTGGAAGGCAAACTTGCCTTCTTGTACTAGAGTGTGTCAAACTTTTTGTGTCTTCTTTCATAAACTCTTGCGCTCTTTTGCCCTTCTTGATCACCTTTCAAATAACACTAAAAAAAATGTATACATTTCATGATTTGAACAGTTAGAACAATCTAAAACAACGCAAGCATCAAGTATTTTTCTTCAATAAAAGCAAAATGCCATCGAAAACGCTATGACAACTGACGCTCGATGGCCCACCACTTCAAGCCTCATATTTATAATGAGCTGGACGTGATGTCAGGTGAATATAATCTATAGCTGCTCGGTACAACGACGCTGATGAACATGAATAATTGCATTATAAGAATAGAATATACTCTGCGATGTTAAGTTTGAGACTAAATATACACTAGTCCTTTTAACAATGCATTATGCAATCTTTAATTGCATGTAATACATATTTCCCTAAATATGTAATAATGACACATTTGGTAATAATCTGTTGCATTTTGTTAGAAGATTCCTGGATGCTTCATATAATAACTTATTTCATGTACACCAAAAATAAAAATAAAAAATGCGGGTGATTTACTTTTTTTAAAAATAAAATGTAAAATGTTGGTGTGTTATGTAATAAGCCATATAATTTGTTGTCGAAATAGAAAAACTACAATAGCATTGTTTTGTGATAATTTGTTGTTAAAAAAATTGGAATACCGTATGTTTGTTCCTTTAGAGAGCTTCTCAAAACAGCTGAAGACCCATTCTTTTGTGCGGCTTGATAAGGTTTCATCTTGTTTTACACATGCACATGTGGAGACATTTACCTGTGTTCACATTAGACAACAGGTCATACTTGTACTATAAAGACGCAGGAATAGTTGAACTAAGTGAGCATTGAGCAAGCTATGACACAACGGTTTATTTTTTTGTTCATTGGATCTCTATACAAGAAGCTCTTTCATAGCTTTAAAACAGCTGCCAGTGTCTGCAAGCACTTAATAGTGTGTGCGTGCGTGCGTGTGTGCGTGCACTGTGAGGTGACACACTACCACATGCAGGCTGAATGTGTCCTACCACACTCAGTCTTGCTTCTTATTCTAAAATTGTGTGGTTGACATTTGTGGTTTGTCATGAGTACCCCAAGGGAAAGGCTTGTAGTTTGTTACCTCTGGGACAGTGTGAGCACTAGGGATGTAACGGTAACAAATCTCACGGTGCGATATTATCACAGTATTAAGGCCAACGTACAATACTATTGCGGTACATGTAGCCCCCCGGAAAAAAGGCTAAAAAATGTTGTAGTGTGTAAAATGAAGTGGCAGGAATGTTTAGGATAAACACACTTACCGTAATTGAACACAAATATAATGCAAAAATCTGTAATCTTATTTATTACTACAAACATGTGCAAAGAATTGTGCAGGAACATCCACTGTTTCAAGCAAATATTTAAAAAAAAAACGTATAGTTCGGTCTTTAAAGTGACAATGTAAACATCCAGTGTAAAACAATGTTAACTTCTGTGTCTTTCAAATTTACTTTCTGAGAAGCAGTGCTCATCACAGTGGACATGTTTATATATCAGTCTGGCAAAGGCTGTTTTTTAGAAAAGTTAACTTACAGTTTAACTTTGTAGTTGGTGTTACAGACAGTGCTAGCACAGTCTGTGTTTAATTGAACATTACATTAGGCCTTATGATGGCATTGTGTTTTTTATGAACGATCGCACATCTGTACATTGTTTGAGTGTTAATAATGAAATTGGGATATTGATGAAATGTTGTGCTAGTATTTTTTTGCATTTAGTAGCACAGGTGCTCCTGTGAAAAGTTAAGCGTACAGCCCTATGTAGGCAAAGGCTGATTCACATAAATACGTGGGGGTCAGGAAGGTTGCTTCATGTTTCCTCAGGTACTTTTTATCTGTGAGTAAGTTCCTGAACTGTCATTGAGCCATGGACCTAAAGGGGAATTGCGCTTTTTTGGAATTGTATCGATCATTCACAATCATTATGTTGGACAAGAGCACATATGTTTTTTTTAATGTATTTAGCAATAGTCAGCTAACGAATGAGGTAATGGGATTCGCTCTATTGCGCTTATGAAGTGCTCTGAAAACATCCAGTAATCTCCATCAACATTTTATATACATGTTGTAAATATATACAGTATGTAATGTATTAAAAACACATTCATGATAACATGTACCCTATTTTTCGGACTATAAGTCGCAGGTTTTTTCATAGTTTGGCCGAGGCTGCGACTTATACTCAGGAGTGACTTATTTGTGAAATTATTAACACATTACCGTAAAATATCAAATAATATTATTTAGCTCATTCATGTAAGAGACTAGACGTATAAGATTTCCTGGGACTTAGTGATCAGGAGTGACAGATTGTTTGGTAAGCGTATAGCATGTTCTATATGTTATAGTTATTTGAATGACTCTTACCATAATATTTTAAGTTAACATACCAGGCACGTTCTCAGTTGGTTATTTATGCGTCATATAACACACACTCATTCAGCCTGTTGTTCACTGTTCTTTATTTTAAATTGCTTTTCAAGTGTCTATTCTTGGTGTTGAATTTTATCAAATAAATTTACCCCAAAAAATGCGACTTATACTCCAGTGCGACTTATATATATATTTTTCCTTCTTTATTATGCATTTTCGGCTGGTGCGACTTGTACTCCGGGGCGACTTATACTCCGAAAAATACGGTAATATTTATGTTTTTGATCATTTTAAGCATATGGCGCAGCATTCATTTCATAGACGCAGCACGACGTTCACTTTTTTTCTTCAACATCTACTATTAATCACGGCAGACATCATGAAAACCAAAGAAAAAGTTTTGAGATAAATGATGATCTTATATTTTTATACAGAATTTAGGGGAGACTGATATACAAGTTTTAGAAGCTGAGTACAAAAAAAAGATCAAGGAAGTAACACTATTGCTAAGTTTCGATTCCAAGTTTTTTCCACCGAGTCAATGCCACCAAGACACTTCACTCACCTTGCTCTTAGTGCCACCCACACAGGAATACATGTAGCCTAAAATTTAGATAAGGGTTTTATCAAAGCAAAGCGTTTTGAGTCACTAGAGAAAAAGCGCTATACAAATTTACGTCACTTCACCAAACAAAAAATTGCTTGTATTCCGTAGTGTGACTTTTTCCCGAAATTGAAAAAAGTGGTGGTCAACCAAGCCAGGATGACTGTCGTGCAGCAAGCAAACTATATGAGTACACAAGGGGTCTAGATATTTCTACAAAAAGCAGATAAGAGCAAAAAATATCAGACTATGCAATGGAATAAATCTTTACTTTGTCAAAAAAAAGATTTGTCGAGTGATATCAAAGATTATTGGTTGGTCGAGTTCCCAGAAATATTGAATTAGCTTGTGCTCCAGACATCATTCTACTCGACCAAACTGATAAACACTGGGAAAAGCATGGAGGATTACAACTTCTTTGTGTGTGGCTGGCTCAAGGAAATTGGTATCAAGACTCTCCCGGATAAATGTGCATTGGTTTTGCTCGGGTAAGCTTGCATTCCATGATTCACCTTTGCGTCTTACGAGGACTTGTCCATGCAAACAAAGTAGAACTGTGATGACTAGAACCCAACAGCTGTCACCTGTGACTGCATATCAAACCGACAATTACTGAATCATCACATATTTGATTATAAATAAATAAATAAATGGGTTGTACTTGTATAGTGCTTTTCTACCTTCAAGGTACTCAAAGCGCTTTGACACTACTTCCACATTTACCCATTCACACACACATTCACACATACTGATGGAGGGAGCTGCCATGCAAGGCGCCAACCAGCAACCATCAGGAGCAAGGGTGAAGTGTCTTGCTCAGGACACAACGGACGTGACGAGGTTAGTTCTAGGTGGGATTTGAACCAGTGACCCTCGGGTTGCGCACGGTCACTCTCCCATTGCGCCACGCCGTCCCTGGCGATTGTGTCCTTTTGTCATATCGCCGTCCCTGGCGATTGTGTCCTGTTGTCATATGCACTCTGACACATTTGTGTACAACATAAACAGGTGGGGAGATGTAGAAGTACCTTTCCTGACAAAGTGTCATTGACCCTGACTTTCCGGTTTTTAATTACATTTTAAATGTAAATTAATATGTTATATTTGCTTAAGCTAGTTACCTTTCTGTGATCACGGCACCGCTAAAAGTAGTTCCTCTGTATTAGTGCTTCTTATATCAATAATGTTAGTACTTAGTTCATATGCAGGCAACAAAATGTACAGTAAATTGAGTAGTTTGGCGATTTTAGGTTGTATTTTAGAGGGATTTTTGGACGTAACAGATGACTACCATTAGCTTCATTGTTAGCCACCTCGTACTTGCCGTATATTACAAATTAAAAGGCATAAAAAAGAAAGACATTTGTTTTTGTCTTACATAGGGAATTGGTAGGCAACATTTAAAAAAAGTGCAGTTTCCCTCCAAGCTGAATGTAAGCTTGTAGTGTCAAACTTTCATCCTCCACTCCAAATGAGTCCAGGTGAAACAGAGATGCAATTAATGATGCAAGTCGATCAACCACAGAATCTTCTTGAAATGAGTAGCACATACATATAGCCACTCGGTCCAGTCAAGCAAAGTCTGGAAAGCGTTTGTTCAACTTGTCAGATTTGACAGTTGTCAATTCACTGTGTGTACCCTGCACTGTCAAGTTTCACACACACCATCCCTTTGTGTCTCCGATTCTGGTGCCAGGTTCTGTAACTTTGCGATGCCTCAGCACTGCAGCTTTGGACAGATGTTGCATTTTCTCACCTGAATTGAGCTGACTTGTAAGCAGCTCTATATCAGGGTCATTGAACATATTTGTCAGATCTGTCCAGCAGCCAATTGATCTGCATTTAATTAGTTGTATTCTGCATGAAAAACTGCTTAAAGTCGACCAATTATGTTTTTTTTTAATCTACATTTCACACACTTCTTTGTGTTCTAGATAATTTGTACATTGGATAAGCTTTGGTGTAAATCTTGCACAGATTTTGCTCTACGGAACACAGAATAATAATTATGATGAACATCTTGAACCTTTTTTTTTTTAGATGAAGATTATTTATGTAGTTAATATTTGTTTACTTACTATGGTATATTATGTATTTATTATTTACTCACTGTTTTGAACAAGGAAATGGGATAAAATTGCTAAGGTTTGAAAAGGGTAGGATTAAATAAGCTCAGCTTTTTTCTACTCCTTTTCAGACGTGCTGTAATGAAACAACTGGAAATATGTGATGCATTACATTGCATGTTCGAAATAAACTGAAATTGAGTTTAACTGAACGGAACTTTCTACACGTGTCAGATGTTTGTTTGTGGACTCGTTCCCAGATTGTGATTGAAATCCTCCACGCCCCGCCCTTTCCAAAATTTGTATTATCTATCTTTGAAAGTTTACATTGACAAATGTGTAAATTTAAGAAGAACATCTTCACATTTTTTTTTCAGTCAGTTGAAAATAAACTCCACAAAAAGTATATTGATTCATACGGCAACACCATTATGTACACCTGCACCCTCAGATCGATACCGAGAGGCATAAAAAAGGCTGCTTTTGGCAGCCTTTTTGTCACTGCATGTTGCATGTTGGTTTTTGTTATGCACATGCCAATATTATATGAAGATAATAATTTGTATTACCTTCTCTTGTGTTTCCTCAAACCAAGTCTTAATGTCACAATGGCGACTTTTTTCCCATCAGAGTTGAGCAGCTATTCCAATTTTAATGGAGCCCAACCCCCATGGACAGATTAAAATGGAAGTATTTGTTTTAAAGTAATTATTTTTTAGACATTGAGCAGGTGCGAGAGCATTAAAACAAGAAAGAATACGCAGAGGGTCCAGCAGCAGCTCAGCTTTCAGGTCAGCAGAGGGATGGGAGGCTCGGCAACACACTCTGTCTAAGAATGATACCATACGTACATCCAACAATGTGTGACAAAACAAATTGCCCACCGTTAAAATAAATATTCCAAAACCTTGTGAGTGTGGCATCCAGAAAAGCTCACAAGATGACGGCCAAATGCATGGACCTTATGTTTGGATGCTTCAACATTGTTTAACATGATTATCCAACATTGTAACATCATTTATAAGTCAGAAAAGACGAAATTCATTACAAATCCCCTTTAATCTCTGAACAGAACTTTCAAAATCTTAGTTGAAATTTTCCTCTAGTAAGACATCATATAATTTAATATCAAACTCAAGTTGAAATATTTTCAAATGGATCTGTGCTGTTTGCTTATGGTATACTTGCTGGTCAGTATTGCCGACTTAGCTTCTCACTGACGGATGTATTGGTCATGTTTATCCTGATATTCTCATCTTAATATGTTTTGTTCTTTTTGCAGAAATATTGCATTCTGAAAGACCCGGCCTGAGACGGACACAAAGTGAGGAGACTCCAACTGCTGCTGGATCTCACACTCGGTAAAATATTGATACACATGTAATGAAAGGGACAAGCAGTAGAAAATGGATGGGTGTTTACACACATACAATATACTACAATGCTTGGACAAAAAAAGGTCACACAATCTAATACTTTAGCTTCGATTAGGGCACACAATCACGCTGCAGCATCATTTCCACAAACATTTGTTTTTGTCCAAAAGGTCTTGTATTGATGATGGGTCCACTGCTCAAAGTTTCTCTACTTTTATAATGTGTTGGACCGTTCATAATCAATTTCAGTAGTTTCAGCAATCTCATATAGTGTTTGACCATGTTTGATGCATACCAACAACTTAAAACTATTTTCCATGACCACAAAGTTGCTCAACAAATGACAAGCTACTTAGGCTTAGGCTCAAAGGGGTCGTATCATGGAAAAACTCACCAGTTTTTGTGTATTTAGAATTCCTGAAAATGTGAATTCAAGGCATGGAGGCATTGAAGCGATATCAACTTTGGTGAGATTAATAGTGAAGTGAAGTGAATTATATTTATATAGCGGTTTTCTCTAGTGACTCAAAGCGCTTTACATAGTGAAACCCAATATGTTTAAACCAGTGTGGTGGCACTGGGAGCAGGTGGGTAAAGTGTCTTGCCCAAGGACACAATGGCATTGACTAGGATGGCGGAAGCGGGAATCGAACCTGCAACCCTCAAGTTGCTGGCACGGCCACTCTACCAACCGAGCTATACCGCCTCACAATATATATATATCTCACAAGTTGAACATTCTACTAAAATGACATTGTATCTTGATATCACTAAAAAGTGTTGGAACTAAACATTGTTAGACAACAATGAGGCAACTTAAAAATGTTACTAAACAGTGAAAAATGAAATTCACATTTTTAAAACAACTGCAGAAATGAATTATAGATGACAGCAAAATATTTTACTTGCATCAGGAGATTAACTGTATAAAGTAAATATATGCAAGACAACACAGGAACACAGAAACACAATCGCAGCTCAAACAGAACTCATTAACGTCCATCAAATACGTTACTTCCTGATACACAAAGAATGTGTTATCCAGATGTAAAGACATTATAGACTTCATACTTCTTTACTTCTACTCTTTCTGAGCGTAGAAAGTGATGTGAGATTATCAAATAGTTTGAAAAGTGAACTTTGGTGATGTTGAATATTTTAAATCTTGAAAAATGTTTTCTTCTTAAGTGTATGGTGCACTCCATCACACTCACATATATTTTCATGATATCTGGCTTGTATTTTCTCTTCTAAACATTTCTAGTAACCATAATAGATGTTTGCAACGATTCTTAACCTTGCCAGTTTATTTTACATTTGGATCCATCCAGAGTCCCGTTTACATATTCCATCATTGCTCATAAATTAAAACTGACTTTCGATTTGTGTCGGTTATTTGTTACACCACGAGAAATTAGACATTGCAGACTGCTCAGAAAAATTTTGTTTTATTATCTTGCTGCCAATATTGAAATTATTGAACATTTGCTGCAGTATGAAGTCATGGCTGGTTATTAGGGCAAACTCCAATAAGCCAGTGGCACTCGGCTTTTGACTCTGACTCATCTACGTTTTCTTATACAAATTCCAAAACCAGTGAAGTTGGCACGTTGTGTAAATCATAAATAAAAACAGAATACAATGATTTGCAAATCCTTTTCAACCTATATTCAATTGAATAGACTGCAAAGATAAGATACTTAACGTTTGAACTGGTAAATGTTGTTATTTTTTGCAAATATTGGCTCATGTGGAATTTTATTCCTGCAACATGTTTCAAAAAAGCTGGCACACGTGGAAAAATAGACTGAGAAAGTTGAGGAAGGCTTATCAAACACTTATTTGGAACATCTCACAGGTGAACAGGCTACTTGAGAACAGGTTGGTGCCATGATTGGGTATAAAAGCAGCTTCCATGAAATGCTCATTCATTCACAAACAAGGATGGGGCGAAAATCACCACTTTGTGAACTAATGCGTGAGCAAATTGTCGAACAGTTTAAGAATAACATTTCTAAACGGGCTATTGCATGAAATTTAGAGATTTCACCATCTACGGTCCGTAATATCATCAAAATTCTCAGAGATCTGGAGAAATCACTGCTTGTAAGCGGCAATGCCCGTGACCTACGGTCCCTCAGCTGGTACTGCATCAAAAACTGACATCAGTGTGTTAAGGATATCACCACATGGGCCAGGAACACTTCAGAAAACCACTGTCAGTAACTACAGTTTGTCGCTACATCTGTAAGTGCAAGTTTAAACTCTATTATGCAAAGCCATTTATCAACAACACCCAGAAGATGCCGCCGGCTTCAGTTGGTCCCAATTCAAAGTGGAAAAGTCTGGTGGTCTGACAAGTCCACATTTCAAATTGTTTTTGGAAACTGTGGACGTCGTGTCCTCTGGACCAACGAGGAAAAGAACCATCTGGACTGTTATAGGCGCACAGTTCAAATGCCAGCACCTGTGATGGTATGGGGGTGTATTAGTGCCCAAGGCATGGGTGACTTACACATCTGTGAAGGCACCATTAACGCTGAAAGGTACATACAGGTTTTGGAGCAACATACACTATATTGCCAAAAGTATTTGGCCACCTGCCCTGACTCACATATGAACTTGAAGTGCCATCCCATGGAATTGTCCAAAATATTTTGGTATCCTGGAGCATTTAACTAAGTTCCTTTCACTGGAACTAAGGGGCCCACCTCCTGAAAAACAACCCCACACCATAATTCCTCCTCCACCAAATTTCACTCTCTGCAGCGTTATTCTGGCAACCTCCAAACCCAGACTCATCCATAAGATTGCCAGATGGAAAAGCGTGATTCATCAGTCCAGAGAAGGCGTCTCTACTGCTGTAGCGTCCATTGGCGACGTGCTTTACACCACTGCATCCTATGCTTTGCATTGGACATATGGCCCACAGTGTTTTCCCCCAGAAGAATATTTGTTAGTTAAGGTGGTGTCTTTCCACGGGCAAGGGGTCGCCCGGGACAGGCGGACAGACGGGGAAGGGGCTGGCTGGTGACATACGATATATATCTTGATATTTTTTAACTTAAGTAGAAAACAAAGCACAAAACAGTCCTAGATACCTGAGATACTAATTATGTCATCATTTTGACTTAGTAAATATTGACTTACTAAGACAATATAGTGATTCACTCTGTTTGCAATAAGCCTTTGAAAAAAACGGTTTAAAGTGGTGCCACATGCTGCCATATGCTCAACTCATCATGCTTAATTTATTACAGCATTTGGGAAGCATGTAGTTGCTTTTTATTACGTAAATGTCATATTTTTATCAACATGTGATAGCAGGGAAACTTGGCTGCTACATAACTAATTATTAATGTACCTATAGCTCCAAAAATATTACAATAGAAATAGGAGAGACTATTCATCCCTGAACACCATTGAGTTCATGTAAGCTTTATGATGCTGTTTCATTTTTATAGATAGATAGTACTTTATTGATTCCTTCAGGAGAGTTCCTTCAGGAAAATTAAAATTCCAGCAGCAGTGTACATTGTCGAGATCAATTTAAATTAAAGTAAAAAGTAAATAATGGGGGTTTAAATGGAAACAAAATAGAGAAATTTTACAGTAAGAATGAAAAATAAAAAGCAACACTGGGAATAAAAATATAACAGTAAAATAAGAATATAACAAGACAAAGTAGGCAGTAGTGACCATGTTATGAAAACGTAATGCACTGTTATTGTTTTGCATCCCCTGTCATCCTTGTACCCCCCGCCCCCTGCCCCAGAGAGGAGTTTTACAGTCTAATGGCATGTGGGACAAAGGAGTTTTTGAGTCTATTAGTCCTGCACTTGGGATGAAGCAGTGTAGCACTGAACAGGCTGATCTGGCTACTGATAACGCTATGCAGAGGGTGACTGGCATCATACAGGATGCTCACTAGTTTGTCAACAGTCCTCTTCTCTGCCACCGTCACCAGTGAGTCCAGTTTCATTCCGATTGTAGAACCGGCCCGCCTGATCAGTTTCTCAAGTCTTTGGCTGTCCTCCTTAGATGTACTGCCCCCCCCAGCACACTACCATGTAGAAAAGAACACTGGCAACCACAGACTAGTAACTAGTACATCCACAGGAGTTTTTTACAAATGTTGAAAGAGTGCAGTCTCCTGAGGAAGTACAGCCTGCTCTGTCCTTTCTTATATCAAATGTCAGAGACATAAACTCTATTATAATTTGGGGAGAGTCCGCTGCAACATGCTCATCTGCTAAACACCTTTCTGCTAATCCGCACAGTCTCTCCTCTCTGTCTGCCTGAGCATTGACTCCATGTCCTCTGAATACTCACTGCTGATTGGCTGTTACCGGTTCTAATTCCCACTGCTGATTGGCTGTTACATGCGCTCTCTGAATACGCACTGGTTGTGTGGGTGGGACAATGCTGGGTGAATCAAAGGAAGCAGTACAAAGCGTAGCAGCTTGTTAAGACTTTAGCTTAGCACCAAATGATAATATAAATACATATAAGTCAAATAGTAAATATAAGTCAAATACAAATAAGGCAACAAGAGAGGTATCCAACATTTCTCTTTTGTAAAGTAAATCTGAACAGCCGATATGGGCATCTACAACAACTATATGATTTGAAGGTCACATGAAATGTGGAGCTCTGTAGCAACTGACTGTGCAGAAAGTTGCTTCTGCATCCACTGACCCCTCTCTGTCAGTTTACGTGGCCTACCATTTGGTGGCTGACTTGCTGTTGTTCCCAAACTCTTCAATTTTCTAGTAATAAAGTTGACTTTGGAATATTTAGGACCGAGGAAATTTCAAGACAGGCATCCTATGACAGTTCCACGCTGGAAATCACTGAGAGGATCCCATTCTTTCACAAATGTTAGTAGAAACAGTCTCCATGCCTAAGTGCTTGATTTTATACACCAGGCCAAGTGATTAGGACACCTGATTCTCATCATTTGGATGGGTGGCCAAATACTTTTGGCAATATACTGTAGTGTATGTTGCCATCCAAGCAACGTCATTTTAATGGAAGACCCTGCTTATTTCCCCCATTCTGCATGTGCTACAACAGTGTGGCTTTGTAATAAGAGTGCAGTTCCAAGACTGGCCTGCCTGTTGTCCGAACCTATCTCCCATTGAAAGTGTGTTGCGCATTGTGAAGCGTAAAATACCACAACGGAGGTTGAAATACTTAAGTGGTAGAATAAGCAAAAATGGGAAATAATTCCACCTGAAAAGCTTCAAAAATTGGATTCCTCAGTCCCCAAATGTTTACTGGGTGTTGTTAAAAGGAAAGGCCATGTAACACCGTGGTAAAAATGCCCCAATGCCAACTTTTTTTGCAATGTGTTGCTGCCATTAAATTTTAAGTTCATTATTATTTCCAACAAAAAATATTTTCTCAGTTCGAACATTAGATCTCTTTGCAGTATATTCAATTGAATATAAGTTGAAAATTATTTGCAAATCATTGTATTCTGTTTTTACTTACGATTTACACAATGTGTCAACTTAACCGGTTTTGGGTTATGTACAAAAAAATATATTTTTGAAAAGCCAGAATTTGGGTTTGGTTTTAACATTATTTTGGTCTACAGAATATTTCCACGCATGCAATAGATTAAATACTTTTTCCTCTATGTCTCAGCAGAAGTAACGGGTACCCAGTGAGTGGTTCTCAGGGCAGTTCCCCACAGTGCTCCAGAGGTGTGTCTTTAACTACTGATGAAGTGAATCAGGAGCAGGTTCCTGACCAAGGTTCCTCTGATCGTCATCAGTCATCCACAAGTTTTGGCAGCTCTGGAAACAGTACAGGTATGTAATACATTAGATATAATTTAGTGATTGTAAAACAAATGGCGTATCCAATTATTGCTTACAGTATGTTGGCAATCCCACTAGGCATAGTTTTGAGGGTGTGGGCTTATTCTGACTTAGTATCATATTGTAGCTTCAGCAACGAACTTGAATGTATCAACGCCAACTTCAAGCTTTCATAATTTACTGCGGTTTTTAATCACATGGATGTTGAACAATACCTCACCAAGCTTAATAGTTTAAACATAACCGACTTGTATATTGCATCCAGCGACCTTTTAATGTCAATGAAGTCAGCTATAACCAAGTGCAACGTTCCAGATCTGCAGTATCCAGATATTACACTGCAGTGGATCAGATATTGCATCCTTTCTCCCAATAAATGTATTAAAGTGCAGCATCATGTAATTTTTAACAACAGCTTTGGAAAGTCGTAACACATCGGTCCAAAAATAAAAAATATTTTACAAAAAAACTGCCTAAAAACAAAATAACAGATAATGGTAAATGGTAAATGGATTGTACTTGTATAGCGCTTTTCTACCCCTTTTTGAGGAGGCCAAAGCGCTTTTGACAGTATTTCCACATTCACCCATTCACACACACATTCACACACTGATGGCGGGAGCTGCCATGCATGGCGCTAACCAGGACCAATCAGGAGCAAGGGTGAACTGTCTTGCCCAAGGACTCAACGAACATGACTAGGATGGTAGAAGGTGGGGATTTAACCAGTAACCCTCAGATTGTTGGCACGCCCACTCTCCCAACTTCGCCACGCCGTCCTCTGTAATAATGTATTACAGGATTTTATAGAACAAAAACTAGATGTTTCTTGAAGTGTTCACTACAAAAAACATGATCTGTTGTTTGAGGGCTCCAAGCACTCAGTTTTTTTGCCCGTTTTCGAGCATGTTCTATGGCTAGATCCACTTGTGTAATCTTTCAGAGTCTTTTGGTAATGCGGTAAAATGGTCGTCCTTTCCCATCTTCTTGTTCTTTTTCTTACATCAATTTCTTACAATTTCTTAACAAAATTGGTGCAGTTCAGTTAAATGTGTTGGTTTTCTGGCGTGGACTTGTTTCTTCAGCATTGTCCACACGTTTAAGTCAGGACTTTGGGAAGGCCATTCTAAAACCTTAATTGTAGCCTAATTTAGCCATTCCTTTAACACTCTTTACGTGTGTTTGGGGTTATTGTCCTGTTGGAACACCCAACTGCGCCCAAGACCCAACCTCCTGGCTGACTATTTTAGGTTGTTCTGAAGAATTTGGAGGTAATCCTCCTTTTTCATTGTCCCATATATTCTCTGTAAAGCGCCTGTTCCATTGGCAGCAAAACAGGCCCAGAGCATAATACTATGTTTAAAGTTGAGTTTTGGTAGTTCATTAATACTCATGTATTCAAATTAGTGAATCATTGTGTTATTAATCTTGATTAGAATATCAATCA
This sequence comes from Nerophis ophidion, assembly GCF_033978795.1. Classification (NCBI taxonomy): domain Eukaryota; kingdom Metazoa; phylum Chordata; class Actinopteri; order Syngnathiformes; family Syngnathidae; genus Nerophis; species Nerophis ophidion. The sequence goes on along the minus strand of NC_084624.1, from coordinate 16,386,085 downwards.
AAAATAATCGGGATTATTATTTTTGCCATAATCAGCCAGCCTTACTTTTAGGCATACCATAATCTGCTTTATGTCCTGATCTTAGACTTGCTTAATGATGTGCCACATCTACTTTTAATGGTTGCCACATCTGCTTTCATGGTTAATCGCAGGTTTTCGTTTTTTTGTCCACTTTTGAATTTAGGTGGTCTATTTTCTGTATGACCGTTCGTATTCTTTTTCAGAAACTCTCTTGATGAGGCCAAAGATTACAGGCCTTTGAGATTTTATTACGTAGCTTGGGTTTCGGCACCGTTGACGGCGGTTGCCCCTTCACCTACTTACGGCACTTGTCTGTGTGATCAGAAACACTTGAAAACTGTCCCAAATTTCCTATAGCTGTGATCACTATCAGAGGTCAGGATAACTTAAAAATTGTAAAAAAAAGAACTTAAAATAAAAACGGTAGCAAAAGCTGAGTTTTTTTTCCTTCTTGTCTCTTTCCTGTGGCCAGAAGTGACATTGTGGAACTGATTATAAATAACTAACATCAAACACACAAACACAAATAAGGAAAACAAATTGAATGGTTTATTTTGTTGCTTTTTTGTTGTTCATTTACTGTTAATTTTTTGCGTTCTCAGATGGAGTTGAGTTGGCGTCCAACCGGCTGGAAAAAAACTTAGTTCGTCACACAGCCCCTCCATCCTCTTCATTAGACCCATCCCAGGTTACCAGTAGCAACACCACAAGTCGAGGTCAGCAGGATGTCCACCATTCAGAAACCCCAGCAGAACCTGGTCCTAACACCATGTCCAATTCAGACCAGGCGAGCAGTAGCAGCACAGAAAACCACTCGGAGTCGCTCCCAGCTGGGTAAGATCTACTATGCATATCTGCATGCAAATTTTAGGTTTTTGATTCATTAGACCAAAAATCTAAATAGATGACAACTACTGTACTGTACTGTACTGCTCTGTAGTAAGCAACTGATTTTCTGGAGTATATTTTCTTAGAGTGGAACTAAAAAATTTTTTTCATGATTAAAGTTAGCTTGGCAGGTTTGCAAATCATGTATCAGTGCCTGAGTGGTGCCATGTCAGATAAGGTGACAATTTTTTTGCTAATCTTTCTTCCTCTCAAAAGGTTATTTTCTCTTAGCCTCCAAAACAAATGTCTGGTATTCAGTATGGGGTCATTGCTGTGTTGTATTCTTGAGAATCGATTTGATTCACAACTGAAATAATGTGAACTGTCTCTAGCTGGGAGCAGAGAGTTTTGCCTCATGGTAGAGTTTACTACGTTGACCACAACACCAAGACCACAACATGGGAGAGGCCACTGCCACCAGGGTATGTCATCAAATAAATCGTGAAGACATTCAAGTTCATGATGACTGCATGTAAACATCTTATTTATGAAGTGTCCACAGGAGTGTTGAGTCTTTTTTCTAAAAAATTCCCAAGTCAGGGATGTGAGAATATGCATTCTTTTGTTTTTACTTTTAGTTGGGCATCGATATCAAAGTTTGAGTCATCTCTGTAGGAGAGAAAGATAAAAATAGATCTGTAAGTAATGGCACTGGCAGCTGCTGACATTAACACACTTAATGATAAATGGTTACCATCTCTGTGAAAGTTTTTCCATTGTTCTGTCAAGGCAAAGCATTGTCTTTCAGCATTACTTGTCTCACAGCACTGATACCAGATCAGTTTTAAGGCTGTAATGAACCATAGCAACAATTTACAGTGCATCTAGAAAATATTCACTGCACTTCACTTTTTCCATATCCATCCATCCATTTTCTACTGCTTATTCCCTTTGGGTTTGCGGGGGGCGCTAGTGCCTACCTTAGCTACAATCGGGCGGAAGGCGGTGTACACCCTGGACATTCTGTTGTTAAAGCCTTTACTGTAAATGGAATAAAAAATTTTCCCCCTCAAAATTCTACACACAATTCCCCATGACAACATGAAAGTGTTTTTAGAGCTTTTTGCAAAGCCTTTGCTCAATTTGTTGATGCAACAATTACAGCCTCAAGTTTTTTAATACAATGCAACACGCTTGGCACACCTATATTTGGGTTGTCCCATTTCTATATGCAGATTGCATTTTACAGCATCTCTCAAGCGCCATCAGGTTGGATGGGAATCGTCGGTGCGCAGCCATTTTGAGATTTCTCCAGAGATGTTTAATCAGATTAAATTCTGGGCTCTGACTGGGCCACCCAAGGACATTTTCAGAGTTGTCTTGAAGTCATCAGTTGGATATCTTGGCTGTGTGCTTTGGATGGTTGTCCTGCTGAAGATGAATCATCCCAGTCTGAACTCAAGATTATTCAGGAGCAGGATGTGTCTGTACATTTCTGCATTCATCTCTTCCACTATCCTGACTAGTCTTCTACTTCCGCCGCTGAAAAACATTGGTGCCAACACCATGCTTCACTGTAAGGATGGTATTGGCCTGGTGATGAGCAGTAGCTGGTTTCCTCCACACATGATGTTCACATGTTCACTTTTCTACCTTCCATTCACACATGTGTGAATAGAAGGTAGAAATGCCAATGATTGTCACACAGGTGCAGTGCGGTGAAATTATCCTCCGCATTTGACCCATCCCCACAGCGGCCGCGCTCGGGGATCATTTGGTGATTTAGCCCCCAATTCCAACCCTTGATGCTGAGTGCCAAGCAGGGAGGTAATGTGTCTCATTTTTATAGTCTTTGGTATGACTCGGCCGGGGTGTTGAACTCACGACCTACCCATATCAAGGCGAACACTCTAACCACTAGGCCACTGAGCAGGTATACAAGTAAAACCCATCTATTCAGGCCAAATAGTTAAATATTTGTCACATGAGACCAGATAAGTTTGTTTGTCATGGTCTAGTCTGAGAGTCTTTTTGGTGCATTTGGGCAAACTCCAGGCTGGCTATCATGTGCTTTTAATTAAGGAATAGCTTCTGACTCCACCACACAGGTCTGATGGGTAGACTGCTGCAGAGATGGTTGTCCTTCTAAAAGGTTCTCCTCTTGGTCACTTGCCCCCCACCCCCATCCCCACCCCCCTGATTGCTTAGTTGAGTCTGCTGGCTAACTCTGTATATTTTTGGTGGTTCTGAAATTCTTCTCTTTACGGCCACTCTGCTCATCGGGATCTTTTAGGCAGCAGTAAGTTTTCTGTACTCTTCCCCTGATTTGTACAGACAATTCCTTCGACTTCATACTTGGTTTTTGCTCTGCCATTCACTGTCAAGTGTGGCACAGCTGGCTAGCTCTCTGAATATTTTTGGTGGTTCCAAATTTCTTCTCTTTACAGCCACTCTGCTCTTTGCAACCTTTTAGACAGCAGTTAGTTTTCTGTACCCTTCCCCTGATTTGTACAGACAATTCCTTCGACTTCATACTTGGTTTTTGCTCTGTCATTCACTGTCAAGTGTGGGGGACAGGTGTGTGCCTCTCCAAATCATGTCCAATCAACTGAATTGACCACTGGTGGACTCCAATTAAGCTATAGGAATATTTCAATGATGATCAGTTGAAACAGAATGTGCTTGAGCTCACTTTTGAGCTTCATAGCAAAGGCTGTGAATACTTAAGCACATGTGGTTTGTTTTTTTTCAATACATTTGCAAAAATCTGTATTCCCCCCCCCCCCCAATGTCATTATAGTGTGTGTAGAATTTCTAGGATAAAAATTAATATATTGCATTGGGAATAAGGTTGTAACATTAAACAAATTTGGAAGAAAGTGATGCACTGTAACTACTTTCTGGATGCACTATATATGTAGGTTGTCAAGCGTCATTTTTTACATGCCAATTTGACTCGTCTTGAAGAGTTTCTTCTGCCACACAGGTTTGTTTTATGAATGTCAATGCAATTGTGAAAAGTGACGCATGTTACTTTCAATTTCACTACATTTTATAAATAAGACTTAAACTTGTTATAGTGAATAAAAATATGTTTTCAGTCGGAGGAATTAGTTTGGCGTTCATGGTTGTCACTGACAGTTTTCTCATACGCACGTACACGTTCACAAAAATATGTTATTGGAATAAAGTTGGAACAAAAGATTCCAAATGTGAATGATGGGTCAGTTGAGGACTTGAATGATACGATGTAAAGTAATCCCTACTTGATGTTCCTCAATTACCTAACAAAGGAGGAAATCATCTAAATTTGAAGGAAGTACAAATCCAAGACCTCAACTGAATATCACAGAATAGATACGATAACGATAAAAAAACGTTAAAGAAGAAATCTCAGTACCTCTCACATATATAAGCAATCTATCCTAACACAATGAAAATAGTAAGTGTTACCCATAAAGTATATACTAGTAGAGACAAACACCAATTTACTAACTACAGACCGATTTCTTTATTTCCACAATTTACACAAATTATTGAAAAACTATTTAATAACTGATTAGAGAAATTCATGAACAAAAATGGAACTCAAGCAGAAAACCAATACAGATTTAAAGCTAACATTTTAACTTCCATGTCATTAATCAAAATAACAGGAGATAATACAATAGATGGTAAGCAGTGTGCAGCTGCAATGTTTACGGATCTAACAAAAGCATTTGAAATGATCAATCATAACATTTTAATCAACATGTTAGAACAGTATGGCATCAGATGGTTGGCCTTGAATTGGATAAGAAGCTGCCTAACCAACAGGAGGCAATACGTGAAGCTCGGTGAACACACATCTAAAATGCTAAATATATTGTGCGGCGTACCCCAGAGGTCAATACTCGGACCAAAATTGTTCAATCTTTATATTAACAACATTTCTAAAGTTACAAAACATTGAAGTGAGCATTATTTGCAGATGATTTAACAGCATTTTGTTCAGGAGAGAACACACACAAGCTCATATAAATAATAACAGAAGAATTGAATAAATCAAAGAGATGGTTTGACAAAAACAGACTATCCTGGAATGTCAATGAAACTAAAATAATGCTATTTGGTAACCAGAAGAGAAAGTCAAACACAAATACAAATTTACAGACAAAAAACATTGACAGACCAACAGAAACCACATTTTTGGGTCTAGTAATAGATGATAAAATGAATTGGAAAACTCATATAAAAAAATGCAATAAAGTGTCAAAAATATTTCGATAATGAATAAAGAACCACTCCTTTTGGAACATGTTGTAAAGAGAAAATGAGAATTTGCAAGTTACATGATATATCACATGTTAATGTATCCATCTATCCATCCATTATCTACCGCTTGTTTCTTCGAGGTCGAGGGGGGCGTTGGAGTGTGTTCGAAATAAATTGATACCATGCTATACTATACCTTTTTGTTGATGGTTCCTTATCCCTGTTTTAACAGCTTTGTTTCTATAAGTATTCCACCAAGAATCTAAATCTCCTCTCTCCCTCCTCAGCTGGGAAAAGCGCGTGGACCAACGAGGCAGGTTCTACTATGTTGACCACAACACCAGAACCACCACGTGGCAGAGGCCCACTGCAGAATCTGTGCGAAATTATCAACAGTGGCAGAGCCAACGCAACCAGCTGCAGGGTGCCATGCACCAGTTCAGCCAGCGTTTCCTGTACCAGGTATTCCAGATCTTTACGAAGACCTTCATTTACAAACTTAAGTCACTAAAAAGAGGCTTGCCTAAGGTTGACTTCATGCATCAAGCTTTTCTGTTCACTACTATCCAGTAAAAGGGTCAGATTTTAGCTGTAGTTTGTCAGTAAGTTTTCACACATGTCAGGAGAGAATTTGGTCAGAGAAACATCCCCAAAACAAAACCTTGTTTCAAATCTTGTGGTTCCTAAGATCCTTTGACAGCTCTTTGGTCTTGCCCAAGATGGTATAACCAGTGATTCTCAAACCGTGGTATACGGGCTCCATCTGGTGGCACGCCAAAGAATCACTTGATTAAATTGCGGTGTTTTATTTTCCTATATTCAAATGGTGTAATATTTGTCATATAAAACCTCTGCCTTGTTTTTAATTAATATATAGACCTACCATGTACTTTTTTTAATATTGGTCATCATGGTGGTACCTGGAGAGCTAAGTTTTTTTTGAGGTTGTACTTGGTGAAAAAAGTTTGAGAACCACTGATGTAGCAGTTAGAATGGAAGAGTGTTTCTGTGAATATTCTTGACCATCCGAGTCATTGTATTCTAAGGGCATTGAATCAATTGCAAATGGACTGTTTAGTTTTTCTTAAGACGTTCAGCCTCACAACCGAGCATGCTTCATCAGTTCATGCTCACGGACCTATTTAAGACAGACCTAGTCTGAATGCTTGGTGTCAGATTTATTTACCCTCTATGGGTGGTGGCATGTCCCTGCATGAAGGCCCTTGCTCTATTGTGGTGCAAAATGACAGCTATTAAAAGTGAACCGCACTTTTTCGAGGAGTTTTTCCATTTATTAACAATGCGTTTTAATTTGTATTAACAAGTACAAAGTGGCTAACAATGATGAGTCCCTCTAAAAATACATTAAAAAATCAGCAAAAATGTTTGATTTAATGTGACCTGCATACAAAGTATTAGCAATATTGTTATTAAGACAGCTAATGCAGAGGAACTACTTTTAGCAGCGCATTGATCATAGAGGTAACCTAGCATATATAGCTGTAGACATACAGAGCTGCTGCTGCTGTATTTTCTCCGAATTTGTGAAAGTTTGTACTAAATTATGACTCATGCCTCTGACCAGAATAGTAAAAGGTTTTGATCATAAGGCAAGAAGTTGGTGAATTTTGACATTCAACTTGGACCCGGAGATGACACAAAAAGACGGTACTGGTACTAGTATAGTATCGCGGTACTAATGAATCAAACACGGTAGTATACTCTGTTTGAAAAGTACCAGTTTTCTCTTATCTGTTTTGACCCTGGGATGAGGTAGCGGTAGAAAATGGATGGATGGGTTTGAAATTTTTTATTTGGTGTTTGACAGCTCACAATCACAGAGTACCTACAAGCAGACACGGTGTGTAGAGAGAAAAAGGAGAATGGACACATTTTGACTTAAAAACTGACAATAAAGGTAAAGCTATAACAATTTAATGCCTGCAGGAAGAGGTGCTTTAAAACATGGCTAGCTAGTTAGCAGCGAACATCCATCTTCAGTCAGCAGTGTTTTAGCTACCTATAAATCACTAATCCTCGCCTCCACGGCGACAAATAAAGTAAGTTTCTTACAAGTATCATCCCTGCAGGACGAGGAATACTTAAACATGCTTCACTACACACCGTAGCATCACCGCTAATAAAAGCTTGCACGCCTGACTGTAAACAAATGCCATGGAGGGATTTACACCTGACATCCACTGTAATGGTACCAAGTACAATAGCATAGCTCGTCGATACTACTATGGTTACATCTTTATTTTTTATCGTCAGAATATCTTTTTTCCTTTTTTAGAAATGTATTTTATGTCTATAATAAACTCAGTAAATTTGTCCTTGGACACATGAGGACATTGAATATGACCAATGTATGATCCTGGACTTACTTGGTATCGGATCAATACTTACATTTGTGGTATCATCCATAACAAATGGTATGTATCCAAACAACAAAAAAGTAAGTGATTATTACATTTTAACAGAAGTGTAGATAGATCATGTTGAAACGGAAAATAACCAGATACTAACAGTAAATTAACTAGTAGATTAATAATGTTTTTTACATTTTGTCCTTTATAATTTTGACAAAATAATAGAATGAGAAACAACACAATGCATGACAGGTTGCATACCTAAGTAGACAAATTAGGAACCGTTGTTAGCTTACTTACTTCTTAAAGACAAGTTGTCTTGTATGTTCAGTATTTAAGGATAATATTGTTCTTCGATTGCAATAAGAAATATTTTTTGTTAAAATAAAGCTAACAATATAGTTTTATTGTCCATCCATCCATCCATCCATCATCTTCCGCTTATCCGAGGTCGGGTCGCGGGGGCAGCAGCCTAAGCAGGGAAGCCCAGACTTCCCTATCTCCAGCCACTTCGTCTAGCTCTTCCCGGGGGATCCCGAGGCGTTCCCAGGCCAGCCGGGAGACATAGTCTTCCCAACGTGTCCTGGGTCTTCCCCGTGGCCTCCTACCAGCTGGACGTGCCCTAAACACATCCCTAGTGAGGCGTTCGGGTGACATCCTGACCAGATGCCCGAACCACCTCATCTGGCTCCTCTCGATGTGGAGGAGCAGCGGCTTTACGTTGAGCTCCTCCCGGATGGCAGAGCTTCTCACCCTATCTCTAAGGGAGAGCCCCGCCACCCGGCGGAGGAAACTCATTTCGGCCGCTTGTACCCGTGATCTTATCCTTTCGGTCATGACCCAAAGCTCATGACCATAGGTGAGGATGGGAACGTAGATCGACCGGTAAATTGAGAGCTTTGCCTTCCGGCTCAGCTCCTTCTTCACCACAACGGATCGATACAACGTCCGCATTACTGAAGACGCCGCACCGATCCGCCTGTCGATCTCACGATCCACTCTTCCCCCACTCGTGAACAAGACTCCTAGGTACTTGAACTCCTCCACTTGGGGCAGAGTCTCCTCCCCAACCCGGAGATGGCACTCCACCCTTTTCCGGGCGAGAACCATGGACTCGGACTTGGAGGTGCTGATTCTCATTCCGGTCGCTTCACACTCGGCTGCGAACCGATCCAGTGAGAGCTGAAGATCCCGGCCAGATGAAGCCATCAGGACTACATCATCTGCAAAAAGCAGAGACCTAATCCCGTGGCCACCAAACCGGAACCCCTCAACGCCTTGGCTGCGCCTAGAAATTCTGTCCATAAAAGTTATGAACAGAATCGGTGACAAAGGACAGCCTTGGCGGAGTCCAACCTTCACTGGAAACGTGTCCGACTTACTGCCAGCAATGCGGACCAAGCTCTGACACTGATCATACAGGGAGCGGACTGCCACAATAAGACATTCCGATACCCCATACTCTCTGAGCACTCCCCACAGGACTTCCCGAGGGACACGGTCGAATGCCTTCTCCAAGTCCACAAAGCACATGTAGACTGGTTGGGCAAACTCCCATGCACCCTCAAGAACCCTGCCGAGAGTATAGAGCTGGTCCACAGTTCCACGACCAGGACGAAAACCACACTGTTCCTCCTGAATCCGAGGTTCGACTATCCGGCGAAGCCTCCTCTCCAGTACACCTGAATAAACCTTACCGGGAAGGCTGAGGAGTGTGATCCCACGATAGTTGGAACACACCCTCCGGTCCCCCTTCTTAAAGAGAGGGACCACCACCCTGGTCTGCCAATCCAGAGGTACCGCCCCCGATGTCCACGCGATGCTGCAGAGTCTTGTCAACCAAGACAGCCCCACAGCATCCAGAGCCTTAAGGAACTCCGGGCGGATCTCATCCACCCCCGGGGCCTTGCCGCCGAGGAGCTTTTTAACTACCTCAGCGACCTCAGCCCCAGAAATAGGACAGTCCACTACAGATTCCCCAGGCACCGCTTCCTCAAAGAAAGACGTGTTGGTGGGATTGAGGAGGTCTTCGAAGTATTCCCTCCACCGATCCACAACATCCGCAGTCGAAGTCAGCAGAACACCATCCGCACCATACACGGTGTTGATAGTGCACTGCTTCCCCTTCCTGAGGCGCCCGCGCGTATGGTGGTCCAGAATCGCTTCGAAGCCGTCCGGAAGTCGTTTTCCATGGCTTCCCCGAACTCTTCCCATGTCCGAGTTTTTGCCTCCGCGACCGCTAAAGCTGCACACTGCTTGGCCCGTCGGTACCCGTCCACTGCCTCCGGAGTCCTATGAGCCAAAAGAACCCGATAGGACTCCTTCTTCAGCTTGACGGCATCCCTCACTGCTGGTGTCCACCAACGGGTTCTGGGATTACCGCCACGACAGGCACCAACAACCTTGCGGCCACAGCTCCAATCAGCCGCCTCGACAATAGAGGTTCGGAACATGGTCCACTCGGACTCAATGTCCCGCACCTCCCTCGTGACATGTTCAAAGTTCTCCCGGAGGTGTGAATTGAAACTCTCTCTGACAGGAGACTCTGCCAGACGTTCCCAGCAGACCCTCACAATGCGTTTGGGCCTGCCAGGTCTGTCCGGCATCCTCCCCCACCATCGCAGCCAACTCACCACCAGGTGGTGATCGGTAGAAAGCTCCGCCCCTCTCTTCACCCGAGTGTCCAAAACATAAGGCCGCAAATCCGATGACACAACTACAAAGTCGATCATGGAACTGCGGCCTAGGGTGTCCTGGTGCCAAGTGCACATATGGACACCCTTATGTTTGAACATGGTGTTTGTTATCGACAAACTGTGACGAGCACAAAAGTCCAATAACAAAACACCACTCGGGTTTAGATCCGGGCGACCATTCTTCCCAATCACGCCTCTCCAGGTTTCACTGTCGTTGCCAACATGAGCGTTGAAGTCTCCCAGTAGGACAAGGGAATCACCCGGAGGAGCACTTTCCAGTACTCCCTCGAGTGTACCCAAAAAGGGTGGGTATTCTGAACTGCTGTTTGGTGCGTAAGCACAAACAACAGTCAGGACCCGTCCCCCCACCCGAAGGCGAAGGGAAGCTACCCTCTCGTCCACTGGGTTGAACTCAAACGTACAGGCTTTGAGCCGGGGGGCAACCAGAATTGCCACCCCAGCCCGTCGCCTCTCACTGCCGGCAACGCCAGAGTGGAAGAGGGTCCAGTCCCTCTCGAGAGAACTGGTTCCAGAGCCCTTGCTGTGCGTCGAGGTGAGTCCGACTATATCCAGCCGGAACTTCTCTACCTCGCGCACTAGCTCAGGCTCCTTCCCCCCCAGTGAGGTGACGTTCCACGTCCCAAGAGCTAGCTTCTGTAGCCGAGGATCGGACCGCCAAGTGCCCTGCCTTCGGCTGCCGCCCAGCTCACAATGCACCCGACCTCTATGGCCCCTCCTATGAGTGGTGAGCCCATTTGAGGGATGACCCACGTTGCCTCTTCGGGCTGTGCCCGGCCGGGCCCCATGGGAACAGGCCCGACCACCAGGCGCTCGCCATCGTGCCCCAACTCCGGGCCTGGCTCCAGAGCGGAGTTTTATCTTGGTCCCCTTAATTTAGTAAAGTATCAAAGAATCGAAATACATTTCGGTACGAGTACCGAAATATTGGTATCGGGACAACCCTACTGTGCTGGGGTTGGGCGATTATTTGATCATGAATGATGATTAAGATTCATTTCAGGTCGATCACGGTGATCAGCTGTTGGCATACTGACTATAAATAGTATAATTTCTCTATTTAAAATGTTTAAGTACACTTTTGCATAACATTTTAGCCTTATTAATATTAAAGAAAACAAAAAAGAAAGAAGTAACGTTAACTTTATTGCTATAGTTGTTTTAATCCGTAACAGAAAAAAAACTAAGTATGTAATTTGCCTGAAACTCAAAATAATATGAAATCCTTGTTTAAAGGGGAAATGCACTTTTTGGGGAAATTGACAATTGTTATAACAGACAATAGACAAAGGTTGTTTTTTTGCCTTCTAATTTGTAATAACCGACTCGTTTTATGTGACTAGCAATCCATTGTGCCTCGAAATCTTTTTAAAAATTCATCCAATAAACGCCAACAATATTTAATTTTACGTTCGGTAACCTGTATAATAACCAAGCCGTAGCGACATTATTGTAAGAGCGAACAATGAGGAACTATTTTTGCAGCATAGTAACTAGGGATGTTCCGATCCAGGTTTTTGCACTTCCGATCCGATACCGATATTGTTTTTGCACTTCCGATCCGATGCCGATACTGGCCTATCCGAGCATGTTTTAAAGTTTAAAGTTATTTAGCCTACTTAGTTGTCAGATTCATGTTGAAAAGGGTTTTAGTACTCTTGATAACAACTAGCAAGCTGAATTAGGTGAGTTTGAATAATACACAATGGTTGGTATTCAAGAATAAACACAAAATAGAAAAAATTATACTTGACAAACAGAAATGGCATCATTAAACAGTGCAAATAATGCTGTAAACATTATTTAAAAAAAAAAAAGCAAAACACACAAACAACCTGAGTGGGATAAAATGTCTATAACTCAACATCAATACTTTCTCTTGAACAAGTGTAAACTTAAAAAAAAATAAACTATCCACACACTTCTTTCAATGGTTTGCCCCAGTCAGGGGGGGCAAACAATTGAATTATTTTTAACAAAGACGACCACTTCAAGATGCTCAGGTGTCAGCCTGCTCCTGTGTTCATCAATGATGAGTGCTAAAAAGCCTCTCACTCTCAAGAGTCATTAAAATGTCTTACAACTTTACCACCACGCTTGACTTTATTGTGGGATGTTTTGAACTCCACCTCTTCATCTTTTTCGTTTTCTAGGGTAAAATAATCCCACACAACTGACATTTTTACCGTAACTTTTAATTCACACGGCCGTCTTATCGGTTAGAACACAGACCTGTGGATGTGTTGAAGGTGTGCTGGAAAATACGGAACGGAGCGTAGGGAGCAGCAGAAGAGTGGAATGTATTATTCAAATCTGTGCGTTGGAAAACACGGACTGGATTTTTTTTAAAAACTGGATCTGGATGAGCATTTTCCCATGCCTTGCCGATAGGGGTTTAACGGTACATGTATTTGTGTTGAACCGTTTCGGTACGGGGGTTTCGGTTGGGCAGGCGGGCATACCGAACAAGTTGGGAAGCAGAAGTCTTCACAAGCTGCACTTTCTGCCTCTGTCTCAGCAGCAAGCATTGTCCCGCCCACCCTACCATCTGATTGGTTACATACAAAGCCAATCAGCAGTGCGTATTCAGAGCGATGTAACAGCCAATCAGCAGTGCGTATTCAAACTTCAGAGCGATGTAGTCAATGCTTTAGCGTCGAGCAGAGATAGTCGTTTAGCAGGGGAGCAGCGCACTCTACCCAAATTATACTACACACTTCCCAGTCATAACTATTACTAACATCACTATGAGCCCGTTGACCTTCTAGACACTTAAACTGCAGCTCAGCTAGCTCACAGTATAGGCTTGAGGTGAGGGCTAATTAGCTTTTAGCGTAATGTTAGCTAATTTTGCTGTGTGTGCGTGTGTGTGTGTGTGTGAGTGAGTGTGAGCGTGTGCGTGCGTGTGTGCGTTTGCGTGTTTTAGGGGCAGCAAAGCCCTGTCTGTCTGTTATTTCATTGAACTCCATTGTGTTTAGGGATGAATAGTCTCTCCTATTGCAATTGTACTATTTTGTCAGCTATAGTTCTATTAATCATTAGTAATGTAGCAGCTTGGTTTTGAATAGCAGGGTCCCTGCTATCACATGTTGATAAAAATACATTTACAAAATAAAAGTCAACTACAGGCTTCCCAAATGCTGTAATAAATTAAGCATGATGAGTTGACAAACAGTTTCAATGGAAACTGTTTAATGTTGCACTTTTTATATGTAGAAAAACGTTTTTTTCATTTTATTTAATCAGAGCAACAACTTGAGGCAGTTTAATGTGGATTAACGTGGGCAGAATTATTATAGTGTTCCCAATGTTAAAAGGATAAAGCCATTGTTTACAAATTTGGTAAATAAATAACCCAAAAATTTATATTTTGTTGTTTTCTTACTGTACCGAAAATGAACCGAACCGTGACCTCTTAACCGAGGTACGTACCGAACCAAAATGTTTGTGTACCGTTACACCCCTACTTGCCGATACACATTTTTTGGCAAATATCGGCGGCCGATCCGATCTAAATATCGGATCGCGACAACCCTAGTAGTAACGCATCCCCTTGGGACGGCATGGTACAGCATTAGCCATAAGCTAGCTACGCCGTCCACAGCTGAATGGCTTTTGAGTTTGTACTGTACAACACAATGCGATAGTACACCAATCTGGACTGACTGAAGAACTTGAACATTCATTTTGCAGTTTCTGTAAAGTATTAGCCCACATTTGATGTTTTGTTTGTACACTGCTATCTCTACAGTTGTACTAGCAAGTATGACATGCTATAGGTAACGTGATCAATATTATAGTGACTCTTTCGATGGACAGTTGTTTGTTTGGTCAAGCTGGCCTGGGACGTTTTCATTAGGTTTTGGGATTAGCACGCCATTTATGTCATCATAAGTTGCCTCGAGTTTCCACATTTCCATCGTCAAGTCACGCTGACTTCACTCTTGGCTTTCGTCTGCCCCAACGTTTCAGCCTCTTTTCGTGCTTGCTTTTAAAACTAGTAGTTCATCCTCCGTATATTCATCACACTGCTTCAAAAAAATAATTATGTGAATTTTCATTTGTCCAAAAATAGTCATATTCGTTGTCTGTTACCAAGTCTGCCATGATTATTACGCACTCACGTTTGTTTCCGCAAGTAGGAACACACATTGGTTGCCAGAAGTATGAGGTGAGCTGCTAGAGAAACGGAAATAAATGCCCTGAAAAAATAAGTTCCAGTATTGCTTAAAATTAGCAAAACACTGTAATTATTGTACATATTCCATATTGTAATAAACGTTTCTGTTGCTTCAGTATATATATAGTTGTAGTGTGTATATAAAACGTTGATGGAGGGTTTTTAAGGTTGTTTTAGAGGGCTTTGAAGGCTACAACGGTGACTCCCATTAGCCGCGTCTTGCAAGAGTTTTTTATAATCTTTAAAATCCTAAAAGAAAAATATGTGTGTTCTTGTTGCTCATAATGATTGTGAACAATAGGCAAAATTAAAAAAAAAAAAATACAATTCCCCTTTACACTATACCATTTTTTCACTAATATGTGTTACTGGAATTTTTTTTTTAAAAAAGCTTAGTAAATAATAACTTATTCTAGGAGCACAATGCTGTATGTAAAACACCACAAAAGAACAGTAAATAAGATAATTTGTGATGATTTATCTTTATCAAAATGAGGAAGTCAGAATGAATGGCCACAATGAGCATATTTTGTGTTGCACAGTCTTTTGCAGCGGCATTTTGAAATGAAAGTGAATGATACTGACAAAGCATGTTCTCCAGGGTCACACCCTGAGGCACAAATCATTGGTTTACTTTAAGCAGCATACCTCCCACACAAACTTACAGCCTCATCTGAAGTAAAACGTGCCTTACTTTTACTTTTAGGATTAGTGGTAATGTGCCTTCACCTGTGAAGAAGTCGTTTCGAGTGTGTGCTAAGAATAGTCCTGCTTTACCTACAAACTTTCACAAAAAAGATGAATTTTCCAAAAAACAAATGCCAATGGCAGTCGGTGACTACTACTTATGGCAATGGAAGAGACAATGAAACAGTAAGTAATAAGAGCATGTTAGAAATGTCTGAATAAAATGTCAGCAATGTTAGCTCGAGTTGTGGTGTAAAAAATACTTTGTTTGCCTACTGTGTTTCAATATAGTCCATTAATTAATTGCTTGTATTCTGACTTGTGATTTCTTCCTGGAAGTGAAAGCCATCGGTGGTCAATGAAGCTAAGATGGCTGTTTTACAGCAAGCAGCGTGAAACTGTCGGAGTGGAAAAGAGGCTTGAATCTTTGATCAAAAAGCAGATACGAGCAAAAAACGATGCACTGGCATAGATCCCTATACTTTTATCCCCCCAAAATTGTCCAGTGATATCAAAGACGCGTTTTCCCAACCATTGTACTCCAGACGCCGTTCTACACAACAAAACAGATGGAAACTTGGAACACCATGAAAGTCTACAACTTCTTTGTTTGTGGCTTGGTCAAGGAAATTAAAACTTACGGATAAATCATGCCTCGTTTTTGCTTGGTTAAGGATGCATTTCATGATTTAACTTGGTGTCTACTGATTGTTGATGTTACACGCACTGTTAAAGAGTTGCATGTTTTCCCCATATTTATCTTGGCTTAGTGGTTAGTGTGTCCACCCTGAGATCGAAAGGTTGTGAGTTCAAACCCCGGCCGAGTCATACCAAAGACTATAAAAATGTGACTCATTACCTTCCTGCTTGGCACTCAGTATGAAGGGTTGGAGTTGGGGGTTAAATCACCAAAATGTTTCCCAGGCGTGGCCACCGCTGCTGCTCGCCCCTGCCCTCACCTCTCAAGGGGTGATCAAGATTGATGGGTCAAATGCAGGGAATAATTTTGCCACACCTAGTGTGTGTGAGACAATCATTGGTACTTTAACTTAAAATATAACTATGGATGTAAAAATTGTGTATGTGCTGAAATCTTAATTTATGATTGTTGCATTTGGTAAAAGCTGAACTCTAGTAGGTTTTGCTATCTCTTTTAGGTTTGGCTTTATTTTATTTAGACTTGTCGAACGTTCAATTAATCAATCAAAAATTTGTTAGATAGCCCTTAATCACAAATGTCTCAGGGCTACACAATCCATAACGACATCCTCTACTCAGATCCACATTAGGGCAAGAAAAAAACTCAACCCAATCGGAATCAAGTGGAATCCTGGAAGGGACCGCAGATGTGGGCAAATACCACATTATAATTATATTATCCGCGTGCGTCACTATCTGCGTGCTTCACTAGATCAGCCAGGGGGCGGAGGGCGATAGATAACAGCCAGATGGTGAGGTACTGGTGTGACAGACCTCATAATAAGCACAACAAATTATTTATATTTTTTACTTGAGTTAGGGGTAAGGATAAGGTTTTCATTGGATATTAGTGCAACCTCTCCACCCCTTTTTAAGGGAACGGGAGATTATGCACTTGTTTAGTTAGGAGGGGATGCATGGATAAGCGGCAAAAATTTAACTGGTTTTAGCTGAGTTTCACTGAGACCAATGACGTTAAGATTGTTGTCTCTAATGGCCTGATTAACTAATAATGTTTTGCGGGACAATGATCTGATGTTTAAAAAGCATATATTATTCGACAGTGGGCTATTGAGGCCTTTTTGTTTATGATATCCGTAGTACTGAAATTAATATCGTTGCGTCTATTTTACATTGTGCACCTTAAATAATTTCGATCACATCTAGGAATTTATATGATGGGGATCTTGAGATTATTTGCTTGGTGCTGCGATGTCATCATTTGCCACCTCGGTAGACTGAATGTCCACCTCTGGCACAGTCACTACACATAGCATTATTCTACGAGAAATGGTATGTGTGCAGGAATTCGTCCTACCTTAATTGCCTGTGTCCGAGCTTGCTCTAGTGTAGTTTGTCAAGTGGGACACAAATAGTCATCTATCTTTCGATTGATAGTTTTTTATTTATTTAAACTTTTATTAGTAGATTGCACAGGACGGTACATATTCCGTAAAATTGACCACTAACACCCGAATAAGTTTTTCAACTTGTTTAAGTCGGGGTCCACGTTAATCAATTCATGAGAAAGAGTGATGGCGCCCTCCCGGTTATATGTGGACTTTCTTCTTGAAGTGAAGCAAAGGTGCCGCGACCCGCTGGCTAACTAGCTAAAACCATAGCTCTAATCACTTGCCTAGCAATCTGAATCTTTACAGTGAGACTGTGAGAGTTTGGACAAGATAAAGCGTTTGTGATAACACACAGTGATCTCTAAAACAGGCTGACACAGCTTTCTCTCACTAAAAACATGACTTTAATTTATAATTATTGCATGCTTTGTGTTCAAATGTTTCAGGATATTGCTTGTATGTGCTCCTCCTTATGAACTCGAAGTCTTATAATTATTCCAAGTAGCACTGTTGCAGTCTTCTCTTGTAAAATGTATTCAACTTTAGAGCGTTTGTTGCGCAATCTGACGTCACTGCGCACGTTGTGTAATGATGTCAGCCCCACGGGGAAGAATCGATAAGGGAACTGTTTGGAAAAAAGTGATTCCAAGGAATTGATACTACATGAACAGATTCCCATCCCGATTTCTGGTAAAGGTAAACAATATACACAAATATAGAAAAATCAAGTCAACAAATAAAGATCATTTATTATCACACTATGTGTCCGTACTATGTACTACTACTACTACTATGTACAAGCAATGAATAGTTTCTACTCTGTTATGTCAACAACTGCTTATGTCGACGTGAGTCAGTCAGAGAAGTGTTGACACAAACAGGTTTTTCTGTGGCAAAGATAAGGGGTGTGGTTCAGGGATCACTCAAACACTAACTAAATGTCATAGTATAACATAGTACCTATAAATAACAATGTCTATTTTCCATTTGTTACAAGCACAAGTACAAAATATTTTTTTTATTATTAATTTAGATATACATTTCAAAACATTACAAACAACTTCTGATTTAAGTAAGAGTTTTCACACCAAAAAAAACTAAGTCCAACATATTTGGAACAAAAAATATAGAAATATATCATTTATCATCTTAGTTGTGCTTGCAAGATGTCATATTTTTTGCCAAATATTATATTCTATTCTATGAGCACCAAAACTTGTTGATTACACACCTGAATAAATAGGAAACTCTACTTTCATTATTCACTTTTTTCTTTTTTGACATTTTGGATAATATGGGTGTGTAGGTTAAGTCAAAACTAAGGTAGCCTACACTTAAATTACCACTACTACCATCTGCTGGTCAGTATGAATGCTAAAGTGTGCCTCTTATTTCCCTCTAACTAACACAATGCACCCCAAGTGGATGATTTAAAAAATAGCATGGTATACATAGTTTTTGTTACATTAAAAATTAATCCAGCGGGCTTGATTGAACCCCCGAGCGAGCTGGTTATGCCCCATGGACCTTACGTTTGACAACCCTGGTATTTGTTTAAAATTAATCCCTATTACTTGCTACACAGTAGCCACTATTCAAATCTTCCCGGAGTCCATCACAAAAGACAATAACATCTACATAAAAACTCAACAATACATTAAACATGCACTTAATAAAGGATATGTACAGTACAGGCCAAAAGATTGGACACACCTTCTCATTCAATGTTTTTTTATTTATTTACATAAATATTTACATTGTAGATTTTCACTGAAGGCATTACAACTATGAATGAACACATGTGGAGTTATGTACTTAACAAAAAAAGGTGAAATAACTGAAAAAATGTTTTACATACATTTTTTTTTAAAATAGCCACCTTTTGCTCTGATTACTGTTTTGCATACTTTTGGCATTCTCTCAATTAGCTTCAAGAGGTGTCACCTGAAAGGGTTTTCACTTCACAGGTGTCAGAGTTTTGATGGCTTCAATGACAATCTACAATCTAAATACTCATGAAAATAAGGAAAATTCATTGAAATGTGAAGGTGTCCAAAATTTTGGCTTGTACTGTATATAAAGTGCTATAGATAGACAGTACTAAAACACATCAATTAGAAACAGGTCATAAATAAAATAAAGAATAAAAGGGAAAAAAGCAGACTTTAGTGTAGTATCTCTTTAAGCTAGTTTTTAAAATCACTTACATTATTGAGTCCTTAAATACACAAGGTAGCTTATTCTACTAGGAAGCACTTCCGTACAACCCATTTTTTTCATAGCACGTTCTTGCTCTTGGTACTAGTATGTCTCAATTTGTCTTTTGTCAAGTGGAGTGTCCCTGTCTGTTACTAACATAGTAGTGTAAGATTTTTGGCCTCAGTGGTAGAGAAAAATAAGAGCAGGTGTTTTTAGTAAACACATATATACACATATAAAACCATGAGAGGTCTTGTATATAGATTTATTGTCATATTGCTATAATATTTGCACTTGTATTAGTCATCAAATATTGTGTAAGTCAGTGGTCCCCAACATTTTTGTAGCTGCGGACCAGTCAACGCTTGAGAGCTAACATGGGAACTAGAAAATAAACGGAGCTTAGCATGGACGCTAGCAAGAACAAAAAGGCCTAGCGTGGAAGCTAGCAGGTCTCGAGCAGGAAACAGAAGTCGTAAATGAAATATGAAAACAAACTTGAAAGCAGGGAACAAAAGGCAGTAAGCTAAAAACTGCAATCAAATAAAGCTTACCGCAACGCTGCATCGGAAAAACACGACAGGTAGCAACGACATGAGCGACATCGACATGACAAATCAATAATCCAGCACTGACTACCATGAATTGATTAACGTGGACCCCGACTTAAACAAGTTGAAAAACGTATTCGGGTGTTACCATTTAGTGGTCAATTGTACGGAATATGTACTGTACTGTGCAAACTACTAATAAAAGTATCAATCAATCAATCAGACTGGAAGACAAAGCAGGTACAAATAGGAGTGGGCTGATTGACACCAGGTGTGGCCAGGTGCCAATCAGCTGCAGCTGAGGGGAAACAAAGCACTCAGGGACACAAATAGTAAGCTGAACCAAAATAAGAGTGCTGACAGGAACTAAGGACAGGAAAAATTAAACACACAGAGGAAAAACTAAATCACAAACTATCAGTGGCAAGCCTGAGAATATATATATATATATATATATATATATATATATATATATATATATATATATATATATATATATATATATATATATATATATATATATATATATATATATATACATATATATATATATGCGCGTGTGTGTGTATAATCAGATTAATCGCGATTTTTTGTAAAGATTCTTAAGCGGTTCAAAAAATCTAATGATAAAAATAAAATGTGTGTGTATGTATATGTACATCTACAAACCCTGTTTCCATAGGAGTTGGGAAATTGTGTTAGATGTACAGGTGCTGTTCATATTATTAGAATATCATGAAAAAGTTGATTTATTTCAGTAATTATATTCAGAACGTGAAATTTACATATTATATCAATTCATTACACACATAGTGATATATTTGAAATGTTTATTTCTTTAAATTTTGATGATTAGTACTGACAATTACTGAAAATCCCAAATTCAGTATCTCAGAAAATTATAGTATTAGTTACGACTAGTACCAAAAAATATTTTTTAGAAATGTGGGCCAACTGAAAAGTATGAATATGGAAAGTTTCAGCATGTACGGCAATCAATACTTAGTTGCAGCTCCTTTTGCCTGAATTGCTGCAGCAATACGGCGTGGCATGGAGTCGACCAGTCTGTTGCACTCCTCAGGTGTTGTGAGAGCCCAGGTTGCTTTAATAGTGGCCTTCAGCTCTTCAGCATTGTTGGGTCTGGCATCTCACATCTTCCGCTTCACAATACCCCATAGGTTTTTCATGGGGTTAAGGTCAGGTGAGTTTGCAGGCCAATCAACAACAGGGATACCATGGTCCTTAAACCAGGTACTGGTAGATTTGGCACTGTGTGCAGGTGCCAAGTCATGTTGGAAAATGAAATCTTCACCTCCATAAAATTGGTCCGCGGCAGGCAGCATAAAGTGTTCTAAAACTTCCTGGTAGACTGCTGCATTGACCCTAGACCTCAGGAAACACAGTGGACCAACACCAGCAGATGACATGGCACCCCAGACCATTACCGATTGTGTAAATTTGACACTGGACTTCAGGCAACGTGGATTCTGTGCCTCTCCTGTCTTCCTCCAGACTCTGGGACCTTGATTTCCAAAGGAGATACAAAATTGACTTTCATCTGAAAAAACGATTTTGGACCACTCAGCAGTAGTCCAGTCCTTTTTGTCTTGAGCCCAGGCGAGACGCTTTTGACGTTGTCTCTTATTCAAGAGTGGCTTTACACAAGCAATGCGACAGCTGAAGCCCATATCTTGCATACGTTGGTAGGGGGTGGTTCATGAAGCACTGACTCCAGTTGCAGTCCACTCTTTGTGGATCTCCCCCACATTTTTGAATCGGTTTTGTTTGACAATCCTCTCCAGGGCGCGGTTATCCCTCTTGCTTGTACACTTTTTTCTACCACATCTTTGTCTTCCCTTCGCCGCTCTATTGATGTGCTTGGACACAGAGCTCTGGGAACATCCAACCTCTTTGGCAATGACCTTTTGTGTCTTGCCCTCCTTCTTTAAAGTATCAATGGTCATCTTTTGGACAGTTGTCAAGTCAGCAGTCTTCCCCAAGATTGTGTGTGATACAGAATCAAAACGAGAGACCATTTAAAGGCTTTTCCAGGTGTTTTGAGTTAGTTAACTAATTAGAGTGTGGCACCAGGTGTCTTCAATATCTGACCTTTTCACCATATTCTAATTTTCTGAGATGTTGAATTTAGGGTTTTCATTGGTTGTCAGCTATAATCATCTCCTTTTTGGCAAAAAACACTTGAAATGTATCAGTCTGTTTGGAATGAATGTATACATTCTACAAGTTTGACTTTCTAAATGGAATTAATGAAATAAATCAACTTTTTCATGATATTCTAATAATATGACCAGCACCTGTAAATATAAACGGAATACAATGATTTGCAAATCATTTTCAACCCATATTCAGTTGAATATGCTACAAAGACAACATATTTGATGTTCAAACTGATAAACATTTTTTTTTTGCAAATCATTAACTTTAGAATTTGATGCCAGCAACATGTGACAAAGAAGTTGGGAAAGGTGGCAATAAATACTGATAAAATGGAGAAATACTCATCAAACACTTATTTGGAACATCCCACAGGTGTGCAGGCTAATTGGGAAGAGGTGGGGGCCATGGTTGGGTATAAAAGCAGCTTCCATGAAATGCTAAGTAATTCACAAACAAGGATGGGGCGAGGGTCACCAATTTGTAAACAAATTGTCGAACAGTTTTAGAACAATATTTCTCAACGAGCTATTGTAAGGAATTTAGGGATTTTACCATCTACGATCCGTAAAATCATCAAAAGGTTCAGAGGATCTGGAGAAATCACTGTACGTAAGCGATGATATTACGGACCTTTGACCCCTCAGGCGGTACTGCATCAAAAACCGACATCAGTGTGTAAAGAATATCCCCACAAGGGCTCAGGAACACTTCATAAAACCACTGTCAGTAACTACAGTTGGTTGCTACATCTGTAAGTGCAAGTTAAAACTCTGCTATGCAAAGCAAAACCCATTTATCAACAACAGCTCATCCAAGATGGACTGATGCAAAGTGGAAAAGTGTTCTGTGGTCTGAAGAGTCCACATTTCAAATTATATTTGGAAACTGTGGTTGTGGTGTCCTCCGGAACAAAGAGGAAAATAACCATCCGGATTGTTGTAAGCACAAAGTTCAAAAGCCAGCATCTGTAATGGTATGGGGGTGCATTAGTGCCCAAGGCATGGGTAATTTACACATCTGTGAAGGCAGCATTAATGCTGAATGGTCCATACAGGTTTTGGAGCAACATATGTTGTCATCCAAGCAACGTTATCATGGACAGCCCTGCTTATTTCAGCAAGACAATGCCAAGCCATGTGTTACAACAGCGTGGTTTCGTAGTAAAAGCGTGTGGGTACTTTCCTGGCCCGCCTGCAGTCCAGACCTGTCTCCCATCAAAAATGTGTGGCGCATTACGAAGTATAAAACACGACAGCGGAGACCCTGGACTGTTGAAAGACTAAAGCTCTACATAAAACAAGAATGAGAAAAAATTCCACTTTCAAAGCTTCAACAATTAGTTTCCTCAGTTCCCAAACGTTTGAGTGTTGTTAAAAGAAAAGGTGTTGTAACACAGTGGTGAACATGCCCTTTCCCAACTACTTTGGCACATGTTGCAGCCATGAAATTCTAAGTTAATTAATATTTGCGAAAAAACAAAAAGTTAATGAGTTTGAACATCAAATATCCGGTCTTTGTAGTGCATTCAACTGAATATGGGTTGAAAAGGATTTGCAAATCATTGTATTCCGTTTATATTTACATCTAACACAATTTCCCAACTCATATGGAAAAGCGGTGTGTATATCTATGTATATAAATTAGGGGTGTGGGAAAAAATCAATTCGAATATGAATCTAATCGAATACGTTGTGCAAATCAGAATCGATTCTCATTTTTTTAAAATCTTTTTTTTTTTTTTTAATCATTCCAACAAGCCATTACACAGCAATACCATAACAATCCAATTCCAAAACCAAACCTGACACAGCAACTCTCAGAACTGCAATAAACAGAGCACTTGAGGAGACACAAACACGACACAGAACAAACCAAAAGTAGTGAAACAAAAATGAATATTATCAACAACAGTATCAATATTAGTTATAATTTCAGCAGAGCAGTGATTAAAAATCCCTCATTTGCATTATCATTAGACATTTATAAAATATTAAAAAAAACAACAATAGTGTCACAGTGGCTTACTCTTGCATCGAATCTCATAAGCTTGACAACATACTGTGTCCAATGTTTTCACAAAGATAAAATAAGTCATATTTTTGGTTTGTTTAATAGTTAAAACACATTTACATTTTTGCAATCAGTTGATAAAACATTGTCCTTCACAATTATAAAAGCTTTTTAAAAAAAATCTACTACTCTGCTAGCATGTCAGCAGACTGGGGTGGATCCTGCTCAAATCCTAGGTATTGAATTAATACAGAATCGTTTTGAATCAGAAAAATATCGTTTTTGAATCGAGAATCGTGTTGAATCGGAAAAATCGATATATTATCGAATCGTGACCCCAAGAATCGATATTGAATCGAATCGTGGGACACCCAAAGATTCACAACCCTAGTATATATATATATATATATATATATATATACTTTTTTATTATTTTAGAATTTTTTCATTTCCCCAATCTGTCCTGCCCAGCCACTTATATAAATCATATACTTGATGTAGATGCCCTTATCTTTTGTACAGATTTGCCAGATTTGCTTTACAAAAGAGAAGTGTTGGATACTTTTTTTGTTGCCCTATTTTCATTTGACTTTATGAAATGTTTGGATGCATTTTACTAAACCAAACCAGTTTTCTTTTATGTAAGATAAACATTTATTAGAGCTGTTGACCTATTTTATAGAGGAATATAATTAATCATAGAACTGGCATCCAATGTTGTTAAAGTACATATTTTGAATCAAGAATCGTTTTGAATGGAGAGTCAATTCTGAATCGATTGTCAAAGTTTACACGATAACCCGCCAACTATGTATTTCAATAACGGTACAAAATTGTTTAACGGCCGATTAACGGGAACACTTACTTTTCACACTGTGCTTCAGTTCCGTGTTTAGATTACGGTTAAGGTGCAGTGATAACATAACATATAGATTGGTTACTGTGACTGATCTAGTAAGTAAGATGACATAAAAGCTTAACAGAAATGAAAGACGGTCGGCAGGATGTCGAAAGGAGACTTTTTTTATTGCAAACATTCGATCCGACATCAAAATATGTTAAGATACTTTCTCAATCCAATCATACACTTTTCTGTCTTCAAAATACAGGCGCTACGCCATACATCCTGTTTATCTACGTTTAGGGTTTCTCCCTAATGTACGGCCTTTGCAAAATAGATTAATATAATGTATTGTGGCGTCCAGTAGAAAACAAACATAGTCTGACACTCTTTTTAATTGTTTTTCCCAATTTTATGCAAACAACGGGCTCAATTCCAACAAGTATTTTGTCCGTGCACACACGCCTGCCTCTGTGCTTTATTCCCAGACACACAACGTGTGTTCAATCTCCGCCGACACTGTGTTCAAAGACCATGGAAAATTTGACCACCATAACACACTAACATACACATTAACACCAGCCATACGCACAGGGTTGCGGAGAGGGGAGGCAATGTGTCCGCGCTGTAGATGTACTTTAATATATTCGAGACGTATCTGCGGACAGAGATCTTCACAATTTAAGGTAAAAGTGGCAGCTTTTAATGATAGAAAAGGCTCTCAGCAAAGCAAAGCAGGTGTGACATCAGGCTCTTTGGAGCTCGCTTTTCGTCACGGACATAGTATGACAATATTTAAACAGAGTCTCTCAACACGAGTAGTTTACAATAACACCAAAAATAGAAGGTGGATTTGTTGCTGATTGTTTTTATTACAGAAAAAGTGATTAAAAGGATTGGAGGAATCTTAAATAAATAAAAAAAAGATTCTCAACAAAATACATTGTTTAATAAGCAGCAACAATTTAAAAATACAACAAAATGATATTATGTAAGAAAAATACATATGTTAATACTAAATAACAGATTTGTTTTAAATGTATATTCAAATTAGTTTTGCATTTTTAAACAATATATGCATCATAGCGAACATGCCACAAATATTTTGGCGATTTCGGGGAAACCCTGACATTGACAGAATAAAAATGTCTTACATTACGATCATGCTTTGTCAAATATGTTTTGTAATGCTTTTCTGTGACTTTTGTACTTTAAGAAATGTTAGTAGTATCAGTTTAAGAATATGTGGTAATGGGGGATTTTTCTGGCTGGCTGAAATATTGTGTAAATTATTTTATAACATGTTCTGGTCGAGTCCTCAATTACAGAATTATTAGCAGGCTGAATATAAAATTGTATTTATTGAGAAGGTTAAAACATTGTCATGCAGCAATTTTAAGCCAACCCCCCTGAAAACGATCCGTCTAGGGTACACTTATTAATGATGAAAATGTATATATATCTGCGATTAATTTTTAATTAACCATGAACAAGGAAATTAATCGCTATTAAATATTTTAATTGTTTTTCTGCCCTCATTATACTATGTATTATTTACATTTATAATATGTAAACATATATATATATATATATATATATATATATATATATATATATATATATACATATATATATATATATATATATATATATATATATATATATATATATATATATATATATATATATATATATATATATATATATATATTTCATAGTCTGCATTGCCGGTAGTTTGTCGGACACGTTTCCAGTAAGGGTTGGACTCCGCCAAGGCTGCCTTTTGTCACCGATTCTCTTCATAACTTTTATGGACAGAATTTCTAGGCGCAGTCAAGGCGTTGAGGGAATCTGGTTTGGTGGCTGCAGGATTAGATCTCTGCTTTTTGCAGATGATGTGGTCCTGATGGCTTCATCTGTCCAGGATCTTCAGCTCTCACTGAGTGTGAAGCGACTGGGATGAGAATCAGCACCTCCATGTCCGAGTTCATGGTTCTCGCCTGGAAAAGGGTGGAGTGCCATCTCTGGGTTGGGGAGGAGACCCTGCCCCAAGTGGAGGAGTTCAAGTACCTCGGAGTCTTGTTCACGAGTGAGGAAAGAGTCGATCATGAGATTGACAGGCGGATTGGTGCGGCGTCTTCAGTAATGTGGACG
This sequence comes from Nerophis ophidion, assembly GCF_033978795.1. NCBI lineage: Eukaryota > Metazoa > Chordata > Actinopteri > Syngnathiformes > Syngnathidae > Nerophis > Nerophis ophidion. The sequence continues at coordinate 16,359,045 of NC_084624.1, read as the reverse complement.
CTGTATCGATCCGTTGTGGTGAAGAAGGAGCTGAGCCGGAAGGCAAAGCTCTCAATTTACCGGTCGATCTACGTTCCCATCCTCAGATATGGTCATGAACTTTGGGTCATGACCGAAAGGACAAGATCATGGGTACAAGCGGCCGAAATGAGTTTTTAATGGTCGCGGGGCTCTCCCTTAGAGATAGGGTGAGAAGCTCTGCATCCGGAAGGAACTCGAAGTAAAGCCGCTGCTCCTCCACATCAAGAGGAGCCAGATGAGGTGGTCCGGGCATCTGGTCAGTCGGCCACCCAAACGCCTCACTGGGGAGGTGTTTTGGGCACGTCCGACTGGTCGGAGGCCATGGGGAAGACCCAGGACATGTTGAGAAGACTATGTCTCCCGGTTGGCCTGGGAACGCATTGGGATTCCTCGGGAAGAGCTGGATGAAGTGGCTGGAGAGAGGAATGTCTGGACTGCCCTGCTTAGGTTGCTGCCCCCACGACTCGACCTCGGATAAGCGGAAGAAAATGGATGGATGTATTTAAATTTTTATTGAGATGCTAATCGATATCTATACAGTATTGCCATCACTCCTCCACTGCTCAACATTTACATTTGACAAAGTTTCCTAAGAGAAAGTACTCCAATGACTCCAATAATACTCCACAAAAATAAAGGTGTGTTGTTTAAATTGCACTTCACAGGATATAGAAAATAGTATGTATTGATAGAAATGTGTAAATATTAACATGTAAATCAAATAAGAAAATAAAAAAATGAAATGGAATGATTTGAGAAACACTGGCCCTGTGATAAGGTAGCGACTTGTCCAGGGTGTACTCAGCCTTCCGCCCGTATGCAGCTGAGATAGGCTCCAGCACCCCCGCAATCGGACAAGCGGTAAAAAATGGATGGATGGATAAGAAACACTGTACATAATAGTTCAACATTGAGCATGATTTTTCATATCATCACTAATACCTTACAAGTGACTATTTAGCAGTATTCCAGAATGGATAACCCATGACTGTTTGCCTTGCACAAACTTTTCCACTCTTTGGCACACATGCTCTTTATCTCTGTGTGAGTGTTTGTGTGTGTGTGTGTGTGTGTGTGTGTGTGTGTGTGTGTGTGTGTATGTGTGTGTGTGTGTGTGTGTGTGTGTGTGTGTGTGTGTGTGTGTGTGTGTGTGTGTGTGTGTGTGTGTGTGTGTGTGTGTGTGTGTGTGTGTGTGTGTGTGTGCGTGTGTGTGTGTGTGCGTGTGTGTGTGTGTGTGTGTGTGAGCGTGCTTGCATGCGTGTGTATGTGTGATTGCAGGTTGAGTAAACCTCATAGCGATCCAGACCCAAGTTGAATAAAGGTGCCTTTTGTCCGCCCTCAGGGTGTGTTGAGGAGGCGGAGTGGATGGGGTTAGGGCTTTCCAGCCTAGAACAAGCATGAATGTTCCCTCAGTTCCCTCAGACATCACACTTCCTTGACTACTTTCACAGCAGCGCTAGAAGATGTGGGCTAAGGAGGGGCGCCCGAAGGGTGAAGGTGGAGGGAGTGCGGTGTGTACCAGGGTGTTGAGCAGGAAGTACGGGGGTGGGGTTTACAGCCAGACAGTGAGCTGATTGGAGCAGCGGTGTTGTTTTTATCCTCCTACCGAGCAGGCAATGTAGATTTTGAAAGGCACACTAGTGGCTCAGTTCCCTCAGTCGCCTCAGACCACTGCACCAGACAAGACATCTTGTAGCCCTCCTAAGCATCCTCACACCCTATTCACTAATGGGCATCACCTCTGTTGGCACTCTGAGACTGGCACGGCTTACGGAGTAAGTTTTAGACCGAAATGTTTTTCCTTTTACCCTGAAAAGCACATGCATGAACAGCAAACGTTACAGACTTGACACAGAAATGTGTGAAGATCGTGGAAGATTAGCTTTATCCCTGTGTCTCTCCCTCAGCCGCCCGGCGCTCCCGTGGAGAACGACCCTCTGGGCCAGCTGCCTCCTGGATGGGGTAAGGTTCTGCCTCTTGGTGCCTTCGCTCTGTTTGGAATGTAGTTTGGAAATAATGTCATTGTTGTTTTTGCCATTTGACCACACTTACAATTAGACAGTTTTTACATCTAAAAGTGTATATTTTGTTGTTGTATTTTGTGTTGTCAGAGTTGGGATTTATTTGGTCTTATGCTTCATTGAAAACCTTTTTTGTGGCCAAAAAAAAAATATCATAGCTTAGCTGATTGCTTTATGTCATGGGTCTAAACTCAAAATAACTGGGGGTCACTAAAGGTAGAGTCTGGGTGAGGTTGGACTGCACAAAGTACTCCCTTTAGAATCACATTTTAACCATTTGACTAAATCATTTAATGTATTCTTATTGACTAGTTCTACCAGCAGATATAGTGACCCTGAGTTATGGATACTATGTTATAAATGTAAAATTGAATGTAAAAATGTTATATTTCGACACTGCTGAGTTTCCCAGTAGATGATCAGAAACATTCTGCTTGCTTGCTGGAAATTGCTTTTAGTGTTGCCAAATGTGTGTTTGTTATATTGTTATTTTTGTGTTGTACTTTTATTTTAGTTAATATTCATACTTGTGGGATAATATATTTAAAAAAATTACGGCAAACAATGAAGTTAAGTAGAAGGCCACAAAATAGAGGCCTGTGGGCCGAAATGGAACTCCGGCCGCAAGTTTAAGTTCCTTTCTTTATGTGGTCTTTCGTTGTTCACCTTTTTCTATCTGGTTGTCGTTTGCGCTCACTTTACTTCAACTTCAATATTTCATGATATTAATAATAAGTTAAATTAAGTTACACCCATTCGATTCAGAAACAATTTTTTCAATAGAAAAACTGCTGCCCCTTTAGTCGTACTTTTGTCATCTGTAATGACTTCCCTTTTACTCTTTCGTCATACACTTGAAAAGAGTGCAAACGGGGAAATATGAGTGGTGAAATACATCATACTAGAACTGATGAGGTTTTGTAATTTAAGGACGAGAGTTTCTGAACTCTGCACACACTCTTTTTAATGAGAAAAAGATGTGATGGAGGGAGGAAGACAGGAACGTCACCCACTTTTGGAGCTGTAGTCGATCAAGGCAATAAGTTGGTTCAACAGTGAAACTTTTTGAAATAGAATCTCTTAAAGTGCCGTACACCCCCCAGCACACACAAACCCAGTTTAACCCCACGGGATGTTTCAGTCAAGCCAGCGTGAAATGCCACACCAACATGACATGACGCTCTTCTAGCATGGCAGTGATTTTTAAGCATCTTTGAACTATTTTGTAATTTTGCAGAGAAGCGGCAGGATAATGGCAAAATGTACTTTGTCAACCACAACACACGCACCACACAGTGGGACGACCCTCGCACGCAAGGGTAAGTAAGAACTTGAATCACTCAACTTTCATAGACACGCTATATTGAACAATAAAATAGTCAGTAAACACACTAAAGCGGGGCTATTCAACTACATAGTGAAGAGAGCTGCAGTTTCAAGAGCCAAAGGGCTCAGGGACCCGACATCAAAATATGCCTCCGCAGGTTATATTCCTTTAAAACTTTGTTTACTTAATTACTAAGTAAACACATCGGCTGTCACACTGCACTGTGAATGAATTCATTATTCTGCCTTCACTATTCGCTTCCAGCTTGTGCAATTAGACGGACAGTTAAAACCATGAAGAAACAGAAGCTGTAGATGTTTGGTGGAGGATTTATACTCGTTCTTTTAAAAATATGTTCCTTCCTCAGTATTATTTATTTACACTTCTTCTTTCATTTAGGTTTGTAACACTGAAAATATAAACATAAAATAAACATGACAAAAGTAATGTTTATTTTATCCCTTGTCTATCCAATCCATTGTGTATTTAACAGAAATAATGTCCATTTTGTGTTGTACATAAATAAATTAGAAGGTTTAGTGTTGATACTTTCACAGAATAAACTACAGATGTTTACAGATATAGAAATTAAACACCCACATCAAATATTGCACACAATGGATGGATGGACTCACCACAATTAAACCTAAGATTTAGTGTTAGCGCTTTGAACGTCAGAGATGGTCTCAGACAAAAACAACCCGACCACAAATACAAAATACATCAAAAAGTCAGCAATTTCAATACAAAACAAACTACATATCGGAATATCTTACAAAGATTTTACCAAGTTTCATGATGTAGCTTACCCCTTTGGATTTCTACCGTTTTTGCTGCTTGTCTAGAACACTGTTTCTGTTGCATAATAAGTCAGACAATGTTGTCCAGACATTGTTAAAAGTCAAGTTTTCGCTATTTATTTTTATTTTTTTCAGGGTTGAATGAGTAGTATTCTTCTTCTGAGTGCTGCTTCATTGTGACACAAATGCTTCGCTTTTGCCCCATTCGGGGTGGCAGGAGTACTATATATATGACCAGCCCAAGTTTGAATTGTCCTATCAAGCTTATTTGGGTGTTGTTCTGCTGGCCAAATGAAAAGCTTTGGCGGGCCAGACGTGGCCCGCGGGCCGCCAGTTAGGTAGTCTTGCATTAAAGCAAGCCCTTTTGTCAGTATCTCAGCAAATAAATACCTTTGACATATTTGATACATCACTAATTCTTGATAGCACATGTTTGCTAGTGAAAATGTACATATTTTAACACCACAACACAAGCCATCATCATGTGAGGATGACTGTATATTGTAAGGCCATTTTGGTTTGCAGTTTCAATTTAGGGGGATTTGCACCATTTTCAGTTTTTTGTTTTCTGAGTAATTTTCTGTTTTGTTCTCTGGGAAGTATTTATTGCTAACTGTAAATTAAGATAATGTATGTCAATAAGTCACAAATTTTAGACAGCCGTGCACTTAATGTATTATTTTTTACGTGAAAGTGCAAGTAAATTTTTGTTCTTTGTGACAAGTGGACAAGAGCTTGTCACAATCATAAGGATTTTGCATGTACTGTATTTGCTGTATTTTAGTGCATTCAGATAGTGTGACTAGAATAAACAGCATGCAAACATACAATAGTATGTGAACATCCATTAGCACGTAAGTAGGACACAACAAAACATTTTCATTGTAACTTTTTTGATAGTTGACAAAGCAAACGTTAGCATGACAACTGCAAAGAAGTATGTGAGGGGCCCACTTCGAAACATTTTTTGACTATAAAGATGCAACAAACAAATTTGGGACTAAACCTGTGGTGTCAAACTCAATTTACCTGGGGGACAATAGATGCAGTCTGGGTGAGGCTGAGCTGCAAGAAAAGATTTCTTAAAAAAATATTTTTAAATGTCTTTATTTTTATTTTCAACAGAAAAAAATATCAAAATATAAATGAACAAAATGAGGATTAAGTAATGTGAGGCAACGCAAATTAAACCATAAAAAAAAAAAAAAAACGGTTTAAATTGGTCCAGGTTATCGGGGACTGTTATTACTGACGGACAGGTGTCACATGTGACTGCAGCCAGACACGTAAAGAAACCCTCATCTCCATGGCAACGTTTCTGCCGCATTCACTCATTTGCTGTTTTTCCACTAATGCAGGGGTAGGCAACCCAGAATGTTGAAATAGCCATTTTGAACCCAAATAACAAAAATCGTCTCTGTCTGGAGCAAACGGGGGGGAGGGGGTTCGCCGTGGAGTTTATAGTTACGGTAGCATAATTAGCCCCGAACGGGCTAACATCATGACTAACCTGTCTGATTGGGCCAGCGACTCTCTCTCGGGGTATCAGCGCTGGGGTCCAGTGCATCATAGTTTTGTATTGTCGCTCAGTCCTTTGGCCAAGTGTTTTCGAAGCTACAGGGGTGTTCGTCTCCCCGGCCTGGACTGTTTACAGCGGCGCCGGGAGAGGGAGCGAGAGAGAGACACACACACAGTGACAGCGAAAAGTGAGAGAGACAGAGAGAGAGAGAGAGCGAGAGCGGGCGAGCAAAGGCGGGAGGAAGAGCAGGTCTAGTGGAAAAGCGGCAAAACGTTTTCTCTGCTTGCATCACGCAATTGACGTCAATGTTCGGCCCTCGAGAGCCACATACCACACCTTGATTGGTAGATTCCTTCAGTTTTGGGCCGGGCGATATATCGGTATACGCGATATATCGCAGGTTTGTCTCTGCGCGATATAGAAAATTACTATATTGTGATATTCGAGTACACGTTCACACACAGTTGCTTTTAGCTGTGGGCATTACACTACAGGGTTTTCCCACTTCTTCTTGTGTCCCCTTCTCACAGACAGCAAGCGCACAAACTTACACACGTCACTTACTTTCACATCATACGTATACTCGTTCACGGAGCAGAGAGGTCGCAGACTGTGTAACGTTTGCTGTGATGCTAGCGAAGACGTGCGAGTGGTAATACGAGAGAAAGAAGCTGCGAATGAAGGAAAAATACATTTCAAAGAAAAACAGCAGGGGGTTCATCGTCTGGCCGTGGTTCGGCTTCAAGCGGGAAGATGTCGAATAGACAACTTTAATTTGTCAAGTGTGGGGCACAAGCGTTGCTACCGAAAGTAGCATTACTGCTAATATGTAGCATCAATTGAAAAGTCACCTGTTAATAACATTAATAAATAAAGTTTTGGTCCATTGACTTAGTTGTGATTTCCTTCTCTGCATGAAAGTTTAAAATGAGCATATATCAATGCGGTATGAACAAGAATGTTTTAATGTACACAGAATCATCCTGCTGTGATTATATGTCTCAGTGTTAATTCAAGGCTAAGGCAAAATATCGAGATATAGATCATGTATCGCGATATGGCTTAAAAATGTTGAGATATTTTAAAAAGGCCATATCGCCCAGCCCTACTTCAGCTCCGCACACAAGGCTGTCAAGCGGCATTCATATAAAACTTGCGGGCCGCACTAACATTAAACTTTCATATTAAGGTGGGGACCGCAAAATAACGTCTCGGGCCGCGTGTCTGAAGAAACAGCAAATTTGTACAATATCTAGTATTACTGCTTATCTTTTTAACATATATTTTTTTTTTTTTTACAATATGCCAAGGCCAAGAAAAAAGAGCGGAATTAGGGCTGCAATATTATGACCAAAATGTATTGTTCTTAAATTGAAATCACGGTTATTAATCACAATGATAAACCGTTATTAAAACATATTTTATGGCAGTTTCCTTTTCAAACAAAAAGTATGTCAACTTTGCTTTCATTTAAAAAATAAACTATGAATGTAATTAATAATAAAATTAAATGTACAAAAGACAAAGGGCGAATCAAAATATTTATGCCATTGCTGACTTCCATCATAAAGTGCAAACAAGTGAAAATAAGTTTATATATGACAAACACATACAAAGGAACCCATTCATTGTATTGCTCACAGTATATATAGGACTTATATCTTTGGCCAACTAGAACGTTATTACGTCGGTTATTTTGGCGTGTCTTTGGGAGGTCGATTGAAACGCGGTCCCTCGGTGCATGGTTGATGTTACGGTTGTCTGTATTTTGGGCACCCCCGCTTTTGAAGCTATTCATAAGAACTTTGCACCGATGGCGGGCGGGTCGCTCTGTTAGCAACCTGCTTCACAGCGCAGGCAAACAATGGTGGTCGAGAAAAGAAGGGAGGTGTTGTTCATGCTTGCTTGACGTGTCTTTTCAAGTCAATCATTTGTTCAGTTGGCACATCAACGCAGCTTTGCCATGCAACTCGTTGTTGTTATTTTTCCTTATATTTTTGGGAGCTACGGGCTGTGATTGATCTACCTTCAACCTCTGTTGTCACTCACTCTTAATAGCTCTCACATGAGTCCACTGTCTATCCGTAGCCCCCTGGAGGTTGTCCGACTGTTGGTTGTGAACGTGCCTAGTTTAAAATGCAGTGGAGCCTGTTTTTTAAATATTAATATCGCCGACGATCACCTTCGCTTAACCGTGGCTGCCAAAATCCCATCAACGTCCCACTAGGGTGAATTTTTCCTTGCCCTTATATAGGCTCTGTACCGTGGATGTCGTTGTGGCTTGTGCAGCCCTTTGAGACACTTTTGATTTAGGGCTATATGAATAAACATTCATTGATTGATTGATTTATTGATGGAAAATTGTGATCACGATTAAAATTTGAACAATTGTGGAGCTAGATATTTTATTATTGGTTAAACAGTAGTAATAGTTCTACCCCTATTTTTTTTTTAGAATAAGATAATTTATGATTGGTTGAACAGTAGTAATAGTTCCATCCCTATTGAAAAATGTCGGCACACTGATTTCATCTTATCCACTTGCCTTTGATACCTATTTCACAGAGAAGGCAAAATGTTACCATGGAACTTTTGACCACATGAGGCTTTTCAAGTTGTGAAGTGAAGTGAACTTTATTTATATAGCACTTTTTCTCTATTGACTCAAAGCGTTTTACATAGTGAAACCCAATATCTAAGTTGCATTTAAACCAGTGTGGGTGGCACTGGGAGCAGGTGGGTAAAGTGTCTTGCCCAAGGACACAACGGCAGTGACTAGGATGGCGGACGCGGGGATCGAACCTGCAACCCTGAAGTTGCTGGCACGGCCGCTCTACCAACCGAGCTATACCGCCCGGTGTAAGTTCTGGCTTCTCCTTCGCACTATCTCTAGCCATGACTCCTGCTCGCCAAAGGCACCTGTTTTTTTTTTTATCAGGATGGGTGACGACACACTACATACCTGTCTCTCACTTTAATGTGTACTTTTTAGTAAATTACTACGCATCAGTATCAAACCAAACATTTTAATACTAAAAAAAAATCAGATTTATCATTACGTCCCTGTTTATATCGACGCGTCATTTCATGTTGTAACTAATGCACAGCACTGTGGGTGTAAATTTAGAAATGTTGACGTCGTAATTGATCACCTGCAGATAGAGCTCACCTAAATGGTGGAGGTTGCCTTTATTGGCTGAAAGATGATCAGGAGTCCTACTTGCTGCAATGTGCAGTTTAGGGCTTAGGATGTTGAGGTCCCCAGACATGCCCATTTAGGGCTGGCATCGTGTTCACAAGCCTCTCCCTGTTGCAGGATGATCAAGGAGCACCCCTTGCCCCCGGGCTGGGAGATGAAGTACACCGCGGAGGGAGTCCGATATTTTGTGGACCACAACTCTCGCACGACCACCTTTAAAGACCCACGACCTGGGTTTGAGTCAGGGTAACTATTATTTAAGCGCTTTTCAATTTTTTTTTTGATCAATTGCATTGCTAATATTCATTTATGTTATTCAGTATAGTCAAAACACACTAAATCAAAGTACTTGGTTTTCAAAAAGTGCCATTTTACTGCACCATCTGATCGTCAAAGACAGGGTATTTGAAGTCTTAGATGAATACACGGTGTGCATAATTAGTATAGAAGTTGTTTTTTTTATAATACATTACTTACTCTCTGTCTGTTTATTCCAAATGTTAAAACACCTCAAAGTTGAAAATCTTAAGAAATTATAAGAAAGGTTTTAGCTATCTTGGGAGAATATCGATGTGCACTATCATTATTATTATTATGCAATGAAATGAAAAACTTTATATGGTAAATGGATTATAGTTGTATAGCGCATTTCTACCTTTTTAAGGAACTCAAAGGACTTTGAAACTATTTCCACTTTCATCCATTCACACTCATTGATGGCGGTAGCTGCAATGCAAGGTGCTAACCACGACCCATCAGGAGCAAGGGTGAAATGTCTTTCTCAACGACACAACGGACGTGACGAGGATGGTAGAAGGTGGGGATTGAACCAGGAACCCTCAGGTTGCTGGCACAGCCACTCTCCCAACAGCGCCAGCCGTCCCAGTTGAAGTGGGGTGGTAATTTGTTTTTTGGCGACACCTAGTGGCCACAACAATTAATGAAGTTAAGCTTTAAACGCAGTAAGTCAAATGTTATTTTTTAAACAAACCATAGATCAGTAATATTTTTCTTGTTGTCATTATTGTCTAAATAAAAACACATTGCATTTTAATGATGTAACAGAAAATAGTTACATTATTTTTTAACATAATATTAAAAATATGATTTCTCTAGGTTATGCAGTTAAAATTGGCGACAATTAATTAAAAATGTAACACTGAATCATAGCAGTTCTCATTACATTCTCAATATTAAGGTTTGAGGGTCAATTAGATGTATATGTTCCAATTCCAATATTTCCTGTTAATTAAACACTATTATCTTAATAGTACAACAGAATACAGAACAAGTGAATACTTTTGCATTTATTCCTACCCATGGCGGACGATATGCTCGATCAACAATTTTCATAATATAATCTTGATTAGACGTTCGGAAATTAACCAAATACAATTTGATGGCTTTAATTAGACTCTTAGTCTGAATTGATTATGTATTAGTATAATGCACCATATTTACATTTAGTGAAATGCATATGCTAAGTTATGCAGAGTTGATTTATTACGTTGTACAGTAATTTTAATAACCTTAATAAAAGGTTTATTAAAGACGACTTCAAAGATGCGTTATCCCTATGCTTAATATTTTAGTCCACAAAATTTACTGTCATATTAGTCGACTAAAATGTTGAGGAACTTTGTCGACTAAAGCCAAACAAAAACTAAATTAATTTAGATGACTGAAATATGACTAAAACTAAAATATTTTTTTGTAAAAAGATTGACTAAAACTAAATTAAAAACTTCTGCTAAAATAAACACTGCTTCTGTAGATTTGACCAAAATAAAATGTATGTGGAAGTTACACAAAAGTTGAACAATTAGTAACGTGATATTAACTCATTACATGCAAAGTGAGATCTGGCAAGCCTGTTTTGTATTCATTATAAGTGTGATGCTTATGAAAACTTTCAATTGAAAATCTTAGATAATGCAAGCTTTAAAGTGAATTGCTAAAATAAATAGACTTGTACACAATATAACATTTTTTTTTGTTTCACCTGTATAATATGACTGAGTGAAAATCCGATGGAAGGAAAAAAATGCAACTTTTTTCTCCTACAATGAAACATAGACCTACTGATAAAGGAGTGTCACTGTTTGCAAGGTTTTGCCCACAAACTTATTCGCTGCTCTGTGACATTGTCTAGCGGCAGACATAAACTGGGGCGAGTGCTTACTGCCCACCTCAGAGCCAGTCAGATACTGTCTCTCGTCATGCTCATTTAAATTAGAAGGCATTTGTTTCTGTTTAACAAATAATAGTGCTAACATGAGAGTCTGTGTTGGTTAGTACCTGTTGTATTTAGATGACATGCTAGCATTACTGCTGCTGCGATAAGATCGGCGCGGTTCAAAAACACGACTTTCATCTGTAGTTATTGCTTGCTGTTTGTTCAAATGTTTTAGCATACTGCTTGTATGGCCTCCTTTTGATGAAATATTAACCTTGCAGTTATTACAAATAGTGGTGTTGCAATCTTTTCTTGTAAAATGTCACGTGATTGTTCCGCCCAGGCGCTGCCATTTTGCAATCAACGCATCATGACGTCGTTCCTATTCACTGGCATCGTTAAGGGAATCATTTTTTGATTCTCATCCATATAAAGGGTATTTTTATTGTGTGTGTGTGTATAGGGACCCCAAATTTGCACCTATTAGGAGAGGTATTATCTGGTGTTTTGTTTTGCAATATTACGCAAAACCAACTTTTCTTACCCATTCGTTTGTGGTGTTGTGTATTTGGGATCTGCAAAGGTCCCAAAAATTTCCGCACATCCGCGATTGTATTCAACGCCGACACCCAAGTCAATAATCTCCTTTTTTTCCTCTATCCTCTTGTTGTGGGACACATATTCTCAGTTGTTGCCATTCGTAATACAAAGTAGCGTACAGTTTGAACTTGTGTATGTTAGTAGTTCGCAATGGAAGTACTAAAAACTATCAGTACAACAAAGATGACGGGGACAAGACCTTGTCGAAGTGGAGTCAAGTTAATAAAACCTGCCCACAAAGAGGCTCATTCTGAAGAGACAGTCAGAGAGCGGCTTGAAGATGGTCTGTAAAACATAATCTATGCAACACTTTGACCAAAGAACCACCATTACATGTTATATAGACCACAAGGAAGTGATTTAAATGTAGAAAAAAAAAATCATTATATGACCTCTTTAACACCTTAAACCCGGTGCAACTTTTGTATGAATGAATGGATCCGCTCATCGACAGTGCGCTTTATAATCCGGTGCAGCTAAGTAAACCTACGTCAGCGAGGAACAAATACAACCAATTCAAATCCAATGGAAATTTGCATTATGCAATTCTGCAATTAACACTTATGAACATAACCCATTATTTTGCAGAAAAATAAGCACATCTTTTTCGGGAAGTATACACAATGTTTCTAAGTAATTGTCAGACAGGGAGGGAGATGTGCAGCCTCTGAGCCAATCAAACACTGTCTCGTCATGTTATGCAAATGTTATGAATGAGAAATTTTCATGTTTACAGTCAATAATACCAGATTTTACAATGAAGCACTAACATGACAGGCAGTATTAGTCTGAATTGATTATGTATTAGTATAATGCACCATATTTACATTTTAGCTTTTTAGCTAGTTAGTAAGTTAATAAGTTGCCTGTAGTATTAACAGCAGACAACAAGCTACCGGTATGTTACCGCTCTGCTGCTATTGAAGATTCACTTATGGCTCAGAAGGGTTCAAAAAGGCGTCATTCATTCAAAGATAACACATTCTGTGTGTGCTATTGTTTCTGGTAGTATTTTTTTTTTTTAAAGAAATATTCACTTTAAGTATTGTAAGTTATCCGAATACCTCCCCAGTTTATGTGTTTCCGCACAGTGCATGGTGACATCACGCACGTCTACAAGAATCGATAAGCGAACTATTAACAAAACTGGTAAATGATAACCAGGAAACGACCAACAAACAAACTTGGAGCTGAATCTCAACCAGAAGCCGTTTTCGATTCCTATCCCTACATACGACAGCACTAAGTACAATGGCTTCTTTGTACCTTCACCTTTGAATATTCTCATTTATTTGCCAGTCACAGTTTCTTGCGATCCCTTTGCAACAACATGTCTAACGGTACATGGCTTCCCAATCTGAATTTGGTTGAATACTTTTGGTTCAGTGCAGAGTTGTGGCAATTTTACAGTGCACACTAAAGGTGAATGTTTATCAAAGGAAATGTATACAGAGCTGCCCAACCTTTGGCAAGCAGGAGTTATGTCCAGCGATAGTGCCAAGTATAAGCCAGAGCTGGAAAACTATCTTCTTTTGGTTAAAGTCTTCTGTTTGACAACACCTGGCCTTCCCGAAAATGTATTCTTACTGCATTTCAACCACTGATAACATTTTCAAACATTTACTGTTGTACTTGTCTGCATCAGTTTACATTACTAAAATAACCAAATTAACCTTGACCTTAAAACCACTGTACGTACAAATGTGATTATGGTTGTGTAACGTTACACTCATCCAGTATTGGCAACAACATATCATCAAATTCCAAAAGTGCTGCCTAATGATCGTCCACATTTTGAGGAGCCCCTACTTATATATTTTGTTTAAAATTGTGTTTTAAATTCAACTGCTTCTAAAGGTACATTGGTAAAGGGGAACAGCGCTTTTGTTGGGAATTTTGCATCTCACCTCTGAGGAAAGCCACAGCTGTAGCTGAAACGGTCAGGTACAAAAATAAACACACAGGTCTGGCAATAAGAATAGAAAATTGCATAATAAAAGACCTAATAAACCTAATTGGACTACTTATTATGGAACTTTTATAGCTATGTTTATTTCATATTAGCATCTGTGATGTTTTTAAATAACTTGCATATTTAAATGAATGAAAACAAATCTTTAAACATTACAAATGCTTGGGGCCCTGGTATAACATTCTCACGTCTTTGATTTTACCAACAACTCCTCCCCTTTGAGGATCTGATTTGCAAGAAGATGCTGTCATTTCCTGCATTTGATGAATTTCTAGAACTTCTTAAGGAGATGGTGGTGTGGGGTGAGTGTTTGTTGTAGGGCTGCAACAATTAATCAATAAAATAATTTGGTCAGAATAAAAGCTTTGTATTACATCCATTTACTCATTTGAGTGTAAATAATAAAAATTCATAACATTTAGACATTTAAATCTTATGAGGCATGAGATGTGTGTGTGTGTGTGTGTGTGTGTGTGTGTGTGTGTGTGTGTGTGTGTGTGTGTGTGTGTGTGTGTGTGTGTGTGTGTGTGTGTGTGGCGGGAAACAGCAGATACTTTCTTTTTTAAATGTTTTTCTTTGATCAATGCAAACGATAAAAGTACAATTTTAATGTTGATTATGTGTATTTTTTAGAAGAAAAAAAAATGAAGGTTATGGCAGGCAGAAAACATTGTGTTTATATAAACTATTTTCCCTATATTACTCGTTTAGTCAAATAGATTACTAAAAATATGGATTGCTGCAGCCAAAGTTGACATGTTGGAAAATTAACTCCTCTGTGTTAGCTTTATAACAGGAAGCTACAATCAATGCTACATTGCCAACATATTATAAATTGTCAATTTACAGTTATTAGACGTTACTATATCCACCATTACCATATGTAGTCGGCACTAACCCCAGTATCAAATGTTTTTTGGGGGAAAAATGCTTGCGATTGGCTGGCGACCAGTTTAATGAAGGTGTACCCTGCCTTTTGCCAGAAGTCATTGGACCTTTATGAGTATACTGGTATAGAAGATGGATAGATTTTATGGAAAAAGCTTCTGTGTATTATTGGACGTTTGTAAAACAATTGTCTACAGAGAAGATTTGTACACACAGTCACTTTATTTCATTAAAATATTTTTATTGTGTTGATCACAGATGACATCTGCAATCTGAACATTTTTTTTCTTCCTCTTCCTGTGTTTGTGCAGGTCACGGCAGGGCGGTTCACCAGGCGCCTATGATCGCAGCTTTAGGTGGAAGTACCACCAGTTCCGTTTCCTGTGCCATGTAAGAGTGCACCATTGATCTATGCTTGTTCTCAAACTATGAAAATGTTGTATTTGTTGACAACTCTAAGAATATGTTCACATGTTTACACCGCTGAACAATACTGCAAACTTTGGCATCCATTCGTTCTTCCTGGAAATTTTTCAATATCATTGAATGCTTCTGTCTTGAACTGGTTGGTCACGAATATAAACAGAAATAAACACAGGAAAAAGATTTTAGACAGACAAAAAATATGATCAGCATACAACAAAATAGGGCAATGTAACTATATCAACAAAATAGTTTTAGCAAAGGTAAACGCAAAAAAAGTACATCTATTTTTAACTTATTTAAGGGGTCATATTATGATTTTAGTCAATACATTTCCTTGTAGTCTACATAACATGGTGGTTCTGGTCAAAATTTTGCATAGATTGTTTTACAGACCATCTTCAAATCACTTTCTGACCGTCTCTTTAGAATGCGCTTTTCTGTGGGCGGTCTTATGTACGCGCCTCCACTTAGACTTAGACTTAGTCTTCTCCCTGTCAGCCATGTTAAATGTTGTAGCTTTTAGCGCTTCCAGATAGAGTCTACTGACAGATATAATAGGATACTGCATATTAGAAATGGTAACAGCAAAGGATGCATGTGCATGTTTGAGCCAGTCAGCCCCACAAAAAAGGATAGAGAAATGAGAGCCTATTGAGTACAAAGCTCTTCGGGTAAACCTCTAGCTTATATGGAGATATCGGCTAATATCACATTTTGGGAAAACGTCACCAGTTGAGAAATTTCGAACGGATGATTCAGAAGAAGAATGAAGGAATGCAAGATTGTTTTTTTTAAAAAAGTGTTGTTTTTTTGTTTGTTTTTGTTTTAAATCTGTCCTGTCCAGGCACTCAAGCTAATTAATTACAATGTTGATGTAAATTCCCGTATCTGCAGTACAAATTAGTTTTAGAAAAGACATTGACTTTACTTTAACATGAAATCTTACAATACGTTAAACATATGTTTCCTACTACACTCAAAGAACAATTTTATATGGTTAAAAATGAAAAAGCATCAAACACATTGGGATTTTTGTGTTGCACTCAAAGAACAACTTACATTTTTTCATATTACATATAGTCTGCCATAATCAAGAATTAGGTTAGAATAGAATAAAAATATTTATTGATATTATGTT
Organism: Nerophis ophidion; assembly: GCF_033978795.1. NCBI lineage: Eukaryota > Metazoa > Chordata > Actinopteri > Syngnathiformes > Syngnathidae > Nerophis > Nerophis ophidion. The sequence goes on along the minus strand of NC_084624.1, from coordinate 16,342,958 downwards.
ATATTCTCTATGATTTATGATTTCCCCTCGTGGTCTGTATTTTAAGAAAAATACAATTATTAGTAAGTACTAAAAACAAAACTACGGATAAAAGTACACAGATTAGTCATGTAGCAGGTACAACACACATTTTTAAAGGTAAAACACAAATTGTAGGAATTTGTAACAAAATTAAATCATTTTACTTGCATTAGTTAACGCTAACTCAGCAGTTTTAACTGCGTGAATATTTGGCATCAGGCCAATCAGCCGTGCGCACGTCTATGTATCTGTATAGAAGCTGGTTAATTTATAAGAGTAGTATATGTGTGTTTGCGAGAATGGCAATGTGTTAGCTGAGTGATGTCAGTGGGAGAGTAAAGAGAGAGAGAGGTAGTGCGTGCACAGCGCAATACAGTGATGAACGGGTCCGGTTGTGTCCTGCAAAACTAACAGTAAAGCGATTGTCACAAATCAGTAACCTCATCATTCTTAGCAAATCAATTGCTGGGAATAATGAAGGGTGTTACCCCCGACGAAAACATCGGTCCTTGATGGAACGTCTGCCCTGTGTTCTTCGACTACGGTCTGCATGGCAGCCGAACAGCTTGAAAGGTGTAACAACTACATTATTACTTGTTACTATTTATAACTCCTTGTGCAGATCTAAATGCTTACCCAAAAATTGCCACATTTGGCACGGCGTACTTTAAAACGGCAATTGCAGAGCGGCACCTCCCTGTTTGAAGCGCCACCTTTATCGTTAGTTTTGAAGCCCAAATACTTCCATATTGTGCTTCAGTCACCCTCTTTATGAACCAGTAGGATTGCAGTTTTTTGCCACACTTCCTTTCTATAATGTTATTGCTTGTATGCGCTTTGTGTGTGCGTTTTGACACATTCAACATCATGCACCTCGGCTCTGTTGTCTCCGTTGCACAGCAGCATGTGGATCAAACTGTACTGGTATACCATACTACCCTAGAGTGTGTGTGAGTGTGTGAGTGTGTGTGTGTGTGTGTGTGTGTGTGTGTGTGTGTGTGTGTGTGTGTGTGTGTGTGTGTGTGTGTGTGTGTGTGTGTGTGTGTGTGTGTGTGTGTGTGTGTGTGTGTGTGTGTGTGTGTGTGTGTGTGTGTGTGTGTGTGTATACAGTATATGTATTTATGTATGTGTGTATATATACTTCAATAATATGTATGTATATATGTACATGTATGCATGTCTGTTTGCATGTATATGTGTGTGTATATATATGTACATACATATGTGTATATTATAGCTATATACAGGTATGTATATATATAATGTGTGTTTGCAATGTGCGTGTATGTATTTATGTAGGGTTGTACAGTATACCGGTACTAAATAAGTACTGCAGTGTAAATAAATCATAAACGGTAGTGTACTGCCTCTAAAAAATAGTGGTTCACTTATTTGTTTTTATACTTGGCATGACAGCGCACATGGGCTTAAAAGCAGAATCTGTGTGTAAACAGAAAAGGGAGAATAGTATATGTGTATACATATATATTTATATGTGTATATATTTATATATATACATATATATACTAATATATATTTATATATATATACATATATATATATATATATATACATATATATACAAATATATATTTATTTATATTTATATATAATGTGTATGTAAATCTTGTCGCCACAATTTATACCGCTGTCTTCCTTTTTTTTTCTCCTCCTTTCTTCTTTTTTCCCTCCTGCTTTGGTCGGCCTACACCAAACACTAAATGTATCAAAACACTTAATAAAGTCAAATACAACTAAGGCAACACTTATCTCTTGTACCTGTACAGCAGATATTGGCACCTACGTCAACAATTTATTTGAGCAGCTGAACAGGACAGATTAAAAAAACAAACAATAATATTTATTTTTAAACTTGGGACTTTTAGTGGGCCAGATTGTGGATACTGGTATAATGCACGTTTTAAAGGTTGATAATAAATTGTGTACTCAGCTTTTTCTGAAAACAACAAATATATACGTCATCCCATCATTAGTGGATGTGGAGAGCAGTTTATTGGTCAATGGACATGTATTCAAATGATATCACTGATTATTTGACAATATTTTTTACTGTTTGCTTTTGTTTTGTCAGTCCAATGCTTTGCCAAGCCACGTGAAGATCTCAGTTTCAAGACAGACGCTGTTTGAGGACTCATTTCAGCAGGTTTTGATCACTCTCACACTTCTCACTGCAGTCACCTTATTTGGACATCAAAAACATAGTACACTTTCCCTTCATGACTACTTTTTTAACATCTCACAGTTTTTTTGCTTGCGTTAAGTGTTACAACTGTAGTGCATTAACTATAATTTGACAGGGTTTTTCCTGATGATGCACCCTAAATGTACATGAATATACATGAATGTGCCAGTACATAAAGATAACTTTGTATTTGAAGTCTGGGCCAGTATTTATTTTTGGGACGAGTTTTTACAACTTACTGGGATTTAAATGATGTCCTTAACACCTTGATTCAGATGTTTATCTACTAGGGATTTGAATCTTACAAAAACTCACCATTGGGTTTGATTCTGATTCTTGCAGTCACTATTTGATTCAGAAGCGATTGTTGATTCAGACTTATTCTCGCAATTTAATATGTGGTATGTGTGTTTTTATAAGACCCTTTCAAAAACCAGTTACAGGTTACAAATGCTCCTCTTTTCTGCTGACGTATGCGTGCAGCAAGTCAGCGCAGAAATGGCTTAAAAACATTTTAAAAAACTGTCATTTAAAAAAACATTTTAATCATCCATTCACTTTCCCTTGTCCTTTTCGGGGTAGTGGGGGTGCTAGAGCCTACCCCAGCTGCGCTCTGGCGGAAGGCATTGTACACCCTGAACAAGTTGCCACTTCCTCGCAGGGCCAACACAGATTCACAGATAACCATTCACAATTAATGCTTGAAAATTGTGAATCGATTTAGAATCAAAATAAATTAAAATCGCGTTTCTGGTGTGAATCAAATTTTTTTCTTTGATTCAGATGTTTCCACCTCCTGCACATTTAGCAATCAGTTAAGATTAATAAGCAACCAACATTACAGCGAAACACGAAAACAAAGTTTACCAAACTGATACAATTATTTTTCTGCATAATTTAGTCAGCTTGCTTTTCGTCACACAGATCCTCGCTGCTTCATAAACTAAACCACCGTCAGCTTTGCATCAAAGCCCGGTCTTATTTGAGCTGCTGTGCTGCATGCATGTAGTACTTGTAATTTCATGAATATTTCTGCTCTCGCATACATTCTCACTTTACAAACAATCACACATTTAAATGGCACACAGTTTTACACATTCGCTCCATTCCTTTGCTCTTACTATTGGGCCGTTTTTTCAGATAATGAATGTGAAGCCGTATGATCTCCGCCGCAGACTCTACATCATCATGAGAGGGGAGGAGGGACTGGACTATGGTGGAATAGCCAGGTAAGCGTTCATGGTGTGGTTTTTTTAATAAAATGTGTTTAATTTGTGTTTTGTGTTATATTGATATTGTGAAGTCTAATATTTACTCTTCTACTTCCCCATAATAATCTGTGTTCATTTCATTTTTCTGTTGCTGATGTTACATTTTTTCTGCTTGGTTTTGCGTTGTTTGTCTCCTATGTCACGTCAGTGGTTTTACCCTATGGTAGGTGACAATATGCTGTTCTACCACAGGGTAGAACCACGGACGGGATGTTGGGAGGTGTCTGCGTCTGCTCGTCAGTCCATACCTTCTCTACCTCCTTTTAAGTTACGGTGCAGGGAAGGACTTTCACTGTAGTTGATGTTGGTGGTGGGACCATTGGCTCTCTTCCATCCTTACACTATTTCAGTCCCTGTTTGTTTGATTTTGCTTTGTTGTATTCCTTCATGTTCTCTGTATTTGTTGTAATTCAACGTGTTGTTGTATGTCTGAACTCAATTTGCAACCCAATCACTCTGTTTTTGTTGAAGATGTCATTCATGTCAACAAGTAACCATAGATTAGGTTTATTTTTTAAACACATATAATTGGGTCCTATAGTCAATTTGTCTTGTATAAGTTACATGTCATCATGATGATGTTGTTGTGTTTTAAATTATGACCTCCCTGAATCTCAATATTGCTTGCCCTATGTTAGGTAACCACTGCTCACATTTTGTCACTTTTTTTTTCACACTTTTTATTTGTGCTAAACAATTCTTATACTATTAAACTCAAACTTGAATTTATTTAGATGCTTGTTATATACAAAAAAAGTAATGGAAAATAAATTGTTCACTAGTTTATTTTAGTGCCAAATAACTACATTAACTTGAACAGGGTTTCCCCTCGATTGCCAAGATACATCTCATGGTGGGGGCGTGGCTAGGGGCGTGTTGACATCATCCCTCCCTGTTGTCGGGGGGGCGCTCAACTTTCATCGCCCACCTTGTCGCTTGCTGTCTAAGGGAGGCGATGGACCAGGAAATATTTGGTATCGTCGTCAACTACACTTCCCTCGTTGAAGAGGCCTTCTGGTCAAACCATGAGACATTTTCGCTCGGCAAAAACTGTGGTAGTGAGTCTGCCACAAAATTTAACACATAGTTGCTGTTTTTTGCAGTCTTTATTCAAAGACAGCCAACATGAGAATGCTCTCTTGTAAGTACTTAAAGGCGTCTTTATATTGCGCACCTGAAACAATTAAGCAACACTCCCACCTGAGGACATTGGTTTGAGACCTGGGTCCCAGTGTCCGCTAAAATATAAGAACTATAGACATTTCCACATGTGTCGCCTTCATTATGAAGCTTTTAATTTTTTGCGGCTCCAGAAAGATTTTTGTTTTGTTGTTTGGGTCAAGTATGGCTCTTACATCATTTTGGGTTGTTGAACCCTAGTCAAGGCTATAATTCCTAATGCTTGTGTACCGTTGCTCTTCAGGGAGTGGTTCTTCCTGCTGTCCCACGAAGTTTTGAATCCCATGTACTGTCTGTTTGAGTATGCTGGGAAGAACAACTACTGTCTGCAGATCAACCCAGCTTCCTCCATTAACCCAGACCATCTCATGTACTTCCGTTTCATCGGACGCTTTATAGCCATGGTGAGTTGCATTTTGACATACTAAGGTATGGTTTGTACTTCTCTTTGTCTCGGTGCTTACATTTTTGTAATATTATTACTATTATTGTCTTAATAAAGCTTTCAATGGCTTTCTGCTGTTCTTCTTAGACATCAATTGTAAGACTGAAATGATCAATCAAGTCAAAAACTGCATAGTACATTCATAAAGACAAAATAACAGTTATTTTAGATCGATGCCAAAGGAGTCTTGCTCGTGAGTGAACCGGGACAGTGGAGTCAACCCAACCTGGCCGGTGAGGCTCAAGAGGGAGTGTCTGACAACCTTCAGGGATGCAATCAGTGACCAGTGGGAGGCAGGAAATAAACTTTTCTCTGACATGTTGTTGCCTTTTTACAAGATGCATCACAGTGGAGATTGGTTTTGAAACGAAGATTGGGCTATTAAATCACACAAACTATACCGCCTATTTGGGATGGGAATTGATATTATTTTTCTGGTTCCGATTCCACTTCAATTCTCAATTCTCCTTAGCAATTCAGGTTCTTAACAGTTCCCTTATCGATTTTTATTTGGAAAGAGAAAAAAAGGTAGATTAGCCAAAATGCGTTTAGTTTAGAGGCAACATTACCTTACAAAGGTGATGTTCTGAGGTCACATATGTAGCATAGAAGAAAAAAAGGTACCTTTTTGAAAATAAATATAACTAATATTATTCTGTAGAATTTAACAAAATAAATCATGTGGAAATTAGACGAGTCTAACATTCATGTGATATTAACTTATTACATGCAAAATGAGATATGTCATGCCTTCATTTGATTTAATTTGGAGGATTATGGCTCACAGTTTTTGAAAACCTTGAATTAAAAGTCTCAGAAAATGTGGGGTTGATGATAAAGGCTTGACATACCTCACTTTGCATGTAATGATTTCGTATCACATATTAGTTTTACATTTGAAGTTAATTGATAATATGAATGGCCCTGTACATGATAATAACATTTTTGGAGTTTCACCGGTATAATATAATGACTGATAGAAAATCTGGTGGGGGAAAAACATGCAACTTTTCTATGACTACAATTCACTTATCAAAAATAGCAGCGGCGCTGTAGCAAATCGATGCAAGATTTTGACCACAAACTTAGCAGACATGAACTGGAATGAGCACTGCCCGCCTCGCAGCAAATCAAAATCTTTCCCTTGTCATGCTCATCTAAATGAGAAAGTATTTGTTTGTATTTAACCAATAATAGCGCAATAACATGATAGGCAATGAGTTAATACCCGATGACGTGCTAGCGTATTGTTGCCTGGTATGATATTAAAGTGGTTCAAAAATGAAACTCTTCTTTTATAATTGTTGCATTTTGTGTGTTCAAATGTTTCAACATATTGCTCGTATGTCTCCCTCTTGATTAAATAGCAGCCCTATAATTATTACAAGTAGCGCTATTGCAATCTATTTTTATCAAATATTAGTGTTCGTTCCGACCAGGCGCCGCCGTTTTAAGTAATGACGTCATCCCCACCAGGAATAACCGTTCAGACAACCCCTACAAAAATGGCAACCAATTCCAAGGAATTGATACATTGGGGGTGTTTTTGATTTCCATGCCGAACGCCTATCATCATTAGTGTTGCGGTTTAGCTGGAGCCTATCATCACAAGAACATGTCTTTACAGAATGACATTTTTACATTCAAGCCTTAATCATGCCATATAGTCCTTGAGTAAAATCATGGCCTTTATGATGCAGCTTGTTAAGTAAAATAAAAAATAACATGGTGATGTGAACAGAGGTGGGTAGTAACTTGCTACATTTAGTCCCTTGAGTAACTCTTGGGATACATTTTACTTGTCAGAGTAGATTTAATGCAACATACTTTTTACTTTTACTTCAGTATTTTTGTGTAGGAGAAACGCGACTTCTACTTTGTTACATTGACTTACATTTCGTCGCTACATTTATTTATATCATATTTATTTATAATCTATTGATTACTGCTTGCAAAGAGGTATTTATTTGGCTTGTTAAAGAGACTTCTGTCACATGAATCTGTTTCACCACTAGGTTAGGATCGGATAGACTTTATTCATCCAACAATGGGGAATTTATGTGATTGCAGTGCAGATACGAAAAGGCCACAAATAATAAGGTAAAAAAAACATCAAAACAAGAGCGAAACATGAAACATAAGTGACATGACGTCATAACTCTTTATATACATCTATACTCCTTATATCATGCGCTGACATCTATGTCAGTAGAAATGTTCAACTTTCATCCATCCATCCATTTTTTACCGCTTATTCCATTTTGGGGTCGCGGGGGGCGTTGGCACCTATATCAGCTACAATCGGGCGGAAGGCGACATACACCCTGGACAAGTCGCCATTTCATCGCAGGGCCAACACAGATAGACAGACAACATTCTCACACACTAGGGCCAATTTAGTGTTGCCAATCAACCTATCCCCAGGTGCATGTCTTTGGAAGTGGGAGGAAGCCGGAGTATCCGGAGGGAACCCACGCATTCACGGGGAGGACATTTCAGTCTACAATAATTCCACTTCCAACTATAAAAAAACATGTTGCAATAAGTTGTATGTTGTTTTATGTTTTAGCTGTGCATATGCTAACATTAGCCCTCTTATAATGTCATAAATGACAAAATTGTGCATCTTTTGTAATACATACTGTAGTAGTGTCTCTCTGATAAACATGATCTACTGCAAGTACCAATAAAAATTTGCCAAATACAACAGAAGTTACTCACCAGTTAGTCGGTACTTGAGTAGTTGTTTTTTCACTGAATACATATTCTTACGCTCGTAATTATTTGGATGAATACTTTTTATTTTTACTTCCATCCATTTACTTGAGTTATATTACTCTGAAGTAACAGTACTCCTACTTGAGTAAATTGTAGGATACTCTACCCACCTGAGTGTAAATCTTTGTACCTCATCTTGCACAGCAGAAAAGCATCCATTCATTCATCCATCCATCCATTCATTTTTCTACCACATGTCAGAGAAAATCTGCCTTTCTGCTGCCCACAGAATATTTGCTGCCTCCTATTGAGAAGAAAAATACACACATAACATGACGAAAGTATTTGAAGATGTTCAAAATCTTCACATGTGTATCCAACTGAATACAACCCAATTAGTAGTAGTGATGAGTTGTCACACTCTTTTAAACAAATTTGCTCTTTCGACTCGGCTCACTAACATAAGTTAACTTTTCTTAAATACATTTCTTTATTAACTAAATAGTGCTTAAAAAATAGTTATGAAAAACTTAACTATTTGCTGTTCGACTTTTGAAAAGTTTAAATTCCGAGTGAAACCACAAAATACAAATGGAGAATATGTCAAAGAAAAAGCAAAAAAAAAGGTTTCGTAGATTTTATCTTAGAATTAATTGCATTAACATGACATCTATGCTCAAACGAAATTTCGTTAAAATGTATGACTTAAGTGTTATTTATGACAATGACAATAAAGGAATTGATTGATTGATCTAGTCTACTAAGATCTTGAAGAAGTCCATACTTCTTTTTAAACAGTGGCGATAATTCACACAAGAAATAAACAGAGAGCAAAAAAACTCTGCCACAGAACAGCATCTTTTTTTATTATCATATTTCTCTTCTATGAGAGTCTCATGAGAATTTTTTGACATGTTTTATTCGGATTCAGATTGGTTTATTTGAAATTTCCAAATGACGTATCATATTTTTACCTTTTCTTTACATGTCCAAAAAGGAGTAGGAAGAAGCTATGCTATTTTACTTCTACCCCTTTTCCATTTCATATTAATTACTAAGACATATGTTCAGTCTAGCTCCTCGCTTTGTACATATATCCAGCATTTCACACATTACAAATTAGTGAAGTCTAAATACAAGAATTTTCTTCATAACTAGGTTGTAGGTTACTAGGAGATAAATGTTTTTTTTTCCTCAAGTTCAAGATATTTACAAATATTTCTCTTGTACTTTGCAAACACTTGCAATTTGAACACCTTCCTAAAGTGGATCATATTGGTACTTTGTTTCACGTTACTTAATTCCATACTTCAATTCCACAAATCATATGCAAAATGACTTAAGTGTTGTACGTACAAACAAATGTTTTAAATTAAATTTTTCCCTTAAGGTTGTATTTCTATTTTTTTGTTGAGGAGAATTGTACATTCCTGGGTAGCAGATTAAAGTTTACTTTGTGTATTATTTTTGCTGTTTGCAAATTCACCAAATCATTGAATTTTTATATTCTTGATTTAAGAAATAAAGTGTTTGTATGTTTTCCATATCCAGCATTGTGTATGATCTTAATTGACCTGTTTTGTAACGTAATTAGTGAATGTAAGGTATTTTTGTAGTTATGTCCCCATATTTCTGCACAATAACTCTGATATAGTAAAACTAGTGAGCAGTAGAGAATAAGGAGTGATTTTTGGTTCAGAACATATTTTGCTTTATTCATGTTTCTTGCCACCTTGTTGTATGTTTTTATATAAGATTTGTAGTTGAATTTATAATCTATCATTACATCCAAAATGTATTTTACCCTTTCAATGTATTCTCCGTCTAATTGTGTTTGTGTTTGACTTTCTCTTCTACTCTTACCGAATAGCATAATAGCACATTTAGTCCGATGAAAATAATCTGTTTTTGTCAAACCATCTTTTTAATTTAATAATTTCTTCTGTTACCATTTATATTAGCTTCTGTGTGTCCCCTCCTAAAAAATTCTGTCAAGTCATCTGCAAATAATAGCAACTTTAGGTACCTTGTAACTTCACAAATGTTGATTATATGAAGACTAAACAATGTTTGTCCGAGTATTGATCGCTGGAATACTGTGCACACTATTTTTAGTTCCGTCAAGAAGCATTCACTTAGCTTTACATATGACTTCCCAGTTGTTAAGTAGCTTTTTTAGCCAGTTCAAGACTAGTCCTCTGATGCCATATCGTTCTAATGTATGTATTAAGATGTTGTGATTTTTTGTGTCAAATGCTTTTGTTAGATCTATAAATGCTGTTGCTGCACACTGTTTTCTATTCTTTGCATTAGTAATGACCTCTGTCAATTCTATTCATGCCATCGATGAAGAAATATTCGCTCTGTCATCGTAGTGATTCTCTGCGTGTTTTCCGCTTTTATTTATGAATTTGTTCAGTCTTTTGTTGAATAATTGTCGATGATTTTAGGAAATTGTGGCAGCAAAGAAATAAGTCAACATTTTTCTGCAATTTCTTTGATAACTTATTTTTATTGCTTTCATATTTATTCAATGTAAATCTGTTGAATTTTTGGATTTGCATTTCTTTACTATTTAGATTATTTCTTATTTTTTACATTGCTAAAAAAACATTAAATTAGGATTTCTGTCTATTGTGTCACTCGAGTCCTCGGTTGACCCGAGATTTGGTATCTTTTATTCTAGATTTGGTCTTATTTTTATGAAGTAGTTATTAAAGTACTTTGTTCATATTATATTTTTTTGTGTTTCCGTCTAAAAAGTGGTGAGGATAATACTTTTTAGCATTGTTTTTAATGATACTCTTCAGGATGCCCATTGTTGCTCTCATGTTGTTTTTCTTCTTATCTAATAACTGATTGTAATATTCTTTTTTTTACATGATTTTAATGTGTTTTACTTGTTCTCTGTCTCTATTGTATTATAAATGTTTTATATTATGCATTCTTCTTGTTACATGCCTTTTTTAATCCTTTAGTCATCCATGGCTTCTATTACAATATCAAGTTAGGAACTTTATCCAGTAACACAAATCCTCCCTGCAGGCTCTTTACCACGGCAAGTTCATCGACACAGGCTTCACACTTCCGTTCTACAAGCGAATGCTGGACAAAAAACCTACACTCAAAGACTTGGAGTCCATAGACCCTGAATTTTACAACTCGATCATATGGGTAAAGTAAGTATTGTATTCTTGATTTATATTTATATTTTCCACAACGTAATACAAACATTAAGTAGGCGATATCGCACATTTGGGCATCGCTCTAACACTAACTAATACAGGGCCAGTATCACTTAACACCTTTTACTTTTGACAATTTGAAAAAAATAAAATAATTCCATATGGTGATTATATTCACAATAAAAACACAGGACAGAGAAAAAAATGATCAACTAACCATTCGTACCAATTAGACAAACGGATATATAGGGGTGTTCCGATACCACTGTTTCACCTTTGATACGATACCAATATTGATCAAACAAGATGCCAGCAGAATTCATACATAGTTTTATTTTTAGTTTTGTAGCATGGAATGTTAGAAAAGGTTACATCAAGGGAAATTAGTCTAACCAAGAACAATGGCACGTATGAAAAACTTTAACCTATTTATTACTAACTGGACTGGACTTAAGCTGTTTTTAAGTTAAAATTGCAGTGGTATTTGTTTATTTTGGCATTACTCATGGTCACAATATTTCATGAAGTTACGGTCATGATGCAATAAATTGAATTATGCATGCGTGTTTGTTAGTAGATAAGTTCTAATACTTTTCTACCTGGGAGATTGTGTATGTGTAGGTAATATGCAACTGTAATTACTTGATATTTGTTTATTGTAAATAGTGTGCTGATTTAGACTAATATTGTTCAATTAATGACGCTTATTACATATGTCTGGCTCGTGTGCTAATGTTTGCTTAGCTGTTGTGTAGCTGCTAGCTTCTAGTAGCCTATAGCCCACCATGTTTACATTTTGGACATGACTAAAATACAAGTACTTTGTTTCTAATAATTTTTTCTTAAACTGGATTATATTAGTACATTGTTTATAATCCATTACACAATTTGATTCCGCAAACTAATATGCTAAAGGTTTAAAGTGTTGTACGAGCATACAAATTATACAAGTACAAATTTTCTTTAAGGTTATATTTCTCCTCTTTTGTTGAGAATAATTTGTGTATATTCTTGGGTAGCAGGTTATAGTTTGCTTTGTGCACAATTTTAGCTGTTTAAAAAAATTATCATCTTAATTTAATCTTTCTGATTCAGTAAATAAATAAATAAAAAGATTGAATGTACTCTAAAACTGACATTATGTATCATGATAACTGATCTTTTTTGTAGCACAGCTTGTGAATGAAGCATACTTTTTAGTTGTTTTTTACACAATAACTCACATATGGTAAAACTTGCAGCCTGTTTCGAAAATGGAATACATTCATTTTTGTCCTCAAAATTCAACAATACCCAATGACAATGTGAAAAGTTTTATTTTGGGGCATATTTTTTAAAAGCAAACATTCACGTGTACATATGTATTCAACGCATTTGCTCAATACGTTGTTGATTAACCTTTGGCAGCAATTACAGTCTTAAGTCTCAATTTAAAAGCAAAAATTCACATATACATATGTATTCAACGCATTTGCTCAATACTTTGTTGATGAACCTTTGGCAGCAATTACAGTCTTAAGTCTCAATTTAAAAGCAAAAATTCACATGTACATATGTATTCAACGCATTTGCTCAATCCTTTGTTGATCAACCTTTGGCAGCAATTACAGTCTTAAGTCTCAAGTTCTAAATACGATGCCACAAGCTTGGCACATCAATCTTTGGGCAGTTCCCCCCCATTCCTCTTTGCAGCACATTTCAAGCTCCATCAGGTTGGATAAGAAGCGTTGGTTTTCATCCAGGATGTCTCTGTACCTTGCTGTATTTATTTTCTACTGTACCGTGACTATTGTCCCAGTACCTGCCACTGAAAAACATCGCCACAGTATGATGATACCATCACCATGAAGAGATGGTATTTGCCTGGTGATGAGCATTGCTTGGTTTCCTCCAAACATGATGCCTGGCATTCATGCCAACAAGTTTTCTTTGTCCCATCATACCAGAGAAATGTGTTTGTCATGGTCGTTTTGCTAAGAATTTGCTTTCGTCTAGCCACCATACCAAAGAGGCCTGATTGGTGGATTGCTACAGAGATGATTGTCCTTCTGGAAGTTTCTCCTCTCTCCACAGAGGAATGTTGTAGCTCTGAGCTGAATGCAGCAACATGGAGAGACATCCTGGGTAAAAACCAACGCTTCTCATCCAACTTGATGGAGCTTGAGAGGTGCTGCTCAGAGGAATGGGCAAAACTGTCTTAACGATAGGTGTCCTAAGCTTGTGGCATTACATTCAAAAACACTTGCTGCCAAAGGTGCATCAACAAAGTATTGAGCATGGTCTGTGTATACTTATGTACATGTTTTTTTGTTTGTTTGTTTTTTTTTTAAATATATTTGCCACAACAACAACAAACTTTTTCACATTGTCATGGGGTATTGTCTGTCGATTTTTGAGGACAAAAATACATTTATTCCACTTTGGAATAAGGTTGTAACATGACAAATTGTAGAAAAAGTGAAGCGCTGTGAATACTTTTCGGATGCATCGTATAGGAAGAATACAGTGGGGCAAAAAGTATTTAGTCAGCCACCGATTGTGCAAGTTTTCCCACTTAAAATGATGACAGAGGTCTGTAATTTTCATCATAGGTACACTGCAACTGTGAGAGACAGAATGTGAAAAAAAATCGAGGAATTCACATTGTAGGAATTTTAAAGAATTTATTTGTAAACTATGGTGGAAAATAAGTATTTGGTCAACCATTCAAAGCTCTCCCTGATGGAAGGAGGTTTTGGCTCAAAATCTAACGATACACGGCCCCATTCATTCTTTCCTTAACACGGATCAATCGTCCTGTCCCCTTAGCAGAAAAAAAGCCCCAAAGCATGATGTCCCCCCCTCCATGCTTCACAGTAGGTTTGGTGTTCTTGGGATGCAACTCAGTATTCTTCTTCCTCCAAACACAACGAGTTGAGTTTATACCAAAAAGTTCTATTTTGGTTTCATCCGACCACATGACATTCTCCCATGTGCTCTCTGGCAAACTTCAGACGGGCCTGGACATGCACTGGCCTAAGCAGGGGGACACGTCTGGGACTGCAGGATTTGGTTCCCTGTCGGCGTAGTGTGTTACTGATGGTAACATTTGTTACTTTGGTCACAGCTCTCTGCAGGTCATTCACCAGGTCCCCCTGTTTGGTACAGTTGATTTTTGCACACCAAGCTGGTTGCCTACTGTAGATTCACTCTTCCCAGTCTGGTGCAGGTCTACAATTATTTTCCTGGTGTCCTTCGACAGCTCTTTGGTCTTGGCCATAGTGGAGTTCGGAGTCTGACTGTTTGAGGCTGTGGACAGGTGTTTTTTATACAGATAACGAGTTCAAACAAGTGCCATTAATACAGGTAACAAGTTGAGGACAGAAGAGCTTCTTAAAGAAGAAGTTACAGGTCTGTGAGAGCCAGAGATTTTCCTTGTTTGAAGTGACCAAATACTTATTTTCCACCATAATTTACAAATAAATTCTTTAAAATTCCTACAACGTGAATTCCTGGATTTTTTCACAGTCTGTCTCTCACAGTTGAAGTGTACCTATGATGAAAATTACAGACCCTTGTCATCATTTTAAGTGGGAGAACATGCACAATCGGTGGCTGACTAAATACTTTTTTGCCCAACTTTATGTGGGACTGTTTGTTTATTGTCCTCCATTATCTATCACTGTTAAGTATTCCTGTTTTGTACTTACCTGTATTTGTGCGTAGTCAGCCTTGTGGCTCCACTTCAGCTGTCCATTTTGGTTTAGCTCCTTTTTCTTTTTGTGTATGATTCTTTCAGATGAAATATGATACTTTTAATGCAGAGAGTTGTTCATGAAATAATTGCTGTTGTTTGCCAGTTTGAAGAGGCCAACAACAGGGATATTTATCAATGCGTCCCTTTGTCCAGAGAGAACAGTTTGGAGGAATGTGGGGTGGAGCTGTATTTTGCACAGGACATGGAGCTCCTGGGCAAGGTCTCCACTCACCAGCTGAAGGATGATGGAGAGAACATTCTTGTCAATGAGGAAAACAAGGAGGAGTACATCAGGTGAAGCAACTTCTGCTGAGTTAGCTTTGAGAGCAAAACACGCAGTGAAACATGTGATGTTTGTCTTGTTAACAGCTTGCTGACAGACTGGAGGTTCACACGTGGAGTGGAGGAACAAACCAAAGCTTTCCTGGACGGCTTTAATGAGGTCGTTCCTCTAGAGTGGCTGCGCTACTTTGACGAGAAGGAGCTGGAGGTGACGCATAAAAATGCTGCTACATTAGTTCTCTAATCATTACTAACTCACATTTACACAAGTACTTAGGTACCTACGGAAGTAATTACATACACAAGTACCCACAGAAGTTCATACTCAAGTACATAGTTATGTACACAAGTATATACAAAAGTACATACACAAGGATCGACTTAAGCATACAAGTACCTATGTAAGTACCTACATAAACAAATAAGTACCTGTTAGAATATAACATTTACTTACATAAGTATGTAAATACCTGCATAAGTACACATGTACTTTTTTTTTTTTACTATTTATACTACCATATTGTATATGCACCTTAGGAGGAGCTGCTCCAATTTCGTTGTTCTTTGAACCTGTTCATTGCAATAATGACAATAAAACTCTATTCTATGTATCCATCCATCCATCCATCATCTTCCGCTTATCCGAGGTCGGGTCGCGGGGGCAGCAGCCTAAGCAGGGAAGCCCAGACTTCCCTATCTCCAGCCACTTCGTCTAGCTCTTCCCGGGGGATCCCGAGGCGTTCCCAGGCCAGCCGGGAGACATAGTCTTTCCAACGTGTCCTGGGTCTTCCCCGTGGCCTCCTACCAGCTGGACGTGCCCTAAACACATCCCTAGGGAGGCGTTCGGGTGGCATCCTGACCAGATGCCCGAACCACCTCATCTGGCTCCTCTCGATGTGGAGGAGTACCTGAATAAAAATACAAATTCTTACACACGTACTTCCATAAGTATCTTAAGTACCTACATAAATACATACATACCTACAAAAGTATATAAATACTTACGTACCTACATAAATAAGTACTTGTATAAGCACTTAGGTACCTATATACTTGCTTCTTCTCACACTTACAGTAGTTTCAAGCTGAGTGTGTCAGATGTACAACAATTACAAAAATCATTTCATACACAATAATTAAAACATAAATAATTACATAACTAATCATATGTACATGCAATTAGACAAAGATCCCGCACGTTTCAAAGAAGAACAGGTTTCCTTGAGTGCATGAATTGATGAGCTGATTATTTTATTCATTGATTTTTTGTTGTTGTTGTTATTGTCTGATCATATAATTCATTACCTCTTTTGTGTAATCAGCTGATGCTGTGTGGGATGCAGGAGATAGATTTGGTCGACTGGCAGAAAAACACAATCTACCGACACTACACCAAAAACACCAAACAGATCCACTGGTTCTGGCAGGTGTGTTGAGTGACAAAGCCAATGAACAATGTGATAAATGTGTATTGATTGATTGATTGTGTTCTTCTAGGTGGTGAAGGAAATGGATAACGAGAAGAGAATCCGTCTTCTTCAGTTTGTCACAGGAACTTGTCGTCTGCCTGTCGGAGGCTTCTCTGAACTTATCGGTACACCTTATTTGTCAACAATGCAAAGCTACTCTGTTGTAAAGTTGCAACTCATTTGTTGCAGAAAGTCAATGATTTTGTTATAGTTATTGTGACACAATGTGATCCTCCAGTTAAATTAAGACTGCATGTGTACAGCATGTCTGTGTAGGTGTGTGTGGTAGCAGGGGATTGCTTGTGCTGCTAAAACTGACACACATTCTTGGTAGGCGGCAACAACACCTTGCATATTGTCAGGGAATAGCATGCTTTATTAGTAATAGTAGTATTGTTTATTGACGTATAGAAAATGGTGAATGATTCGAGTGATGTTGTTTACAGGAAGTAATGGTCCTCAGAAGTTCTGCATTGACAAAGTGGGAAAAGAAACTTGGCTTCCAAGAAGTCACACATGGTAAACAAAACTTTCTTAAAACTCTTTCATAAAAAACACAATATTTCCGTGAGAAGCTGGACAAAGTGGCTGGCGGGGAGGGATACTAAATTAAAAAAATATGGAATCAGGGAGCTGGTTTTGAACTGGGTAAGAAGCTACAATGTCAACAGAGCTAAAGATATGTACCCCAGGGATCAATTACTGGGACCAAAGTGTCAATTTTTATACAAAAGTTACAAAGGACTTATTTGATGACACAACAACGTTCTGTTCTGGAGACAACACACAGGAGCTAATACAATTAATAAATTAATTACCAAATTAAAAAGATGGTTTGACAATATGGCAGCACAGTAGAAGAGGGGTTAGTGCGTCTGCCTTACAATACGAAGGTCCTGCGTAGTCCTGGGTTCAATCCCCGTGATCTTTCTGTGTGGAGTTTGCATGTTCTCCCCGTGACTGCGTGGGTTCCCTCCGGGTACTCCAGCTTCCTCCCACTTCCAAAGACATGCACCTGGGGATAGGTGGATTGGCAACACTAAATTCACCCTAGGGTGTGAATGTTGTCTGTCCATCTGTGTTGGCCCTGCGATGAGGTGGGGACTTGTCCAAGGTGTACCTCACCTTCCGCCCGATTGTAGCTGAGATGCACCAGCGCCCCCCCGCGACCCTAAAGGGAATAAGCGGTAGTAAATGGATGGATGGATCGGTATTTCAAAAGCACACTTCATTAACTAACCGTGTTACAAAAAAGATCAGTCAGAATAATACATAATGTTGTCTATAGAGAACATACACACCCTTATTTTTTTGAATCCAAAATATTGAAATTCAATGATTTGATGCATTTGCAAACAGCTAAAATTATGTACAAAGCAAACTTTAATTTGCTACCCAAGAGTGTCTAATCATTCCTCTCAATAAAAGAGGAGAAATATACTGTAACATTAGAGAAAAATCTTAAAACATATGTATGCATGTACAACAAATAAGACCTTTAGCATATCAGTATGTGAAATTAAATTATGGAATGGATTAAGCAAATAAGTCAAACAATGTACTAACTTGAGGCAGTTTATAAGTTTGTTCAAAATCAAAAAGTGTTTACAAAGTATAAGAAAGAGGAACAATGATACTTATTGAAAATAAGATATTGTTCATCCCTTTAAGTGAATCGTAACTGACTACTACATATGAAAATGACTGTTGTTAGAAATCATGGATGTAATTGTGCTACAAATTGAAAACAGGACGTGAACATTTGTGGAAGTAACTGATTAAGAGTGTGGTGGAGGGTCCGAAGCTTAAACAGCAAACAAAGTGAATTTAGTACAAATGTTTATATACCTATAATCAAAAAGTACAAAGTTGGATTGAATTTCCCATGCAGACAGACAACGTCCTCCAGAGGCGTTGGATGAATCGAGAATCATGCGAATCACACACAGTATTGGTCTACTAGCCATTTATATTTTTTCCTCATGTATCAAGGTCCCGTAGTTTTGAACCTGTTTGTTCTGCAACATCCTTGGATCCCTTAGTCATAATAGACAATCAAAACATTTTGTAGAATATTCAGACCGACCACAAATTAAATTTTAACCCTCATATGCTCTTCCAGTGGTTCAGAATAGAAAAAAAGAAACGAGCAGACATTCTTAAGGCTTTTTGACAGACTTTCTTTTTCGGACTTCGACAGACACCAAATATGGTCCAAAAGGTCAGAAATTCCACTTCAAGAGCAAGGCGGGTAGGATGAAAATATGTGTTGCTTTTTCCTACTGGTTTTCGGGCATGTAAAGAGAAATGAAAAATATGTGATGTGTTATGTTAAAACTGCATACATGGTCGAAATGTACCGCAACTAACTAACCAACATATTTAATGTAGAATAGTTCTTTAGATTTCAATGTAAATTATTTATTTTTGATTTAATACTTTTTTGTAAAAGATTCTCCAGATTTTAATGTAAAATCTGTTTTTAGCTCCTCTCTGAGTTGCCATCGTGGTAGAGGAGTTTGCGTGTCCCAATGATCATAGGAGCTATGGTTTCTGGGGGCTTTATTCCCTCTGATAGGGTCTCCCAAGACAAACTGGTCCTAGGTGAGGGATCAGACAAAGAGCAGCTCAAAGACCTCCATGAAAAATAAAAACGAAGGACCCAGATTTCCCTCGCCCGAACGCGGGCCACCAAGGCCCCCTTCTTGAGCCAGGCCCGGAGGTGGGGCACAATGGCGAGCGCCTGTTCCCATGAGGTCCGAAGAAGCAACATGGGTCCCGCATCCAATGGGCTCACCACCCATGGCAGGGGCCATAGATGTCGGATGAAATGTGAGCTGGGCGGCAGCCGAAGGCAGGGCACTTGGCGGTCCAATCCTCGGTGACATATGCTATCTCTTGGAACGTGGAACGTTACCTTGCTCGGGGAGAAAGAGCCTGATTTAGTGCGCCAGGCGGAGAAGTTCTGGCTAGATATAGTCGGACTCACTTCGACGCACAGCAAGGGCTCTAGAACCAGTTATCTCGAGAGGAGCTGGACCCTCTTCCACTCTGGCGTTGCCAGCAATGAGAGGCGACGGTGAGGGGAGTTGGCAATTCTTTGAACATGTCACGAGGGAGGTGCTGGACATAAAGTCCGAGAGTACGATGTTCTATACCTCTATTGTCGAGGCGGCCGATTGGAGCCGTGGCAGCAAGGTGGTTGGTCCCTGTCGTGGCGGGAATCCTGAACCCGCTTGTGGACACCAGCGGTGAGGGATGCCGTCAAGTTTAAGAAAGAGTCGTATCGTGTTTTTTTGGCTCATAGGACTCCGGAGGCAGCATACAAGTACCGACAGGCCAAGCGGTGTGCGGTTTCAGCAGTCGCGGAGGCAGAAACTCAGACATGGGAGGAGTTCGAGGAAGCCATGGAAAATTACTTTAAGACTGCTTCGAAGCGATTCTGGACCAACATCCGCCGCCTCAGGAAAAGGAAGCAGTGCAATGTCAACACCGTGTTTTGTGGGGATAGTGTTCTGCTGACCTCGACTGCGGATGTTGTGAATCGGTGAAGGGAATACTTTGAAGACCTCCTCAACCCTACCAACACGTCTTCTTATGAAGAAGCAGTGCCTGGGGAATCTGTGGTGGGCTCTCCTATTTCTGGGGCTGAGTTTGCCGAGGTAGTTAAAAAGCTCCTCGGTGGCAAGGCCCCGGGGGTGGATGAGATCCGCCCGGAGTTCCTTAAGGCTCTGGATGCTGTGTGGCTGTCTGGGTTAACAAGACTCTGCAACATCGCGTGAACATCGGGGGCGATACCTCTGGATTGGCGGACCGGAGTGGTAATTCCTCTTTTTAAGAAGGGGAACCGGATAGTGTGTTCCAACTATCGTGGGATCACACTTCTCAGCCTTCCCGGTAAGGTCTATTCAGGTGTACTGGAGAGGAGGCTACGCCGGATAGTCGAACCTCGGATTCAGGGGGAACAATGTTGTTTTTGTTCTGGTCGTGGAACTGTGGACCAGCTCTATACTCTCGGCGTGGTCCTTGAGGGTGCATGGGAGTTTGCCCAACCAGTCTACATGTGCTTTGTGGACTTGGAGAAGGCATTCGACCATGTACCCCGGGAAGTCCTGTGGAGAGTGCTCAGAGATATGGGGTAACGGTCTGTCTGATTGTGGCGGTCCGTTCCCTGTATGATCAGTGACAGAGCTTGGTCCCAATTGCTGGCAGTAGGTCGTACCGGTTTCCAGTGAGGGTTGGACTCCGCCAAGGCTGCCCTTTGTCACCGATTCTGTTCATAACTTTTATGGACAGAATTTCTAGGCGCAGTCAGGGCGTTGAGGGTATCTGGTTTGGTAACTGCAGGATTAGGTCTCTGCTTTTTGCAGATGATGTGGTCTTTCATCTGGCCAAGAGCTTGAGCTCTCACTAGATAGGTTTGCAGCAGAGTGTGAAGCGACTGGAATGAGAATCAGCACCTCCAAGTCTGAGTCCATGGTTCTCGCCCGGAAAAGGGTGGAGTGCAATTTCCGGGTTGGGAAGGAGATCTTGCCCCAAAAGGAATTCAAGTACCTTGGAGTCTTGTTCACAAGTGAGTGAGGAGTTGATCGTGAGATAAACAGACGGTTCGGTGCGGCTTTGTGGTAAAGAAGGAACTGGGCCGGAAGGCAAAGTTCTCAATTTACCGTTTGATCTTTGTTCCCAACCTCACCTATGGTCGTGAGCTTTGCGTTATGACCGAAAGGACAAAATCACGGGTACAAGTGGCCGAAATGAGCTTCCTCCACCGAGTGGCAGGGCTCTCCATTAGAGATAGGGTTAGAAGCTCTGTCATCAGGGAGGAGCTCAAAGTAAAGCCGCTGCTCCTCCACATCGAGAGGAGTAAGATGAGGTGGTTCAGGCATATGGTCAGGATGCCACCCGAACGCCTCCCTAGGGAGGGGTTTAGGGCATGCCCGACCGGTTGGAGGCCACAGGGAAGACCCAGGACACGTTGGGAAGACTGTCTCCTGGCTGGCCTGGGAACACTTCGGGATCCCCCGGGAAGAGCTGGACGAAGTGGCTGGGGAGAGGGAAGTCTGGGCTTCCCTTCTTAGGCTATTGCCCCCCTCGACCCAACCTCTGATAAGTGGAAGAAGATTGGTGGATGGATCTGTTTTTAGATTTCAATATAGATTTTTTTTTTTTTACATTTTAATGTAGAAGATTTCACTATATTTTAACATATTAAGATTTATTTTAGATTTTAATGGAAAATATTTCTTTAGGCCAATGATGTAGAATGTATATTTTTTTTCGATTGCAATGCCTTTATATTTTAATGTAAAGTTCTTTATAATTTAACATATTTAATGTTTAATGTGTAGAAGTGTGTGTATCATGTTTTGTTGCTAAAATTATTTGTGTTTGTTTTTCCTTTCAAAGCTTTAATCGCCTTGATCTTCCGCCTTACAGAAGTGTGGAGCAGCTGCGAGAGAAACTCATGTTTGCTATCGAGGAGACTGAAGGATTCGGTCAGGAGTAAATGTGCAACACAAAATCTTATTATTTCTTCAAAACATGCTAATAAATCATGTCAGCTTTCACCATCAGGACCTGCAGGATGGAAAAAACAACATTATTTTATGAATATTGTACATACATTGTGTATTTTGTGGCTCGCACACTATATATACAGTATATTTACATTTCCAGCGACTACGACATGCCTTAGTACCTCCCTTTTCATTAGTAATGACTTACAAAAGTCAAAAGAAAACCAAATTGTATGAAAACTGAAGCAATTTTTCCATAATAAACAATGTAAATACAATTAACGTGTCCCTGACATCAAAAATATGAACACAAAATACATTTAATAGAGAATTATGCTTTTAGATGCATAAAACAATGTGAAATACATTATCAATGAATAAAATGTAAAAATTAACATTTAACATCAATTAATATTTTTGGTGTAGACCAGGGTTGTGCAAACGATAGCCCACTGACGCCTTCAGTGTGGCACTTATGATGTTAAGAGTTTGATATTCAGGAATCTTACCCACAGGGAGGCTGCATCCATTTTATTAGTTTGATCATTCTGAATGTCACCAACTGTTGGACAACATGAGTAATTTAGGTCTATGATATTAAAGTGTACTCTAAATAATTGTAAAGGTTCTCAATCATCCAGGTGATTGTCATCTCAGGGCGTTCAATCGCGAACAATTCAACGCCCCAAGATGAAATATAGATTTTTCTGTGTGCAGCATCCCGTTGTGTGACCCCCAAACTACATTACCCAGTCATGGTGAAAAAAAAAAATAAAAAAATCCAACACACATTTTAAACAGACATTGTCACACACAACACAACCTGCTCACTGACTTGGTGAACATTATGAAAATTATAAAAAATGTTCATGTGCCATAAAAAAATATAAATTACACCAATTTAAATACAAAACCCAAAACCAGTGAAGTCGGCACATGGTGTAAATCGTAAATAAAAACAGAATACTATGATTTGCAAATCCTTTTCAACTTATTTTCATTTGAATGGACTGCAGAGACAAGATACTTAATGTTCAAACTGGTGCACTTTGTTATTTTTTGCAAATATTAGCTCATTTGGAAATTGATGCCTGGAACATGTTTCAAAAAAGCTGACACAAGTAGCAAAAAAGACTGAGAAAGTTGAGGAATGCCCATCAAACACTTATTTGGAACATCCCACAAGTGAACAGGCTAATTGGGAACAGGTGGGTGCCATGATTTGGTATAAAGCAGTTTCCACGAAATGCTCAGTCATTCACAAACAAGGATGGGGTGAGGGTCACCACTTTGTAAAAAAAAATGCGTGTGTAAATTGTCCAACACTTTAAGAAATACATTTCTCAACCAGCTATTGCAAGGAATTTAGGGATTTCCCCATCTATGGCAGGGGTCACCAACATTTTTGAAACCAAGAGCTACTTCTTGGGTGCTGATTAATGCGAAGGGCTACCAGTTTGATACACACTTAAATAAATTGCCAGAAATAGCCAATTTGCTCAATTTACCTTTAATAAATAAATCTATATGTATATATAAAAAAATGGGTATTTCTGTCTGTCATTCCGTCGTACATTTTTTTTCCTTTTACTGAAGGTTTTTTGTAGAGAATAAATTATGAAAAACACACTTAATTGAACGGTTTAAAAGAGGAGAAAACTGAAAAAAAAAGGAAAATTAAATTTTGAAACATAGTTTATCTTCAATTTCGACTCCCTAAAATTCAAAATTCAACCGAAAAAATGAAGAGAAAAACTAGCTAATTCAAATCTTTTTGAAAAAATTATTTATGTAACATTAGTAATTTTTCCTGATTAAGCTTAATTTTAGAATGTTGATGACATGTTTTAAATAAGTTAAAATCTAATCTGCACTTTGTTAGAATATATAAAACATTGGTCCAAGCTATATTTCTAACAAAAAAAATCATTATTTCTTCTAGATTTTTTAGAAATAAAATTTTAAAAGAAATTCAAAAGACTTTGAAATAAGATTTAAATTTGATTCTACAGATTTTCTAGATTTGCCAGAATAATTTTTTTGAATTTTAATCATCAGTTTGAAGAAATATTTCACAAATATTCTTTGTTAAAAAGCAGAAGCTAAAATGAAGAATTAAATAAAAATGTATGTATTATTCTTTACAATAAAAAAAAAAATACTTGAACATTGATTTAAATTGTCAGGAAAGAAGAGGAAGGAATGTAAAAGGTATATGTGTTTAAAAATCCTAAAATCATTTTTAAGGTTGTATTTTTTCTCTAAAATTGTCTTTCTGAAAGTTATAAGAAGCAAAGTAAAAAAATTAATGAATTTATTTAAACAAGTGACGACCAAGTCTTTAAAATATTTTCTTGGATTTTGAAATTCTATTTGAGTTTTGTCTCTCTTAGAATTAAAAATGTCGAGCAAAGCGAGACCAGCTTGCTAGTAAATAAAGTTTAAAAAATATAGGCAGCTCACTTTTAGAACAAGCCAGCGGGCGACTCGTCTGGTCCGTACGGGCGACCTGGTGCCCGTGGGCACCGCGTTGGTGACCCCTGATCCATGGTCTGTAATATCAAAAGGTTCAGAGAGTCCAGAGAAACCACTGTATGTAAGTAGCAAGGCTGAAAACTAACATTGAATGCCTGTGACCTTCGATCCCTCAGGCGGTACTGAAACAAAAAGTGACATCAGTGTGTAAAGGATATCACCACAGAGGCTCAGGAACACTTCAGAAAACAACTGTCAGTAACTACAGTTAGTCGCTACATCTGTAAGTGCAAGTTAAAACTCTACTATGCAAAGCCAAAACCTTTATTAACAAAACGCAGAAACGCCACCGGCTTCGCGGGGCTCCCGACTTCATTTAAGATGGACGGATGGAAAGTGGAAGAGTGTTCTGTGGTTTGAAGAGTCCACATTTCAAATTGTTTTTGTAAACTGGATGTTGTGTCCTCCGGACCGAAAAGGAAAAGAACAGTCCGGACTGTTATAGGCACAAAGTTCAAAAGCCAGCATCTGTGATCATATGGGGGTGTAATAGTACCCAAGGCATGGGTAACTTACACATCCGTGAAAGCACCATTAATAGTTAAAGGTACATACAGGTTTTGGAGCATGATATATTGCCATCCAAGCATCATCTTTTTGATGGACGCCCCTGCTTATTTCAGCAAGTCATTCCAAGTCACGTTCTGCACATGTTACAACAGTGTGGCTTCATAGTAAAAGAGTGTGGGTACTAGACTGACCTGCCTGTAGTCCAGATCT
Source organism: Nerophis ophidion (assembly GCF_033978795.1). NCBI lineage: Eukaryota > Metazoa > Chordata > Actinopteri > Syngnathiformes > Syngnathidae > Nerophis > Nerophis ophidion. The sequence continues at coordinate 16,317,678 of NC_084624.1, read as the reverse complement.
GTCTCCAATATGAAAATGCTGGGCATTATGAAGCGTCAAATACTGCAACGGAGACCCCGAACTGTTGAACAACTTAAGCTGTCATAAATGGGAAAGAATTCCACCTGAAAAACTTCAAAAATTGGTCTCCTCAGTACTCAAACGTTTACCGTGTGTTGTTAAAAAGAAAGGCCATGTAACACTGGTAAAAATTCCCCTGTGCCAACTTTTTTGCAATGTGTTGCTGCCGCTAAATTCTAAGTTAATGATTATTTGCAAAATGAGAAAAAAGTTTCTCAGTTCGAACGCTAAATATCTTGTCTTTGCAGTCTATTCAATTGAATATAAAATGAAAAGGATTTGCTTATCATTGTATTCTGTTTTTATTAAAAATGTACACAACGTGCCATCTTCACTGCCATCTTTGTCACTGCCGTTGTGTCCTTAGGCAACACACTTTGCCCACCTGCTCCCAGTGCCACCCTCACAAAAAGTAACTTAGATATTGGGTTTCACAATGCAAAGCACTTTGAATCAGTAAAGAAAAGCGTTGTATAAATATAATTCACTTCACTAGTTTTGGGGGTTAAACATTACAAAGCATGATGGAAAAAATGCATAACTCTCCACACAATTTCTGATTAACTATAAAACTTTAAGAAGGTTGTCGTGGAAGTAAACAAGGTAGAGGTCAAACTTTCACATACCGTATTTTTCTGACCATAGGGCTCACCGGATTATAAGGTGCACCGCCGATCAGCAGGGCTTTTCAGGTCTATTTTCAAAAGGCGCATTGGGTTATAAGGTTTAAGTACCAATGTTTGTCACACACTAGGTGTGGTGAAATTATTCTCTGCATTTGATCCATCACTCTTGATCACCCCTTGTGAGGTGAGGGGGAGCTAGTGGGCAGTAGCGGTGCCCGCGCCCGGGAATTATTTTTGGTGATTTAACTCCCTATTCCAACCTTCGATGCTGAGTACCAAGCAGGGAGGTAACTGGTCCCATTTTTATAGTCTTTGGTATGACTCGGCCAGGGTTTGACCTCACGATCTACCGATCTCAGGGCGGACACTCTAACCACTAGGCCACTGAGTAAAGGAGTCGTATGAGTTCTTTTCTGTATTGAAAACACTTCCTTGTGGTCTGCATACCATGTAATGATGGTTCTTTGGTCAACATGTTGCGTAGATTATGTTTTACAGATCATCTTCAAGTTGTTTCCTGACAGTCGCTTCAGAATGCGCCGTTTTGTGAGCAGTCTTATTTACACGGCTCACCTTCGGCAGCGTCTTCTCCCCGTTATCTTTGTTGTACTTGTGTAGCATGCAAGGACGGGAGTGGAAGAAGTGTCAAAAGATGGAGGTAACTGTATAATGACATTCAGAATTTACTTAATTAAATCAACAACGGGACAGAATCTCCTCATCCGTGGCTCACTAGTGCGATAACATCGCCGGAAACGTGTCCCGTGAACAACCTTCTGACCAGTACTCTCTAATAACTAAAGTTCCATGGGTGAATTATGTAAACCCACCTTCCATAGCGAGTCTACTGACAGATATAAGTTAAAACTTTATACTACTTTATATTAGAAATGACAACAGCGGAGGATGAATGTCCCATAACAAGAAGATAGAGAAAAAGAAGCTCGACTCCTGCGTCTCCACGGACTACAATGGTGGACACGCGTACATTTTGAGGATTCATGCAGATCCCAAATACACAGCAGAAGGTAAGAAAAGTTGATTTTGCATAATTTTGCAAAACAAAACGACAGATAATATTTCTGCAAATAGGTGCCATTTTGCGGTCCACAGACTATAATAAAACATGTATTTTGAAGCAGAGTATGTCTGACTAAGGTCTCCGTAATGCTCTGACAATCCGTAAAGCGGTACGGCTTCATAGCTTACCGAAGTCGTACTAAAACATTGTCACAGATTTTTGAGCGCCGTGGGTAATGTTCTATGTTTTCAAATCAAGAAGTTTTGGTGTTGTTTACGGGTGTCGTCTTGCACTCTAGGCATATCTCATGTGTGACTGCCATCTACTGTTCACATGATACACTATGTACCAAATAAAATAGTTTTGAGTTTGGTAAGCACAACCTAAATGATTCCATACAAGGCGCGCTGTCCATTTTTGAGAAAATTAAAGGATTATAAGTGTACCTTGTAGTCCGAAAAATACGGTACACTTAATATCTATTATATTAATATAATATGGACACACACGTACAAGTTGTGCTTATAAGTTTGCATACCCAGGGAGAATTTATGATTTCATCACAGGGCCAACACAGATAGACAGACACCATTCACACATTAGGGACCGTTTAATGTTGCCAATCAACCTATCCCCAGGTGCATGTCTTTGGGTGTGGGAAAAAGCCGCAGTACCTGGACGGAACTCTAGCAGTCACGGGGAGAACATGCAAACTCCACAAAGAAAGCTCCCGAACCCAGGACCTTTTGTAATGTGATGCCTCACATTACTCAATTAATCAATTATTTATATAGCCCTAAATCATTAGTGTCTCAAAGGGTTGCAAAAACCACAACGACATCTTCGGTAGAGCCCACATAAGGGCTAGGAAAACTCACACCCAGTGGGAACCAAAAGCAATGGATGTCGAACGGGTCTAACATGATAATGTGAAAGTTCAATCCATAGTGGATCCAACACAACCGTGTAGTCCAATCCAAAGTGGATCCAACACAGCAGAGAGAGTCCCGTCCACAGTGGAGCCAGCAGGAAACCACCCTAAGTGGAGGCCGATGAGCAGCGCAGAGATTTCCCAGTCGATACACAGCCGAACGGTCCATCCTGGGTCCCGGCTCTGGACAGCCAGCACTTCATCCATGACCACCAGACCGGACCGGAGAAAAAGAAAAGAAAAGGCAGATCAACTGGCCTAATAAGGGGGTCTATTTAAAGGCTAGAGTATACAAATGAGTTCTAAGGTGAGACTTAAATGCTTCTACTGAGGTAGCATCTCGAACTGTTACCGGGAGGGCATTCCAGAGTACTGGATCCCGAACGGAAAACGCTCTATAGCCCGCAGAATTTTTTATGGCTCTGGGAATCACTAATAAGCCGGAGTCCTTTGAACACAGATTTCTAGCCGGGACAATCGGCAAGATAGGCTAACCCCTGTTCCACCGTGCTGACCCTGCTGTTCTTAAATCCAAGGTTTTCTTTTTTCTAGTATTGGTGCAAAGTGTTGATGAAGCTGGCGACATCGATCATACTGACATTAAGAGTAGCATTTTTTTTCCCAAGATGTCGACTTGTCCAGAGTGTGCCCCACCTTCCGCCTGAGTGCGGCTATGATAGGCTCCAGCATTGCCCCTGAGACCCCCAAGGGAGAAGCAGTGAAAATGGATAGATGGATGGGTGCCACTTTAGGGGGTCTATTTAAAGGCTAGAGTATACAAATGAGTTCTAAGGTGAGACTTAAATGCTTCTACTGAGGTAGCATCTTGAACTGCTACGTTCATCCTATCTTCACTATGTGAAGATAGGATGAACGAAACGACAATGACGAAATGATCATGCTTTACTTTGAGTCACTAGAGAAAAGCGCTGTATAAATATAATTCACTTCACATGTATAAGATAATAGCTTTAATATAGAGGCAACTTGTTGTTCCCCTCTACTGGTGCTTTTAAAAGGGTAATACTAACTTTTGGGACTTTTACTGTAGTCATTATGAAATTTCATTGTACTTGTGCAATGACAATAAAGATCTATCCCGGTGGTGTCAAACTCAAATACAGAGCGGGCCAAAATTTAAAACTGAACAAAGCCGTGATTTTTTCCACACCAAGCTGCTTGCCTATTGTAGATTCACTCTTCCCAGTCTGGTGCAGGTCTACAATTCTTTTCCTGGTGTCCTTCGACAGCTCTTTGGTCTTGGCCATAGTGGAGTTTGGAGTCTGACTGTTTGAAGCTGTGGACAGGTGTCTTTTATACAGATAACGAGTTCAAACAGGTTCCATTAATACAGGTAACGAGTGGAGGACAGAAGAGCTTCTACATTCTTTAAAATTCCTACAATGTGAATTCCTGGATTTTTTTTTCACATTCTGTCTCTCACAGTTGAAATGTACCTATGATGAAAATTACAGACCTCTGTCATCCTTTAAAGTGGGAGAACTTGCACAATCGGTGGCTGACTAAATACTTTTTTGCCCCACTGTATATCAAAATCAAGTACCTAGTGTATTTTTTAAAACATTTTTGTGAAGCAATAATAAATTAATTTTTTTTTAAACAAATAAATACATCAAAACACTTGATAAACATGCACAAATAAATAACAGTTAGCTTCTAAACAAGAAATAGGTTTAATCACATCAACATAATTGGACTAACAACAGTTCTTAAAATGTCATTAATACCACAGAAAAGGCAAACTGTCATTTTTCGGATATATTTTTGGCAGGGAATCACATTTTGGCACAACACCGGCCCTTGCTTACCAAAACTAACAGAACGTAAAAGCGCGCCATCTACTGTATGTTAGACTGACCATACGTCCTCTTTTCTCCGGACATGTCCTCTTTGGCGGGACTGTCCGTGGTGTCCGGGCGGGGTTTCTTAAATGCCTCAAATGACCGGCGTTTTTGTGTCAAGTTTGCATGTATATTCAATGTACCTACAGGGTTAAGTGGAGTTAAAATCAAAACAAATTGTGAAGATGTGCGCACGCATCAACATTCATGAGGTAGGGGCAGACATAAAAGAGCGAGAGACAGAGGTAGTTAATTGAGTGTTAATCAAGGCATTCTTGGTCAACAGCCATACAGGTCACACTAAGGGTGACCATATAAACATTTTTAGCACTGTTACAAATATGCGCCACACTATGAACCCACACCAAACAAGAATGACAAACACATTTCGGAAGAACATCCGCACCGTAACACAACAGAAACACAACAGAACAAATACCCATGTACCCCTCCACCCCCCACCCCTCGCTACACCCTACCCCATGCCCCCAACTCAACTCCGATTACGTCAGATCAAATATTCCACTTTGAAAAATACTTTTTGGCGGAAGATTTTGCATATTTTGTGTGTTTGCCAAGGTGGAAAACAAACAAACAAATAAACAACAACAACAAAAAACATTCTGAAATGAGGAATAGACCTGAAGTTGAGGAAGACTCCAGAGATTTAAGCGTTACATATAAAATGTATGCATGCCCAGGCACACCATTATCATTTCATGACCGAATCAAAACACTTTTTACTCTTTCATACTGAAATAAATACACCTACAACTTATTAAATAAAAACATAGAACAAACTACCAGCAGGGGCCCCATTTTGAAAATTCCTAGCACCAACACTACTGTTAACAAAGGAGAAAAAAGGCTTTGTTTAAATAAATATATTATTTATAAGACAAGTTCAAGTATCATTGGCAAATTTTCACCTTATCCCAGCCTTGGCGTGCATTTATGTGTCCTCTTTTTGGGATTTCAGAATATGGTCAGCCTAATCTATGTACACTTAATGCAAATGAATCACATTCTGACATGAATATAAATCGACTCAAGAGAGAGACAATTCAGCTGAGATAGGCTCCAGCGACCCTAAAAGGGACAAGTGGTAGAAAATGGATGGTTGGATGTATTGTTTTATATTTAACTATGTTAGAGAGATTTTTTTTAATCTTAGAATTGTGTTTCCCCTATTCCAATTGGAAGAGGCTTCTCGACTCCGCCTCCTAATGTAACTGACCAATCAACAAGACGCTTGTCGTCACCTGACTGATTTGATTGGTCATCTTGTGTGTCAGGATAAGTACCAGGAAGTTATTTGAAGGTCTCAGCTGACATCGACGTCTTAAAGGTTCGTGCTTAAAATATGTATTTTTAAAATCTCTTTCTTACATCTTAAATATAAACCTTCTCTTGCTATTGCCTTTGTCAAGGTCCGTCGTTTATTTATTTTTTTAAATTTTTTTTTTTACAAATGGTGTTAAATATTTAATAATATATAATATAACATAATAACAACACATTTAAATTTTCAAAGATTCATTGCGTGTTTAAGCGTGTTTGACATAAACTACGGTGTCCGACAGGAGCACGTTGGAACAGTCTAAACACTGAAATGATCCAAAACCGCATCCATCCATTTCTACCGATTGTCCCAAACCTTAAACACATGCAACAGGAACATCATTAAATGCTGAGGGATCAGAAACAAATGCAAACATGTCCTGTAAGTCCACAATACATATAAACATAAAAAACAACTGCATGAGAGAAATGCAGCAAATTCAGGGAACACAAATAATTGCTAGCTCGGCTACCAGGACTGGCAGACCTAAGCAACAGTGTTTTTTAAAGATGCTGGACGCTTAGAAGAAGGTGGTGAAAATGAAAACATTTTTTGATTTATGTTTTTATTACGGCTGGCAAATACTCATTTAATTAATCACAACAAAAACGGACTTATCACAACAATACTTTAGATAAAACTGTAAACAAATAAATGTACATTCAACTAAAGCATTAAAACATGCTTTTGTTTAACATTCTAAAAATATAATTGCGTTCGTACCAAAACATCGGGGTCTTTTTCAAGATCATTTAAATCATGAAATTAAGTAATTAGCTGCGAATACTTGTGATTAATCGAAATAATTTTTTTTTCAAGTTGATTAAAAATGTAATAGTTTAAAGGTCTACTGAAATGAGATGTTCTTATTTAAACGGGGATAGCAGGTCCATTCTATGTGTCATACTTGATCATTTCTCAATATTGTTATATTTTTGCTGAAAGGATTTAGTAGAGAACATCCACGATAAAGTTTGCAACTTTCGGTGCTAAGAGAAAAGCCTTGCCTCTACCGGAAGTCGCAGACGATGACGTCACATGTGTGATGGCTCCTCACATATTCACATTGTTTTTAATGGGAGCCTCCAGCAAAAAGTGCCATCCGGACCGAGAAAATTACAATTTCCCCATTAATTTGAGTGAGGATGAAAGATTTGGGTTTGAGGATATTGATAGCGACGGACTAAAAAAAAAATAAAGTTAAAAAAAAAAAAACGCGATTGCATTGGGACGGATTCCGATGTTTTTAGACACATTTACTAGGTTAATTCTGGGAAATCCCTTATCTTTCTATTGTGTTGCTAGTGTTTTAGTGAGTTTAATAGTACCTGATAGTCGGAAGGGTGTCTCCACGGGTGTCTTGACGCGCAGTGTCTCAGGGTAGTCGACGGCAGCTATGGACGGCACAAGCTCAGCTTTTCTCCAGTAAGAACTGACTTTTTAACCACAATTTTCTCATCGAAACCTGCTGGTTGACATTCCGCCTTGATTCATGTTTGCTTGACCGCGCTCTGATCCATAGGAAAGTTTCACCTCCAGGAATTTTAAACAAGGAATCACCGTGTGTTTGTGTGGCTAAAGGCTAAAGCTTCCCAACTCCATCTTTATACTGTGACTTCTCCAATATTAATTGAACAAATTGCAAAAGATTCAGCAACACAGATGTCTAAAATACTGTGTAATTATGCTGTTAAAGCAGACGACTTTTAGCTGTGTGTGTGTGCAGCGCTCATACTTCCAAAAAACGTGTGACGTCTTGCGTACATGTCATCATTACACGACGTTTCGAAGACAAAACTCCCGGGAAATTTAAAATTATAATTTAGTAAACTAAAAAGGCCGTATTGGCATGTGTTGCAATGTTAATATTTCCTCATTGATATATAAACTATCAGACTACGTGGTGGGTGGTAGTGGATTTCAGTAGGCCTTTAACAACAACAATATTTTCATCGTTTTTATTTATTTGTTTTTTTCTGTGAACTTGCAGCATTTTTCACATTCTATTTTGACTTTTATTTAGGTTTTTGGCATTGGGAGGACTGTCTGCATTTGTTTTTGGTCCTGCAGAGTTTGTGAGTTCATGAAAGGTTTTTATTTTTAAGCGTTTTCTCATTGCATGTGTTTATGGTGTTTGATAATTTGTGTGTTTGCAACATTTGAATTTTATAGCGGGGGTCAGCAATTTACCGCCCTCTATACTCCCTGGAGCTTTTTTGAAAATGTATGAAAATGTAATTGTGTAAATTTTTAAAATTTTAATATGGTTCTTTAGGAGGATAAACATGACACCTAATTGTTAGAAATTCCACTGTTTATAGATTAAACATGTTTCACTGATGGGAGTATTTTGCGAGCGCTGTTTTGTTTTACTAATCTTGGCGGTCCTTGAACTCACCGTAGTTTGTTTATATGTACAACTTTTTCCGACGCTGCCACAGAAAAAAACGTGTTTTATGCCACTTATTTGTCTCGTTTTGTCCACCAAACGTGTTAAGTTTTGCGTGACTGCACAAAAGTGAGCTTTGTTGATGTTAGTGACTTGTGTGGAGTGCTAAATCCAACCTTCAGTTTCCTCCAATTTTAGGACTATACTTTTGGCTATTCTAAGTCAGTAATTTCCAGGAGTTATCGCAACTTCCGAGAAGCATTCGTTTTACCAATGTTTTCCAATGTTGTAAAAATGTGTAGAACAAATATTACATTTAAACATTTCTGTAAACAAAGATTTGCCTCAGCCTGCGACACATAGTCATTTTGAGAGTAGGCTAATATAGACACTTACACCATGTGTTGCCTTCATTATAACACTTGTATAAGCCTTCATTTTGCGGCTCTTTCAACATTTTTGGTTGCTGAACACTGCACTGAACGCCAATATAAAAAAATACAGTTAAACAAAACTGAAAGAAAGTAATTTTGTGAAAATGACATTAAAATATAACAATAACGGCAGATTACTAAAAAAAAAGTTATCCTTGAGAAAAAAATGCATTGTTACAAGAATGAGTGCGTTAAGTTAAACTTTAAGAAGAAGGCAGTTTTTATTAAGTAGTGTTTTCTAAGAAAAACCAGACAGAAGTTTTAACTTTGGAATATTAGGCTGGTAAAAATTATCCTTGAAATATTATGGGTGGAAAAAGGCATGGTAATTTATGAAAAGAAAAAGTGAAATATTTGTGAATTCAATAAGTAACAACAGCAAAACTAGAAAAAAGAGAAACAAGTAATAAAAATAATACAATTAGTTATTAGGGCTGCGAAATACCTCGTGCAATTAATCACAAAAAATATTGTGTTAATCACACAATTTCTTTTGAGCTCACATGATCTTTTGTCTTACCCCTGGTTGGATAACTAAACGGTGTGTTGTTAAACAGTGCATCCAGAAAGTATTCACAGCGCTTCACTTTTTCCATATTTTGTTAGGTTATAGCCTTATTCAAAAACGGAGTAAATTCATTTTTTGTTAAAAAAATTACGGACAATGCCCCATAAAGAAAATTTAGATACGTTTTGTTTTTAATTGTTACACATATATGAAAAATTCTAAATTACCGAAGTATTCACAGGTTTTACTAAATACTTTGTTGATGCACTTTTGGCAGCAATTACAGCATAAAGTATTTTTGAATACGACGCCACAAGCTTGGCACACCTGTCTTTGGGAATTTTCACTTATTACGGCGTGGCGCAGTGGTAGAGTGGCCGTGCGCAACCCGAGGGTCACTGGTTCAAATCCCACCTAGAACCAACCTCGTCACGTCCGTTGTGTCCTGAGCAAGACACTTCACCCTTGCTCCTGATGGGAGCTGGTTGGCGCCTTGCATGGCAGCTCCCTCCATCAGTGTGTGAGTGTGTGTGTGAATGGGTAAATGTGGAAGTAGTGTTAAAGCGCTTTGAGTACCTTGAAGGTAGAAAAGCGCTATACAAGTACAACCCATTTATTATTTATTTATTTCTCTTTGCAGCACCTCTAAAGCTCCGTTAAAGGGAAGGGACGCTTGGGTTTTCATGTAGAATGTCTTTGTACATTGCTGCATGTACCTTAGTCTAGAGCAGGGGTCGGCAACCTTTACCACTCAAAGAGCCATTTTGACCCGTTTCACAAAGTAAAGAAAACAACGGGAGCCACATAACTCTTTTGAAATTTATAATGAAATTATACTGCATACAGAGTTTTTTCTTGCTTCGTGCTATTTATAAACCAGGGGTCTCAGACACGCGGCCTGCATCTTAATATGAAAATGTAATGTTAGTGCGGCCCGTGAGTTTTATATGAATGCCGCTTGACAGCGTCACACCTACCAACCCTCTCAATTTTCTCGGGAGACTCCAGAATTTCAGAGTAATTATTCTCTCGATTGTACACTGGTGTTCACCCAATGAACAACAATAAGGGCGTACAATGATGGCACTACCGCTAGCGCTCTCAACATCTTGTACAAAAAGCTTGCCAGTCCAAAAAATTGTCTGACGAGGCTATTGCGGATAAAGGTAAGAGACTGCAAGGCATCCTTATTCAACAGCAATACAGTTCACACCGTTTAAACAACTTTAGCACTCTTCCTAATATGCGCCATACTGTGAACCCACACCAAACAAGAATGACAAACACATTTCAGGAGAACATCCGCACTATAACACAACATAAACACAACAGAAAAAAATACCCAGAATCCCATGAATCCCTGACTCTTCCGGGCACATTATACACCCAGCTACCACCAAATCACCCCCCTCCGTGCGTCGGTTGAGGTGGGCGTGTTTGGGGGAGGTGGGGTTGTAAATATTACCCCGGAAGAGTCAGGGATACATGGGATTCTGGGTATTTGCTCTGTCGTGTTTATGTTGTGTTATAGTGCGATGTTCTCCTGAAATGTGTTTGTCATTCTTGTTTGGTGTGGGTTCACAGTGTGGCGCATATTATTAAGAGTATTAAAGTTGTTTATATCACAACCCTCAGTGTGACCTGTGTGACTGTTGAACAAGTATCCCTTGCAGTACCGTATGTGTTCAGATAGAGGTTGCATCCAAAATGTGACCGGCCGGCCGGCACGCGGATAGCATGGTGAAAACCTTTGTGCGATGACATGTAGAAGAGGTTATAGAGGCATTGTCATCACATCAAAGTTGATGTCCGGGTGAAAATCATATAATGTTTACCCAGGAGATTTCTGATAGAGACACTGAAATTTGAAAATCTACTGGACTTCTCCAGGCGGTCGACAAGTTTGCGGCTGAGCCACATCAGAGTGGTCAAAGAGCCGCATGCGGCTCCGGAGCCGCGGGTTGCCGACCCCTGGTCTAGAGCTACAGCAGTCCTTTGTGGGTAGAGGGGAACTTTCCAGAAGGACAACCATCTCTGCAACAAACTTTTAATCAGGCCTGTATGGTAGAGTGGCCGGACGAAGCCATTCCTTTGTAAAAAAAAAAAAATTGCCAAAATGCATCTAAAATGAGAAACAAATTTCTATGGTCTGATGGGACAAAGATTGAACTCTTTGGTGTGAATGCCAGGCGTCAGGATTGGAGGAAATCGCGGGCACCGCTCGTCACCAGGCCAATACCATCCCGACAGTGAAGCATAGTGTTGGCAGCAGCATGGTCTGGGGATGTTTTTCAGCGGTGGGAACTGGGAGACTAGTCAGGGGAAAGATGAATGCAGAAATGTACAGAGACATCCTTAATAAACCAACGCTTCCCATCCAACCTGATGGAGCTTTTGAGGTGCTGCAAAGAGAAATAGGCGAAACTGCTCAAAGATAGGTGTCCCAAGCTTGTGGCATCGTATGCAAAAAGACCTAATGCTGTAAATGCTGCCAAAGTTGCATCAAATAAGTATTGAACAAAGGCAACAAACACTTACGCACATATGCTTTACTTATTTATTTATTTTTTGGGGATACATTTGCAAAAAAAATCTGTAATTAATACATTGTCATTGTTGGGCATTGTCTGTACAATTTTGAGAACTGAAATTAATGTATAAGGCTGTAACATAACACACTGTCGAAACAGTTAATACTTTCCGGAGGCACTGTACGTCAGTGATCAGGTCAAAGCATATGCCAGCGTAAAGATATGTAAGGAGACTGACTGGTGTGCTCAATTTAAATAATGCAGGTCAGTAATTTTCCTGCGAATAATCAAAAAATAAACAAGTGTGATTGTAAAGAATATATCGTTTTGGCAGCACTATGTTGGATGTGTTACTAAATGTCATATATATATCAAAATGCATGCTTTGATCTTTCTGGGTGTGACACTCGGGAGAAAACCTTTGGACGAACGTCGAAATAAAAAGGCTTGAACATTTTGCATGTATTTTTCTTCAAAGGATTCCAATGTTTGTATTTATGGTCCCGTGACGGGAGAGAGCATCATGGGAAATGCTGATAGTGCGTTGGTGCAGAAGCATTTGTTTCGCTTCCGTCCTGAAGATCGTCCGGCAGTTGAAGGAGTGTTTGACAGGCTTCAAGGTGACATGAGGACGCCTGCAAGGAACACTGTCACCCTTCCTATGTTACAGGTATAAATCATAATGTACATATTTAAGTCTAAAATGTACGTAATCACTTTTCTTAGCACTGATCATTGCTCCACATGGTTTACAGTAGACAGTATTTCAGATTGGAGCGGCTCCATAACTAACCCTGCCCCCTCGCACACATGCGGGTAAAATATTTATGATGACACAATTTGACATTATTGTATGTCTGTTATTTTTGTGCATTTATTTGGATTTGTTATGGTCTCGTCGTTGGCAATTGAGAAAAGTTTGTCGATGAAAATAATGAGTTGCCACCAAAAAGTTTAAAAATGGCCTCTTGAACTCACATCAGTGACTTAGTTGATGTTTTAGTACCACAAAAATATTTTCTCATCTTCAACAAAGATTGTGTGAATATTAGTGAGCAATGCTAATTTTCATGTTCCTAATTACCGTATTTTCCGGACCATACGGTGCACCGGATTATAAGACGCACTGCCGATGAATGCTCTATTTTGGATCTTTTTTTCATATATAAGGCGCACAGGATTTTAGGATGCATTACAGAAGTCATATTATTATTATTTTTTTTCTAAAATGAAAACACTTCCTTGTGGTCTATATAACATGTAATGGTGGTTATTTGATCAAAATGTTGCATAGATTATGTTTTACAGATCATATTCAAGTTGCTTCAGTCTGCGCCGTTGTGTGGGGTTCTTATTTACGTGGCTCACCTTCGGCAGCGTCTTCTCCCCGTCATCTTTGTTGTAGCGCTGTAGCGTGCAAGGATGGGAGTGGAAGAAGTGTCAAAAGATGGAACCAACGGTTTTAATGACATTCTGACTTTACTTAAATTAATAGCGGCGCAGCATCTCCTCATCCTGGGCTCACTAGTGCAACAACAGGGTTCCCCATTAAAAAACGTCCGACCAGAACTCTCTTAATAACTAACGTTCCTTGGGTGAATAATGTAAACTCCCTACCGGTATGTTTTAGCGCTTTCATGGCAAGTTTACTGACAGATGTAAGTAAGAACTTTACAATACTTTATATTAAAAATGGCAACAGCGGAGGATGAATTTACCATAACAAGAAGATAAAGAAAAAGAAGCCTATCGACTATGGTGTCGGTACGGACTACAAAGGCGGACCCGCACACATTTTCAGGACTTATGCCGATCCCAAATACAAATCAGCAGGTACTAGAAGGTAAGAAAAGTTGCTTTTGCATAATATTGCGAAATAAAACGCAAGATAATGTCTTAACATACACACACACCATAATAATACTCTGTGAACGACCTTTGCCGTCGTCGCTTGGGTTCAATGGACCACCCAGGAAGGACATGCTTTTGAGCAGGTTTGACTTCCTTTTGCAATAAATTTGTCAGCAGCTCGGATCGCTTTTCAGCTCCTTCCTCCACTGCTCGCTCACGGTCCGCTCTTGCAGCCGCCGTCGCCTCCATCGTCCTCGTCTATGGCTCTCTGTTCCTCTCGCTCCTCATGCGCTGCCGCAAGCTCTCCAACTCCTTCCGCCCCGATCTCTCCTCCTTCTCCCCTTTTATACAGCGTGAGGAGTTGAGTTAATTGTGTACTGGTGTGCGAGCCACGCACCTGATCTTGCTCATAGCGTTGCTCCCGGCACGCCCCGCCTCTCCGCTCAGCCGCAATTTCCGCCTCCTTTCCGCCATTTTGGGCAGGGCTCCAGTATGCCCTGCCCCGCCATCGGACCGTCGGCTCCGCCTCTCCACAGTCCTCCATCGCCAGACGCAAGCCGGGCTGAGCCTACTCCCCCCTCTCTTTTTTGAAGGGGCGGGAAATGAAGACTGCCACCTGTCTTCTCTTCATTTTCTTCCTCCATTTTGTCTTTGTCCTCTGGTGGGGAAGTAGCTACCCCGCCCTCTGCTGGCGTTGTGTGGTCCTCTTCAGTTTGCGAGTCAGCTACAACCATTTCTTCTTCTTCTTCATCATCATCGTCATGTTCAGATTCTTCATCTTCATCGTCATATTCTGATTCATCATTTTCATCATCTTCTTCTTCTTAATCTTCATCTTCATGTTCTGATTCATCATCTTTATCTTCTTCTTCATCTGCATCGTCATGTTCTGATTCATCATCTTTGTCATCTTCATCTTCATCGTCATGTTCTGATTCATCATCTTCATCATCTTGTTCTTCTTCTTCTATATCTTCGTCATATTCTGATTCATCATCTTCATCATCTTGTTCTTCTTCATCTTCATTGTCATCATCATCTGATTCATCTTCTTCTTCTTCTTCTTGTAACCCCACCACTCCTTTCACTTCTTCTTCTTCCTCTTCTACTGCACGCTCCACCGGCTGTGCATCTGTCTTCTCAGCAGGGGGCGCCTCCTCTGCACTGCTGTCTCCCTTTTTGTGCTCCTCCGCTACTTCTTTCGGGGGGCACTCGCTGCTACCTCCCACCTGGTTCGCCAGCGCGTGCAGGAATCGGCAATTCTGTCGGCTGCTTGCTGCCAGCTGCGTGAGCGCGCCGGCGAGGGCCTACAGAGTATATTCCTCCTCCGTCTCCGGTGGTCCAGCCAGGTTGGGCGCCAAATGTGAACGACCTTTGCCGTCGTCGCTCGAGTTCAATGGACCACCCAGCAAGGACATGCTTTTGAGCTGGTTTGACTTCTTTATTTTGCAATAAATCTGTCTGCAGCTCCCCGCCGTCGTTGTCGTCCTCGTCTATGGCTCTCTGTTCCTCTCGCTCCTTATGCGCTGCTGCAAGCTCTCCAACTCCTTCCGCCCCGATCTCTCCTCCTTCTCCCCTTTTATACAGCGTGAGGAGATGAGTTAATTGTGTGCCGGTGTGCGAGCCACGCACCTGATCTTGCTCATAGCGTCGCTCCCGGCACGCCCCGCCTCTCCGCTCAGCCGCATTCTCCGCCTCCTTGCCGCCATCTTGAGCAGAGCTCCAGCGTGCCTTGCCCCGCCGTCAAACCGTCGGCTCCGCCTTTCCACATACTCGTATGTTGAAGCACAGTACAATCCATTAAGCGGTGCGGCCTCATACTGTAGCTTACCAAAGTCGTACTAAAATATTTTGATAGTTTTGAGCATCGTGTGCAATGTTCTATATTTTCAATGGAGCATATACAATATTGGTGTTGTTTACCTGAGTCATATTGCAGTCTACAAGTATCTCTTATGTGTGACTGCCATCATATGGCAGTCTACACATATCTCTTATGTGTGACTGCCATCTACTGGTTACACTTATCATTTTACCATGTACCAAATAAAATAGCTTCGAGGTTTGGAGGCACAACCAAAATTATTCCATACATTAGACGCCCCAGGTTTTAAGGCGCACTGTCGAGTTTTGAGAAACTGAAAGGATTTTAAGTGCGCCTTATAGTCCGAAAAATACAGTATATAATATAAGAACACTTTGTTGTTTATTTGATTTTCTTTAGGATTCCACATCTCTTAATTCCAATAAAGTCCTTTTGTTGCTTTGATCACATATTCACTATTGCTATACTTTGGATGGTGAAATCCACTATTAGGTGTTGAAATGGCCCAATTGTAAGTGTGCATGCTCCAGAGTGTGTTTGTTCTATGTAACACACAATAATCTACCCTTCTGTTGGCATGTTAATGGCAACAACATTCATGATCTTGTTGTCATCAAAGTAGTCATTTCCTTGAAAATGTGTCCGTGTGTGTTGACTTGCAAAAGTAAATTTGTGCTTTTGTCAAAAAGGAATTTCAAGCACAGGAATGAAAATATTTTTTTCTTTTCTCCTGCATTCTTTCACCCCAAGTAGATGAGCAAGCAGTGGCTATTTCTGCTTATGTTGACATAAGGGATGTCGACCTAAACAGCTTCCACTGTAATTATGCACAAATAGGAGGGTCTCTCTCATGGATGATTACCGTGCTCCAAATCATGCAAGTAAAAATCTTTCTAATCTTAAGTATGTACTGTATGTCCCGCAGTCCTCCATGATCGGAGTGTCACCAGAGTCTATGGTGAAGAGATTATTCAAGTGCATGTACAGTATAGATGCCACACCAACAGCATCTGGCAAAGTCAGTGCCTCCTTGGCTCCAGGAGTGTGTCGAGAGCAGTTGGTCATCTTCCTCGCAGACGTGTTGCGGGGCACTGCTGAAGAACGAGCGCCTCTTGTTCTGGCCATGTCTCAGGTCGGAGAATGCTCCAAGACTGTCGCCTTTCAGCAAGTAACAGAGGTGAGAAAAGTCATTGATGTCCTGATTATTGGTGCCACATATCTTTTTGGGGGATTTTCTCAGGGCATTCAGTCCATCACAACTGTACTTTTCAGTTTGTCTTAGAAGACATTTGGCCTCTCATCACTTCATTCTCTCAAACTTAAAGTACCAGTAGAGTTGATAAACAAGCAGACTTTATATGCTTAACTGTTTCATTGTATCCATTAAACCATATCCTATCCTATTTATTATCCGCGAAGTAGGGATGTCACATTATGAAAATTTCTTATCACGGTTATTGTGACCAAAATGACCAAGGTTATCGATATTATCGCTGTAATTTTAAATGTGTTCAACATTTTAAAAAACTACTTATACCGTAATCTTTTAACCAAGTTTTATTTTAAAAAAACATAAACAACACATTCTAAATGTATATATGTACTTCAAGGAGAAAGTTGAATGTACATTTGAAAGTTACACAAGCATTATAAACAAAGTAATATGGCAGAAACAAAATAAGACTACTAATAAATCAAAATAAATGTGAAAATTTCGCAAGATGACACTTTATGGCTATAAGATGTAACTGCACGTTTAGTCCACATAGATAAAAAAGTGTTCATATATGAGGTCTAGTCTTACACGTAGGACTGCACGGTTATGGGCAAAATAATAATTGACATTATTTTTTATCGATATTGAAATCACGATAATTAATCATGATTATTAACTATGTTAGGTAAAACAGTGTTGGTGTGTGAATGCGATGCCATGATGTAATTTGTAATGTATGATAAAAATGCTCTAGATAAACGTTATCCATATTTTTAAAGACAAATATTTGTGTTTTTGTTCAATAATGGTATCAGCGTATCATTTTTTTAATCACATGATGCCGTTATGTCTTTCTACATTTTCATATATATATATATATATGTATATATTTCCTTGAGTTGCCGCAGGGCATATAGTATGCGCCTGCCTTGAACTACTGCCGGTTCAAACTCGCTTCGTAAAATAATTAGCGCATGCTTAGTATTACCGCCTGGTCAAACTCGTGATGTCACGAGTGACACTACCCCGTATCGTTTTCAAAATGGAGGAGGCTGATTTCAATACTGGTAATTTGAAATCGCATAAAGGGAAGAAGATTAAGAGCTATTCAGTAGGATTTAAGGTCCAAGCTTACATCACACTCAAATTTTTACTGCATGCCTTTGGTAAGTGCCGGAGTGAGAAGAGGTTTTAAATTAATTAGCGCCCCGGCTGCAATTCAAGGAAATACGGTTTATATATATATATATATATATATATATATATATATATATATATATATATATATATATATATATATATATATATAGCTTATTATTTTGTTCTCTGCTACAAAAAATGTTCTGTGCTACTACTGCCATTGTATGACCCAAGGGATGAGAATGTTCACAAGCCAACTTTTTTTTGATAGTTCTTACAGGACTTGATCTTTGCTGTAGTCCAGATTCTGGTCTGTAAAGGACGCCTTCAGGGATGGAAACCTGAAAATATGGGTGATTGCTCTCTCGGTGTCAAACTTTTGGCGGAGCAAATGTGCTCAGAACTCAAACCCACAGGTAAAGCAGCGATCCTTTTGGCTGTTTTATAATACAGATTACTGTATTATATAAATGTTGTTAAAATTTCAAATGTTCTCTTTCTCTTAAGACCAAGAAGTCTATGATGTTACTCATTTGCAAGATTGGATCTTTAGAGTACCCCAGGTATCTTTGTACCTGATGATGCTGGTAGAGGAAGGGTTAAATGTGTCCCTAAGTGTGCAGTTAACACACACTCCACTCCCTCCTTGTTATGACACACCCTGGAAAGAGTTTAAGAGTCTGCTTGATATCCCCACTCTCATGTTTCTGGCACCACAGGTTAGTATTGCAGCATCATTCCTTTGACATTATTTGACATGAAAACAAGCCAGTTATAATGTGACATTACAGAGGCACTGCACAGCCTCTAAATCCTTCAGAATTTGGAGAGTATTTGTAAAGACTAGTGGACTAAAATGTTTGTGACCCAACTACAAAAAAAACATCTGATCAAATATTTCATTCCATTCAATGAAATACAAATTCATTAATAAATAATTTAAAAAAATCCTGGATATCTATTCAAAGGAAATGATTGTGACTTTTTTGATGATTTGTAAGGGGACGAACAGGACCCTATTTTCCGGGCTGCAGAGCACACTCATATTTAAAGGGGAACTGCACTTTTTGGAGGAATTTTGCCCCCCGGATGGATGGATGGCAACAATAAGAATAAATAATGCCGTTCTAAGTTAAAAATACTAACACAGACACTTGTAAATATGTTAGCATATTTGCTAACAATAAAAATAACTTTTGCTGGCTTGATAACATTACAATAGCACATACAAATATACATGAAAACACTCCTACAGACATCACACATGGGATGGTGGAAGGTTCAAAGTGTGGGTAAAAAGTATTGGTTTACTGTCTAGAAAATACGATTCTTACAAAATCAGATGTTTTGATCTTTCCAGCTGCCTGACGCATTCTGTGCAGCTTGGAGACTTGTGTTTTCCACCCTGCTGCACGGAGAGAACTTCACACGAATGGTGGCTGGACTGACACACTGCGGACCCACTTTGCTGCTCATCAAAGACACAAAGGGACATGTTTTTGGTGGCTTTGCCTCGCCCAGCTGGGAAGTCAGACCTCAATTCCAAGGTAAGAAAATCATATGTCAGTTTGCTGTTTCAGTTGTGCGAGATGTAGGATGAGACCCCTCTTGTCACAGGCCAGTTTGAAGCCTAAAATGAGGCCAAAACTCAAAATGTTATACGCAACTTAAAGAGGAACTGCACTTTTTTCACAATCATTACGAAAGACATGACAACAAATGTCTTTTTTTAAATGCATTTTAACTTATAAGTATAAGTCAGCTTATAGCGGAGACAATGTGCTGTCCTCTTTTCGGCTAATAAAATCCAATAAAAAAGAGACAACAATACTCCATATACATTTTGTGACTTGAATATTAACCAAGTATTAGTGATATTTTTATTTTAAGCACTAACACAGACAAACTTTTTACAGCGGCGACGTGACCACAAGGTTTTGTGCCAATTTTGACATGATCGAATGATCAGATGCTTCCTCCATTCCTTGCTCGTCAAACTTTATTTTAGATCATAAATCATGCCTCTCACCTGCATAGTAGAAGGACGAGAACATATACCGACAAGTCGGTACACATTGACAGCCAATTTAGACCAGTAAATGGCGAGAGTGACACGAAAACATTCTTGGTTCCAGCTCTCTTTTCCTCACAAGGATTATGAGTCATTCTTCATCTGAATTGGAATATGTGAACGTCCTAGCAGTCAGCATCCTTAGACAGTAAGGGATGTTTTATTATGTGTATTAGCGCTCATGAAGTCTGCAGTGAGTAATAATCAGTGATGTTGAAAATATAACCGAACGTTTGTGATGTGATTTTGAAATTAATGCATAAAATAAGCAAAATATGTAAAAATTAAATGTTGTTATTGATGTACCTGTTACTGCATTACATATATACTTACATCATGTATATAAATGTGGATGTTTTTCAAGGGCTTTATAGGCAGGATAGAGCAACTCCCTTATGCCCTATTGTAAGCTGACTTTTGACTGCATTTATTTACTATTTAGAATGCATGTATTCATGTGTCGCCATGTATTTCATAATGATTGCCAACAATTACCGAAATGTGCAGTTCCTTTTTAAGATAATAGAGATGAGACGTCAGTATGTTGATATGTTCGGGGTATATAGTGTATGGGTGAGAGGACATGTGCAGTGAGGTCCACAAGTATTTACACACCCTGCAATTTTGCAAGTTCTCACACTAAGAAATTTGGGAGGGGTCTGAAATGTTCATCAGAGATGTATTTCCACTGTCAGGGACATAATCTAAAAAGAAAAATCCGGAAATCCCATATTATGATATTTTAATGATTTGATGAAATGTCCCAGAGCATCCAAGAGATGTATCTTTCAAGTTTAAGTCTGGCTGAGCCAGTGACTCCTAGGAAAGACTGGATGGCAACCAAGAACAGTTTGGTCGACTACTGGAGAGACAGTTGGCAGCTCGGAAAGACGCCACCCGGGACAGTATGGGTTAGCACCCCAGCCTGTATCTTTCGTGAGAAAGAACCCAAATAAGCTACGGAAAGCCCTACAGAGCAATACCCCCAGGAGATCCCAAGAAGGGGGGAGGATGAGATCTCCAATCGGACGGACAAAAGGTTAATGACCCCCGCAAACAAACTGTCTACGAGTATGACATGTATCTGCGGCAAGCTGTGCAAAAATCAACTTGGATAAAGAATCCATCTGGCCAGAATGAAACGTTTGGAGCGGGAGATCGAGGTTCAACGCACAGGTCCTGGACCTGGTGAGACGCAGGAGGAGCCCGGACAGATCCCAGTCCCTCCACGTACCGGAGACTCTCAATCGCAGCTCAGTAGTTCCACAGCAGCGGATTAAATGGCCCCAAACAAACAGATGGAGCGAGTGGCTGCAGTTTGATGAGGACGTGTCCAACATCATCCAAGCCACAGCCAAAGGAGATGTCGACAGCAGGCTCCAGGCAATGAGTACCATGATCGTCAGCTATGGCTCTGAAAGATTTGGACGGATGGAGAAGGGCAACACTGAGTCCGCCCCCTACAGCATGAACCCCAGGGCCACTAAGATACAGCAACTGCGCCAGGAGCTTCGAACCCTAGGGAAACAGTTCAAGAGAGCTGCTGAGGAGGACAAACAACCTTTAGAAGAGCTGCGTAACATCCTGCGGAAGAAGCTGACAACTCTCCGCAGAGCAGAGTGGCATAGGAGGCTTGAAAGAGAGAGCTAGGAAGCGAGCAGTCTTCATTGCCAACCCCTTACAGTTTGCTAAACAGCTGCTCGGGGACAAGCGCAGTGGCCGGCGTGAGTGCCCAAGAGAGGAAGTGAATCGCTTCCTCCAGTATACCATGAGCAACCCACTGAGGGGACAAGATCTAGGTCCCAACAGAGCGCTCATCAGCCCTGCGCCACCAACGGCAGAGTTTCAGTTGACAGAGCCCAGTTTGAAGGAGTTTGAAGAGGTGATCAAGGCAGCCCGCTCAGCATCTTTCCCGGGCCCCAGTGGTGTACCTTACCTGGTCTACAAGCGCTGTCCAGGGCTTCTCAAGCATCTGTGAAAGACTTTGAAGGTGATCTGGCGAAATAGGAGATTGGCCGACCAGTGGAGGTGTGCAGAGGGAGTTTGGATCCCCAAGGAGGAGGACTCAAATAACATCAACCAGTTTCGGACTATGTCACTTCTGAGTGTGGAAGGGAAGGTATTCTTCAGCATCGTCTCCAGAAGACTGACCCAGTTTCTCCTCAAGAACAACTACATCAACACTTCAGTGCAGAAGGGGGGGATTCTGTCTGCTGTCTAGAGCACAACGGTGTCGTCACACAGCTCATCAGAGAGGCCCATGAGCGCAGAGGGGAACTTGCTGTGTTGTGGTTGGACCTGACTAACGCCTATTGGTCCATCCGACACAAGCTAGTTGAGCTTGCGCTACACCGCCACCATGTTCCCAGTAAGATCAAGGACTTGATCCTGGATTATTATAATATCTTCAGGGTCTGGGTCACTTCTGGGTCAATAACCTCTGACTGGCATCACCTTGAGAAGGGAATAATAACAGGATGCACCATCTCCGTTATCCTTTTTACTCTGGCGATGAATATGGTGGTAAAGTCTTCTGAACCGGAATGCAGAGGGCCTCTATCCAGATCAGGTGTTCGACAGCCGCCCATTAGAGCCTATATGGATGACCTTACCATCACAACATCATCAGTACCACGGAGCACGTGGATCTTGCAGTGATTGGAGAGGCTCATTGGATGGGCCAGAATGAGTTTCAAGCCTGCAAAGTCAACGTCTATGGTGCTGAAGAGGGGGAAGGTGGTCAACAATTTCCGATTCTCAATCTCAGGAACGGTCATCCCATCCATCACGGAGCAACCAGTCAAGAGCTTGGGAAAGCTCTTTGACTCCAGCCTGAAGGACTCTTCTGCTATCCAGAAGTCTACTGAAAAGCTTGGAGGTTGGCTCACCAAAGTAGACAAGTCTGGCCTACCTGGTAGATTCAAAGCCTGGATCTATCAGCACTCCATCCTTCCCAGAGTCCTGTGGTCTCTCCTTGTATATGCAGTCCCAGTAACAACAGTGGAATCCTTTGACAGGAAGATCAGCAGCTTTCTATGGAAATGGCTGGGTCTTCCCCGCAGCCTCAACAGCGCTGCTCTGTACGGGACAAGAGACATCCTGCAGCTACCCTTTAGTGGGCTCACTGAAGAATTTAAGGTGGCGCGCACAAGAGAAACCCTACAGTACAGAGACTCCAGGGAGAGCAAAGCGTCATCAGCCGGGATTGAAGTGAGGACAGGAAGGAAGTAGAAGGCAGAAAAGGCAGTGAAGGTGGCTGAGTCACGCCTTACGCAAAAAGCACTGGTTGGTGTCGTAGCAACAGGGAGAGCAGGCTTGGGCTACTTCCCAAAGACTCAAGTCACCCAGGCCCGGGGCAAAGGCAGACGACCTCTACTCCAGGAGGAGGTTCGAGCAAGCTTGGAGGAAGAGCGAGTGGGCAGGGTAGTGGGCCTCCGGCAACAGAGGGCATGGATAAGATGGGAGGGCACGTTGCAGCGCAAAGTCACCTGGTCAAACATCATGCAGGCAGACTTCCACCGCGTCCGGTTCCTCGTGGCAGCAGTCTATGATTTCCTCCCTAGCCCAGCAAACCTCCATGTTTAGGGGTAGAGCGAGAAACCCTCCTGCTCCCTTTGCTCCAGAAGAGGCTCCTTGGAACAACTCTTCAGCAGTTACTCAAAGCATTTGCTGAGAGCATAGCCTCAGCCATCAGCACCAGCAAGCAACATCCTG
This sequence comes from Nerophis ophidion, assembly GCF_033978795.1. Taxonomy (NCBI): domain Eukaryota; kingdom Metazoa; phylum Chordata; class Actinopteri; order Syngnathiformes; family Syngnathidae; genus Nerophis; species Nerophis ophidion. The sequence continues at coordinate 16,294,157 of NC_084624.1, read as the reverse complement.
CGCCAAAGAAGGCAATGTATTTTATCAAAGCTGGAGAGAGACCTTGCGCACGTCCAAAGACAAAAATAGGACTCCTTCACACAGCCTCTGATTGGCAGCTACACGTTGACCTGGGAAAACAACTGAGGTTCCCCCAGCACATTGTAAAAACATCTCTACGGCCAGACATGATCATCATTTCAGAGGCTTCGAAACATCTTATCATGCTGGAACTAACAGTGCCTTGGGAGGAGCTGATTGAGGAAGCCAACGAAAGGAAATGTGCCAAGTATCAGGAACTGGTGGAGGACTGCAGGGGCTGGAGGACTTTCTACGAGCCAATAGATGTTGGCTGCCGTGGCTTTGCAGGACGCTCCCTCTGCAAAGTGCTTGGCCGATTAGGAGTCACAGGGGCGGCCAAAAGGAGGGCCCTTCAATCCGCGAGTGAAGCGGCAGAGAAAGCCACGAGGTGGTTATGACTGAAAAGGGCAGATCCTTGGGTTGCTACTGGGACACAAGTAGCAATCCCGGCTGGGTCGCCTGGACGAGGGTGTCTGATATGGCGTGACCCGAAACACCCGATGAATCCAGGTTACATCACTGATGATGTGTCCCAGTGCATCCAGGAGATGTATCTTTCAAGTAAGTTACTGGGGTTTATAAGTATTTGCACAGAGAGTAATGACTCTCAAAGAGCGGTCAGTCTACCTTAAAAAAAAGTCCAGTTTTACCCCACAACTAATCACCCACCCACTAACCCTTTGAGCTCGTTAAAGTCACCTGTGCAGCCTACAGTCAGTCAAGGTCCAACTGCTACCATGTGCTAGACCAAAGAGCTGTTAAGAGACCAGAGACAACATTGTAGAGCTCCACAAAACTGGAAAAGGATATGGGACAATTGGGAAGCAGCTTGGTGAGAATAGAAGAACTGTTGCAGCAATTGTTGGAAAATGGAAGACGCTAAACATTACTGCTAATCTACCTCCGACTGGGGCTCCCTGTAAGATCTCTCCTCGTGGGGCATCACTCATGATAAGAAAAGTAAGAAATCAGCCCAGCACTACACGGCAGGAAATGGTGAATGAAGAGCTGGGACCACTGTTTCCAAGGCTACTATCAGTATAGTGGTTTAAAACCATGCATCGCACGGAAGATTCCCCTGCTTAAGTCAGCCCATGTCCAGGCCTGTCTGAAGTTTGCCAATGGCCATCTGGATGATCCAGAGGAGATATGGGAGAAAGTCATGTGGCCAGATGAGACCAAAATAAAACTTTTTGGTTTAAACTCCACTCGTCGGGTTTGGAGGAAAAAGAAGGATGAGTATCATCCCAAGAACACCATCCCTACAGTGAAGCATGGGGGTAGAAACATCATGCTTTGTGGGTGCTTTTCAGCAAAGGCGACAGGACAACTGCACTGATTTAAAGAGGGGATGAAAGGGGCCATGTATTATGAGATTTTGGCCGAAAACCTCCTTCCCTCAGTCAGAGCATTGAAGATGGGTGGTGGCTGGGTCTTCCAACATGACAATGACCCGAACCACACAGCCAAGATAACCAAGGAGTGGCTCCATACGAAGCTTACCAAGGTTCTGGAGTGGCCTAGCCAGTCTCCAGACCGAAATCCAATTGAAAATCTTTGGATGGAGCTGAAACTTTGTGTTGCTCGGCCACAGCCCCAAAACCTGACAGATCAAGAGAAGATTTGTGTGGAGGAGTGGGCCAAAATCCCTCTTGTCGTGTGTGCAAACCTGCTGAAAAACTATAGAAAACCTTTGACTTGTTCTAATGTGTGCAAATACTTATGAACCCCAGTAACATACAAATAAATCACTAAAAAAATCATACTATGTGATTTCCACAATTTTCTTTTTAGATTATGTCTCTAACAGTGGAAATACATCTATGATCAGGGGTCTAAAACTCAGTTCACCTGGGGGCCACTGGATGCAGAGTCTGGGTGAGGCTGGGCAGAAAGAAAAGATTTCCTAAAAAAAATTGTTGCATACTCCTCAGCATGTCTAGTTTCAAATTGTATCCCTTGTGCACCGCAACTTTCTCTGTGCAAAAAAGACACGTCGGGGTGCCCCTGTGCTAAACAAAGAAATATTGCATCTCCCACTTTTCCTGGAATTGTCTTTGCTCATCACTTAAGTTTATTGCCACTGTAGGCTTTGAAAAAGACATGTTTGGGGTTGTGGAATACATTTGTATTTGGCCGATGCACGGAGAATAATGTTATTTCTGCAATGTGTGTGGTTCCGCTTTCCCTCCATACAGCAACACGGCGGTTGGCGGATAATAGTAAAGTACCGGGATAGCGAGCGCAAAAAAGTGACGGCTCCGGAAGTGTTATCCGGCGTCATATAGACATATATGTAGTGTTCATCGTGTGAGGCAATGCAAATTAAACAATTATAAAAACACAAATAACGGTTTGAATTGGTCAAGGTTATCGGGGACTGTTATTACTGACGGACAGGTGTCGCGCGGTGACTGCAACCAGGTACGTAAGAAAACCCTCGTCTCCATGGCAACGTCTCTGTCGCTTTCACTCGTTTGCTGCTTTTCCACTAACGCAGGAATAGGCAACCCAGAACGTTGAAAGAGCCATTTTGGACCCAAATAACATAACGCTGTCACGCGCCATTCATATAAAACTTGCGGGCCGCACTAACATTAAACTTTCACATTAAGGTGGGGGCCGCAAAATAGCCTCTCGCGGGCCGCAATTGGCCCGCAGGCCGCGTGTCTGAGACCCCTGTCTATGATGAACATTTTAAACCGCGCCCTAATTTCTAAGTGGGAGAACTTGCAAAATTGTGGGGTGTGCAAATACTTGTGGACCTCACTGTACATATCAATATATTAAAGTGATGAACCAAAGCAAACAGAAGTTACCTGGAGGACCAGAGAGAAAGTCAGAGAATGAGTCCAACATTTTAATTAGTAAGTCCAAGTGGCTCCCATCGCTCCCATCCTGTCGGCAGGAGTATCTGTTCTGTCACATATAAAGTAAGCACATCCGTAGAAAAATACCATATCATTATTTGAAGGGAGAAAAAAGACATTTTCAATTAATTTGAAAATGTTTTCAAAAACAAATGATAATAATCCCTTCACACTAAATCTTTGCAAAGCATATTTTGCTGTAAATACTGTCATTTCGTATTCAGTATTTGGGGTAGGAGATTATCAGCATGGAACATCTTGACTTTTCAAGGTGCAAGTAACCTGTGAACAGCTGTTCTATGACTTAACATGGAACATTAACAATAATGTCAAATATGTCACTAGAATACGGCACGCGGGCTACATGCGAACCGTTAAGATTTTCAATCCGGCCCACTGGATGTTCCACATTATTTTTTTAGACCTTTAGCATCAAAACTGTCGCCGCCATTATGATGTGCAGTGATGTTTTCAAATTACCGTAAGTCTTGAACTATAGAAAGTATTTCAGTGGTTGAAATCTGCGCTTCTGGGTGTTATAGGTGTCATTACGGTAATCTACGTCACAGCAGCTCAGACGAAGAACAAACCAGAGTGGGCGGGGTTTGTTTTCAGAGCAGCCAACCTGAAACGCTTGCGTCAAAAACAGATGCGGAAGCAGATTTTTACGTGACAATATATCATGTTGTAGGCGTTTATCACACTTTGTATTCATATTTTGCTGTTGTTAACATTTTTGTTGTGTTTTCCTTGGTCTAAAAAGTAAAAGAAGTTCATGTCTGAGTGATCGTGTTTTGTTTTTTTGGACACTCAGTTCCTGTTTTTGCACTTCCTGGTTTGTTTTGTTACCATGACTAATCATTAGTTTTCACCTGTCACTCACATATCTCACGTTTTGCACTCGCACACCTGTTTTCACTAATCATGTGTATTATTTAAACCGAAAGTTGCCAGGGAGTCAGGCTGGCGACTTTACCTCTACTCCCTTCATGCCATGCCATGCCTGCTAATCACACTGTCCATAGTTTCCCTCCTGCCCATGCCACGTAAGTTTTTTGGTTCTTTTATGTCACAGTTTTTAAGTTTTGTTTTTTTGTCCATAGTGCTGCCTTTGTGCAAGTTTTTGTTTTATAGCCAAGTTTTGTACTTCCGCCCTCGTGCGCGCCTTTTGTTTATTCCTTTTATGAGTAAAATAGTTTTAATTTTCCTGAAGGAACTCTCCTGAAGGAATCAATAAAATACTATCTATCCATCTATCTAAAATAAAATATGTACTTACATTCACGCTTTGCTTGCGCCAACTTTCCTTTGCCTTGTGGAAAAACAAATCCCAAAGTCCACGCTTTGATAGAAAGTCGCCAGCATCCAAACAATTTCTCCGCAAGAGAGTTGGACGAGATGGACGCTTCTTGGGAGGTCCTGCGCGCTTTGGAGGCGGAAACTCTGCGCTTTTCCCCCAGGGAGCGCAGGGGAATGATGTGGGGAAAAGGAGGCAAACTGGTGCCGCTCCCGTCCCGGAAACGCCGTCAAAAGCGAAAGCCGTCAGGAAAGGCTTCTCCGAGCTGCAGGACACGCCGCTCCCGCAAGCTCCTCCCCCTCCGGGCGGAAATAGGCTGCAGCCTGCCCGGCCTCCCCAGGACAACGTCACGCCACCGTCAGCGGTTGACATCACAGCTGAGGAAGATTTTTTTCTCTCAATGCTTTTTTTTTGATCACCCGCCTCCAGCAAAAGACTCTAGCCCCATAACCATGGTAAAATAAACAAAACATGATCACACAGACATGACAAAAGAGGAGCGATTTTCCTATGTTGTTAATATTCAGTGTTTTATTGTTCATAGTTAATATTGTAAATCCTACTTTCTTTATTTCAATGTACATTATGGGTGTCCCATTCAGTAAAAAAAAAAAACGTAAAATTCCATTCCGTTTTTTCGAGGTGCTCTGTCATGACGTTTTTAGAACTCTATCAGACATTGTGACTTTTGGTATTAGTGTTTTTGAAAATAAGTCACCCAAACTAGGACTGGGCGATATATCGATATAAACGATATATCGCGGGTTTGCCTCTGTGCTATATAGAAAATTACGATATCGTAATAGTCAATTATAAGTTCTCACGCAGTTGCTTTTAGCTGCGGGCATTACACTACAGGCATTTCTCACTCCTTCTCGTCTCTTCTTCTCACAGAGACGTAAAACAAGCCCACCTTCTTACATTCGTCACATACTGTCGCGCGTGTAACGTCATACGCTCTCGCCGAGCAGAGAGGTAGCAGCATTGCTAACGTTAGCTGAAGCAAGTCGTGCAAGTGGAGCGGTGCGAGTGACATTACAAGAGAGAGATGGTGCGAAACTGATCTCAAATGGAAGAAGAAAAAAACCAGCAGGAGGTCCATCATCTGGCAGTGGTTTGGCTTCAAGCGGGAAGATATTCAGCAGACAACAGCAATATGCAAAGTATGCAGCAGAAGTGTTGCTACAAAAGGTAGCAGCACTACTAATTTGTTCTTTCTTTTAAAAAGTCACCCGCGAGATAATGAAGAGTATTTAATAAATACAGTTTTGGTAAATTGACTTAGTTGTGATTTCCCTCTCTGCATGAAAGTTTAAAAGTAGTATATATTGATTAATGCAGTATGAAGAATAATGTATTAATGTAGGCAAATAGAATCATCACACTGCTGTGATTATATGCATCCGGTGTTCATTCAAGGTTAAGGCAAATTATCGAGATAGGTATCGTATATCGTGATATGGCATGAAAATATCAAGATATTAATAAAAGCCAATATCGGACAGAATATTTATTCTATTTTATTCTAGATGGTACCTCTGTTTTTGCACACCCACTTTTGGTATGATTTGTGTTCAGTGAAAATATTAACCAAAATATTGCCCAGTTTTTGGTACATTCTCTGAATTTTGCAACCCTGCAGTCAGGCAAAAGCTGTAATGCCGAGCAAACGGCAATATTGCCTGTCAGAAGGCAAATAGAATGTCAGCTGTCTTGAATAAATAATCAGATAACTGACCATAATACATATTATCTATCGCTGTTGGAAGTGTAGGCCCTGAGCAGTGTGGCTTGTCATGATGCCCATGGAATAAAATAAAATAAAATACACAAAACATTTTAGCGTGATTAAATTAGTTAGTTACCAACGCTAACACATTCTTTCTGACAGCCCTGATATGTCCTGCGAACCAGCGTCCTCTGTTGTGGACCTTTGTGATTTGGTTAACGGCATTTTGAAAAAAAAAATTGTCACTAGAACAATTGTTCTCAGGGGAATGTATATAATGTACATGTATAGACAGTATATATTTGTATGATTGTGTGTTGCATGTGTACTTGTCTGTGCAGGTGACTCCAGATGCTTCCTGTTCTCAGTCTTCCCTAGAATGAGAGTTCACACATCGACAGGTTACAACCAACACTTCATGTATCTAAACCAGAATCAGCAGACCCTGCCCAACGGTATGGTAAGGCAAGATTTAACATGTGACCCACATCATAGACAGGATTTTATACTATGCACTTCATGTATCTAAACCAGAATCAGCAGACCCTGCCCAACGGTATGGTAAGGCAAGATTTAACATGTGACCCACATCATAGACAGGATTTTATACTATCAATTCCGATCATTCATGAGTGGCATCAGGTAACACTGATCTCAAGTAATACTAGTGTTGTACTAATACCAATAAATGTCCATATTGGCTTTATTTTATTTTATTTTATTTTTATGATACTTTAAACACATGTTTCTATTTGCACTCCAAAAACTATTTTAGACCACTAAAATAAAATTACATTAAAGGCCTATTGAAACCCACGGCATAGCTCGGTTGGTAGAGTGGCCGTGCCAGCAACTTGAGGGTTGCAGGTTCGATTCCCGCTTGTGCCATCCTAGTTACTGCCGTTGTGTCCTTGGGCAAGACACTTTACCCACCTGTTCCCAGTGCCACCCACACTGGTTTAAATGTAACTTAGATATTGGGTTTCACTATGTAAAGCGCTTTGAGTCACTTGAGAAAGGCGCTATATAAATATAATTCACTTCACTTCACTTCACTACTACCGACCACGCGGTCTGATAGTTTATATATCAATGATGAAATATTAACATTGCAACACATGCCAATACAGCCTTTTTAGTTTACTACAATTTCAAATTTCCCGCAAGTTTCTTGTTGAAAACGTCGCGGAATGATGACGCGTACGCGTGACGTCACAGACTGTAAGGAAATATTAGCCCTGCCCCACTAGCGGCTAAAAGTTGTCTGCTTTAATGGCATAATTACACAGTATTTTGGACATCTGTGTTGCTGAATCTTTTGCAATTTGTTCATTTAATAATGGAGACTATAAATAACAATGCTGTTGGTGGAAAGCGGTGGATTGCAGCTGTCTTTAGGACCGAGACACAGCCGGTGATTCTTTGTTTGTTGTGAAGCAGAGCGGTCAAGCGAACATGTTTTCTCTACGTTAACCAGCATGTCTTTGGATGGGGAAATTGTGATATATATCTTACCGGAGAAATCAGTAGATTGTAGCTGTCAAAAAAGGCAGCTGTGAGCTTGGCTCCTCGGCTTCTCTCTGAGACGCTGCGTGTTCACCGCAGCCATCCGACCTCGAGGTATGTCTTTAGAATCTCACTAAAACACTATTAAAACAATAAGCAGATAAGGGATCTTCCAGAATTATCCTAGTAAATGTGTCTGATTACATCTGAAACGCTCTCACTGCCGCCGCCCAGAGCCGTCGCTTTTTTAAATTTATTTATCCTAATCCACAAATTTTTCATCCTCGCTCAAATTAATGGGGAAATTGTCGCTTTCTCGGTCCGATTGCTCTTACTGCTGGTGTCTCCCATTAAAAACAATATGAATATGTGTGGAGCCCTGCAACTCGTTACTTCCGGTAAAGGCAGGGCTTTTTTATTAGCGACCAAAAGTTGCGAACTTTATCGTCGTTGTTCTCTACTAAATCCTTTCAGCAAAAATATGGCAATATCGCGAAATGATCAAGTATGACACATAGAATGGACCTGCTATTCCCGTTTAAATAAGAAAATCTCATTTCAGTAGGCCTTTAAATTACATAGTGAACATACTAGAACATTTCTCTTTTAATAGTAAGTAAAACAAATACTCCTTATTTGGCTTTATTGACATGTGCAGTAGCATATTGTGTAATTTCCGATTATTTTGTCTAAATTATGAGTGACAAACAGTAGACGATGGATGGATGGATTATTAATCTACTTGTTCATTTACTGATAACGTGGTTATTTTCTGTTTTAACATGTTCTATCAACGCTTCTGTTAAAAAGTAATAAGCACTTTCTCTTTTGTTGTTGGGATACTTTTCCACATGTTCATTATATTATATATACTATATACATATTGGCATCCTCACTCATTAATTAAATGGACTGTAATGAAGCTTGTAGTGACAGTGCTGTGCAGTATGTGACAGTGTGCATCATAACATAGTGGCGGCTTGGAAAAGAAGAAGACAGAATCTTGTGGTAAAAGTTGCTTGTCAAACTATCGGGAGTCTTGCAGATTGTTGAATTAGTGACACTGTTTATACTGTACATTTTAGATAGCTAAAAAGATAAATATTGTACTAAGACACAGAGGCAACCTCCAAATGTTTTAAATGTTGTCGCATGACAGAGATATTTCATGAAAAGCAAGGTCATTTGTAATGTGTTTATGGTGAAAAAGTACCAATAATTGTCACACTCACACTAGGTGTGGTGAAATTTGTCCTCTGCATTTGACCCATCCCCTTGTTTGCCCCCTGGGAGGTGAGGGGAGCAGTGGGCAGCAGCGATGGCCGCGCCTGGGAATTATTTTTGGGTGATTTAACCCCCAATTCCAACCCTCGATGTTGAGTGCCAAGCAGGGATGTAATGGGTCCCATTTTTATAGTTTGGTATGACAACCTACAGATCTCAGGGCGGACACGCTAACCCAGTGGTTCGCAACCTTTTTTCAGTGATGTACCCCCTGTGAAATTTTTTTTTATTCAAGTACCCTCTAATTAGAGCAAAGCATTTTTGGTTGAAAAAAAGAGATAAATAAGTCAAATACAGCACTATGTCATCAGTTTCTGATTTATTAAATTGTATAACAGTGCAAAATATTGCTCATTTGTAGTGGTCTCTCTTGAACTATTTGGAAAAAAAAGATATAAAAATAAGTAAAAACTTGTTGAAAAATAAACAAGTGATTCAATTATAAATAAAGATTTCTACACATAGAAGTAATCATCAACTTAAAGTGCCCTCTTTGGGGATTGTATTAGAGATCCATCTGGGTTCATCAACTTCATTCTAATCATTTCTTCACAAAAAATGTGAAGAAATGGAACATGTCCACAAAAAAATCTAGTTGTCAACACTGAATATGGCATTGTTGCATTTCTTTTCACAGTTTATGAACTTTCGTATTTTGTTGAAGTATTATTCAATAAATATATTTGTAAAGGATTCTTGAATTGTTGCTATTTTTTAGAACATTTCCAAAAAATATCACGTACCCCTTGGCATACCGTCAAGTACCCCCATTTGAGAACCACTGCGCTAACCAATAGGCCACTGAGTAGGTTTCCAGATTTTCCATGTTTTTGGTATTGTTGTTATCTTCCTGTTGCTGCTGGTCAGACTTGCTCATGTTCGTTTCCATCCAGAAAAGCTTGAGGAATGACGTCATCGACTATACATATGAATTTGTTTGGCGTCAAATTTTAATGTTGATTTTTGTTGACAGAGTTGACAAATAGTTGCACTCCTATCTCTCATGAACTCATCTGATGTCTGGCAAACAAAACAAACAGCGTTACCTGTTTCCCAACAATGTTTGCCTATAATTCCCAATCTCTATGTGAACCGAGAACACGTCTTATATACAGGATCTAATGTAGTAAAAGGCACATTCATAATGCTATAGAATATTTACAGTATTTTGGTCATTATAAGCAATACAGTAACTTTTTGGCAGTGCATTAATTTCACAGAGCACATCCCATCAACAACAATTCCCCTTAACTATGGTAGACTTTGTTAGAGCCAATGATGACTACATTTGGACAAATGATGAGCCATAACCTTATATTTTTGAGTCTGAATATGGGGAGGATAAAAGTTTTAGAAACTGGTTTATACGAAAATCCAGCTATAGTGAAAAATTAAGGACCTGATTTACTAAAGGTTTGCGTGTAACACTTGCAAACCTGATAGCACACGCAAAGCTGATCTACTAAATGTGTGCAAAGTGTATTTTTTAAGTGAACAGAATAAGAAGTGCAAATCATTTTGCGTTCCTCTCTTCATTAATATGCAAAATCTATACTGATCATCAAAACGGCCCACAATAATGGTAGAATATGCGAATAAAATTATCAACACCCATCACCGTTTTGCGAGCACTATATTGCGTTTTATTTGCGTGTCAGCATGTTTGGAGGGTCAGAAATTAAAAAAAGATTAGACATATCGTCTATTCAGCAACATTTTATTTTATAGCTGCTAGAGCAGTTAATGGGCTGATTAAAACTAATTGAATTGCTGCATCATTTTGGTATTTTTGGAATTATGTTTTTTTTTTTACATAGAACATTTCTTACTTAAAAAAATCTTACATAAAAAATACATTCTTGAAGTATGCATTTTTTTGCATCTTGAGCAAAGTCAGTGCAGCCTTTCTCCCATGCACCTTCAGCGCTGAAAAAAAAAAGTGGTGTCATAACGTAGTGCTCATAAAAAATGGCAGATGTCTCCTGCATGTTAGAAAACAGCAAAATGCCACAGGTGGGAGCAGTAAATTAGTGTTTCCGTGATAAAGGCCTGTATAGTACACACAAAATCCTTTCAAGACCGCTTTTAAATAAGGCGGTCTGCATCATTTTTCAATTGTACTCACAGTGTTAATAAATCACATGCAACACTACCATTTTTAGTACATTTTATATATTGCACACGCTGTTTAGCGCGTGGTCTTTGGATCTTAGTAAATGAGGCCCTCAGCATCATGTAAAAGTAGTGCTAAAGAAAGTGCTAAACAAAAAATTCAAAATATGAACATAAAACAATCACTTTCTATACAATGTCTGCTCACATTATGATGCCAATGTCAACTTATTTAGTCACTTTTCAGTGATGAGCTGGTCCATGTTGACATGTTGTCCAGGTTTTGAATGTTGAAAAATACTTCAGTGTATTCAAAATAAAATAAATTAAATCTGTTTTTTTTTCAAGTTGGACATAATTTTGATTTGCACTTAACGTGAGTGACTTCTTTTTCATTTTTCACTTTAGTATATTTTGATAGTTGAGCTTTCACATTTTTCAGATGTAATTTGAATTTTTTAGTTACTTTTTTTTCCAGTTTTACCTCTTTTTTTCACATTCAAATCAGTGTTTTTCAGGTTCAGACTTTTGGCCCTTTTTACCAAGGGGAGTGGCCTCATGACCGACCAATCAGCAAAAGAATGAGGGTCCTCCTCCTCTTCATGTTGCCTTTAGGGAACATAAGAAATAAGTCAGCCATCACTTCATACGGTCATGACAGTGAGACATGGAGGCATATTTAAAAAGCACAGACGACAAATTGTGCCATATTATGAATTTCATAAGCCAAGCATTCCCAAATTAAATGAGTAATGGCGTCCGGTTCTGCTAGGGCTCTATGGTACTGTAGGTTCTTCAGCCTCTTTTTGCGGCTAGCACACCGGTGAGGAAATATTTGTTTACAATGAAAGGTCGTTTTGTGACAACATGCAATGTTTTCTAAATAAATTTGCAATATTTTCTAAACAAATTTGCATTGTTTTCTAAATAAATAAACAGACAAATTAGCAAGTAAATATTTCATTATTAAATTATCTGACATAGTAATGGTTCACACTATGAAATGAATAAGGTCTTTTCAAGATGTTTAATATGATTTTTCTTCTTGGTACTTTGTAAACACATTGAGGTTGAATAGTTTTTTTTTAAATAGATCATATTAGTACTGTGTTTTTTAATCTATTCCACAATTAAATTCCACATGCTAAAGGTTTTCAGTGTTATATGTGTGTGCATTGTTTTTACATTACATTTTTCTCTAAGGTTATATTTATCTTCTTTTGTTAAAAAATAATTGCTGTGCATTCTTGGGTATGAGGTTTTAGTTTGTTTTGTGTATAATTTTAACTGTTTGCAAATTGTTATTTACATAATAACTCCGACATGGTGACACAAGCCAGCAGGAGAGAATATGGAGGGATTTTTTGTCTTGAACATAATATTCTGCTTTATTTTATGTTTTTTTGCAAATAATCATCAACTTGGAATTTAATGGCAGCAACACATTACAAAAAAGTTGGCACAGGGGCATTTTTACCACTTTGTTACATGGCCTTTCCTTTGAACAACTCTCAGTAAACGTTTGGGAATTGAGAAAGCCAATTTTTGAAGCTTTTCAGGTGAAACTATTTCCCATTCTTGCTTGATGTACAGCTTAAGTTGTTCAACAATCCGGGGTCTCCGTTGTGGTATTTTACGCTTCATAATGCGCCACACATTTTCAATGGGAGACCGGTCTGGACTACAGGCACGCCAGTCGAGTACCTGCACTCTTTTACTATGACGCCGTGTTGTTGTAACATGTGGCTTAGCATTGTCTTGCTGAAATAATCAGAAACTTCCATGATAACGTTGCTTGAATGGCAACATGTTGCTCCAAAACCTGTATGTACCTTTCAGCATTAATGGTGCCTTCACAGATATGTAAGTTACCCATGCTTTGTGCACTAATACACCTCCATACCATCACAGATGCTGGCTTTTGAACTTTGCGCCTATAACAATCCGGATGGTTGATTTCTTCTTTGTTTCGGAGGACACGACGTCCACAGTTTCCAAAAACAATTTAAAAAGTGGACTCGTCAAACCACAGAACACTTTTCCACTTTTCATTAGTCCATCTTAAATGAGCTTGGTCCCAACAAAGCTGGCGGCGTTTTGTAGGTGTTGTTCATCAATGGCTTTCGCTTTGCATAGAGGAATTTTAATTTGCACTTACAGATGTAGCAACTAACTGTAGTTACTGACGGTGGTTTTCTGAAGTTTTCCTGAGCCCATGTGTGCGATATCCTTTACACACTCATGTCGCTTTTTGATGCAGTACCGCTTGAGGGATCGGAGGTCAGTAATATCATCGCTTACGTGCAGTGACTTTCCAGATTCTTTTAACCTTTTGATGATATTACGGACCGTAGATGGTGACATCCCTAATTTTGTTGCAATAGGTCGTTGAAAAATGTTGTTCTTAAACTGTTTGACAATTTGCTTGCACATTTGTTCACAAAGTGGTGACCCTCGCCCCATCCTTGTTTGTGAATGACTGAGCATTTCATGGAAGCTGTTTTATACCTAATCATGACACCCAACTGTTCCCAATTAGCCTGTTCACTTGTGGGATGTTTCAAATAAGTGTTGGATGAGCATTCCTCAACTTTCTCAGTCTTTGTTGCCACTTGTGCCAGCTTTTTTGAAACATGTTGCAGGCATCAAATTCCTAATGAGCTAATATTTGCAAAAAATAACGTTTTTCAGTTTAAACATTAAGTATCTTGTCTTGGCAGTCTATTAAATTGAATATAGGTTGAAAAAGATTTTCAAATCATTGGATCCTCTTTTATTTACAATTTACACAACCTGCCAACTTCACTGGTTTTGGGTTTCATAGTTCATATGCAACGTGAAGAGAACACCCTTTATTCTTTTGCAGATTGGTCTGTCATGAGGCTATGCCCCTTGTACGTTTTCCACAGAAAAAAGTGCCAAAAGTCTGAAGCTGAAAAAACAGATTTGAATTTGGAAAAAAAATGTGAACCTTGGAAAAAAAAGATTGAAACTTTAAGAAATTATAATTGAATCTGAACATTTTGAAAGTTTGAATACAAAACAATATTGAAAATAAGAAAATCATTAAAAAAACTAAGTCCATCCGTCCATCCATCCATCCATCCATCTATCCATCTCTTCTTCCGCTTATCCGGGGTTGGGTCGCGGGGGCAGCAGCCTATGGAGGGAATCCCAGTTTTCCCTCTCCCCAAACTACTTTGTCTAGCTCCCGAGGCGTTCCCAGGCTAGCCGGGAGAGAGAGTCTTCCCAACGTGTCCTGGGTCTTCCCTGTGGCCTTATTCCGGTCGGACGTGCCCGAAACATCTCCCTAGGGAGGCGTTCGGTTGGCACCCTGACCAAATGCCCGAACCACCTCTTCTGGCTCCTCTTGATGTGGATGAGCAATGGCTTTAGTTTGAGCTCCTCCCGGATGACAGAGCTTCTCACCCTATCTCTAGAGCCCTGCCACCCGGCGGAGGAAGCTCATTTCGGCCGCTTGTACCCGTGATCTTGTCCTCTCAGTCATGACCCAAAGCTCATGAGGATTGGAACGTAGATCGACCGGTAAATTGAGAGCTTTGCCTTACGTCTCAACTTCTTCTTCACCACAACGAATCAATACAGCGTCCGCATTACTGAAGACGCCACACCGATCCGCCTGTGGATCTCACGATTCACTCTTCCCCCACTCGTGAACAAGACTCCAACTGTAGGTACTTGAACTCCTCCACTTCTGGCAAGATCTCCTCCCCAACCCGGAGATGGCACTCCACCCTTTTCCGGGCGAGAACCATGGACTCGGACTTGGAGGTGCTGGTTCCCATCCCAGTGGCTTCACACTCGGCTGTGAACCAATCCAGTGAGCGCTGAAGATCTTGGCCGGATGAAGCCATCAGGACCACAGCATCTGCAAAAAGCAGAGACCTAATCCTGCAGCCACCAAACCAGATGCCCTCAACGCCCTGACTGCACCTAGAAATGTTGTCCATAAAAGTTATGAACAGAATTGGTGACAAAGGCCAGACTTTGCGGAGTCCAACCCTTACTGGAAACGGGTCCGACTTACTGCGGACCAAGCTCTGACACTGACTATACAGGGAGCAGACCGCCACCATGAGACAGTCGGTTACCCCGTACTCTCTGAGCACTCCCCACAGTACTTCCTGAGGTACACTGTAAAATGCCTTCACCAAGTCCACAAAGCACATGTACTGTAGACTGGTTGGGAAAACTCCATGTACCCACACTGTTCCTCCTGAATTCGAGGTTCGACTATCCGGCGTAGCTTCCTTCCCAGTACACCTGAATAGACCTTACTGGGAAGGCTGAGGACTGTGATCCCACGATAGTTGGAACACATATCCGGTTCCCCTTCTTAAAGAGAGGAACCACCACCCCGGTCTGCCAATCCAGAGACACCGCCCCCGATGTCCACGCGATATTGCAGAGTCTTGTCAACCAAGACCGCCCCAAAGCATCCAGAGCCTTAAGGAACTCTGGGCGTATCTCATCCACCCCCGGGGCACTATTAAGTGTGAATCAAAAATATATTTAACCTGGGGAAAAAAAACAGTTTTCATTTGTTTTTGATTTGAATATACTGACGTATTTTTTAGAAATAACATCCAATCATGAGTTTTAAAGTAAATTTTTTTCAATTAGAAAACTTTTGGCCCTTATTTAGCTCCAAACAGAAACTTAAATGGTGTCGGAGTCAGTCGAACAGTTCAATGACTGATTTGTGAAATGTCATCTGCTTTTTACCAGGGCATGGGTGGTCAGCATAACTACTTCGGCTTGTGGTTGGACAGTAATTTTGGACGTGGTCACAGTCGCGCAAGACCAAAGTGTACAACCTTTGCTAGTCCTCAACTTTCAGCAGACGAGGACTTTATTCTGGATTCCATGGAAGTATGGGCAGTAGGAAAACCCTCTGAAACAGAAAAGGTAAGAACAGGAAGAGCAGGTACCAAGCACTAAAATACCTATTTGTTGCTTTAACGACTTTTTGATACCAACTATGTGCATTTCTAGCATAACTTCTTAATAATCTAGGTTGCCAGGTAAATATTTAGTTTATTATTTCTTCGGTCAGTAGTCAACAAAATAAACAAACAGTTTTACATTCATAAATTGACAATTTTACCGACCGAAAGGGTTTAGGCTGAAGTTGAGCACTTATTTTGCCTAACCCTTTAAGCAATCTCAAATAAAAAATGAGCTTCATAGAAATATTACATTTCCTTTACACAACATATTATAAATACAACTTGTACACAACATACACACTGTCAAAATACATAAACAGTAAATACATGTATGTACAGGGATATTTCACATTTGTGAAACATCCCTGTACATACGTAGAAACATTTAAATTTCCCTGTCAAACTCGTTTGACAGTGAAATTTGAGTTAGAGTCCGAGGTGAAGGTCGAATTCAAGTCCGAGGTGAAGGTCCACGAAGCACACTGCCGAATGTGGAGTAAAGAAGGAGGGACGTATGTACAGGGATAGAAATCAAACATACAAATTTCACTGTCAAACTCGTTTGCACTTGCACTTGCATGGCTTAATCTTTGAGACAAGAATATGCTACTGGCAGCATATGTGAAATATCCCTGTACACATGTTGGTTACACATTTATACCAATAATATGCAATATACAAACCCTTATACTTCTATTATTATTTATATCCCACATTTAGTTTTGTAATTAACATGATCATTATATTAACTACCGGTGTTGATTGAAGAGTGATATATTTTTCTAAATGTTTATTTTCTAAAGTTTTTTTTAGTGTGTGAATGGAACTGGAACATTTTAAGGCATCATCCAAGCTGTTCCACAGATGAAACACATCTACATAGCTCTTATGTTTGCTTTCTGAAAGACATATGAACCTCTCCTGTAGACACAGAGGCAGCATGCGATTATGAGCTTTGTACGTCACAATATCAGTGTTGAGGTCAACAAGATCATGCAGTTTTAACATTTGTAATTTATTAAACAGAGCATTGGTATGTTCATAATAATCCACATAATTTACAATTCTAATGGATTTCTTTTGTAGTAAGAACATAGAGTTGATTTGTAATTGTTACCCCAGATTTCAACACAATAATTGAGGTATGGGAGTATGAAATAATTATATTACATGTTAAGAGCCTTTCGATTTACAGAGTTTTTAATTTCATGTAACATAGCAATAATTTTTAACATGTTTGTCTTGAGTATATTTATATGCGGTTTCCAATTTCATTTGTCATTTATATAGATTCTCAAAAAATGTGTTGAATACACCCTTTCTATCTCCATATCATCAATTCTTATGTGACACTGTATGGTGTTTTTCCTATTTCAACAATTATATATTTTGTTTTATTTAAGTTGATTGATAGTTTATTGGCATCAAACCATTGCTTTAGTATGTGGAGTTCACTCTCTACTGTCTCTGGGAGCTGGCCAAGGTCTTGCTCAAAATAGTACAGGCTTGAATCATCAGCAAAGAGAAAACAATTTAGTTTTTTAAAGACGTTACAGATATCATTAATATACAATATAAACAATTATGGTTCCAGTACAGAACCTTGGGGTACTCCATCTGTTATAAACTTTTTATCCGAATCTACGTCGTTCATATGTACACACTGTTCTGTGCCACCAATATAACTTTTCAACCAATCATGATCAAGAGCTCTGACACCATACCTCTGCATTTTGTTTAAAAGTAATGTGTGATCAATGGTCTCAAAAGCCTTGCTCAGGTCAATAAAAATGTCAACAGTTAACTCTTTCTTATCAATTGCAGTGGTTACCTCCTTAACTAATTCCATCACTGCCATGGAAGTGGACATATTTGACCGAAAACTATATTGGTGTTCACTTAGCAAGTGATGCTTATCAATGCAACTGTCTAATCTCGACATATAATTTTTCAAGGACTTTTGAAACTTGTGAGAGTAAAGAAATAGGCCTATAGTTGGTAAAGGGTTGCTCATCTCCGCTTTTGAAGATCAGAATAACTTTTGCTGTTTTCCTTTTCGTTGGAAATACACCTTTTATAAAATAAATATTACATATATAAGTGAAGGGAACAGCTATAAAATCAATAATTTCTTTGATCACAGAAATGTCTAAATCACAGCAGTCTGTGGACTTCTTGTTTTTCAAATAATCTACAATTTCTGTGATTTCAGTTACATGAACAGGAGAAATTAAAAACGATTCTAGGTTGTTTTGAATGCCATCCATCCATCCATCCATCTTCTTCTTCCTCTTATCCAAGGTCGGGTCGTGGGGTCAGCAGCCTAAGGAGGGAGTCCCAGACTTCCCTCTCCCCAGCCACTTGGTCCGGCTCCTCCCGGGTGATCCTGAGGCGTTCCGAGGCTAGCCGGGAAACATAGTCTTCCCTACGTGTCCTGGGTCTTCCCCGTGGCCTCCTATCGGTCGGACGTGCCCGAAACACCTCCCTAGAGAGGCGTTCGGGTGGCATCCTGACCAGATGCCCGAACCACCTCATCTGGCTCTTCTCAATGTTGAGGAGCAGTGGATTTCCTTTAAGCTCCTCACGGATGGCAGAGCTTCTCACCCTATCTCTAAGAGACAGCCCCGCCACCCGGCGGAGGAAACTCATTTCGGCTGCTTGTACCCGTGATCTTGTCCTTTCAGTCATGACCCAAAGCTCATGACCATAGGTGAGGATGGGAACGTAGATCGACCGGTAAATTGAGAGCTTTGCCTTCTGGCTCAGCTCCCTTTTCACCACAACGGATCGATACAGCGTCCGCATTACTGAAGACGCCGCACCGATCCGCCTGTCGATCTCACAATCTACTCTTTCCTCACTCGTGAACAAAACTCTGAGGTACTTGAACTCCTCCACTTGGGGAAAGATCTCCTCCCCAACCCGGAGATAGCACTCCACCCTTTTCCGGGCAAGAATCATGGACCCGGACTTGAGGGTGCTGATTCTCATCCCAGTCGATTCACACTCTGCTGTGAACCGATCCAGTGAGAGCTGAAGATCTTGGCCAGATGAAACCATCAGGACCACATCATCTGCAAATAGCAGAGACCTAATCCTGCAGCCACCAAACCAGATACCCTCAACGCCCTGACTGCGCCTACAAATTCTGTCCCTAAAAATTATGAACAGAATGGGGGACAAAGGGCAGCCTTCGGAGTCCAACCCTCACTGGAAACGGATCCGACTTTCTGCCGGCAATGCGGACCAAGCACTGACACTGATCATATAGGGGGCGGCCCGCCACAATCAAACAGTCCATTACCCCATACTCTCCAAGTTCACAAAGCACATGTAGACTGGTTTGGCAAACTCTCATGCACCTTCAAGGAATCTGCCGAGTGTATAGATCTAGTCCACAGTTCCGCGACCAGGATGAAAACCACACTGTTCCTCCTGAATCCGAGGTTTGACTATCTTCTCCAGTACACCTGAATAGACCTTCCCGGGAAGGCTGAGGAGTGTGATCCCACGATAGTTGGAACACACCCTCCGGTTCCCCTTCTTAAAAAGAGGAACCACTACCTCGGTCTGCCAATCCAGAGGTACTTCCCCCGATGTCCACTCGATTTTGCGGAGTCTTGCCAACCAAGACAGCCCCACAGCATCCGGAGCCTTAAGGAACTCCGGGTGGATGGATCTCATCCACCCCCAGGGCCTTGCCACCGAGGAGCTTTTTAACTATGTCGGCAACCTCAGCCACAGAAATAGGAGAGCCCACCACAGAGTCCCCAGGCACGTGTTGGTAGGATTGAGGAGGTCTTCGAAGTATTCCCTCCACCGATCCACAACATCCGCAATCGAGGTCAGCAGAACATTGCTCTGTTTCCCTTTCCTGAGGCGGCGGATGGTGGTCCAGAATCGCTTCGAAACTCTCCAGAAGTCGTTTTCCATGGCTTCCCGATTTCCTCCCATGTCCGAGTTTTTGCCTCCCGGACTGCTGAAGCTGCACACCGCTTGGCCTTTTGGTACCTGCATGCTGCATCCCGAGTCCTATGAGCCAAAAGAACCCGATAAGACTCTTTCTTCAGCTTGACGTCATCCCTCACCGCTGGGGTCCACCAGCGAGTTCTAGGATTACTGCCACTACAGGCACCAACCACCTTGCAACCACAGCTCCAATTGGCCGCCTCAACAATACAGGTACGGAACATCGTCCACTCGGACTCAATGTCCAGCACCTCCCTCGTGACATGAACAAAGTTTTTCTGGAGGTGGGAATTGAAACTCTCTCTGACAGGTGACACTGCTAGGCGTACCCAGCAGACCCTCACAATGCGTTTCGGCTGTCCGGCAGCCTCCCTCAGCACCGTAGCCAACTCACCACCAGGTGGTGATCGGTAGAAAGCTCTGCCCCTCTCTTTACCCGAGTGTCCAAAACATGAGACCGCAAGTCCGATGACACAAATACAAGGTCGATCATGGAACTGCGGCCTAGGGTGTCCTTGTGCCAAGTGCACTTATGGACACCCTTATGTTTGAACATGTTGTTTGTTATGGACAATCTGTGACGAGTACAAAAGTCCAACAACAAAACACCACTCGGGTTCAGATCCGGGCGGCCATTTTTCCAATCACGCCTCTCCAGGTTTCACTGTCGTTGCCAATATGAGCGTTGAAGTCCCCGAGTAGAACGAGGGAATCACCAGAGGGAACAATCTCAAGTACTCCCTCGAGTGATTCCAAAAATGGTGCGTACTCTGAGCTGCTGTTTAGCGCGTAAGCGCAAACAACAGTCAGGACCTGTTCCCCCCCACCCGAAGGCAAAGGGAAGTCCACTGGGTTGAACGTGCAGGCTCTGAGCCGGGGGGGAAACAAGAATTGCCAACCCAGCCTCTCACTGCTGGCAAGACCAGAATGGAAGAGAGTCCAGCCCCTCTCGAGAAAACTGATTCCAGAGCCCTTGCTGTGCGTCGAAGTGAGTCCGATTATATTTAGCCGTAACTTCTCCACCTCGCGCACTAGCTCAGGCTCCTTCACCCCAAGCGACGTGACGTTCCACATCCCAAGAGCTAGCTTATGTAGCCGAGGATCGGACCTCCAAGTGCCCTGCTTTCGGCTTCCGCCCAGCTCACATTGCACCTGTCCTCTATGGCCCCTGCTATGGGTGGTGAACCCACTGGAGGGGGAACCCACGCTGCCTCTTCAGTCTGTGCCTAAGGGGGGCCCCGGTGACCCGCGTCCGGGCGAGGGAAATCCAGGTCCTTCGTTTTTATTTTTCATAGAGGTCTTCGAGCTGCTCTTTGTCTGATCACTCACTTAGGACCAGTTTGTCTTGGGAGACCCTACCAGGGGGAATAAAGGCCCCGGACAACCTAGCTCGTAGGATCGAATTGTTTTGTATAGTTTGTTCATTAAATTTGACAATGTTTTCTTGTTGTACAATATAATTTGCTACATTAGGTCCAACATTCACAAAGACGACGTTAAATGCATCCGTTATTTCCTTAGCGTTATTTATAGTTGGATTATTTTCTATGAAATAGTTTGGATGTTCTTTATTGCAGTGGTTCTCAACCTTTTTTCATTGATGAACATTTTTTTAATTCAAGTACCCCCTAATCAGAGCAAAACATTTTTGGTTGGAAAAAAAAAGATAAAGAAGTAAAATACAGCACTATGTCATCAGTTTCTGATTTATTAAATTGTATAGCAGTGCAAAATATTGCTCATTTGTTGTGGTCTTTCTTGAACTATTTGGAAAAAAATATATAAAAATAACTAAAAACTTGTTGAAAAATAAACAAGTGATTCAATTATAAATAAAAATGTCTACACATAGAAGTAATCATCAGCTTAAAGTGCCCTCTTTGGGGATTGTAATAGAGATCCATTTGGATTCATGAACTTAATTCTAAACATTTTTTCACAAATAAAGAAATCTCTAACATTAATATTTATGAAAAAAATCTATCCGTCAACACTGAATTTTGCATTGCTGCAGTTCTTTTCACAATTTATGAACTTACATTCATATTTTGTTGACGTATTATTCAATACATATATTTATAAAAGATTTTTGCATTGTTGCTATTTTTAGAATATTTTTTAAAAATCTCACGTACCCCTTGGCATACCTTCAAGTACCCCCAAAGGTACGTGTACCTCCATTTGAGAACCACTGCCTTATTGGATCATGTTTTTTTTAATGATACCATTTAAAACTTTCTACCTACCCTAGATGCTTTTTTTATGTTGTTTTAACAGGTAAATGTGTTCTTTTGCTGTGCTTTATTATTTGTATTAACTTATTTTTGTACACTTTATATTTCTTCAGTTTATATTCAAAGACTCCAACTATAGCAGTTGATTTACTATTAATCTTCCTACAGTTTAAATCTCGATTGACAAAAAGTGCTACTCCTCCTCCCCTTTTTCCAACTCTGTAGTGAATAATTCATAACATTCCAATCTCATTTCACAACACTTGTTCTCATCAAGCCAAGTCTCTGAGACTGCAACAACACTACATTTGTTGAACTGGCTAAGATATTCTCTAATGTTTTCATTGTTTTTATACAAGCTTCGGCTACATTTAAGTTGTTCATCTGTACTCACAGTTTCTGGTAATATTGGAAAGATTACAATCCGGATGTATGTGACTGCCCACCTCATTTGGAATTGCAGTTGTAATTGATATTGTCATACGAGTTTAGTTGGATGTGATTATAATTATTGTACAGTTCACTACTATTATTATTCTCAGTATATCTACATTCTAATTCTTTCTCACCAATATTGGTAAATATATTTTTAAATCACTTTCCATTATATATGTACATTTTTTCTTTTTTTCTTTATACAGATAACTAATTTTCTTCCTCCACATTCACTGAAACACACACACACACAACTGTCAAGACTTTTACTCAATTATGAGTATATCGGTATATAAATACCGATGCACTATTGTTACAATTTAAAGCCATAGTGCCACACACTGCTTTTAAAGTTAGAGTGGAACCCCCAATATTCATGACTCAGCATTTGCGACCCCACAACTTTGTGGATTTTTTTGTTTTTGAAAAAAAGTGCCCTCCGGAAATAGTCCGTTATTTTTCAGTGGAAAACACATCTCGTTAGCAGACTACAAAGTTAAAACTGCACAGTGATACAGCAAAATGATACAGCAAAATGATATTTCATATCAAAAAATGATTTTTGACCCCCCCTGTCAGTCATTTATGAACCCTATTGTCAAACTTTTTGATAGGTGGACGGGACTGGATGGATCAAAGTTTACACAATGTGCGGCAACATAGTGTTTAGGGAAGAACAAAATTATGGAATATGGGGGGGAAAAAAATCATATCAGGCTGTTCAGTATTTTTTCATATCAGTCAAACATCGATACATATCACGACATAAATGATATCCCTCTTTCTACCTTGCCTAAAGGGGGTGTTTGCAACTTGCTCACAGTTAAATTTTTCAAAGCAAAACACAAAAACACCACCGGCTAGCTCAGGCATGTCAAACTCGTTTTCATAGAGGGTCTCATCGCAGTTATGGTTGCTCTCAGAGGGCCGCTTCTAATAGTGCATGGTATATCAATATAAATGTATACCTGTACAATACATGTTTATACTTGCCTATGCATTTGATTATTAAAATCTTTTTTTACATACACTGTGAAAAAAATATTCGGATTTTACTGCAAAAAAGTTTTAAAAAAAACACATATATATAAATATATATATATACACAGTGGGGTAAAAAAGTATTTAGTCATCCACCGATTGTGCAAGTTCTCCCACTTAAAATGATGACAGAGGTCTGTAATTTTCATCATAGGTACACTTCAACTGTGAGAGACAGAATGTGGAAAAAAAATGTCCAGGAATTCACTTTGTAGAAAAATTCTATTTTGGTTTCTTCTGACCACATGAAATTCTTCCAATCCTCTGCTGTATCATCCATGTATCCATTTTGGTATAAACTCAACTCGTCGTGTTTGGAGGAAGAAGAATACTGAATTGCATCCCAAGAACACCACACCTACTGTGAAGCATGGGGTGGAAACATCATGCTTCGGGGCTTTTTTTCTGCTAAAGGGACAGGACGTTTGATCCGTGTTAAGGAAAGAATGAATGGGGCCATGTATCGTGAGATTTTGAGCCAAAACCTCCTTCCATCAGTGAGAGCTTTGAATGGTTGACCAAATACTTATTTTCCACCATAATTTACAAATAAATTATTTGAAAATCCTACAATGTGAATTCCTGGATTTGTTTTCACATTCTGTCTCTCACAGTTGAAGTGTACCTATGATGAAAATTACAGACCTCTGTCATCATTTTAAGTGGGAGAACTTGCACAATCGGTGGCTGACTAAATACTTTTTTATGTGTACTGTGCAAGTGTACTGGAGAGGAGGCTACCCCGGATATTCGAACCTCGGATTCAGGAACAACCGTGTGGTTTTCGTCCTGGTCGTTGAACTGTGGACTAGCTCTATACTCTTGGCAGGGTCATTGAGGGTGCATGGGAGTTTTCCCAACCAGTCTACATGTGCTTTGTGGATTCGGAGAAGGCATTCGACCGTGTACCTGTGGGAAGTCCTGTAGGGAGTGCTCAGAGAGAATGGGGTAACGGTCTGCCTTATTGTGGCGGCCCGCTCCCTGTAGAATTTGTAGGCGCAGTCAGGGAGTTGAGGGTATCTGGTTTGGTGGCTGCAGGATTAGGTTTCTGATATTTGCAGATGATGTGGTCCAGATGGCTTCATCTGGCCAAGATCTTCAGCTCTCACTGAATCGGTTCGCAGCAGAGTGTGAAGCGACTGGGATGAGAATCAGCCCCTCCAAGTCCCAGTTCATGGTTCTTGCCCTGAAAAGGGTGGAGTGCCATATCCGGGGTGGGGAGGAGATCTTGCCCCAAGTGGATGAGTTCAAGTACCTCGGAGTCTTGTTCACGAGAGAGGGAAGAGTGGATCGTGAGATCGACAGGCGGATTGGTGCGGCGTCTTCAGTAATGCGGACGCTGTATAGATCCGTTGTGGTGAAGAAGGAGCTGAGCCGGAGGGCAAAGCTCTCAATTTACCGGTCGATCTACGTTCCATCCTCACCTATGGTCATGAGCTTTGGGTCATGACTGAGAGGACAAGATCACGGGTACAAGCGGCTGAAATGAGTTTTCTCCGCTGGGTGGTGGGGCTCTCTCTTAGAGAGGGGGTGAGAATCTCTGCCATTCTGGAGGTCAAAGTAAAGCCCCTGCTCCTCAACATCGAGAGGAGCCAGATGAGGTGGTTCGGGCATCTGGTCAGGATGCCACCCGAACGCCTCCCCAGGGAGGTGTTTCGGGCACGTCCGACTGGTAGGAGGCCATGGGTAAGACCCAGGACACGTTGGGAAGACTATCTCTCCCGGCGGCCTGAGAACACCTGGGGATCCCCCGGGAGAAGCTGGACGAAGTGGCTGGGGAGAGGGAAGTCTGAGGTTCCCTGCTTAGGCTGCTGCCCCCGGGACCCGACCTCGGATAAGAGGAAGAACAGAAGAAGATGAATGGATATATATATATATATATATATATATATTTACAATAAAATTCATGCAACAGACCTGTCCAGTTTTACCACAATATAATATACAGTTGTTGTTTTTATAGTGTGTTATATATATATATATATATATATATATATATATATATATATATATATATATATATATATATATATATATATATATATATATATATATATATATATATAAATGGGTTGACACTATTTCCACATTTACCCATTCACACACTGATGGAGGGAGCTGCCATGCAAGGCGCTAACCAGCACCCATCAGGAGCAAGGGTGAAGTGTCTTGCTCAGGACACAACGGACGTGGCGAGGTTGGTACTAGGTTGGATTTGAACCAGGGACCCTCGTATATATATATATA
Source organism: Nerophis ophidion (assembly GCF_033978795.1). Taxonomy (NCBI): domain Eukaryota; kingdom Metazoa; phylum Chordata; class Actinopteri; order Syngnathiformes; family Syngnathidae; genus Nerophis; species Nerophis ophidion. Next base: position 16,268,403 of record NC_084624.1, on the reverse strand, counting down.
TATATATATATATATATATATATATATATATGGAAAAATGGTACGAAAGTTTTTTGTACGAAAAATTGGCAGCTTAATCCCCAGAATTTTCCTTAAAAATCTACTTTTTACAGTGTATTACAAGTCAAAAATGTTTTGGAATATATGCGAATGTAATATTTTTCTGCATTATTAGATACAATTAAAGTTTAAAAGATATGAAATTGCATGCAGTACATGTTATTTTTAAGTATCAAAATGGAAATAACAAATACTTTCATTAAGAAAAGATAAAGTACTTTATTAAGTCATATTATTTCCAGGCTTTTACGGACTACATAAAATGTTGAGTTTGACACCTGTGTGCTAGCTTTAGTAGTTTAACAAAGCACATTTGTATTACAAATGTTTGTATTATTCACTATTACTAAGTTGACTTATTAAACATTTTTGCCAGCCCTAATAAATTGATTGGTGTTTACGGCAGTCACTCACCCTGTCTCGACTACACGTACGCGGAGGGAGAGCATGCCGTTCACACATACAAAAGCATTTCAACAACAACCAACAATTTGCAGTCATGTTGTTGTTATGATGGATTATACATTTAATGACAGCTAATGATAGCTAGCGTCTGGTATTTTTGTAAATGTTGCAAACATACCCTTTTATGTTACATTGGTAATGAGTTAGATGTGAAGACATAAGGCAAAAGAGTAGGGATGTCAAACATGCAGCCCGAGGGCCGGATCAGGCCCGCGAACAGGTTCAATGCGACCAGCGAGACGAGTTTGGCAAGTGTAAAATTAAGCTGCATTTTTAAATAAAGAGACAGCTGTTCTACATGTGTCCACTGGATGTTGCATTATTAATTCTGTTAGGCAAGCAAATAGTTTATACTGGGATAAGCAAGGATACCAAGCAAGAGGTACACGCTGCGACGCCTCCCCCTCGACCCAATGTAAAACAAACCGGAGTAAAATGAACAACCCACTTAAAATGCTGCTTGAGACACTGCACATTGCTATAGTCCTGTGAAAATGATTGTTTTCTGTGCAAATTTAAAGAAAGTAAACTGTGGGATTGACTGCAATACTGTCAGTGTTAAGTTTTTATTTTTGGTTTGTTGAAATTGTTCAAACGTTGCACAGCTTCTATTTTTATATCAATACACAGTCATTTAACCCACTTGAATAGTTTCTACCTCATTGTGTATGACTTGTTGAGTTAGCACAGGATTAATACATGGAATTGACAAATTAGGTACAGTACAGTCGAGAATTATTTGTAACGTGTACAATTTCAGATTGTGCCTGTTCTATTTTGGGCCGAAATAAAACAAAGAAAGAAGTTGTGTAATATTTGTATTTTTAAATTATTCTGCCATGATTTTACCCGTCCGTTTCACATGGGAATAGACTTTCCTCCATGCGTCCACTGAGCTAAAATGAGTTTGACACCCCTGTGATAGTCAATTCGAGTCAGTTGCCCCTAAATGGTGGAATGCACTCCCGTATGAGCTGAGGGCTGCACCTTCTATTGACATTTTTAAAAGCCAGTTCAAACACATTTGTTTAAGTGTGCATTCCTGTTATATTCAAATTACCTTTTTAGATTATTTCCATCCATCCATCCAGTTCTACCGCTTATTCCCTTTGGGGTCGCGGGGGGCGCTGGTGCCTATCTCAGCTACAATCGGGCAGAACCGGGGTGTACACCCTGGACAAGTCGCCACCTCATCGCAGGGCCAACACAGATTTATTTCTATTATCATATATTATTATTTCATTTTTCAATGTTTCTGTTGTTGCACCTTGTTGTGATAGTACTATTTGTATTTTAAACATGTGAAGCACTTTGTGAGATCTCTTTGTGAGAAGTGCTTTATAAATACGATTTACTTACTTACATCACAAAGCTACTTTTTATTTAAAAATATTCAGTTTTAAAGGGGACCTATTATACAAAACCAACCGTTCTTACCTTTTGGTACCTGTTTTTGTTGTATTTGGGATCTGCATACGTCTCAGCAATTTGAAATGAGACAATGAAGGCATTGCAGTTATTCATTAAACAACCTAGCCTTCCTTCATACTTCCTTCAAACGAGCCGCTTGAAAAGTGCTTCACAGAGAACTGAGAACCCATCATTCATTCACATTCACACTTTGATGCTTTTAAGACCTTTAGAATAGAATAGAATAGACTTTATTGTCATTATATTTGCATATAACGAGATTAAAGACTCCAACTTACTATAAGGTGCGGTTGTGGGAACAAATATGGGGTAAAATACATAACACAAGAGGTAATAAAGGAAAAACTAACAATTAAAATAAACAGACTACTGTCCAATTAAAATAACAAGCAATCCTGTACAATATACAAAACACTATAGAAATACAAAATACTGTACAATATACAGAACAAGACAACACTTTCATAAGTGCTTAGGATGACAATTGCTAACAGAGATTAAGAGTATCGGTTAAAATTAGCATTACCGTGCATACCGACTCTTTACGCAACCCCGGGGTGGTTGGTGCTAGCAGGGTGTAAAATATAGTCAGGAATAGTCATGGATGCAAATGATTCTGGGTATTTGTTGTGTTGCGTTTATGTTGTGTTACTGTGAGGATGTTCTCCCGAAATGTGTTTGTCATTCTTGTTTGGTGTGGGTTCACAGTGTGGTGCATATTAGTAAGAGTGTTAATCTTGTTAAAACACAACCTTCAGTGTAGCCTGTATCACCCAGTATGCCTTGCAGTCGTGTATGTGTATTTGCGGAAGCCACATACAACGTGTTGCTGTACTGGCAAGCTGTCTGTACATGTTGTAGAAGGCGTCTAAGGCAATGGCTTCATAGCACGCCCTCATTATTGTTATCTGGGTGACAACCAGCAGATATTCGCTAGAACGGTTGCGGCTCCCATTGTCTTCTGTATTTTGTGAAACGGGTCAAAATGGCTCTTTGAGGGGTAAAGGTTGCCGACCCCTGGACTAGAGCTAAGAAACAGATATTTTTTTAGAGGGCCGCACACCAATGGTTAAGAAACACTGGGCTATATGTTATGTTTGTTGTTATTCGTCACAAGTGAACATTAGCAATTAAAGAGAAACTTAACACTCACTTTCATTGCAAATGTTGACACAAATTCGGAATAGAACGTGAACGTCATTCTAGCAGTAGGATTTGCAGGGGGAGGATCATAATAGTGCTGCACATCCATTTATCCATCCATCCATTTTCTACCGCTTATTCCCTTTCAGGGTCGCGGGGGGCGCTGGCGCCTATCTCAGCTACAATCGGGCGGAAGGCGGGGTACACCCTGGACAAGTCGCCACCTCATCGCAGGGCCAACACAGATAGACAGACAACATTCACACTCACATTCACACACTAGGGCCAATTTAGTGTTGCCAATCAACCTATCCCCAGGTGCATGTCTTTGGAGGTGGGAGGAAGCCGGAGTACCCGGAGGGAACCCACGCATTCACGGGGAGAACATGCAAACTCCACACAGAAAGATCCCGAGCCTGGATTTGAACCCAGGACTGCAGGACCTTCGTATTGTGAGGCAGACGCACTAACCCCTCTGCCATCGTGAAGCCCACACATCCATTTATTTGTGTCAAAAAAAAAAATATTTTTGGGCGCCTCAATTACGGTAAATTCCGTACTATAAACCGCTACTTTTTTCCTAGGATTTGTACCCTGGGGCTTATAAAACTGTGCGGCTAATTTATGGAGTTTTCTTTGCAGAAAGCCGGCGATAAAGTAAATAGTTAAAAAAACAAAACAAGGAAACACACTGAATAGATGTGTTTATTGTTTGTGCTATGGTGCTTCTTTTGGACGAGTTCGCTCACTGCAGGTGCTCCTGTGGCGCCATTGCCCTTTGTTTAGACTTTTTTTTTTAAACCTCCCGGAAGTACAGTTGCTGTTCGCTTTTATAGCTGTCCATATTGTTCAACTCTTATGGATTCTTCATTTATCACTCCAAGCAACGTTTTTAAGTTTTACAACATAACTAAAATAATTTTTATCTAATAAACCGTCCCATGGGGAATATCTGTAGGAGTGTTTCCATGCATATTTTTACCACAGCAATGAAGCTAGCGTTGTTAGTATTAGCTACCTTGCTAACACAATTACAAGTGTCTTCGTTAGTATTATTGACTTACAGTGTCATCATTTTTGTATTGTTTTCTTTTTTGTAAATTCCCTAAAACGTCACCGCACGCCAGTGGGTCCATGATGATGACTTCTATTTTGTTTGATCAGCCATTTTACTGCCGTGTGTCAGGCACAGTTTGGAAACAATTAAGGTATATAAATAAACAATTACAAAAGGCTTCTGTGTAAATACCTATTATCACAAAGTATCTAACTAGTCATACGGCTAATATATGAAAACAATATACATATTTTAAAATTTAATGGGTGCGGTTTATATCCCGGTGCGCTCAATAGTCCGGAAAATACGGTACTCATGTTAATTTTGTATTCGTGGGTGGTCAATTCAAAGTGCTTTACAGAAAATTACACTAAGGCAAAATTATGAAAACAATTTGATAATGAAAATAATCATAATTCAAATTAAAAACATAAAATAAGATCCTCATTAAAAACTAGTATAGTTCAAATTAAAATCAGAGAGTGTAGATAAAATACTTTCAGTTGTCATATGCACAAATAACTAAAAGTGTTTTCAGCCTTTATTTGAATATTGCCAACGTTAAGTTTGATGCCCATTTCACAACTTCTGGAAGATTATTTCAATTTTTAGGAGCATAAAACTGAAACGCAGCCTCACCATGTTTGGTCCTGACTATAGGCACCAGCAAAAGACTATTTCCTCAGGTTCTCAGAGCCTGGAATGGTTCATTTGGTTCTAACAAGTCAGAAATTTACTTTGGCACAAGACCGTAAAGAGACTTGTACACAAGGAGAGCTGTTTTTAAAGTCTATTCTCTGAGCAGCTGGAAGCCAGTGGGTGACCTAAGCACTTGACTAAAATGGTAATTTCCCTGGTTCTAAGCAGGACTTCAGCAGCAACATTTTAGATGTACTGCAGCTACTTTACATCTTGATTGGAGAGGCTTATGAGAAGACCATTACAGTAGTCTAAACTGCTGAAGAAAAAGGCACGGATCAGTGTTTCTCAGTCTAATTTAGACTATAATTAATCTGATTTTGGAAATGTTATTCAGGTGGAAAGAAGCTGCTGATGTTATTTACTAAATGTGGCTGTTAAAGTTCAAGTCTGAGTCCACTATTATCCTTATATTTCTAACCTGATTATTCGGTTTCAGGTAGAGGGTCTCAAGGTGACTAATAATAGGTTATCTTTGCGTTTGTGGGCCTCAGACAAGGATTTCAGTTTTGTCACTACATTACTTTGTGATATTGTCAATTGTGTCCATTGAGAGCTAATGCTGGTTTATCTCAATCCTAATTGGACATTTTTTTCGTCTTTCAGGATGAAGAATGTACGGGAAAAAAGAGTGTCTTGGATGTGGATCCAGAGGTCCAGGCCATGATGGAGATGGCAGGGAAAACTCTCTTGAGTCAAGGTCTCAGAGAGCCACAGGATGACCAGGAGCAAAGATAAATGTGAATATGAAAAACTGATTATTTTCAGTCAAGGTCATCAGGCACTCTTTCATCTTTTTGAAGTGTCAAATGCTTTGCAAGAACTTGACAAGGATGAACATTCTCCTCCTTCTTGCTTTAGCTGTCAGAGCTGTTAGCTGCCTTGTGAGTCACACGGCAGCCAAGCTGGCACAGACTCCTTCCTTTGCTTGAAAACCTCCTTGACCTCTGGTAGGTTTCTGCCACGACTCTCTTGTGACCAGAGCCTCGGTTTAAACCCTATTTTCATACAAAGTGTCCAAAAGAATCAGTAAAACTACAAAGATGATCGTAATGTTTTGGTGCTGATGGTGCTGCTGGAAAACATGCGTTCAATAACATCGCTTGCTGGAAACCTTCAGGATTTAGAAAGAATGTGTTAAGATGATTGAAGAGAAATGGGGAGCCCTGCTGATAACTACACAATTTGATTAGAACATTTGCTACCGATAGAATCCTAACAATATACAAAACCCAAAACCAGTGAAGTTGCCACGTTGTGTTAATCATAACTAAAACAGAATATAACGATTTTCAAATCCTTTCCAACCTATATTCAATTGAATAGACTGCAAAGACAACATATTTAATGTTCGAACTGAGAAACTAAATCTTTCCTTGCAAATAATCATCAACTTTGAATTTAATGGTAGCAACATTGCAAAAAAATGTCACAATGGCTTTTTTACCACTCTGTTACATGACCTTTCCTTTTAACAACACTCAGTAAATGATAAGGAATGGAGGAAACCAATTTTTGTAGCTTTTTAGGTGGAATTCTTTCCCATTCTTGCTTGATGTACAGCTTAAGTTGTTCAACGGTACATTACTCTTTTACTACGAAGCTACGCTGTTGTAGCACGTGCAGAATGTGGCTTAGCTTTGTCTTGCTGACGTTGCTTGGATGGCAACATATGTTCTTCAAAACCTGTATGTACCTTTCAGCATTAATGGTGCCTTCACAGATGTGTAAGTTACCCATGCCTTGGGCACAAATACCATACCATCACAGTTGCTGGCTTAGAACTGTGCCCCAGTCCGGATGGTTCTTTTCTTCTTTGATTGCACAGTTTCCAAAAACAATTTGAAATGTGGACTCTTCACACCACAGAACACTTTTCCACTTTGCATCTTAGATGAGCTCAGGCCCAGCAAACCCGTCTGTGGTTCTGGGTGTTGTTGATAAATGACTTTCGCTTTGTATAGTAGAGTTTTAACCTGCGCTTACAGATGTAGCGACGAACTGTAGTTACTGACAGTGGTTTTCTGAAGTGTTCCTGAGCTCATGTAGTGATATCCTTTACACACTGATGTCAGTTTCTGATGCAGTACCTCGTGAGAGATCGAAGGACAAGGTCGTTCAAAGTTACGTGCAGTGATTTCTCCAGATTCTCTAAACCTCTTGATGATATTACAGACCTTAGATGGTGAAATCCCTAAATTCCTTTCAATAGCTGTTTGAGAAATGTTGTTCTTAAACTGTTGGACAATTTGCTCACACATTTGTTCACAAAGTGGTGACCTTTGTCTCATTCTTGTTTGTGAATGACTGAGCATGTCATCGAAGTAGGGTTGGGCAATATATCGATATGCACGATATATCGAGGGTTTGTCCCTGTGTGATATAGAAAATCACTATATCGTAATATTTGAGTATACCTTCTCACGCAGTTGCTTTTAGCTGCGGGCATTACATTACAGGCTCTTCTCACTCTGTCATGTCTACCCTTCTCACAGACAAGCAAGCACACCTTCTTACATACGTCACATACTGTCACGTCATACGTCACACACGTATACGCCCTCGTGGAGCAGAGAGGTAGCGGCATGGGTAACATTAGCTGTGATGCTAGCAGAGCCGTGCTAGTGGTAATACGAGGAAAAGAAGGTGCGAATGAAGGAAGAATCAATTCCCAAGAAAAACAGCAGGGGGTCCATCGTCTGGTGGTGGTTTGGCTTCAAATGGGAATATGTCAAACAGACAACCTTAATTTGTCAAGTGTGGGCTAAAAACGTTGCTACCAAAAGTAGCATTACTGCTAATATGTAGCATCTTTTTAAAAGTCATCTGCTAGAGAATGAAGAGTGCTTACTCCACATGGCATCATCTCCATTTGGTGCCACACGCCCACACCATCAAAATGCCGAGGCAAACATTTCCAGATCAACACCGTATGAAAAAAGTAGTTAACAACAGAATTGAATAACGTCCGTAGTAATTCAAGGCCAAAGCAAAATATCGAGATGCATATTGTTTATCGCGATATGGCCTAAAAATATCAAGATATTAAAAAAAGGCCATATCACCCAGCCCTAAATGGAAGCTGCGTTTATACCCAATCATGGCACCCACCTGTTCCCAATTAACTTGTTCACCTGTGGCATGTTTCAAATAAGTGTTTGATGAGCATTCCTCAATGTTCTCAGTCTTTTTTGCCACTTGTGCCAGCTTTTTTTAACCATGTTGCAGGCATCAAATTTCAAATGAGCTAATATTTGCAAAAAATAACAAAGTTTTTCAGGTTGAACTTTAAGTATTTTGTCTTTACAGTCTATTCAATTGAATATAAGTTGAAAAGGATTTGCAAATCATTGTATTCTGTTTTTTATTTACGATTTACACAACGTGCCAATTTAGTTTTGGTGATGTACGAAAAATATGAGCTCTTATTGGGCTGCTCCTCGTACGTACAGATCGCGTGAGATTACACTGGTCTTGTCAAGCAGACATTTTAGAAAGGTTTGCTAATTTATGTTTTAGTTATGTTATAGTTATTATTTTGCACTAAAAATAAATGTATTGAACAATGTCTTGTTAGTACAAAGCATTTATTAAATTAAAGTTAGTTACAAATAGTATAAAAATTGTTTAAACCTGCCTATTTAATTGGATGGCACCATTTTCTATTGCTGTAGTTTTAAGTATAGCCATCCTTTTGACTTAACTGTTTTGAAATCTTTGAGATTTTATTTCTTATCATTGTACCGGTATTTCAAGTTGACTTTAGTGTGATGTGTTGAAAGAACAGAACAAACAATTTTTGAACTTTTGAACTCGTAAGTCAATACTAAGTAAAATATACTACAGAAAAAATAAGATTTTAGTGATGTTCAAGTCAAATAATTGATGTTAAAAGTGTGTGATGTTACATTAATGTTGAGTTTGAGTTTATTTCGAACATGCATACGACTACAACATGATACATCACAATTTCCAGTTTCTCTTTTCAACATGTTCGAAAATGAGCAGGAAGAAGCAGACCTTATTTAGTCCTAACCATTTTCCGTTACATAGCAGTTGCTAACACTTTTGTTTACTTCTTGTTCTAAAAGTATTCACAATGTACTCCATAAGTAATAACATAAAAAAAATAATAATAATAATAATTTGGGGAAGTAAGTTGTATTTTATATGGTGAAGTAAATACGATTTTCAATTTATTCAGAATCGTTATCATGGTTTTTCTTCTTTGTACTTTGTAAACACTTAAAGTTTGAACAGTTTCTCACAGTACCAGTGTTGGGTTAGTAACAGGAAACTAGTTACTGTGGTGGATTGTCCGAAGTTTAAATAGCAAACAAAGTGGTTTTAGTACAAAAGTTTTATTTACCCAATATCAAAAAGTACAGAGTTGCATTGGATTCCCCATGCAAACAGACAGCGTCCCCTGGAGGATCCAGATCATGCAAATCAATATCAAATATTGGTCTACTGGCTTTTTATCTGTTTCCCTCATGTGTCAAGGTCCCGTTGTTTTGCAACTGCTTGCTCCGCAACAACCTTGGATCCCTTAGTCATAACAAACAATCAAAACATTTTGTAGAATGGTTACAGCAACCACAAATTCAACTTTCACCTACATATGCTCTTCCAGTGTTTCAGAGGCTTTTAGATAGACTTTCTTTTTGGACTAAAACAGACACAAAATATGGTATAAAGGTCAGAAATTCCACTACATTACAGTTACAAGTTACTTTATGTCATAAGTAACTCAGTTACTTACACCAAAAAATAATGCGTTACTGTGAAAAGTAAATATTTAGCTACTTTTAAAAAAATAAAAAAAATAAGGGTCCCATTATTGGCCTTTTCGCCTTCATTTTAGTACTGTTATTGCACTGGAGAATAATGCAATCTGTTGATTATGTAGTGGAATTTCTGACCTTTTGGTACCATATTTTGTGTCTGTCAAAGTCCGGAAAGAGAGCGAGGTCGAAAAGCATTAAGAACCATTAGAAGAGCATATGTGGGTGAAAGTTGAATATATAGTTGGTCTGACCATTCTACAAAATGTTTTGACTGTTTATTATGATTAAGGGATTCAAGGATGTTGCAGAACAAACAGGTCCAAAACAACGGGACCTTGACACATGAGGGAAACAGATAAATGGCCAGTAGACCAATACTGTGTGTGATTCGCATGATTCTCGATCATCCAAGTCCTGCGGAGGACGCTGTCTGTTTGCATGGGCAATTCAATCCAACTTTGTACTTTATTATGTTGGGTAAATAAAACTTTGTACTAAATCCACTTTGTTTGCTGTTTAAGCTTCGGACCCTCCACCACAATCAACTTAAATGCATTTGGACCACTAAACTCTGCTAGGCAATGTGGTCTACATACAACACACAAAGACAAAGATATGTTTCAAAGGGCTAATTTATTTTGGGCCAGAACAAATTGCTAAAATTATTTAAAATAGCTGCAACATAACATGGATAAGTTACAAACCGCAAAATAACATGTCACAACATAACTGTAATCCTGGCTTCACCCAAGGAAGGCACACATGACATGATTATATGTCATGCCACTATAATGCTATACATAAAGCCTAACCAGGCATTTTTTTCTCTCAAGGAATTGTGAAATAAAATCATGTCTGCACGAGATCAACACTGTACTGAAGCCCAGAACACGCTACGCATTTACCCAGTTTTAGTTAAGAGAAAAGGAAAGATTGGCCTCGCCCACTAGGATCCCTCTTTATGTTTGTGAACTTTATTGTCTATACATTTAGAGTGATGTGATAGTCAAACACTCTAGAAGTCTAGAATGAAAGAGCAACAGTATATAAGAGAATTCACAGAGTGTGTACCTTCAATGCTGAATGATGAGCAGAGGCAGAGTTTGGAGTGTCTTTTTTAGCTTGCTTTCCTTGTTTATGTACTCACTGTCTTGGAACATGTTCTCCGTGCCATTTGCTGTTGGATGCCCGATATCATGCTAATTAGATCCCTGAAAGCGGGTGACTCCACTGTAGAAATAGCCAGCATGTCTTCTACCACATACGCTGCAATGGCTTTATCAATGTTATCCTGGCTAGCAGTCCCTCCATTAAAATCCAGCCGCTGTTGCTTAGGTGAAGTGAAGGTGAAGTGGCATCGGAGTCTGTCTCTCTCTTTACCAGCTTTGTCGAAACATGATGCTTTTGTAGGTGTTTCAGAAAATTTGAATTGCTGTTTTGGGCAGCATACCATAAGTGCAAAACTGAAGTAGATAAACAACCCAATAATAACCACAAATCACTCCTTACGACACTCAAAAAAAAAATGCAATAAATTAAGAAATAGGACAAACAACCTGACTAAATCCTTTAAAAAAATTACATTAATGAGAAAATAAAAGAAAACACAAATAAGCCACATGAGGTCTGGAAAATCCTCAATAACCAGCTTCCTGGCTGCAGCCAGAAACTTAAAACCAGGCTCACGAACATCAACATCAAAGAGGATGACTCCCTCATTACGGACAAACGGGAGGTAGCAAGCAGATTTAACATCTTTTTCACCAGCATAGCCACATCTCTAGTTAACAAGCTGTACCACCACTATGGTCGTTTTGGTGTATAACACTTTAAAGCGTACTACAGAAAGCCAGGAGCATTCAACAACGATTTCAAATTAGAAATGGTCTTAGCTGACGAGGTGCTTAATAAATTGAGCGCGCTCCACCAAAACAAGGCCACTGGCCTTGACAAAATCTCCTCCAGATTCCTCAGGGATTCTGCCACCACCTTTTCCCCAATCATCACACACATAATAAACATCTCAATTAAACAAGGCCAAGTACCAAAAGATTTTAAGATAGCAAGAGTAACTTCCCTTTTTAAAAAGGGAAGCAAATAAGAACCTGGTAACTACCAACATCATTCTATTCTCAGTTCTATTTCAAATGTAATGGAAAAAATAGTTTATGAACAGGTCGATAGATACCTTGCCACTAAAAAAACTCATGTACAAATTCCAATCCGGCTTCAGAACTAACCACTCCACTGACACATGCCTTCTCTATCTGACCGACCACATCAAACAAGGGGGGGGCGCGGGCAAATACTGCGGCATAGTCATGCTGGACATTCAGAAGGCCTTTGACAACGTAAACCAAGCTATACTGTTGGATAAGCTTAAAGCAATCGAATTTGATCAAATCTCATCGAGCTAGATGCAATCTTACTTGGAGGGGAGGAAACAGGTAGTAAAGGTGAACGGCACCCTGTCCCCCCGCCTCAGTAAGCTGTGCAGTCCCCCAGGGTAGTATATTAGGGCCTTTGATGTTCCTAATATACGTAAACGACATGTCATCAGCATGCGAATGAAATGTTCCTGTTTGCGGATGACTCGTCCCTGCTGGTGCCAAACGCTGGCTCGCTGACAATATCCTATCCATACACTTAGGTAAAACAGAATCCATCCTATTTGGGTCCCAAATCAACCTTAAGAAAGTCAGTGACTTCACTATTAAAGTGGGTGACATTGGAATGATGAGGTCACCTACCCAGGTTCCATTCGAGAGGCTAATCCTTTCTGTGATAAAATGGCAACCAAGGTAATAAAAAAGGTCAACCAATGACCAAGATTTCTCCACAGAATCTCCTCTGGTCAACAAAAGCACCATGAAGATTTTAGCGGGAACTCTCATTCAACCCTTTTTTGACTACGCATGCACCTCCAAAACCCTCAAATCAAGACTCCAAACATCCCAGAACAAGCTTGTTAGGTTACTTCTAGACCTCCACCCCGGATCACACCTCACTCCTACCCACTTCTCCAAAGTGGGCTGGCTCAGGGTGGAGGACAGAGTAAAACAACTTGCACTGAGCCCTGTTTATAAAATTCGCTACACCTCCCTGATACCAAAGTACATGTCAAACTACTTCCATAAAGTCCAAACCCCATTTCCATATGAGTTGGGAAATTGTGTTAGATGTAAATATAAACGGAATTTGCAAATCATTTTCAACCCATATTCAGTTGAATATGGTACAAAGACAACATATTTGATGTTCAAACTGATAAACATTTTTTTTTGCAAATACTCATTAACTTTAGAATTTGATGCCAGCAACACGTGACAAAGAAGTTGGGAAAGGTGGCAATAAATACTGATAAAGTTGAGGAATGCTCATCAAACACTTATTTCGAACATCCCACAGGTGTGCAGGCTAGTTGGGAATAGGTGGGTGCCATGATTGGGTATGAAAACAGCTTCCCAAAAAATGCTCAGTCTTTCACAAGGAAGGATGGGGCGAGGTACACCCCTTTGTCCACAAATGCGCGAGCAAATAGTCAAACGGTTTAAGAACAATGTTTCTCAAATATGCAATTACAAGAAACTTGGGGATTTCAACAACTACGGTCCACAATATCATCAAAAGGTTCAGAGAATCTGGAGAAATCACTCCACGTAAGCGGCATGGCCGGAAACCAACACTGAATGACCATGACCTTCGATCCCTCAGACGGCACTGTATCAAAAACCGACATCAATCTCTAAAGGACATCACCACATGGGTTCAGGAACACTTCAGAAAACCACTGTCACTAAATACAGTTTGTCGCTACATCTGTAAGTGCAAGTTAAAGCTCTACTATGCAGAGGTAAAGCCATTTATCAACCAAATCCAGAAACGCCGCCGACTTCTCTGGGCCCGAGATCATCTAAGATGAACTGATGCAAAGTGGAAAAGTGTTCTGTGGTCTGACGAGTCCACATTTCAAATTGTTCTTGGAAATATTCAAGTGTACCATCCAGAATGTTATCGACGCAAAGTTCAAAAGCCAGCATCTGTGATGGTATGGGGGTGCATTAGTGCCCAAGGCATGGGTAACTTACACATCTGTGAAGGCACCATTAATGCTGAAAGTACATACAGGTTTTGGAACAACATATGCTGACATCTAAGTGCCGTCTTTTTCATGGAAGCCTCTGCTTATTTCAGCAAGACAATGCCAAGCTACATGCAGCACATGTTATGACAGCGTGGCTTCGTAAAAAAAGAGTGCGGGTACTTTCCTGGCCCGCCTGCAGTCCAGACCTGTCTCCCATCGAAAATGTGTGGTAGTGGTGAACATGCCCTTTCCCAACTACTTTGGCACGTGTTGCAGCCATGAAATTCTGAGTTGTTAGTTGCAACAAAAAAAAAGTTTATGAGTTTGAACATCAAATATCTTGTCTTTGTAGTGCATTCAATTGAATATGGGTTGAAAAGGATGTTCAAATCATTGTATTCCGTTTATATCTACATCCAACACAATTTCCCAACTCATATGGAAACGGGGTTTGTAAATGATCGCCATAACCACAACACCAGGGAGAGCTCCACAAACCACGTCAAACCCAGATTCCGATCTAACAAAGGTCTTAACTCGTTCTCCTTCTATGCCACATCAATATGGAATGCACTCCCAAAAGGTGTAAAAGAAACTGCATCTCTACTCTCCCTCAAAACCACTTTAAAAGAACACCTCCAGGCAGCTAAAACCCTAGCCTAACACATCCCACCTCCCCGGATTGTAAATAATCAAACGTAAATAATCAAATGTATATACTTGTTCTTATGCTTTCGGAGCTCACTATGTTCACCGCTCGTTGTACATGTCCTACGAAGTGAGACCTACACTGTTACAATCTTCCGTACAAAGGCAAAACCTAGTAACTCACTTCTAGCTGATTTTGAGAAAACAAAGGAAAACCAATTCATCTTGATGCTGTCTTATAAAGATCTACAAAGTCATCACACGTATAGATGTTTTCTTGAGCTTTCATTTTCTTGCCGATTGAGCCATGGATTGAATCTAGCCTCATGAACGTGTGCCCTTTCTCCAGATATTTTATTACAATCTCGGGTGGGCCCATTCTGCGTTTGCACATTGGGCAAGAGCCGTGTACAGCGTCCAGTTTTTATTTTGACCTCCACAGTTATCTGCCCAAAAGAGTATGCAAGGGGAAGAATCAAGAACAATACATTTAATGAAGGTGCTTGCAACGTCATGGGCGAATCTTCCAAATATCCCCTCGTGCCATAATATCACATAATCAGGTTGACCGTCAGCCCCCATTCGTGCAAATGTCTCATTAAAGACAATAAGGCGACTGACAAAGAAGCTCCGATTGGTCCCTTGAGATACTAGGTTTTTCTGTTGTATCTACACGGTTATGTGGTAGTTGCTAGGTCCTGCCATGCGCATAACAGCTTACTTACGGAACAAATTACAATATTGCATACACTAATGTAAAGCATATCACCTAGGAACTCGAAAAATTATTATCAGCTCAGTTTTGACCAAAATTGAGTTACTGGGTTTTGCCTTTGGACGGGAGTCCTTCATTCCGCACTCCATCCAGCTGTATAATCTCCCCATACAGCAATCGATAATATCCGTCTAACCTGACACCCTCTATGTCAGCTACTTCTTTGTTTTTGATGTTTATATTCTATTTTCTGCTAGATTTACTCTGTAGTTTATGCTGGGGCTGCCACATACAGGGGCGCCTCTAGGGATTTGGGGCCCATGAAAATAATCTTTACAGGGCCCTTAACACACAATTTCATATAATTTCATCATCATTAGGGGCCTCTCTGGGCCCCCCTCCGTCATGGGCCCCTAGAATCTGTCTCCTTTCCCCCCCTTCGGTGCCCCTGACCACATATACTGTAATATTATACATAGTAATTGGTATACTGTATATTATACAGACATAATATATCTGTATATATAATATACTGTACACATATTAAGTACCGGTATATATTGTATATATTCACAGATATGTTATATTTTATATTGCTATATCTAGTCTATTTATACCTGAATTGTCCTTTCCATCCTTACACTTTCCATCATTGTAACTGAGCTTCTATGTTGAACAATTTCCCTTGTGGATCATTAAAGTTTGTCTAAGTCTAAAAGTTTCAATCAATCAAAGATGGGATCTTTGATCCAAGACACAACTTGCATTTAACTAGAATGTTATTTTTCTTTGTGCTCGACAAAAGAAAAGTAGTGAGAATATCTCCATCCCCAATTCCCCCCACCCCCTCACACACACACACACACACACACACACACACGCACACACACACACACACACACACACTCACACACACACACACACACACACACACACACACACACACACACACACACACACACACACAGCGCGCCTCTTGTGAGACAGGAATATTCAGGACGACACCGCAGCTCTCCAATACAACACACTCAGATCTTCTCAATTTCTTACCGATACTATATAAAAAATAACGTAAAATAATGCAGTATCACATCATGTAGTAACTGTAACTGACTTAGTGAATATAAAGAATAACCCGTTAGACTACTAGTTACTGCTGAAAATAACGGCGTTACAGTAACATTGCGCAGTACAGGCCAAAAGTTTGGACACACCTTCTCATTTCAATGCGTTTTTTGTATTTTCCTAACTATTGTAGATTGTCACGGAAGCCATCAAAGCTATGACACCTGTGAAGTGAAAACCATTTCAGGTGACTCCCTCTTGAAGCTCATCGAGGAAATGCCAAGATTGTGCAGAGCAGTAATCAGAGCAAAGGGTGGCTATTTTGAAGACACTACAATATAAAACATGTTTTCAGTTATTTCACCTTTTTTTTGTTAATACATAACTCCACATTAGACTTAGAATGGAATAGAATAGAATGTATCTTTATCGTCATTGTACATTGTGCAACGAAATTGCAAGCAAACTAATTTAGTGCAAATTCATAATGACATATAAAAACATAAGAACATGGTACTCAGATAAATACTGTAGATAAAAATACAAACAATACATACAAATACCAAGCACACAACTCACATGCAGCCATTCTTTTATATGCCTTGTGTTCAGCGACAATATTGCTCTCAGGTGTCACGCCGATGGTTCATGTTTTGTTTTGGTCATGCTATGTTTAGTTTTTTGGACATTTAGTTCTGTTTTGCATTTCCTTGTTTGTCTTGTTACCATGCCAACAGATTTAGTTTTCATCTGTCATGTCTGATCATGAGTTTTGTATGGCCATACTACCCTGAGCATCCCCAATCTCATCTATTCTCAAAGCTAAGCAGTGTCTGGCCTGGTTAGTACTTAGATGGGAGACTGCCTAGGAATACCAGGTGCTTTGGACTCTAAGTTCCTTTTTTTTCACTCCCTGTTTTGTTACCATGATGACCAATCAGTTCACCTGTCTTGTCTCACACCTGTTTTCACTTATCATGTTCATTATTTAAACCACAGTTACCAAGTAGTCAGTCTGGCAACATCACATCCTTCACGACCTTGATTATCTGCTTCATGCCTTGCTATCTGTTCATTTTGTCCATGTAAGTTTTTGTCATTCATGCCATAGCACAAGTGTTTTGTTTCATGTTTATAGTTTATAGCCTTTGTGCTAGTCTTTTGTTTCATAGCCCAAGTTTTGTACCTCCATTGTGAGCGCTTTTTTTTTGTTCCTGTTTTTAGATTTTGAGTAAATAAATTAAATATGTACCTACCTTCACGCCGTTTCCACTCCATTCGCTTCGCACCTTGGGAAAACAACCCAAGACCAAGTCCAAGCCTGACAGAATGTTGCCAGCAGCAAAACGTTTTCCCTGCAAGCGTCTTGGAGTCCATGGAAGAAGGAAGTTGGGAGGCGTTAAAGGCCATGGAGGACCGGGACCTCATGTGGAGTCCAAGCGGCAAACTAATTCCGATTAGCTCCATTTGGTCCGAGGATGGCACTGCGTCACCGCAGTCCCGGAAGCGTCACTACAGACGAAGGACGTCTGGGAAGGCTTCTCCGAGTGGACAGGACGAGTTGCCCCTGCAAGCTCCCCCCCCTCCGGGCGGAAATAGGCTGCAACCTGCCTGGCTTCTCCAGGATGACGTCACGTCGTCGCCGGAGGATGACATCACAGATGAAGATTTTTTTTCCTCAAATCTCTTTTCTGCCAGCCGCTCCCAACTATAGACTCCATGTGCATAACAAAACATTACCAAAACATGTTTGTGAACTCTTTATCAAAACAGTCACAGCCATCTGATTTTCATGCCCCGCCCCACAGGACTCAAGCCCCACCCGAGTCACAAGATTTTTTTTTTTCTTCACCCACGCAGACCAAGAACAAAGAAGAAAGATTTTGTGGACAGTTTAAAGGGGAGGATTCTCCCCCCCTCCTCACCTCCCTCCGCCCACCCCAAAAGACGGGTGGGCGGTGAGCGCATCTGGGATCCGCTCCTTGAGGGTTGGGCGGGGGTTGCTCGGTTGGTTCTGCCCAGTGCAATGCCAAGCCACAGCGACCGGCACGTCCACCACCTCTTGTTCTTCAACCTGCCAAGCCACAGCGGCCAACACGGCCACCTCCACCAGTCTTTCGGCCTGCTAAACCGCAGCTTCCAGCGAGGCCACCTGCATCAAGTCCAAGACCAAGTCCAGCACCAAGTCCAAGACCAAGTCCGATGCGAGCACCAAGTAAATGGCTAGCATCAAGTCCAAGTCCACGGCTAGTACCAGTGGCTGCTCCACGACGCCAAGTGCCCCCAGCGGCTGCTACACGACGCCAAGTGCCCCCAGCGGCTGCTACACGACGCCAAGTGCCCCCAGCGGCAGCTCCACGACGCCAAGCGCCCCCAGCGGCTGCTCCACGATGCCAAGCGCCCCCAGCGGCTGCTCCACGACGCCAAGATCCCCCAGTGATTGCTCCACGACGCCAAGCGCCCCCAGCGGCTGCTCCACGACGCCAAGCGCCCCCAGCGGCTGGTCCACGACGCCAAGCGCCCCCAGCGGCTGCTCCACGACGCCAAGCGCCCCCAGCGGCTGCTCCACGACGCCAAGCGCCCCCAGCGGCTGCTCCACGACGCCAAGCGCCCCCAGTGGCTGCTCCACGTCGCCAAGCTCCAGCGCCGCCGCCAGTAGCTGCTACACGCCGCCAAGCTCCAGTACCGCCAGTAGCAGCTCCAAGCCAAGACCTGCCACGCCAAGACCTGCCGCCTGAAGCTCCACGCCAAGCTTTGCCGCCAGCCACGATGACGACGCGTCCGCCTCTACGTGGTCGTTCGCCACGCCAAGGGCGCCGACCTCCTCGTAGGCCACGGATGTGGCCACTACGTAGTTGCCAGCCACGGGTGTCGGCTACGGATATGGCCATTCCCGGGTCGCCCACCTCATCAGGTACAGCAGGCCTCTTTGCGTCGCCGCTACCTGACTCTGCCCCGGTGGATACGGGGACACGTGGTCTGGCGACCCACCGCCATGTCCCCCTCCTGCCCTCCCATGGCTCTCGATCACAGTTTTGTTTTGTTTTTTGTTTTTGGACATCTGGGAGCTGTCCTTAACGGGGGAGTTCTGTCACGCCTCTGGTTCATGTTTTGTTTTGGTCATGGTATGTTTAGTTTTTTGGACATTTAGTTCTGTTTTGCATTTCCTTGTTTGTCTTGTTACCATGCCAACTGATTTAGTTTTCATCCGTCATGTCTGATCATGAGTTTTGTATGGCCATACTACCCTGAGCATCCCCAATCTCATCTGTTCTCAAAGCTAAGCAGTGTCTGGCCTGGTTAGTGCTTGGATGGGAGACTGCCCAGGAATACCAGGTGCTTTTGACCTTTGGACTCTAAGTTCCTTTTTTTTTCACTCCCTGTTTTGTTACCATGACGACCAATCAGTTCACCTGTCTTGTCTCACACCTTCCATCCATCCATTTTCTACCGCTTATTCCCTTTTGGGGTCGCGGGGGGCGCTGGCGCCTATCTCAGCTACAATCGGGCGGAAGGCGGGGTACACCCTGGACAAGTCGCCACCTCATCACAGGGCCAACACAGATAGACAAACAACATTCACAAACTAGGGCCAATTTAGTGTTGCCAATCAACCTATCCCCAGGTGCATGTCTTTGGAAGTGGGAGGAAGCCGGAGTACCCGGAGAGAACCCACGCATTCACGGGGAGAACATGCAAACTCCACACAGAAAGATCCCAAGCCTGGATTTGAACCCAGGACTGCAGGAACTTCGTATTGTGTGGCAGACGCACTAACCCATCTGCCACCGTGAAGCCCTGTCTCACAACTGTTTTCACTTAACATGTTCATTATTTAAGCCACAGTTACTAGGTAGTCAGTCTGGCAACATCACCTCCTTCACGACCTCGATTATCTGCTTCATGCCTTGCTATGCTGTTCATTTTGTCCACGTAAGTTTTTGTCATTCATGCCAGGTGGGTAGAGTAGCCAGAAATTCTACTCAAGTAAGAGTACAGTTATTTTAGAGATTTATTACTCAAGTAAAAGTAAGGAGTATTCACCCAAATATTTACTTGAGTAAAAGTAAAAAGTATGTTGTGAAAAAACTACTCAAGTACTGAGTAACTGATGAGTAACCTGATTACGGCAAAAAATAATGCACAAAAACATAAAAATAGCAATGAACAAATTCAGAGCCAGTAATATCTCTTAAGCAACTAAAACAATAATATATATTAAATAATAGTACATTAAAATAAAATGAAAAAAAATGGCACATTGAGCCACAATAACTTAACAGCACCATAGCCTCAGTAGGAATTCATTGATTTGATTGATTGATTAAAACTTGTATTAGTAGATTGCACAGTGCAGTAAATATTCCGTACAATTGACCACTAAATGGTAACACCCCAATAAGTTTTTCAACGTTTATCAATTACTTAATAAATGACCAAGTCGAGGTGATCTACCTCATATATACATACACACACGTATCATACATATATACATACATACATACATATATATATATATATATATATATATATATATATATATACATACATACATACATCAATTTATATATACAGTATATAATTTATATTATTTTGCCGTTTTTGTTGACATGTTAAAGGTGTTTTAATGAATATACATGCATGTTTAACATATAGATTCCAATCTTTCATGAAGACAAGAATATAAGTTGGTGTATTACCTGATTCTGATGACTTGCAATGATTGGAATCAGACGTTCACGTTTTCAAATGGAGGAGAAAAAAAGTTTCTCTTTTCTGTCTAATACCACATGAAAGTCGTTGGTTTTTGGCATCTTATTTGTCCAGCTTCCATATTCGTTTTTATACACTTTACAAGAAATACATTGGCGGCAAACTCCGTAGCTTGCTAGCTTGTTTGCGCTGGCTTCCGGAGACTCTTATTTTGTTAGCGCAGGCGCGATAGAGCGGCACTTTTATTGTGAAGACAGGAACTGTGCGATCAGTGTTTAGGCTTGTGACGGGAAGTACGGTTGAAATAAAAAGTGTCTTTTTTCCTTTACACTTTTGATTGATTGATTGAAACTTTTATTATTAGATTGCACAGTACAGTACATAATCCGTACAATTGACCACTAAATGGTAACAACCGAATACGTTTTTTAACTTGTTTAAGTCGGGTCATGTGACCGCCTGGCTCTGTATGATTGGTCCAACGTCACTAGTGACTGCATGTGATTGGTGAAAAGCAGGCATGCGTAGATCCTACTTTGAATCTCTGTCATAAACCAAAACAAACATTAATAGAGCGATAAAAAAAAGTAGCGAGTAGCAAGCTGAATGTAGATAAATGGAACGGAGTAAAAGTAGCGTTTCTTCTCTATAAATATACTCAAGTAAAAGTAAAAGTATGTTGCATAAAAACTACTCGTAGAAGTACAATTTATCCCAAAAGTTACTCAAGTAAATGTAACGGAGTAAATGTAGCGCGTTACTACCCACCTCTGCATAGCACAAGTGTTTTGTTTCATGTTTATAGTTTATAGCCTTTGTGCTAGTCTTTTGTTTCATAGCCCAAGTTTTGTACCTCCATTGTGAGCGCTTTTTGTTTGTTCCTGTTTTTAGTTTTTGAGTAAATAAATTAAATATGTACCTACCTTCACGCCGTTTCCACTCTATTCGCTTCGCACCTCGGGAAAACAACCCAGACCAAGTCCTAGCCTGACATCAGGTAAAAAGTATTCTTAAATCTGTTTGTCCGGCGTTTTATTGTCCTGTATCTTCTGCCCGAGGGCAGCCGTTCCAAAAGTTTATTTTTAGGGTGAGATGTGTCCCTTATGATGTTTTTTTTTTTTTGAGCCACCTGGCACTGTACAGTTCATCAAGGCAAGGGAGAGAGCAGCCAGTGATCTTCGTGGCAGTTTTTATGACCTTCTGAAGTGCGTTTCTCTCTGCCGCTGTGCAGCTGGCATACCATACACACATGCAGTATATCTGCACACTCTCTGTTGAGCAGCAATAGAAAAAACGCAAGCATTTTTTGTGACTGGTGGTTCTTTCTGAGGAGTCTCAGAAATTAAAGTCTCTGCTGTGACTTTTTGATGGTCACTGAGGTGTTCGCAATCCACAACAGGTCTTCCTCGATCTGGATGCCCAGGAACCTGAAGTTAGAGACCCTTTCCACATAGTCCCCGTTGATGTACAGCGGTTGGATGTTTATCGTTTGTTTTTTTCCATGATCAGCTCCTTCGTCTTGGTGGTGTAAGGACCAGGTTGCTTTCTCTGAACCCCCCAGTCAGCCGCTCCACTTCATTTCTGTAGGCAGACTCATCCCCCACAGAAATGAGTCTCACTACTGTGGTGTCGTCTGCAAATTTAATAGCGGTATTTCTGGCATGAGCAGGGGTGTAGTCATAAGTGCAAAAGGTGTAGAGTAGGGGGCTTAGCACGCAACCCAGGGAGGAGCCGGCGCTGATGCTGATGGATGCTGAGAGGTGGGAGCCTACTCTCACCCTCTGAGAGCGATTTGTCAGGAAGTCCAGGATCCAGTGGCAGATGGAGGAAGACAGTCCCAGCTCTGTCAGTCTGTGGGGGAGGATGGTATTGAACACAGAGCTAAAATCAACCTTGCATAGCTCCCCTGCTGCTCTATGTGGCTCAGAACTAACCAACAAGTAAGGAAATATCAAACTAAACTAAACATGACCTGGGCAACGGATCATGATACCATCTCTTAAATTTATTAATTTTTTGTGTTATTATCTGTATTAGCTTCTGTGTTTTCTCCTGAACAAAACGCTGTTGTATCTTCCGCATATATACTAACTTTGACTATTTTGTGACTGTACCAATGCTGTTTGTATAACGATTGAACAATTTTGGTCCGAGTATTGATCCCTAAGGTACACCACAGTTCTGGCTGTGTGCTTCACGTATCGCTTCCTGTTGGTTAAGTAGCTTCTAATCCAGTTTCAGACCAACCCTCTGATTTCATAATGTTGACATTTTTTTTATTAAACGATTGTGATGAATTGTTTCAAAGGCTTTAGTTACATCCACAAACACTGCTGCTGCACACTGTTTACTATATGTTGCATTGGTAATTTCCTGCAAAGTGGAAAAGTGTTCTTTAGTCTGATGTATCCACGATTCAAATTGTTTGTGGAAACTGTGGACGTTGTGTCCTCCGGAACAAAGTCTGTTTTTGTCAAACCATCTCTTAAAAGTATAAATGTCTTTTGTGATTATTTGTATTAGCTTCTGTGTATTCTCTCCTGAACAAAACGCAGAGGATTTATCGTGACACAAGACGCTTCAATCGGTGACTCTCCAGTGTTAATGGGGAGCCTTCACTTCCCATACTTGTCTTCTTTCCGGGTTGTGGGAAAAAGCGATGTAAAAGATTTCCACAATTCTTGCGGGTGGGGCAGCCACATGCTGAACAACAGCGCGTTTTTAAACCTTGAAAAAAGTAACGAGTAAGCACGGCAAACACATGGCATTAGCTCAAAGTTAGTAGCAGTCATGGCGCCCTGAGTCACATGAGGGCCTTTTGACCATTCATTGAGGATATCACCTGAAATTGAGTTGGCCATACCCTCTTTAAACATGACTCTTCTTGGACTACTTATGTAGCCTGTTTAGTATTTGAAGCGCGTTAAAACTGATAAGTACATTATTTAAATGTTGGACCCCAAAAGGGACAAGCAATAGAAAATTGATGGACAGGCACTTTAATCAATCAAAGTTCATTTATATAGCCCTAAATCACTAGTGTCTCAAAGGGCGGCACAAACCACTATGTCATCCTCGATAGGCCCACATAAGGGCAAGGAAAACTCACACCCAGTGGGACGTCGGTGACAATGAGGACTATGAGAAACTTTGAGAGGACCACATATGTGGGCAACCCCCACCCCCCAAGCGCAGAGATGTACCCAGCCGATACACAGGCGAGTGGTCCATCCTGGGTCCCGACTCTGGACAGCCAGAACTTCATCCTTGGACATCGGACCGGACCCCCTCCACAAGGGAGAGTGGGACATAGGAGAAAAAGAAAAGAAACGGCAGATCAACTGGTCCAAAAAGGGCGTCTATTTGAAGGGTAGAGTATACAAATGAGTTTTAAGATGAGACTTAAATGTTTCTACTGAGGTGGCATCTCAAACTGTTACCGGGAGGGCATTCCAGAGTACTGGAGCCCGAACAGAAAACGCTCTATAGCCCGCAGACTTTTTTGGGGCTTTGGGAATCACTAATAAGCCGGAGTCCTTTGAACGCAGATTTCTTGCCGGGACATATGGTACAATACAATCGGTAAGATGGGCTGGAGCTAAACCATGTAGTATTTTATACATAAGTAGTAAAACCTTAAAGTCACATCTTAAGTCCCCAAAAAACTTTTTACACCATCTTGACTACGTACTGGAAGAAAAGGGACTACCGTATTTCCTTGAATAGGCGCCGGGGCTCTAATTAAATTAAAACCTCTTCTCACTTCTGCGCTTATTCAAGGCATGTGGTAAAAGTAAGCAGGCGCTAATAATTTTAAAACCTCTTCTTACTCCTGCGCTTACCAAAGGCATGCGGTAAATTTAGGCCTGCGCTTATAAATTTGACTGTGATGTAAGGATACCATCATGAAAATCACCTTTACATCTCCTCCACTACAAAATAACACAATGTTAATATTAAGAATTGCAATTATATAATAACACAATATTGATCTTGTTTATTTAAAGCGTATTTTACCTTTTTTTTTTCATAAATTAGGTATTTCAAGCATGTAAATAACAAGAGATGAGACTGACAAATGTGTTTAGAAGGTAATAAACAGTTTTTTAAATTCTCAATTCTTGAAAATATTCAATTTATGATCAACTTGATGTGCCCTCTTTGTGGATTGTAATAGAGATCCATCTGGATTCATCGACTTCATTCTAAACATTTCTTCACAAAAAAAGAAATCTTTAACATCAATATTTATGAAACATGTCCACAAAAAATCTAGCTGTCAACTCTGAATATTGCATTGTTGCATTTCTTTTCAGTTTATGATTCATATTTTGTTGAAGTATTATTCAATAATAATCTTTATAAAGGATTTTTCAATTGTTGCTATTTTTAGAATATTAAAAAAAAAATCTCACATACCCCTTGGAATACCTTCAAGTACCCCCAGGGGTACGCGTACCCCCATTTGAGAACCACTGCATTAAATTGTATATACAGTGAAATGTGAGTGTTTGAATTAAATCATATTACCTGAGCAACCACCAAGAGTGACAGCCATTTTTGTGCTCATGGTCCTGAGCACAGCCTTTGTAGAGTCCTGGATGTGGCATCTGAACGCATCCCACACCAATAGACGTGGGCGGAACGCAATCCATCCCCATACATCACAAAGCCATTGGTGCGCCAGGTCTTCAGTCATCCACCCATTTTTAGACATTGCCACTACAACACCGCTTATTTTGTCCGCTTCTCTATCCCTTCACAGTCCCTTGAAGACAATGAACGGCTTCAGCTTTTGTGGCTTATTCTGCGAGCATCTACTCCAAACTTTCGAGCAGTTCCCTCCTCCCTGTTCTTTTTGGCATTATTGTCTTCCCTTTATGCGATTTTAAATTCTTGAATTCAGCCTCCTCCATTTTGGAAAATGATGCCTTGTACTACATCCGGGTCAAACTCGTCACGTGACGAGTTTGTTCCGGAAGTAAAATGAGGCATACCGGTATGCTAGCTATTCTACAAAATGAGTTTGATCCCGGCAGTAAAACGAGGCATATGCTAATTATTCTGCGAAACAAGTTTTAACTGGCAGTAAACCGAGACATGTGCTAATTATTTTGCGAAACAAATTTGACCCGGCAATAATTCAAAGCATGCGCTAATTGTAAGCATGCGCTAAGTATTTTGAGGAACGAGTTTGACCCGGCAGTAAAACGAGGCATGCGGATAATACAATTCAAGGAAATACGGTAACTTTAAATAATGCGGCCCCACATAAAAAAACATAGACATGTATTTGCAGACGCTTCATTGAGCGATTTGGCATGTTGCTACAATACGTGAGAGTGTCTGCCATATTGGAAGTGTTAAACCTACCCCAATGCAAAGAAAAATAAATTCATTGTTACAAACTTTCGCCGTCGTGCGGGTTCCATGGACCACCAAATAGGGACATCTTTGAGCAGGTGTAGACTTATTTATTTTTCAATAAGAAAAGTCTTTTTGGGTTGCTTTTCAGCCATCCGCGTCGTCTGCCTCTCGCTCTCTTCCACGCTGCATGCTTTGCTGCTTGTTCAGTGTCTCTACAATTCCTTCCTTCTCACCCTCCTCTGCTGTTGCCCTTTTATAGAGCGAGAGGATATTTGTTAATTGTGTCCAGGTGCGTGATCCACGCACCTGATCTCGATTGCGGCATCGCTCCCGGGCGCTCCCCGCTCGCCGTCTAGGCCTCCATCTCGTGCTCTGCCTCGCCGTCGGACTGCTAGCCCCGCCTCTCCATATACCTCCATCGCCAGACGCACGCCGGAACTCCGACCGGCTAAGTAAACTCCCCGGGAAATGAAGACTGCCTCGGCCCCCTGTGTCCCTGGTCTTCTCTTCATTTTTTCCTTGTTCTTCTTCTCTGTCTTCCTCCTTGTCTTTGTCTTCCTCTTTGTCTTTCTCCTTGTCTTTGTCTTCTTCTTCTTTGTCATTGTCTTCTTCTTTGTCTTTGTCCTCTTCTTCTTTGTCTTCTTCTTCGTCTTTCTCTTTGTCTCCTTCTTTTTACAACACCATTTATTCTTATTCCACCACCACTTCTTTTAACATAATTTCTTCTTCTACTTCTTCTTCCCCCACCACTTGTTTTTCTTCAACCACCACTTCTTCTTCTTCGACCACTTATTCTTCTTCCAACACCATTTCTTCTTCCACCACCACTTCTTCTTCTTCTTCTTCTTCTTCTTCTTCCAACACCATTTCTTCTTCTTCTTCCACCACCACTTCTTCTACTTCCACCACCACTTCTTTTTCTTCTTCTTCCAGCACCATTTCTTCTTCTTCTTCCAACATCACTTCTTCTTCCACCACCACTTCTTTTTCTTCCAACACCATTTCTTCTTCTTCTTCTTCTGCGTAAACTTCTGTGGGGGGCCACTCGCCGTCCCCCCCACCTGGTCCGCCAGCACCTGCAGGAGCGGCAACTGTTGGCGGGAATCCTCGAGCCGCTGCCGGCCGCCTGCCGCCAGCTCCGTGAGCGCACCCACGAGAACCCACAGGGGATCGTTCTCCCCCGCCTTCAGTGGTCCAGCCAGTTTGGGCGCCAAATGTGACAGACTCTCGCTGTCCTGTGGGTTCCATGGATCACCAAATAGGGACATCATTGAGCAGGTGTAGACTTATTTATTTTTCAATAAGAAAAGTTTTTTGCGGATTGCTTTTCAGCCGTCCGCGTCGTCTGCCTCTCGCTCTCGCTCTCTTCCGCGCTGCATGCGTTGCTGCTTGCCCAGTTGATTTCTCCAATTCCTTCTTCCTCACACTCCTCTGCTGCTGCCCTTTTGTAGAGCGAGAAGAGATTTGTTAATTGTGTCCAGGTGCGCAATCCACGCACCTGCTCTCGATTGCAGCGAAGCTCCCGGCGCGCCCCGCCTCGCCACTCGCCATCCAGGCCTCCATCTTGGGTCAGGCTACGGCATGCCCTGCCTTGCCGTCGGACTGCCGGCCCCGCCTCTCCACATTTATAAAGAGTTGTACTGTATATATAAATACAAATAAATTTAAAGTTTTTGTTGTTTGGATGCTGGTTTCATTGCGAGAACCAAACCAAATGAATAGATTGTAATTTTAATCTATTATTAACGCTGTTCATAAAATGATGCTTATAGCTAGCATTAGCTTATAGCTATTATTAGCTTTTAGCTAGAAATGGACATCATTTTGTTTTCCAATTATGGGAAGGAAAAAAGTAAGTTTGATTTGAAATACAAGTGTTTTGAGTTAGGAGCTCTGTTGGGTAACCAATTAAGCTGGTAAATTGATATGTACTGTCTTCTATACTATATCTTTAAATTTAAAGTTAAAGTATCAATGATTGTCACACATACACTCGGTGTGGTGAAATTTGTCCTCTGCATTTGACCCATCCCCTTGATCACCCCCTGGGAAGTCATGGGAGCTGTGGGCAACAGAGGTGCCACGTCCGGGAATCATTTATGGTGATTTAACCCCCAATTCCAACCTTTGATGCTGAGTGCCAAGCAGGGAGGCAATGGGTCCCATTTTTTAAAAGTATTTGGTATGACTCGGCCGGGATTTGAACTCCCAACCTACTGATCTCAGGGCGGACACTCTAACCACTAGGCCACTGAGTAGGTTTAGATCTAACTATGTATGTCTGTAGTGGCCGTGAAGCAAAAATCAGCGGATGAATATTGCAATTGTCGGTTAAATGACAGTGTGGTGCAGTTGGGAGAGTGGCTGTGCCAGCAACCTGAGAGCTCCTGGTTCAATCCCCACCTATTACCAACCTTGTCACGTCCGTTGTGTCCTTGAGCAAGACACTTCACCCTTGCTCCTGATGGGTCGCAGTTAGGGCCTTACATGGCAGCTCCCGCCATCAGCGTGTGAGTGTGTGTGAATGGGTGAATGTGGAAATAGTGTCAAAGCGCTTTGAGCACCTTAAATGTAGAAAATCACTACACAAGTTCAACCCATTTAACATTTATAGATGTTATCTCAGTAAAATAATTTAAGTTCCATCTTAAAACTCATTTGCATACTACAGCCTTTAAATAGACCCCTTTTTAGACCAGTTGATCTGCCATCTCTCTTTTCTGCTCATATTGTGTAAATCGTAAATAAAAACAGAATACAATGATTTGCAAATCTTTTTCAACCTATATTCAGTTGAATAGACGACAAACACAAGACACTTAATGTTTATTTTTTTGCAAATATTAGCTGATTTGGAATTTAATGCCTGCAACATTTTTCAAAAAAGCTGGCAGAAGGGGCACAGAAGACTGAGAAAGTTGAGGAATGCTCTTTAAAGACTTATTTGGAATATCCCACAGGTTAGCAGGCTAATTGGGAACAGGTGGGTGCCATGATTGGGTATAAAAGAAGCTTCCATGAAATGCTCAGTCATTTACAAACAAGGATGGGGCCAGGGTCACCACTTTATTAACAAATGCATGAGAAAATTGTCCAACAGTTTAGGAACAACATTTCTCAACAAGCTATTGCAAGGAATTTTTTGATTTCCCTATCTACGGTCTGTAATATCATCAAAAGGTTCAGAGAATCTGGAGAAATCACTCCACGTAAGCGATGATACACTATATTGCCAAACTGCCTTGACTCGCATATGAACTTGATGTGCCATCCCATTGCTAATCCATAGGCTTCAATATGATGTTGGTACACTTTTCGCAGCTATTACAGTTTCAACTCTTCTTTGAAGGCTGTCCACAAAGTTGCAGAGTGTGTTTATAGGATTTTTAGACCATACTTCCAAAAGCGCATTGGTGAAGTCAAACATTGACTTCACCTGAGAGCCAGAAGGCCTGGCTCTCAGTCTCCGTTCTAATTCATCCCAAAGGTGTTCTATCGGTTTCAAGTCAGGATTCTGGTAGCCCACTCAAGTTCATTTACACCAGACTCTGTAATCCTTGTCTTTATGGACCTTGTTTTGTGCACTGGTGCACAGTCATGTTGGAAGTGGAAGGGGCCCGCTCCAAACTGTTCCCACAAGGTTGGGAGTATGGAATTGTCCAAAATGTTTTGGTATCTTGGAGCATTCAAAGTTCCATTCACTAGAACTAAGGAACCAAGGCCAAATCCTGAAAAACAACCCCACACCATAATTCCTCCACCACCAATTTTCACACTCGGAACAAAGCAGTCCGAAATGTACCGTTCGCCTGGCAACCTCCAAACCCAGACTCGTCCATTAGATTGCCAGATGGAAAAGCGTGATTCAACTCTCCAGAGAACGCGTCTCCACTGCTCTAGAGTCTAGTGGCGATGTGCTTTACACCACTGCATCCAACGAATCGCATTGGACTTGGTGATGCGGGGCTTAGATGCAGCTGCTCGGCTATGGAAACCCATTCCATGAAGCTCTCTGCGTACTGTATGTGGTCTAAATGGAAGGTCACATGAAGTTTGGAGCTTTGTAGCAACTGACTGTGCAGAAAGTCTTTGCACTATGCACTTCAGCATCCGCTGACCCCTCTGTCAGTTTATGTGGCCTACCACTTGGTGGTTGACTTGCTGTTGTTCCCAAACCCTTCCATTTTCATATAATAAAGCCCACAGTTGACTTTTGAATATTTAGGAGCGAGGAAATTTAACGACCGGATTTGTTGCAGAGGTGTCATCCTATGACAGTTCCACGCTGGAAATCCCAGAGCTCCTGAGAGCGGCCCTTTCTTTCACGAATGCTTGTAGAAACATTCTCCATGCCTAAGTGCATGATTTTATTCACCTGTGGTCGGGCCAAGTGATTAGGACACATAATTCTGATCATTTGGATGGGTGGCCAAATACTTTTGGCAATATCGTGTATTACGGACCTTGGATCCCTCAGGCGGTACTGCCTCAAAAAGCGCAAACAGTGTGTAACGGATATCGTCACATGGGCTCAGGAAAACTTCAGAAAACCAATGTCAGTAACTACAGTTTTTCACTATAGCCGTAAGTGCAAATTAAAACTCTACTATGCAAAGCGAAAGCCCAGAAACGCTGCCTGCTTTGCTGGTAAAAATACCCCTGTGCCAACTTTTTTGCATTGTGTTGCTGCCATTAAATTCTTAGTTAAAGGCCTACTGAAACCCACTACTACCCTCCACGCAGTCTGATAGTTTGTACATCAATGATGAAATATTAACATTGCAACACATGTCAATACGGCCTTTTTAGTTTACTAAATTTCAATTTTAAATTTTCCGGGATTTTCGTCTTCGAAACGTCGTGTAATGATGACGTGTACGCAAGACGTTACGGATTTAAGGAAGTATGAGCGCTGCACACACACACAGCTAAAAGTCGTCTGCTTTAACGGCATAATTATACAGTTTTTTGGACATCTGTGTTGCTGAATCTTTTGCAATTTGTTCAATTGATATTGGAAAAGTCACAGTAGAAAGATGGAGTTGGGAAGCTTTAGCCTTTAGCCACACAAACACACGGTGATTCCTTGTTTTAAATTCCTGGAGGTGAAACTATCCTATGGATCAGAGCGCGGTCAAGCGAACATGGATCCCGACCACATGTCAACCAGCAGGTTTCGGTGAGAAAATTGTGGTTAAAAAGTCAGTTCTTACCAGAGATCAGCTGAGCTTGTGCCGTCCATAGCTGCCGTCGACTCCCCTGAGACACTGCGCGTCAAGACACCCGTGGAGACACCCTTCCGACTATCAGGTAATATTAAACTCACTAAAACACTAGCAACACAATAGAAAGATAAGGGATTTCCCAGAATTAACCTAGTAAATGTGTCTAAAAACATCGGAATCCATCCCAATGCAATCGCGTTTTTTTTTCACTTTTGTTTTTCTAGTCCGTCGCTATCAATATCCTCGAACACGAATCTTTCATCCTCGCTCAAATTAATGGGGAAATTGTCGTTTTCTCGGTCCGAATAGCACTTTTTGTTGGAGGCTCCCATTAAAAACAATATGAATATGTGAGGAGCCATCAAACATGTGACGTTATCGTCTGCGACTTCCGGTAGAGGCAGGGCATTTCTCTTAGCACCAAAAGTTGCGAACTTTATCGTGGATGTTCTCTACTACATCCTTTCAGCAAAAATATGGCAATATCTCGAAATGATCAAGTATGACACATAAAATGGACCTGCTATCCCCGTTTGAATAAGAACATCTAATTTCAGTAGGCCTTTAATGATTATTTGTAAAAAAAAAATTAAGTTGTGTTTGCTGTCTATTCATCCAGCCATCCATCCATCCATCCATTTTCTACCGCTTATTCCCTTCGGGATCGCAGGGGGCGCTGGAGCCTATCTCAGCTACAATCGAGCGAAAGGCGGTGTATACCCTGGACAAGTCGCCACCTCATCGCAGGGCCAACACAGACAGACAACATTCACACTCACATTCACACACTCGGGCCAACTTACTGTTGCCAATTAACCTATCACCAGGTGCATGTCTTTCAATAGATATAAATTGAAAAGGATTTGCAAATCATTGTATTCTGTTTTTATTTACGAATTACACATCGTGCCAACTTGATTTTGGGTTTTGTAATTAACATAGGTAATTGTAATAGCAACAATCAATATGTATATTTAATATATACACATGTTGATTGTTGTTATTGTTCCTTTCTTTTTAGGACGATTCAATCTGTCCTGGATTCTTAGGCTCAACTAAATTATATTTTGTCATCATCACACGACTTGACTTGTGTTTTTCTTGTAAGTAAAAAGGCATTTTTGATAATTGACGAAGAGTCTGTATGTCATTTCTACAAGTGCATTTTGAGATAATTGCTTTTGTTTTAACCATAATCAAATTAATTGCAGTAATTGTTTGACATAGTTTCATGTAATTATTTATTTTGTTCTGTCATTTTTATTGTACCAGTGTAGCGTGCAAATGTAACATTATTTGTGTTATTTTGCATAGATAAGCTTAACACAGATACCATACAGTAAGCATGGTTATTTGCTTCCGGACTTCTTTTTTTTTTTTAACTCGCTTGACTTGACTTCCTTGTTCGCGCAGAAAGAGGAACTAACAACACTGCAGCGCTTCTTTTATTACAATGGAGACAGAATAATCTTTTCTGCGTACAAGGTAAGAGTTTTACTTCGAGCCTGAAGTTTATTGATCTTCTTTCGGCAGGATGAAGCAGGGATGGAGTTTTGCTGCTGTTAAAAGATATCATCAGCAATAAAGCAATAACTTATTGCTTTATTGCTGGCAATATATTTCAAACATAAAAGCTGTTACAGATCACTTTCTAACAACGGATATTTGATTAACTCAACAACACGACAAAATACAAAAACATGCCTTTCGAAAAGCATTTATCAATGTGAGGTGTCGTTAATGGCCCGTGACGTCACCGAGCTAACGGAGATACTGGATCGATCCGAAGAATGGTTTAGATTAGCATCAATAGTTGCTACAGGTGTATAGAATCAGTAGATTAGGAGGCCCAACAAGCACATAAATTAACTGTCATAACGCTGTTGGCCCTGCGATGAGATGGCGACTTGTCGCACACCGCCTTCCGCCCGATTGTAGCTGAGATAGGCGCTAGCGCCCGCGACCCCAAAAGCAAATAAGCGGTAGGAAAATGGATGGAACACAAATTTGTAAGACAAATGCTGCCAGTTGACGGAACAAAACAGAAGTTGTCTAAGTTAGCAGGCGTATCAGACCTGAAGGATATTGTCCACTATTAGTAAGTAGTATCATTGCAGTTCTGCGATGAGGGGCGACTTGTCCAGGGTTTACAACGCCTTCCAGCCGATTGTAGCTGAGATAGGCACCAGTGCCCTCCGCGACCCCAAAGGGAATATCCATCCATTTTCTACCGCTTATTCCCTTTTGTTGGAGGCTCCCATTAAGAACAATGTGACTATGTGAGGAGCCATCAAACATGTGACGTTATCGTCTGGGACTTCCGGTAGAGGCAGGGCATTTCTCTTAGCACCGAAAGTTGCGAACTTTATCGTGGATGTTCTCTACTAAATCCTTTCAGCAAAAATATGGCAATATCGCAAAATGATCAAGTGTGACACATAGAATGGACCTTCTATCCCCGTTTAAATAAGAACATCTCATTTCAGTAGGCCTTAAATGATTATTTGTAAAAAAAAAATTAAGTTGTGTTTGCTGTCTATTCATCCATCCATCCATTTTCTACCGCTTATTCCCTTTGGGATCGCGGGGGGCGCTGGCGCCAATCTCAGCTACAATCGGGCGGAAGGCGGGGTACACCCTGGACAAGTCGCTACCTCATCGCAGGGCCAACACAAATAGACAGACAACATTCACACTCACATTCACACACTAGGGCCAATTTAGTGTTGCCAATCAACCTATCCCCAGGTGCATGTCTTTGGGAATAAGCGGTAGGAAATGGATGGATGGATCATTGCAGTTGTAATTTAAGTCATTGGTTCTCAACCTTTTCTCATCAAGTACCACCGCGGAAAGCACTTGACTCTCTCCAAGTACCGCCATAATTACCAACACATTAAAATGCAGTAGCGTAGTAAGCCCTAAGTATTCATTAAAACAAGGCAGAGGTTTTATTTAACGCATACTTTTTGGCAACCGCAACATTACCGTATTTTCCGGACCTTAGGGCTCACCAAATTATAAGGCGCTCTGCCAATGAATGGTCTATTTAAAAAAAAAAGTTTTCATGTATAAGGCACACGGCATATTATTATATTACATTAAATGAGTCATATTATTATATATTTTTTCTAAATTGAAAAAAACTTCCTTACATAACATGTAATGGTGGTTCTTTGGTCAAAATGTTGCAAAGATTATGTTTTACTGACGATTTTCAAGCCGCTTTCTAACTATCTCTTCCCGATGCGCCGTTTTATTTACATGGCTGACCTTCGGCAGCGTCTTCTTCCTGTCATCTTCATTGTACTGGTGTAGCGTGCAAGGACGGGATTGTCAAAAGATGGAGCTAACTGTTTTAATAACATTCAGACTTTCCTAAATCAATATTGGAGCAGCATCTTTTGTATGGAAAAAACAAGACCGGAAATGCGTCCCATGAAAAACCATATAACCGGAACGCTCTAATAACTAAAGTTCCTTGGGTGAATAATGTAAACTCACTACACAGGTATGTTTTAGTACTTTCATGGCGAGTTTACTGACAGATATAAGTAAGAACTTTCCACTACTTTATTTTAGAAATGGCAACAGCGTAGGATGAATGTCCCATAACAGAAAATAAGAAGCTTATTGACTACAGCGTTGACATGACAAAGGCAATTTTTCAGGATTTATGCAGATCCCAAAAACAGATCAGCAGGTACCAGAAGGTAAAAAAAGATTGATAGCTGCTCTTTGATAAACTCATTGACTGCCTGCACCAGCCTGCTATCGTAAATGCGAACATGAAAATATTAACTTTTTCCCCACTATAAACTTATGTAATGGACTAGTGATATGGGATACCACTGATTTTCTTTCTGATCTGATGCCGAGTAAAATTCAAGCTGGTATTGGCGATACCGATCCGATACTTTGTGCAAATATTCATAATGTTTCTGGTAAAATATAAAAAATAATGTATTTCAAGCGTTGCTGCTTTTGAAAAATCCTCCTCAAACAGTATAAATTCACGAGGTGAATTAAATGATGGCATTACTCTGCACTGAATGCGTTATCTTATTTATATTAAACTCCGTATGTTGTGTCTCCAAAAAGCTTGCAATAAATGGATATGTACACTTGCCATTTTATAATACTGAGTGTCTCATTTTAATTGCCATTCATTTCCTTGCCGGTACACTACTTGCTTATCTTTGTGGAAGAAAAAGTAGTTTGCGCCAATCGCGTTTCCTTTATTAGATCTAATTGATTTTGTTACTTTACGCTGTGTTTCTGTTATATGTTGAAGCACTTCAAGTGGTGCGGCTTCATAGCTTACCAAAGTCGTATTAAAACATTTTGATCGATTTTTGAGTGCCGTGTGTAATGTTCTATATTTTCAATGGAATATATAAAATGTTGGTGTTGTTGACTTGAGTCACATTGCCCTGTTAGTGTAGTCTACATGTATCTCTTATGTTTGACTGCCATCTACTGGTCATACTTATCACTACACGATGTACCAGATAAAATTGTCTCGAGGTTGGTAAACAAAACCAGTATTATTTTAGGTGATAACATTGATATGATAACATTTGGGGCACCGGGTTATAAGGCGCACTGTCGAGTTTTGAGAAAAAAGAAGGATTTTATGAGTGCCTTTTAGTCTGTAAAATACGGTACATATAGTTTGAACAGTAACATTGTGTTTGAATATAGAAAAATAAAACACTGTACTTTAATTAAATTATTATTTTGCATACCACTTGATAGAGCCCATGTATCACTTGACCTGCAGGGTTATTATAAGAGCATTACTGCCACTGTATTATTACTGAATTGCCTTTGATTTGGTAAAAGGTTATTGCTAGATTAGAAATCATGCCTCATATTGTATAGTTGTAGCCAAAAACTACAATGTTGGTTAACTTTGAAAATCAACCTCGCCCTGAGGACATTGCTAGGAAGACACGGGAAGATGCTTGTTTGCATCTTCTTTCTTTCTACACAAGTCTTATGCAGAAAGATCTAAATATCCAATCAGTCTGCACGCCAGTGAGAGCAGATATTGCACAGTAAAGGACTGTTTTATTATGTTTGTTGTTTCAATTTCTTGTTTAGCACTTAGCAATACCGCTACATGATGCTTAGTGTTTCTCTAGAGCTGCATCTGCTTAGCACCCAGCTTCTAAAACTTGTAGGTCATCCTCCTTATTTTCACACTCAAAAATATAAGGTTCTGAATCACCATTTGTTTCAAAGTAGTTGTTGTCTTTCATGGACTCTGACATGCATAGTAGTGTCATTGTTGAAGGAAATAGCGGTTTTGTATTTCCTGTTGGTCAACTTTAGTCAGAAGTGCTTTTATTACCTCCGTCCAGCGGAATGCACGTTTGGATGGTGGCATGACTTGGAAGAGTTGGCGGTGTACACAACGTGCACCACACATTTAGAAACTGGACTTTGAAATGAGCGCTAATGTCCCTTTTTTTCCGCCAAGCTGCAGAGATGGCGCATTGGGTGCAGCAGGGAGAGATGACGGAGTACAGGAAGAGTATGATCAAACGGGAGATGGAGATGGGCATGGTCATGACGGTCTTCAGGCAGAAGGTGGAGAGACTTACTGTGCAGGTCATCATGGAAACACGTCAGATTGCGTGGACACGTACCGCGGACAAGACTGATGGTGTCTGTGAGTATCCATCCGTCTTGAGGAAGCAGTAAATGTACCTTTTTTTTATTTATTTCAAATTGTCACTCTAATCCTAACTTTTTCACCAAAATGTGCATACTTTTTTCTATTAGCATCTTAGTTGCCGACACCAAAGCGTAATCAGATGTAATTAATCGTCCATTTGTTGCACATTTTTACAATATGCAAATATAAACAAGCTATGGGGAAAAAAAAAAAGCACACTCTTGGAGGGTTTGTGCTCTATTGCAGTTTGTTATGTGCTGTTGGAATTTGGAGGGGGTGACAAAAATTTGCACTATCAGGATTTAGAAAAGTACAATTTGAAGATTGATGCAATAACTAAGTGCAGTAGAGCTGAGCGATATGGACGAAAAAGTATATCTCGATATTAAACTGTGTATTCAATATATATCTCTATATATTTTCCGGTGAAAGTATACATATAAAGATATTCATTTTTGAGTGAGATTCACTGAAATTGAAATGAATGACAGTCAGTGGCACTTTTATTAACCCAGTTAGTCAAGATGGGTGTTAACGGCACTTAAAATAAACTGTTTGAGTAGCAAATAATTACTTGATATAAATAAAATAGAAAACTATTCTTTCTACCTAAAAGAAATAACATAGCTGTGCAAATAATACAAAATGTATAAATCTTAGATAAAAAAATATGTTTGCAGGCAGGCACTTTTTAATTCCCAGTCGACGATGTAATGGACTGTCACACAAGTATGGTTCTGGTCAGCGCCAAGTAACTTATTATTACTTAATTGTGCGGCTATGATCTTCCTCACTACGGCATAAATTTAAGGCAGCATTTCTCGGGCGACATATGCCCGGTTTGGCGACTTGAGAACAGTTTTGATTTGGGCTTACATGGTAAACAACTCAAATTAATTGAGTCGCCATTTGTCCAAAGGTGGCAGTTTGGGTTTCCTGGACGTCGTCTGTTTCGCTAAAAAAAAATGTTTAAGAAAGTGAATCCTTCTGCCATCTTTCACTAGTTTTTTTAATATATAAATCTCCCACTTTAATATTTTCGTCGTCATTTGGGGTGTGAGTGTCTGTTGTAATTTCCCTTCCTGGTTCGATGACCCGCCCTATCTTGCCCCTGATTGGCCTGACCCTAATGTTTTGCTCTAATGTCAACCAATCGTAACTCATCATAATAAACAACTAACCAATCATGGATGTTCTTATACGTACAAGCATGTCTGGAAGGAGGAAGGGGAAGGGTTTAGTAGCCCATGGAGTTTTGAGAGGGAGTGAGAAGCGGGGGAGAACAAGGAACACAACAAATACGCAGTGTTTGATCATTTTAACGTGAAATAAGTTACATCGCTATTACGATATTTTCCTAATTCATATCTTGTTTAAAAATATATCGCTTTATCTTACAAAGTCGATATATTGCCCAGCCCTAACCATCTTGTGTACTCTCTAGGGGTCTGATCTACAAAGATTAAAATAAGTACTAAATAACAGTGGGTACAAAGTATAAAATTATGTGTACCATTAGTAGGTGATCTACTAAGACGGTGTTGTACAATTGATAACAAGACAAGTGTCAGCATAAGCGTGGATGATTCTCTCTCCGTCTGTCTTATCAGCATGATCGCCTCATTTCTCACAGCCATTTGTGCGTAACTGTGCCAGTTTTCACGTTGATTATGGATGTACTAAATATAGATGCTAAAAGGGTATCAGATTTAATAAAACACATTGCAAGTGGGAAATGATTATACAATATTTGTAACGCCTTTTCCCCAGAGAGTGTTTTTTTTTTTAATAATCAGCATATGTTCTGCATGTTCATGATGCACCAAAATTTCAGCCACCGAAAAAGTTAGGCCGAAAATGGCCCCAAAATTTTATCAGCGAAACAGCATGTTATGGAGACGTAAGCAAGAAGCATGCGATTTTACGGATTTGAAGCAACTTGTCTGGCATGTATGAGCAGCCTATTTTTCTGACATGACTAAAATAGAACGATAACGAATCGCAACCAATGCACGTTGACGAGAAAAATGACAAAATTAATGAATAAAAACGAGACAAAAATGTTGACAGAGACGAAAGTCCAATCATATTTAATTTTGTTTTTAGGTGGATGGGAGAAGTTAAGAATCAATCCAATTGCAGTAGCATGTCGGAGACAGGTGGGGGATACATCACGGAGGGGTCCAATCATCCATCCATCCATTTTCTACCGCTTATTCCCTTTCGGGGTTGCGGGGGGCGCTGGCGCCTATCTCAGCTACAATCGGGCGGAAGGCAGGGTACACCCTGGACAAGTTGCCACCTCATCGCAGGGGGTCCAATCAGCAGTACTGTTTTTGTAGGGCACGGTGTTTAGACTTTTAACTGGGAGAAAAGGGGTGTAACAATAAACAGTAATAATGACTACAGCAAAAGTCCCAAAAGACATTCTGAAAGCCAACAACAATTACGTAAAAAAAAAATTATGATCCAGGACTTGTATTTTTGAGCCTGAACACAAAGAGGATGAGCAATATGTTTTAGAAGTCGAATGATGGATGCCGTTTTCTTTTGGTATTATTGCATCCACAGTATTGCTAGGTGCTAAACATACAAACTAGCCATAACAAACCAAAATAAAACGAACACTTACTGTATTATTTCCACTCTAGCTAGGATGTCGACCGACGGGACGCTCACTCAATTCCGTTTAGCGGAAAAATCAATCAGAATCCTCAGGAATGGTTAAAAATATATTCTTGCAGGAAATATCTTTTGAGGTCTATAGTGCCATCTTGGGGACGTAAAAGTTGAGCGGCCCGTCGTTCCATGGCCACATTGCCTGCACATTGCCACACTAGCAGGTGAGAGAAGCAGAAATTATAATTTGGCATTTACTTTTAGCAAGATTGAGATGAAGCAGAAGCAGCAGTGTGTCAACAGTATTATGACATGTAAATGGAGTATTGTTAACTCTTTCTGGATGTTTTTAGAGAGTGTATAATGAGTGCAACAGAGGAGCCTCGATCTGTTGACTCAATTGTTAGATATTTATTTACGATTTCCTATACATAAAAAAGACAAGCATGTGTGTTCTTGTCTTACATAAGGATTGTGAATGATAAACAGAACATCTCTTTAAAATGTTTGCGTATTTCCAGTATGACAGAGTGATAGATCTCTCAGAGTGCAGAAGCATTACTCCAGGAAAATACCGAATGACAAAAAATGCTTACTGAATCTGGGCATTTTGTGATATTTACCCAGTGTTTTTACATACTTTGCGGATTTAAATACAATTAGATATGGTTCCCTCCGGGTACTCCGGCTTCCTCCCACTTCCAAAGACATGCACCTGGGGATAGGTTAATTGGCAACACTAAATTGGCCCTAATGTGTGAATGTGAGTGTGAATGTTGTCTGTCTATCTGTGTTGGCCCTGCGATGAGGTGGCGACTTGTCCAGGGTGTACCCTGCCTTCCGCCCGATTGTAGCTGAGATAGGCGCCAGCGCCCCCCGCGACCCCGAAAGGGAATAAGCGGTAGAAAATGGATGGATGGATGGATTAATAGATACAATGGAACATAAACAAGCATATAGATCAACTTGTTTTTTCCACTCTACTGGTACTTTAAATTCAAGTTAGCAAAAAACAAGATTGATAGCTGCACTTTGATAAACTCATTGACTGACTGCACCAGCTTGCTATCTTAAATGCGAACATGAAAATATTAACTTCTTTCCCCACTATAAAACAAATACTTATGTAATAGTGATATGCGATACCACTGATTTTCTTTCTGATCT
This sequence comes from Nerophis ophidion, assembly GCF_033978795.1. Classification (NCBI taxonomy): domain Eukaryota; kingdom Metazoa; phylum Chordata; class Actinopteri; order Syngnathiformes; family Syngnathidae; genus Nerophis; species Nerophis ophidion. The sequence goes on along the minus strand of NC_084624.1, from coordinate 16,227,475 downwards.
GATGCCGAGTAAAATTCAGGCTGGTATTGGCGATACCGATCCGATACTCTGTGCAAATATTCGTGATGTTTCTGGTAAAATATAAAAAATAATGTATTTCAAGTGTTGCTGCTTTTGAAAAATCATCTTCAAACAGTATAAATTCACGATGTGAATTAAATGATGGCATTACTCTGCACTGAATGCGTTATCTTATTTATGTTGAACTCCGTATGTCGTGTCTCCAAAAAGCTTACAATAAATGGATATGTACACTTGCCATTTTACAATACTGAGTGTCTCATTTTAATTGCCAGTCATTTCCTTGCTCACACACTAAAACTTACCTTTGTGGAAGAAAAAGTTGTTTGCGCCAATCGCGTTTGCTTTATTAGATCTCATTGATTTTGTTACTTTACACTGTGTATCTGTTAATATTCTCAAATAAATAAAGTATCAAAATTATTGATATTTTGATTTAAAAATCGATATTTTAGCATTAAGATCTGGTATTGGCATTATCGATATTTCAGTATAGAGCCGCACATTACGATTACATTTGCTTTCACACTTCATACCCTCACGGACCTAGAGATCCTCCGGAACTCATCTCCTAATTATTGCAAAAGTCAGGACACAAAGTTAGGCAAAATTTCAAAAAATGTTCAGCTTCCCTTGAGGACCCACGTGTTTGATTTGGCTTTGACCTAATATTTATTAATTTTATGGAAGTCATTTGTACGTTACTTTTAATCTTATTAGTTATGCAAGATTGTATATAGTTTTGCATCGTTATTATATATTTACTGTATATTTTCTTATTTTCAGATGTTTTACTTGTATTTCATTCTTTATTCCTACTTGTGGTTCTTACTATTTTTCTATCTACTTTCTAGTATTCCTCGGAGGAAGCTATCTGCATCAGAGGTTATCGCCCGTGCTTTGGGGACGTTTTGTTTCAGCGTCCTGGTGCCCATGGTCTGATGACCTCCTGGTGTAGATGGCTCCTGTGATAGTGTTTTCTCACTTGGCCCTGCTTTACTCAGCCATGCATTCATTTGGTCATATATTTGCATTTGTGTGTGTGTTTGTGTCTGGTATTTGTGTGTGTGCATATGCGATGATGGGGGATGTGGGTTATCATGGTATTGTATGTAAAGTACTTTGTGTTGCATTTCTTTTATGTATGAAAAGCGCCTTATAAATAAAGTTTGACTGATTGATTGAATATTTAGCTCAATAATTAATGTTGGTGCCTTGGGTTCTTCATTATTGTTTTTCGGTTTTAGCTCATACTTTTTATTTCCTTGTATAGCTACTGCATATTCATGAAGACAAACATGCTAAATGGGTTTTGTGAACTATGTTGATCAGACACAATCCTCTGCGTACATACTTAGTAGAACAGCTTTGTGTGCTCTCAAGTTTACACACGTGCAAACTTGGTAAACCTGTGGTGTTTTGCAGAATAAATGTTTGGGAATTTTAGAAGCAGTCCTGCAGTTCATCAATAATTAAACCACCTTTTTTCAGCAGAAGGTTTGCCTATTGGTGAGAGGATGCACATTGCTCCGCAAACCAAAACATTTTTTTTTCATGTAAGACATATTCTAATAATATGTATATACTATATTCTATGTAAATAAAATGTACTTCATTAAAAAAATACTAAATGTCACCAAAACGCATCCATTGAATTTGTTTCAATCTGCTCCCTTAAGTTCTTTAACAGCTATACATTTCTAAAATGATGTTGCTAAACAGATGTGTGTCATATTTTTTGATTTCTGACTTTCCAAAATGTTGACGCACACACGTCTAGGAGGGAGCATTCTTGTTTTTCCATCATCTGTCTTTGCAGCGTGTCAGTTTTTGACACATGCAAAATAAGATGCCAAATATTGCTTGCAAAACGGTGATAATATTTGATGAATCATATTGCGCATGCTAAATAATATTATTTACATCTTCCCCTCCCAGTATCGTGGGCGTTTTGATGATTAGCATATATTTTGCATATTAATGTAGACAGAGACGCAAGATGGGTTGCACGGATTATGCTACTCACTTAACAGACGCAATCACTTTGCACACGTTTAGTAGCTCAGCTAGTATCAAGTTTGCACAAGTTTTAGTACACACAAACCTTTAGACTAAAGCCCTAACTGCTTTAGTAAGATGGAATAAAAAATCAGCAGAAGAAAAGACAGTAGACAGGGACTTCAAGTGCCAACTTCACTAGTTTTGTGTTTTGTAAAATCAGCAGAAGAAAAGACAGTAGACAGGGACTTCAAGTGCCAACTTCACTAGTTTTGTGTTTTGTATATTGTTAGTATTCCATCGGTAGTGATGTCAATATCGATTTTCCCCGAAAAATATTTTCAATATTATATTTCATATTTATTGGTTCTTCCATCGGTACTATATGTACTTGGGGGCTTGATGTTCAATCAATCAATCAATCAATCAATGTTTACTTATATAGCCCTAAATCACTAGTGTCTCAAAGGGCTGCACAAACCACTACGACATCCTCGGTAGGCCCATGATTTTTTTGTTGTTTTTTTAGTGTAACCCTTTAGAACCCAGATTGATTTCCCCATGTGAGACAAGAACACATCTTTTTATTTTATTTTTATGTTGTTTTAAATTGTAATATAAGGCTAACAATGCAGCTGTTGTGTCCAAAATCAATATGTGATGGGAAATATTCGATAAGTACTGGCGACATTGTTATGTTTATGTTAAAATATATATTTTATTATTATTATTTTATTAGCACAAGAGGTTGTAAAAGCAGCAACATCAGGACATCAACAGCAACGATTTACTCAATGTGCCAACTTCACTGGTTTTGGGTTTTGTACAGCCCTAATCTTAATAAGACTAAACAATCCACTAAGTCGAAGAAGTGACAGTTAAACAGCAGACTAACACATCAGATGCGGGTGTATGTGCTACTAACCTCATTTCTATCAAGAATAAAATGTTTTGAGCACCACAGCAAAGTTCTAACATTGTTGACATATTTGATGCAGTGCCTTTGAAAGAGCACTAAACAGCTGTAACATAAAATGAAATATGTCTGCTCTGTGTTTCAGTGGACCTATTTGAGATCAAAGAAGTTCGTCCAGGCAGAAATTCCAAAGACTTTGAGCGCTTGAAAGATGGCAAAGATAAACATGAGGAGAATACTTGTTTCACCATCTTCTATGGCTCACAATTTGTCCTCAACACCTTGAGTCTGGGAGGTGAGTGCTTCAACTGTTTGGGGATTGTAAGATCAGATTCATTACGTTCTGAAAAAATTTCACGACTTGCACAAACATCAATTTTCTACCATTCATGGAATTCTGCTTTCACACTTACTGACAATTCAGCATTCAGCCCTCATATCATACATGTTTTTTTTAACGTTTGTAACTAACTGCAGGATAAGAGACAACTCAGTGGTACAAAAGTGCTGGAAAGAAAGAGCAATGAATGGATGAAATTTATCAAACAAAAATTGTAAAACATTCATCGTGAATTGTTAAAGACTATCAGAAGGCATAAACATAGTGACATATTACATGTACAATGATGTACATTATATTTAAAATCAATATGGTGATATGTTACATGTACATCAATGTACATTATCTTTAAAACAATATAGTGATATACTATATGTACACGTGGATATTATATTTAAAATCAATATAGTGATGCATTACATTTACAATGATGTACATTACATTGAAATATAGTGATATATTACATGCAAACATCAGTTTGTTATATTTAAAAACATAATAGTGATATATAATACATGTATAATAATGTGTACATTATATTTAAAACTAATATAGTGATATGTACAATGATGTGCATAATGTTGTGTTATCGCCTGTGCTGTCATAATGTGCTTGCTTGCTTGTCTACCAGTGGATGACCTCAAAAAAATTAAACTCATAAGAAAACAACTGCATGTTCTGTAGCTAAATTATGTTTAAACAATGAGATAATGTTGCACATTATTGTATGAGTACGAGACATGTGATTGACAATCAGGAAAGTCACTAACGTAATTATGACAAATTTGTTTTATAAAGTTTAATATGAAATAGTCACAAATACTGTATAATATTTATTTTTTAAATCTGTTCTCTTAAACCAATATTGGTAACATATCCTAGCACTGTGTTGGATGGGTATTTTTTTAAATTTTTATATTATCTGAAGCAGAGGAAAAGCAGCAAGTTCAACATTGATTACAAGGCGTACTTAAAATCCTTTCATTCTCTCAAAAATTGACCGTGCACCTTATAACCCAGTGTGCATAATGTATGGCATAATTCTGGTTGTTGTTACCGACCTCGAATCAATTTTACTTGGTACATGGTGTAATAATAAGTGTGACCAGTAGATGGCAGTCATACTGTACATATGCGATACGTGTACATGGCAAAATTACGTCAGTAAACAACACCAAAACTTTAAATGTTCCATCCATTGAAAATATGGAACATTACACATCGCGCTCAAAAATCTGTCAAAATATTTTCAGTACAACTTCGGAAAGCTATGAAGCTGCTTGAGGAATGTCGGCGCATTAAACATACAAGTATTGTTATGGTGCGTGAATAAGGACCGCAAAATGGCACCTATTAGCAGACATATTACCTGGCGTTTTGTTTCGCAATATTATGCAAAACCAACTTTTCTTACCTTCTGGTACCTGCTAATGTGTATTTGGGATCTGCATAAGTACTGAAAATGCGCGCGCCTGTGCCATTGTAGTCTGTGGCGACCCCGTAGTCATAAGCTTCTAATTTTTCCATACCTTCCTAAGTGGCATTCATCTTCCGCTGTTGCCATTTCTAATATAAAGTGGCGTAAAGTTTTTACTTACCTTAATCTGTCAGTAGACTAGCTATTAAAGCGCTAAAAACTGTAGTGGGTTTACATAATTCACCCACGGAACTTTATTTATTGGAGGGTTCCGGTCGGATGTTTTTTCACGGGACACATTTCTGGCGTTGATGTTGCAATTAGTGAGCCATGGATGAGGAGATGCTGCTCCGTTATTGATTTAAGTAAAGTCTGAATATCATTAAAACAGTTAGCTGCTTCTTTTGACACTTCTCCCACTCCGGTCCTTGCATGCTAAATGGCTAGGACAAAGAAGACGCTTTCGAAGGTGAGCCACGTAGATAAAACCAGCCACAAAACGGTGCATCCTACTTGAAAATGGTCCGTAAAACATAATCCATGCAACACTTTCACCAAAGAACTGTCATGCCGGAACTGTGGTTGTTTGTGCTTCCTCGATGCAAGGATGATGTGGGACGAGTCAGGCATGAATGTAAGTACATTTTATTTATTACTAAAATACAAAAAGGCAAAACAAAGAACGCGCTCGGTGGCGGCTAATAATCTATACTAAAACTTTAACAAAAACAGCACAATGACATGGGTATCTATAAATAAACAAAATATGCTAACAAAGATACTCAATAAACCAAAAACTTGCACTTAGGCGAAAAAATACACGGATCTTACGTGGCGTGGTCCAAAGGTAATAATAATAATAATGGATTAGATTTATATCGCGCTTTTCTATTGTTAGATACTCAAAGCGCTCACAGAGAAGTGGGAACCCATCATTCATTCACACCTGGTGGGGGTAAGCTACATCTGTAGCCACAGCTGCCCTGGGGTAAACTGACGGAAGCGTGGCTGCCAGTTTGCGCCTACGGCCCCTCCGACCACCACCAATCATTCATTCATCATTCATTCACCAGTGTGAGCGGCACTGGGGGAAAAGGGTGAAGTGTCCTGCCCAAGGACACAACGGCAGCGATTTTTTGGATGTCAATAGGTGGGAAGCGAACCTGCAAGCCTCAGGTTTCTGGCACGGCCGCTCTACCCTCTACGCCATGCCGCCCCTTTAGGTTTAGCAGCGTGGCAAGGCGTGAAGGTTTGTACGAGAAATGCAGGCATGAGGCAGAATGCAAAAATCCCAGAATAATAAACAGAAAGCAAGCGACATAAATAGTGGCCGTGGTAACTAGAAACAGGTGTGAGAGGCTGATGATCGGGGCGTGACTACGGGAAACAGTTGGAAACTAATGAGTAGCTATGGTAACAAAAACAAACCAGGAAGTGAAAAAACGGAACAAGAGTTCAGAAAACAAAACAAAAAATTATCAAACATAAAACCAGATTTACAGGCGTGACAAGAACCACCATCACATGTTATGGAGACCACAAGATAGAAAAAAAAAAAAAATAGAAGATTAAAATAAAATTAAAAATCGGTCTTAGCCTGGGCCCTGGTGCAGACTGAGGCCAAGGGAAAAAAACAACTGGAATTGATCAACGTGGAATTGATCAGAGATGTTTGCTTGGCAAGACATCCATGCCAGGCCCCCTTATAAATACACAAATAATATTGAAACTAGCCATGTGCCTAAGATCTGCATGCTCTGGCCAATCAGAATTCAGTAGGAGTCAGTAGCAGGTGGTTCTTTCTTGTGTTTTCAGCGAACAAAAGAGGAATGAATGCAATAGTGTATGGGAGCCTGTTAATGATGTGCAGTCAGAACCGCACACAGGAACACATAATCAAAAAATGGTACTGCATCAGATAGAAGGTGAAAAAGAAGAAGATGGTTGTGCACGGCAAAACAGGCAAAGGTATAGGAGATAAATGCAATGATACGTATAACTTTAGAAGAGCTGGGTGAAGTGAAGTGTATTTGTATTGGGCTTTTTTTCTCTCAAGACTCAAAGGGCTTTACATAGTGAAACCCATTATCTATATTTTTAAGCTACATTTAAACCAGTGTGGGTGTCACTGGGAGCAGATGGTTATAGTGTCTTGCCCAAGAACACAACGGCAGTAACTAGGATGACGGAAACAGGAATCAAACCTAGTACCCTCAAGTTGCTGGCAAGCCGTGACTCTGATTACCCTTAACATAAATATATTTGTATAATTTACAGAAAAAAAATGTGTTCATACAGCATTCTGCTCAGACATATTAGAGCTTTGTGTGAAAATTATGTAATGTGGGATTTTCAATGAAACATGCCGGCATATCTAAAGGGATACCAAAGATTTTGACTCTTGTTTAATTACCGGTACTCAATATTGTATTACAACGGAGGCAAGCTTCTTATGGTAGGAGCTGTACGTGACACAAAGTCGGGCCATTCCTCCACCGTCTCCGGTGCCATTAAATGTGCCACAAACCCCGGCTGCTGCTACTATCTACCCGACTGGGTCACAGGAACACATTTTGACAGCAATAGGTGGCAAAATGATCGCCTGGATAAATTAATAGACATTCTCACAGGTATTAAAACGAATATGAAGCATTAAATGCATTGGCGAAAAAGATATTTTTGTGTCCGTGTCTTGAACTTTTTATGTTCAAATGTTGGCAAAGCTTGAACAACTTCCTATGTGTATCGCCAAAGTATCCACAGCCTTTAGAAATGTGTATACAGGAGTCATGAAGATGAAGTTGGCATGAGGCACCGTACATTTCCCTGTTCAGTTCACTCTTGATACATCTAGTGTTTGCTGTAAAAAAAGGAATATGCCTATATTTTTTGTGTGCACGTAAGCTTGTTACATGAAGCCCATAAAGTTTTATTTTTGTAAATTAAATAGATTGTATTTTGTTCAAGTTTGTTAAACACAATACTTTTACAAAGCCAATTTTGGTTTAAATACCAATCTTAATATTAATGTAGTGAATAAAAATAGAAATATCTCAGGTTCAGGGCATATCTAATTTTTAGGTGAGATTAAAAAAACGTTTATGAATTGATTTTGGATCATAACTAATTGTCGCACATTTTTTTTTAATTGCTTGTATGCTACCTGTATGGCATGATGTGAACTCACTATGCATTTTATTTTTTGTTTTCTAGCCGATTCTGTGGATGATGCACATAAATGGCTATATGGACTTGAAATGTTAGTTCAAGAGACACTGGCCACTCCAACTCCAGTTGTCATTGACAGGTAATGACTACACCATTTTTGTAACCCCAATTACATACTCTCCCTAACGAGTAACGTTTTATTTTTGTCAAGCTGGCTAAGAAAGAAGATGTATTCTGTCAATCAGACAAAAACAAACAGGTAGATTTACCTCCTGACTTTTTCCTTTATTCCACTTTTTATTCTGTAATGCTAAGGGTCTGATCTACTAAGATTCAAATAAAAATTCTAAATAGTGCATACAAAGTATACAATCGTCTGTACTATTGGTGAGCATGTTGCAGGTGATCTAGTAAGAACGTGTACATTTGATAACTAGTACAAATGTGGTGCAGCCATTAACAGTAAATATTTAAATGAGGATTGTATGTGTCACCGTGGAGAAACTAATTTACTGCTTATTCATGTTATCATTGTCCAACCTGTGCTAATTTGTTATGTTGTAAAACATGCAGCACACAGATATAATCTGTACCACCCTTTCTGGGCATTTTAAAAGCAATCTTACAATAGAACCTACTTTTTTTGGGTGCCGAAGGTGCACTCTAGTAGACGCTGGCACCAATTTCAAGCGTGCACTGGTGTGATCCAGACACAAGAAACCTAATGTTGCAAGAAGTTTTGAAAAAACAATTGAAAAATGCCGGCAGACATGGTTTTGATTTATGTGGCTCCAAATGAGCCCATAAGCCATTCCTTAGTTCAAAGATATAAATACTGAACATGAGATACATATTATATAATAATATTAGGCATATCTGACAGAAATATGTTGTCTCTCATAAGGCACTTTTTTGGTGATAAGCTCGGCAGCACGGTGAAAGAGGGTTTAGAGCATCTGCCTCACAATACGAAGGTCCTGAGTAGTCCTAGGTTCAATCCGGGGCTCGGGATCTTTCTGTGTGGAGTTTGCATGTTCTCCCCGTGACTGCGTGGGTTCCCTCCCGGTACTCTGGCTTCCTCGCACCTCCAAAGACATGTACCTGGGGATAGGTTGATTGGCAACACTAAATTGGCCCTAGTGTGTGAATGGGAGTGTGAATGTTGTCTGTCCATCTTTGTTGGCCCTGCGATGAGGTGGCGACTTGTCCAGGGTGTATGCCGCCTTCCGCCCGATTGTTGCTGAGATAGGCACCAGCGCACCCCACAACCCCAAAAGGGGCACGCGGTAGAAAATGGATGGATGGTGACGAGCTGAAATATTACTACACTATTTGCCTTGGCAATCATTTCTTTTTCATACTAAAATTTACCAGGTCTGAACTTCTCGCTAGCAAGGCGCTGTCACTTAATGTTGATGTTATTCCGTCTCATCGGGTCAGCAGCCCAGCATCCACAAACAGACAAAGAGAGTGGATTACTGACAAGATGGTTCATTCCGTGCCCGATGGACAATGTCTCATTTTGTGAGACATGTAAACATTTATGGAAATGTGTACTGTCCTGCTTTGTGCACCTCTTGTCACTCTGTTTCTGCATAACTGTGCCAGTTTGCACAGACATTCGTCCTAAATATAAACGCAAAACAAGTTTAATAAAAATAAATTTTGAGCGCTAAAGGATATTGTTTGCATCTCCTCCTTTCAGTATTATGCGTGTTCAAATAGTCAACATATATTCCACATATACATGAAGACAGACACACTAAATGCATTGTCCATCCATCCATTTTCTACCGCTTGTCCCTGTCAAGGTCACAGTGGGCTAAAGCCTATCCCATTGTCATGTAAAAGATGCAATCCTCTGTGCGTCAAGTTTGCACAGGCATTGATAGATGCAAACCTTGAGTAGATCAGACCCTATGTATTGTACTGTATGTGTGATGCTGTTTCCTTTATTAATGTTTTTTTATGAAAGCAATCCGTAGCACCTGACTGCTTTGAAGTTTTTTTTTCAATGTGATTTTTTCAGCATATCCATGAAAGAGCTGAAGACCCTTCTTCCTTTGCTCAACTACAAGCCTCCTAATGCTCGCTCTCTGAAAGAAAAATTCCTGGTAACCTTACATTTTCGTTGGGCTTTGACCTAATAAATATTTATTTGAGTTGTACACGTGTGACCACATATTAATAATTCGCGTCCTGACATTTTACAGATTGTTTGTCTTTTTTAAATATTATGGATGTGCTTTCGCTCTCCAAAAAATAAGTTGTTTTACTCGCAGAAAACGTCTCATTCACCCTCAAGTTGGTAAAAATTCATCCAGCATACATGCAAGTTTTATTACTCTGATATCACATACCACTGCTAGCCACCTTAGAGGGGAATGGAAGCCAGCCCAGCGCAAATGGAGGCAAGGTTGTATACTTGAAAGACAACCAGGCTAAAGACCAGACTGACTGATGCCATTTGTCATATTTCATTATCATTAATTAGTGGTGACGACTTCTAGATTTTATCATTAAAATGTGTTTAATATGCGTGTGAGCAATATTTAGTGGGTAAACATGAAATCAACGCATTTGACTTGATAGCTTCCCTCGTTGCACCCCTACACGCAAATCACACACTGTGTAGAGCCCTGTAAACCATGGGGGGGACCCGTTTTGTGACAAGAAGCGCGTGTAAAGTGTAACTTAAAGAGGAACTACAGTTTTTTGGGAATTTATCCTATTGTTCACAATCATTATGATAGACAAGAACACACATCTTTTTTTTTTTTTAGGAATTTAAAGATGATAAAACAGTGCTTGTAAGATGTGGCTAATGGGAGTCACCGTTGTAGCTTTCAAAACTCTCTAAAACAACTTCAAAAACCTCAATCAATGCTTTATAAACACACTGCTATATATATTTTGCCTAATAAAAGACACGTTCATAACAACATGTAATAAATACAATATTTACATTATTTTGATCATTTTAATCAATGCGAACGTCCGACTTCTGGCAACAACTTTGTGGTCTTACCACCGAAAATAAACACGAGTGTATGTTGTAATCATGGCAGAATCGATTACAGACAAGGAATACGACTATTTTTGGACAAATGAGGATACACAACGTTATCTTTTTGACACTGAATAATATACTGAGGACAAACTACTGGTTATAGAAGCGAGAACAAATAGAACGTGAGATGTTTCACTATAAATGTGGAACTTTAATAGGTAAAAATGTCCCTCGCCAGCCGGACCAGACAACTCCTTAGAGTAAGTCAATATATATATTGATCATGATACGTGCAGCACATCATTCGTGTTTTTACAACTAAAGTTGTAAAAAATGTAGTAAAACTGTCTGGCCAGCTGTGTGCAAAAAAAACACAAAATGCGGGATACAACTTTACAGATGCTGTGATATAATTGTTCATGTTTTTCAGTCAGTACAAATTGCTGTCCTATCGCAGTTTGTGCATTACGAATTCAATCACGTTGTGTGCTGTCGTAGAAGCTAGCTTATTGCTCGGCGGAGTTTATTTTTACGGCTAATACCATGAATTTATTAACGTGGACCCCGACTTAAACAAGTTGAAAAACTTATTCGGGTGTTACCATTTAGTGGTCGATTGTACGGAATATGTACTGAACTGCGCAATCTACTAATAAAAGTTTCAATCAATCAATCAATCAGCATCTTAATACGCTAGATAAATAGTTCCTTTATGTTGGCTCTTACAATAACAATGTTGCTACAGCTTGTGTATATTATACAGGTTATGGAATGTAAATTAAGTATTGTTGATGGGTTATAAATGCATTTTTAAAGCGATTTTGAGTTACAATTGATTGCTCCCCTTTGCTGCATTGCTAGCCGCCAAGAACGAGACATTTTCAAACTCCCTCCAAATTTTTTCTATTCTTGTCTTTCATATTGGGCAAAATATAGGCAATATTCCAAAAAAAGTTCAGTTCTTCTTTAATTAATGACAGGTGAATATGACATTTTTTGCAAACTTAATCCTAATTCCTTCCTGTGCCCCAACTGAAAGAAATATAATAGCAGATTTATTTTTGACATTGTCACCATCCCCTGTGGCGCATAGCGTTACTGCACTGGTTTTATCCTCGTGGGAGTTGTATCAGGAAAGTTGGGTAAATGGCTTTGGTTTGTTATTTTGCACTTAAAAAAAATATTCAGAACAATTTTTTTCCCATTTTTTAATTTGAGTTCCAAACATGCTTTGAATAATTTTTCACTTTGAGTCAAATAGTATAACAATAGTTTCACACTAATAAAAAAAGTGTGAACTTTTATAAATGGGGCGCCAAATAACATTCTGTTAAGAGCCTGTGAGTAAACAATAGCAATTAAAGATAGACAGGAAGGATTTTTGGAGCTGAATCTAATGTAATAATTAACAACAAAGGCTTTAATTGCAAGTGTTGCAAATGTTGATCCGAAATCAGAGAAGAATGTCAATATTAAGATAGCAGGAAAGTTTTTGGGGGGAGGGGCAAACTGGGAAAGCCTCAATGCAGCATTGAGGCACCACCACTAAGACTTTCTTAGTATCAAAAATAGACAATTTTATGGGCATATTAATTAATCATGTTTTTTTCACTCTTTGTGGATGGTCTCAGAGCATAACCACTAGCAAATAAAGAGCTTTTAGAATTTTTTTTTCTTAAATAATGCTAGATACTTTGTGATACATAGAGTATTTTGTTCATAATGAACTTTTATTTGACAGTTTTTGGCACCACAAATGTGCTTTGAATTTAAGCAAAGAACATTTTGTTAATAGGTCATGTTTTCCTTGCTAGTTTTCAATGAATTGACTGAAGAAATATAGTAAGAATAGTTAGGCTGTAATAATCGACGCCCTATTGAATAGCGAGGTTGATTGAAATTGATTGATTGAAACTTTTATTAGTAGATTCCGTCCAATTGACCACTAAATGGTAACACCCAAATACGTTTTTTAACTTGTTTAAGTCGGGGTCCACGTTAATCAATTCATGTTACAAACATATACTATCAGCATAATACAGCCATCATACAAGTTAATCATCAGAGTATATACATTTAATTACTTCAACCACAGAAGAGCTCTAGCTTCTCCTTGTCGTTACTGCTAGTTATGACTGGAGTGTGTTTGTTTAGTGAGTAGATGCGTGACCCTATCACTTCCTGCCGCTCACTTGTGTACAACAAACCAGCACATCTCTGTATTGAACTGGAGGTTGTGACCCAAAAATGTGATTATGAATAATGATAATATACCATACATATACATTTATTCGTTGTCTTAAAAATGAGTTTCCATGGCAAAAAATTATCTATCTTAGCTGACACACTGCTATTTTGGGGATTATCCTGGAATAATTTCAAGATTGTCCCAAGAAAACACTCCTAAATGTTTCCTCTAAATGACTTGGGAACTTGATGAGTTCAAGTCCAAGTACAAGTCTTGTTTTTCCATACTAACCTTTACTAATGCTTCAAGTGACAATGAAACAAAATGTTTTGGGTTTTCTTATGTTCTTTCGCAGGAAGTGGGAGCAAAACACGATCGTTTGGACTTTGAGCAGTTTCATAAATTGTACAACCTAATAATGTTTGAACAAAATGAGGTAAGTTAAAGAGTTTTAAAAGAACAATGTGTTGTTTGATTCTGCAATGTTTTTATCTCTTCTTATTCATTCAGATTCTTGACGAGTTGAAAAAAGATGGCTCTTTTATTTTGGGGTGAGCGGCTTCTTCTTTCACTTGTGCGAATGTACTAATACAGTGCATCTCGAAAGTATTCACAGCACTTCATTTTTTTTTTTCATTTTGTTATGTTACAGCCCTGTTCCAAAATGGAATAAATAAAGGTTTGCCTTAAGAATGACATTGTAAACCCTTTTGTTACAGAAATTTTTGCAAACTGATATACATGGGATTTCTTAGTTTATTTATAATAAGTATTCACAACCTTCGCTCAATACTTTGTTGATGCACCTTTGGCCGTATTTACAGCCTCAAGCTTGGCACACTTCCCATTCCTCTTTGCAGCACCTCTCAATCTGCATCACTTTGGATGGGAAGTGTTGGTGCCCAGACTTTTTCAAATCTCTCCAGAGATGTTCAATCACATTCAAGTCTGGGCTCTGGATAAGCCACTCAAGGACATTTATGGAGTTGTCTTGAAGCCAGTACTTTGATAGCTTGGCTGTGTGCTTAGAGTCGTCCTACTGAAAGAGTTTGAGAGCGCTCGAGAGCAGGTTTTCATCCAGGATGTCTCTGTACATTGTTGCATGCATCTTTCTGTCTGCTCTATCCTGACTATTCGCCCAGTTCCTGCTGCTGAAAAACATCCCCAAAGCGTGATGCTGCCACCAGCATGCTTTACTGTAGGGATGTTTATCGACCTGGTGATGAGCGGTGCCTGGTTTCCTTCAAACATGGCGCCTAGCATTCACACCAAAAAGTTCAATCTTTGTCTCATCAGACCAGGTAATATTGTTTCTTATGATCTGAGTCTTTCAGATGCATTTAGGGAAACATTTACAAAGGAATGGCTTCCATCTGGACACACTACCATAGAGGCCTGATTAGTGGATTGTTGCTGGAAGGTTCTCCTCTCTCCACAGAGGAATGCTGTATATCTGACAGACTGACCATCAGGTGATTGCTTAGTTTAGACGGTTGGCAGCTCTAGAAAGAGTCCTCGTGGTTCCAAACTTTCTTTCATTTACTGATGATGGAAGCCACTGTGCTTATTGAGACCTTCAAGGCAGCAGATATTTTTCTGTACCCTTCCCCTGATTTGTGCCTCAAAACAATCGTGTCTCAGAGGTTTACAGACAATTCCTTCGACTTCATTCTTCATTTGTGGTCTGCCATACAGTCAGTGTTAAGTGTGGGACCATATATATAGACAGGTGTGTGCCTTTGCAAACCATATCCAACCAACTGAATTTACCACAGGTGGATTCAAATTAAGCTGTAGGAACATCTCAAGAAGTTGAAAATAAGACGCTCCTAAGGTTAATTTTGAGCTTCTTTATAGGGGTATTGTTTGTAGAATTCTGAGGACAAAACTTTATTTATTACTGTGGACAGGGGCGTGATCGGTGTGCATCCTGCAGGAATGGGGTGTTTATTGACAGGCCTCGAAGCGCAGCTGGCAGGTGATTGGATTACCAAACTGGGACTAGCAGACGCACACTGGACATTGCCAGAGAAAAAGGACACCAGGAAGACAACACGCCAGAAGAACTAAAAAATCACGGGAGAGCGACGTTTTTTACGGGCTTTTGATCCCTCAGGCGGTACTGCATCAACAACAGCACGCAGTTGTGTGCTGTCCTTGCATGTGCGCGCTGCCAATAAAAAAAAGACATTGTTAACACCAGACATCCGGGCTGTCGTGGAGATTTGTCAGCATCAGGTGAACCCACGAGGGAAAGACTTTCACAATTACATTCTTGAATAAGGCTGTATGTAACATAACGAAATGTGGAAAAAGTGAAACACTGTGAATACTTTCTGGATGCACTGTACTGTGTTTGATTCCATCCATTTTCTACCGCTTATTCCCTTTTGGGGTCGCGGCTGGCGCCTATCTCAGCTACAATCGGGCGGAAAGCGGGTTTGATTGAATGTGCAGTAATACGTGGAAATAATGTGTACTGTGCTGATATTTTGTTTGTGTGTTAGTAATACATGGAAATATTGTGTACTGTACTGTTACTATGTGTGATTGTGTGTGCAGTAATACAGACAAGCCTGACGCCTCGGTCGTTCTGCTCCACGACTTCCAAAGATTTCTCATCTATCAGCAGAAGGTATGGTGCCCATGCGAAGAAATAATGAAACTTACCATGAACTATTCTACAGTGGTACCTCAAATTTCGAGTACCTTAATTTACCATTATCCTAATTTATGAGTATTTTTACATTCAAGCTGTATCTCGGCTTTAATCTAACCTACGAGCCTCCGAGCCGGTCGATGGCGTAACTAATGCCTCAGGGAAAGCTATAAGAGCCGCTCTAATAGCAGAAGATCAAATTTGTTTTCCAAGTATTGGAAACCAAACCTTTAGCAACTTACACAGCCTTCCAGTCGACATCCTCCTGCTGCGGCTCGCCATAATCTGCTCTGAGTGTCCCGGGTTGTTTGTGACTATGTTACTGAACCGATGACTGCCTCGCTGCTCGTGCAGTAAATTTCCCAGCACATTGCCTGAAAATGCCAATACTCGCAACTATCTCAACCTTATTGAATAGCCTGCCCTCTTCAGTAACTTGGCTTGTTATAAATGTGGGAACTATCAGAACAAATTAAAAGGGATTTCAAAGTAGTCTCTAGTCGCTGGAAAAGGTAAATGGTTACATTATTACGACTATATTATAAAATATAATTATGCGTTCATGGGAGTGCTGGCCGCGGGAATTTTGTAATGTCTACCTACCCTGTTGTAGTCATAAAACTACTGATCTGTAGTAGTTTGTATTTCTATTTTATTGTTTTTTAAACAATATTTTTTAAAATCTGAAATCTAATATCTTTAATTTTTAAAAGGCATATTCCATGTTAAAATTGTGCTCTTTTGGGAGGGGCAAGCACAGATTAAATTGGTTTCAATTAATTTCAATGGGTGAAGCTGCTTTAAGATATGAGTGTTCTGAATTACAAGCTTGGTCTTTGAATACAATATGTTCATAGGGTTGAGATAGCACTGCAGTTACCAAAGTATTAGTTTTTTTTTACTTGCAGTACAATTGGGACAACTATTTATAATTGTTGATTTGAATATTTATACATCGTATATATATAGTATAATATTATTACGGTTTATGATGTTTTCATTAAGGGTAATGTAGTTTTTTTCATCACTTATGTTTTGTATTGTTTGTAACAAGCCATATGGGTAAATGATATATATGATGTAGATGTTTGTATTTGTATTTGTAAGGAGAGGTGTGGGATACTTTTCCTGTTGCATTATTATCCTCATTGTAATAATATTTTTAAAGGGGACCGTAATGATTTTAATCTACATTTCAGACACTTCCTTGTGGTGAAGATATTATGTATTTGATATGCTTTGTTGTAAATTGTGCATACATTGTGCTCCACGGTCGCCGTTAGGAGACTGTCTGCCATATGTTTTATGGTGGAGGCGTTTCCAGCGTCATGATTGTGATTTATTTTTCTGTGTTTGGTATCATTCTATGTCCTGATGCGCTTGTTTTAATGGTACTTCCCGTTTCTTACTGTTCTGCTGCACCTTCATTTTCTGCTTAGTTTTCTGCCAGCACACATGATTTGCTATTGGCTGATCATCTATTTTGGTTCACCTATTATTTCTTGCCAACGCTGGATTATTGGTATTTGTCAGTGTGCATGTATTGTTCTGCTGCCGCTACTTGCCATACTCTAGTCTTTTGATTTTTACGTTTTTGCTCTCAAAATAAAGAATAAATTACAAACCCCGTTTCCATATGAGTTGGGAAATGTGTTAGATGTAAATATCAACAAAATACAATGATTTGCAAATCATTTTCAACCCATATTCAATTGAATGCACTACAAAGACAAGATATTTGGTGTTCAAACTCATAAACTTTGTTTTTTTTTGCAAATAATAATTAACTTAGAATTTCATGGCTGCAACACGTGCCAAAGTAGTTGGGAAAGGACATGTTCACCACTGTGTTACATCACCTTTTCTTTTAATAAACGTCACAATAAACGTTTGGGAACTGAGGAAACTAATTGTTGAAGGTTTGAAAGTGGAATTCTTTCCCATTCTTGTTTTATGTAGAGCTTCAGTCGTTCAACAGTCCGGGGTCTCAGCTGTCGTATTTTACGCTTCATAATGCGCCACACATTTTCGATGGGAGACAGGTCTGGACTGCAAACGGGCCAGGAAAGTACCCGCACTCTTTTTTTACGAAGCCATGCTGTTGTAACACTTGTCTTGATGAAATAAGCAGGGGCGTCCATGATAATGTTGCTTGGATGACAATATATGTTGCTCCAAAACCTGCATGGACCTTTCAGCATTAATGGTGCCTTCACAGATGTGTAAGTTACCCATGCCTTGGGCACTAATACAACCCCATACCATCACAGATGCTGGCTTTTCAACTTTGCGCCGATAACAATCCTGATGGTTATTTTCCTCTTTGTTCTGGAGGACACCACGTCCTCTGTTTCCAAATATAATTTGAAATGTGGACTCGTCAGACCACAGAACACCTTTCCACTTTGCATCAGTCCATCTTAGGTGAGCTTGGGCCCAGCCAAGCCGGCGGCGTTTCAGGATATTGTTGATGACTGGGTTTAGCTTTGCAAAGTAGAGCTTTAACTGGCACTTACAGATATAGCAACCAACTGTAGTTACTGACAGCGGTTTTATGAAATGTTCCTGAGTCCATGTGGTGATATCCTTTACACACTGATGTCGTTTTTTTGATGCAGTACCGCCTGAGGGATCAAAAGCCCGTAATATCATTGCTTACGTGCAGTGATTTCTCCAGATTCTCTGAACTTTTTGATGATTTTACGGCCCGTAGATGGTAAAATCCCTAAATTCCTTGCAATAGCTTGTTGAGAAATGTTGTTCTAAAACCGTTTGACAATTTGCTTACAAAGTGGTGACCCTCGCCCAATACTTGTTTGTGAATTACTTAGCATTTCATGGAAGCTGCTTTTATACCCAATCATGGCACCCAACTGTTCCCAATTAGCCTGCACACCTGTTGGATGTTCCATATAAGTTTTTGATGAGCATTCCTCAACTTTATCAGTATTGTTACGTATTGCTGGCATCAAATTCTAAAATTAATGATTATTTGCAAAAACATTTTTTTTTTATCAGTTTGAACATCAAATATGTTGTCTTTGTAGCATATTCAACTGAATATGGGTTGAAAATGATTTGCAAATCATTGTATTCCATTTATATTTGCATTTATTACAATTTCCCAACTCATGAAATTGGGGTTTATATTTTACCTTCACATCGGCTCCTGTTTCTGCATCTTAGGGTCACAACAACCACAAACGTTGTATGTCATTTCATGTCGCATGTTAATGGTATTTTGCCTCATTCCAAGATAAGATGTAAATAATAATTTATCCTATCTTGTTTTGTTACCTCTTAGTCTGGAGCAAAGGGGAAGCCCCCTTTGGCCGAAAGCTTGACTTAGTAATGCGTAAATAAGAACATGTCTTATGTGACGTCAGGACACAGCCAGACTGCAAAACCCTTTGAACAGAGGCACCAAAACTATGTGCAATCATTACGGCAGCCAGCATTTTGGTTAATATGAGCAGTTGAAAGCGTTTTGATTGTCCAGAAGGTCCACGGTTTACAAACAATTCATGTTCCTACAATGCTTGTTTGTCAATTTTTTGTGTAAATCGGAACGTCTATTAAGCGACAAGTTGATGTCTGCTTTTGCGTCTCCAGTGGTGGCTTTCGCGTCTCCAGTGGTGGCTTTCCTTGTTTTTGGCGCACTGCCTTTGGTGCAGTCGGTCCTGCACTTGGCAGACATGATGAATGCCGGGAAGTTGGCAAAACAGAGCAGGGGCAACATTATACTTGGAGTTAAGCTATCATTACCTATTAGTTCTGGAGCTAGTCTCACATTTACAAAGTAAAGTTTCTAAATAATTTACTGTAGTGCATCGAAACCACGTAAAGTGGAAACACTTAAATCAAGGACTTCCTGTACTTGAGTTTAAAAGGATTAGAGAGTTCATTGCTACTTTGTGTCCTCAAGGAGTCTTGGGCTAGCGATCTGAATCAGGTGAAAGAGTTGATGACCACTTTCATTGACGACACCATGAGAAAAACCAATGACCCTGAGTTCACCGTCAGTGAGGTATCGACACAATCTGTCAAATATAACACAGAACACAATTGATAAACTTTATTTGTGCGTCCTAGTTCCTCAGCTTCCTGTTTTCTAAGGAGAACTCTTTATGGGATGAGAAGTTGTCCGACATTAACAATCAAGACATGAACAACCCTTTGTCTCACTACTGGATCAATTCATCACACAACACGTCAGTAAGACACCTTCAGCACAAATACATACAAAAAGTGTGTTTACAACTGTGATATTTGTGTGTTTTTAGTTACCTGACAGGTGACCAGCTTCGTAGTGAGTCTTCCACAGAGGCCTATGTGCGCTGTCTACGTATGGGATGTCGCTGTGTTGAATGTCAGTTTGAGTTTTCGCGTATATACGTTAAATTCACACTTTGGTTCTGAATATGAATTTGTCTGCTGAGGATTTCAGTGGATTGCTGGGAAGGGCCAGGAGAACCCATCATCTATCATGGCTGGACCAGGACCACCAAAATCAAGTTTGAAGATGTGGTGAAAGCCATCAATCAACATGCTTTTGTGACTTCTGAGTAAGTAGTACCAATAACTAATAATAATAATAGCAACTGGATTTCTTGCTCAAGGAAATAGAGTCTAAAGATTTTATACATTTTTAATTTCTCCCTTTGGTGTGAAAAAAATGCATGTCATTAATTAAAAGTGCATGGAAAACAGCTATTGTCTTAATTTTGTTAAGACATTTTCTTCCTGTTTGATTAGTGTGTATTTGATCAATTAGACAACAGAGTAAATTAATTGTTTGGAGTATTGCCAAGTCTGCTTATTAGAAGCGACTTACGGTTTGTGTTTTTTCCAGTTTCTCTTTTCTCCACTTCCATTTCCTGGTTATTGTGCCAGCATAGCATGTCGACTTGCACGACCCCAAACATAGGTACAGTAGGGATGGATTTATAGCACTTGAAAGAAGCCGTTTAAAAAAGCTGTTTAGAAAACTGGCTTGTTATATATATATTTTTTTTAGAAATAAAAGTAGTGGGAACACATTTTTATCTTGAAAACAATAATTGACACCAGTTAAATTGAATCAAATTATTTAAAATGTACACATTTCCCAAATATTTACTCTGTAAACAATATTTAAATATTCTGACATTCGTTTGGCCTGTCATTCCATTCCATTAGGTGCTGCAATATATTGTTCTGCCCCCGCGGTGTGTATACAGCAAAATATCCTCCAATAAGCGCACAAGGATTGTGTTTTCCTGTATTTTACTGAAGTCATTTGCAAATTGTAACACAGTAATACAAACAACAATAAATACATTTCCACAAAGATCAATATACAGCATATAGACGAGCTCCATATACAGTATATAGACAAGCTCCATATACAGTATACAGTAGGCGAAGAAATATCACCTTTTAATATAACAAAGGCATTGGAATCACACAGCCAAAGCTAACGTTGTAATCTAACAACTACACCCTTATATTACTAAACACAATAGCACACAAGCTAGACCTAATGTCCTCAATTGAGCAATTTTTACACGGGTATCATATTGATAAACTCAGATATTGCAGACACATACTGTAGTTTCCAAGGCGAAAAAACGTCAATGTCTTGCATTGACGTTTGCCATTACCTCTGCCATAACATAAACGTTGACAGGACTTCTTGTGTCAGAGGTGTTGGGCCTATTTGAAGCAACATTGCATTGAGAATCTGTTTTGGTATTCCAATGAGCCTTTCACATCTGCCTCCCAAATGGAAAGCATGAGGAAAATTAAACCAAAAGCATTCTCTCTCTGGTAGAAGAATCTTGTGTTTTTTCTGAGGTCAGTGCTCTTATATGCGCCTACAAAGTTGGTTCCTCTGTCAAACCTCAGACATTTTGCTGGGCCCCGATGGCAAAAAACCTTTTTAGGGTGTTGACAGGGTTTTCTTAAACTTGATGTTGACAAACATGTGAAGAGCACAGCCCAACACTTGCTGTTTGTTGCTCCTTATCTTGTCCGACAAGTTATTATAGACCATGTTCCAAATACGTCAAGGCCGACAGAAGAAAATGGAGGTTCTGGAGTTTGTCTGTCAACTGACAAACTCCAGAACCTACTCCAGAAGCTACTTTGTAATCTTCGTTGTACTTCACATTACATCCACTTTCTTGGATGTAATATGGAAGTTAAACAATTTGTCGTATGCCACAAGCTGTGTCCAAATAAGTAATGTCCGGTAATGCACACTCCAGTTCAATGAGAATGTCAATCAGTTCTCTCTGTTTGACATTGTCTTATTACTCGACCACGGAAAATGTTCGATCTTTTTAAACAGAGCCTCAGGACTACCATAACACTCATTAAGGCGGTGCCACACCATATGGATTTAAAATGTGGATAGCACAAATTCTTTTCGCCTACTGTGACGATTCGGGTCTGAGCCATTTTGACAGCAAATATAGCTCTTCTCTTGCTGAGAGGTTAAGATCTTTTGTGGCACCATGACAAAATTCTTTCCATGACCAGTAATTTTGTGGTTTGTTATCAAATTGCATTAAGAACTCACCATTTCTCTACGAATCGGATATTTAGCAAAAACCTGTCCACTTTGTATTTCAGGTAATGTTTAGTTGTAATATTTGTGTGACAAATACTGTGGTGGTGGGTGTAACAAAAATAACAAAAAAAACAAACAAACAATCTATGATTATCTACAAAAAAAGAAAATCACTCATGCAGAGGAGCCGAGAAGCTATAAACAGAAGGTATGTTATAAAGTGCTGAAAAGACTACAAACTAAAGCGCTCCAAAAGGAGGAAAAAAAGGAAGGCAAGGTACTATGAAATCGACACCAAAAAACTTGACCAAAAAACTTCAGCAAACGAAAATCACTCTCTCAGAGGGAACAAAGAAATCAATAAATAAAGCGAAGCAATACTTATCAAACTTGGTTCAAGGCTGAGGACAAAAGCTGGCGGTACATGACGAGATGATATACTCTGGCAACAAGACAGGGGAAGATGAGGACTATATACACTATAACACAGGCCTGAAACGAGAGGAGGATTAGAATTTTCAAAATAAGACAGGACGTTTGCCAGACAACCCCAAAACAGGACTTCCCTCACCACGGTGTGACAGAGAGGGCCTGGTGGATGTCTTGGATGATAGAAGTTAGCATCAAATATTCAGTCACTGCTTGTCTGTAACATCCTCATCTTGAATATTTTTTCTTTTATACATATTTCCTGAGCGTAAACTCATCTTCTGTGGATACTGTATATTCTATTCTTTAAGCCCTACATATTAGTTAGTGTCTTTTTAATGTACTTCCCCCGCAGCTTGTATACTTGTGCATAGCTCGGCAGCCAACTTACAGCGAAATGTCCTCCTATAAGCACACAATAATTGTCTTTTCTTGTGTTTTAGTGAAGTCATTTGCAAGTTGTAAAACTGCAACACAGAAATATAAACAAAAATCAATATGTATACATAAAGGTCAATATATATAGACAACTCCATACATACAGTAGATGAAGAAATATTACCTGTAACATGGCTCTGCGATGAGGTAGCGACTTGTCCAGGGTGTACGCCGCCTTCCGCCCGAATGCAGCTGAGATAGGCTCCAGCACCCCCCGCGACCTCAAAAAGGGACAAGCAGTAGAAAGTGGATGGATGGATAACTAAGGCTTTTGAATCCCACTAAGCTAGCACCTGAACCTAACATTACGAGTTAACAGTTACACCATTATATTACCAGAGGTGGGTAGTAACGCGCTGCATTTACTCCTTTACATCTACTTGAGTAACTTTTAGGATGAATAGTACTTGTAAGAGTAGTTTTAATGCAACATACTTTTACTTGAGTATATTTATAGAAAAGAAACGCTACTTTTACTCCGCTCCATTTATCTACATTCAGCTCGCAACTCGCTACTGATTTTTATCGATCTGTTAATGCACGCTTTGTTTCTTTTTGGTTCGTCAGACAGACCTTCAAAGTAGGATCTATCACATGCCTGCGTTTCACCAATTGAATGCAGTCACTGATGACGTTTGACTCCGTTTCACCAATCAAACAGAGCCAGGCGGTCACATGATTAACTGCACACCTTTTTTCAATAAACCTTTATTTATAAATTTCAACATTTACAAACAGTTGAAAATAATAAAGTAAGGACAAAAACCGTACAAAACAGTATAAAAACCGTACAAAACAGCGCCAGGGGGTTGTAAATTCTAAGTAACAAAAATAGAATGCAAAAAATATATATATATCAAATAAACAAACTGCAAAGCCAAAGGCTTACTCAATCTCAGTAAATAACTTAAATTTGGAACACAGCATCATCGTTTTCACAGCGTTTTGGTTGTTAGAGGTAGAGTGTTTTATTGTAGAGTTCTAAATCTTTTTTAAAGGCACAAGAAAAAGGTCTGGTATTGAGAAACTTACATTTGTGAATATAAAACTTAGCCAATAGTATAATGAGGTTGCAAAGGTAAAATTCATTTTCAAACTTTTTTTTCAATATAGTATTATTGTTTTAGTTGCTTAAGAGATATTCCTGGCTCTGAATTTGTTCATTGCTATTTTTATGTTTTTGTGCATTACTTGTTGCCGTCATTAAACGAACAGGTTACTCATCAGTTACTCAGTACTTGAGTAGTTTTTTCACAACATACTTTTTACTTTTACTCAAGTAAACATTTGGGTGACTACCCCTTACTTTTACTTGAGTAATACATCTCTAAAGTAACAGTACTCTTACTTGAGTACAATTTCTGGCTTCTCTACCCACCTCTGTATATTACTAAACACAATAGCACACAAGCTAAACCTAATGTCCTCAATTTAGCAATATTTACATGGGTATTATATTAATAAAGTCAGATGTTGCTTCAGACACATTGTTTCCAAGTCAAAAACTTATTAGAATGCAATCTAGCAACTAAACATTACATCATATGATTCCTATTTTTAGCAAGTGAAACAAACTGCATCATCAGCTCGAACTTTAAAGAATCACTGTGACCACAAGGCGTCGCCAATGGATTGATTATCACTCCACCTAAACTGAGTGCAGCGCATTCATTTTTGACAGTAGTATCACACTTTTGTATTACACAAATGTTCCCTCAACAAAATAAACTTTGTGGCATAATAAAAACTATTTGCTGAAAAAATGTCCACACGAAACAATATCAAAGATAATAGGATAAAATAAAGCAGTATATATGTATCAAATGTATGTGAATACAACTAAAATAAAATATTGTACAAGAGTTTCACAGTACTAAAACACAATGAGACAAATTCATGGCAAATTAATCATTAGGATTTGCACATTTAGAGTAATTCAACTGATTTAAGTTTAATATTCACTTTTACTATGTGTTTATAATGTTTTGGTAGCATCTGCATTGTGCAATAATATAGGTATGTATGTTTTTCACAATGTGGTGGGTTACCTGTTTTGGACTTGTTTTCTTTGCCCTGCTTCTCTGCCCTTGTGACATCTGTCAACACTGATTGTTTGTGTTTGTTGTTTGGGCTTTTCTATCCAACAGTTTATCCTAAAAACATTAATAAGATAATTTAAATTTAAGTTTATATCAAGTTTCGGTGTAGTTTCCCACCCCTTGTGTCTCCGAAGTTCTCATAGACACTAGGCGTTTATGAGAACTACTCTCCGTCACTACTCTACCATTGTGTTCTCAGGACAGTCAATCGATCGCAATTGGACTGGCCAGTTTGTCTTAAAATATGTTTTGCCTCTAATCTGAGGAGACCATATCAGTGTATGCTCATAGACTAATATAGGCCAGATCAGATGTAAATGCTGGTGCCAAAGCATCCAACTATTTATCTTCCAACATGTGGTTGGCGTCTTTGGTGTGTACTATTTTTTTCAACATTGATCCATCCATCCATTTCCTACTGCTTGTGACATTTTTTATTAAGCACATTAATATGGGGCGGTATAGCTCGGTTGATAGAGCGGCCGTGCCAGCAACTTGAGGGTTGCACGTTCGATCCCCGCTTCCGCCTTCCTAGTCGATGCCGTTGTGTCCTTGGGTAAGATGCTTTACCCACCTGCTCCCAGTGCCACCCACACTGGTTTAATTGTAACTTAGATATTGGGTTTCACTATGTAAAGCGCTTTGAGTCAATTGAGGAAAAAGCGCTATATAAATATAATTCACTTCACTTCTCATTCAAGACATACATTGCAATTTGGATGCAGTAAAAGTTTTTATTTTTCCCTTTGAAAACTGGCCTTAAAACAATCCACCCAGCCCAACAAATAGACATGTAGTTTAAAGACAAAAATAAAAGTGGAAGATTTGAAAAATCTAAAAAAATAAATCACTCCCGTCCGGTGGCACTACAGATAACTGTAGGCCTTAACAACCCAACATAAGACCAGCTTCTTCCCCCAATCTGTAACTCTGATGCAATGTTTCTTAACCATTGTTGGGCTGCAAGGGCCCCCTAGAGGGCCAACAAAAATGATCTGTTTCTCAGCTGTGGTACGTATGGGCGGCAGCAGTACTCCGTTATAATTCACCTTTTCACCACATGTGGCAGTATTGACTTTTAAACTAGAGCCGTATGCAGAAAGAGTATGGAGAACTCAGTTTAAGACGTGGTCCCAAACATAAAACCCTGTAGTCATGCGAGGGCTTTTGACCAATCATTTAGATATTTCCTGTTAAATTTTTATTTTCTGAAAGATATATTTTTTCAATACTTTTGGCAACAAGACCCCAAAAGGGCCAAGCGGTAGAAAAATGGATGGATGGATGGAGTATCACGTAACACATACCTTTTCTCTGTCAGGTTCCCAGTCATACTGTCCATCGAAGAGCATTGCCCACTAGAGCAGCAGCGTCAAATGGCTCGAATCTTCAGGGACGTTTTTGGAGACAAACTACTAATTGACCCAGTGGAGCAAATGGCTGAGCAGCTACCTTCTCCCACACAACTGAAGGGCAAAATTATCCTCAAAGTAACATACTGTTTCTGTGCAAGTGTGTGTGGGCGTGTGAGGTGTTGACATAAGTGTTTGATCAAAAGCAGTGGTGTTTTGTATGTCTATGTGCAGCATAAGAAGCTCAGTGTTGATGGTAGTGTTGTCACCAAAGACTTCAGGACTTGGCAGAAACAAGGAGACTTGGAGATGTGGGATCCTGTGAATCAGGTACTTTTACTCCAACAACTCTGAAGAATTTTTTTTTTTTTTTGTGCTAACCTAAATCTTGTTGAATTTGTGCATGTTAGTGCTGGAATAAGCACTACTGTGTGATCTCCAATGACATGCTGTACTACGCTGAGGAGTATGAGGAAGAAAAGGAAGACCTCAAGAAGGTACATTTTTTATCTGCCACTCTCACTGACAATAACACTTTGAAAACACAGTTATTTAGGATTACTTGTATATTTTAGGGCTATCAAACTATTCAGATATTTCAGCGGGAATAATTCAATTTTGTCCATAATTAATTGCAATGAATCATTAATAGAAGTATTTTTGTGATGCATTGAGTTGCATTGCAGCGGTGGTTATAGTGATCCCAATGTGCAGAAGGCAGCAGGAGATAGCGTGCAGGTAAAAAGGTATTTAATCTAAGAAAAAACAGAACACAAGTGCAGCAGGGAGAGCACAGAAGCATAGGGAAGGCTAAGCAATACAAAAAAAACTTAACAGGCTAGAAAGTAACAGCGGGTTTACCAACATGAAGCATTCACAATAGACAATGTTGGGACACCAGCCAACAGCTGAATTCAAATAGTCTTGATTGAAAACTAAACGGGTGTGTTGGCAAACAAAGTCAAGGTGCTGTATAACCAAAGTGACAGGAAGTGCAACCAAAATAAAAGCACAAGGTAGTTAAGACACTAAAGACAGCCATTAGAGCAGCAGCCAGAGTCTCTGGAGGGGCCACTGGCGCAGCAGGTGGCATTTGCGGAGGTGCCACTGAAGCAGCAGGTGGTATCTACGGAGAAGCCACTGAAGCAGCAGGTGGCGTCTGTGGAGGACCCACAGGAATCAGCACAGGAGGTAGTGTCGGTGGCCATGCTTGAAGGAAACGGTCTGGTTGGACATAATGGTGATGGCGGCCATGCAGGAGGTAACGGCTTTACTGGCTGGGTGTAGGATTGGCGGCAACTGCCGTTGTGGACAAAGCTTTACCTCCCACTCGCACAACTACCAGGACTAGTCGCCCCCATTAAAGACGCTGTCTCTGGTTTGAGGGGGGAGCGTTTCACCCACAAAAAAAGAGTGGGTGGGCTTTGAGAAGCCGAGATGCTGTTATTGGCGGGGTCTGGACTTTGGGAAGTCGGGGTGCTAGTATTGTTGGGGACTGGGCTTTCGGTAGCGGGGGTGCCAGTATTAGCTTAGGCCGGGGTTCGGCTGTCACCCCCGGGCCTTGGCCGCAATGGATAACCGCCCAGGCCATGTAGAGTGAAGTGAAATTAATTATATTTATAAAGCGCTTTTGTCTAGAGACTTAAAGCGCTTTACATAGTGAAACACCTTATCTATATCCTTTAGGCTACATTTTAAACCAGTTTAGGTGGCACTGGGAGCAGGTGGGTAAAGTGTCTTTCTCAAGGACACAACGACAGTGACTAGGATGGCAGAAGCGGGTATCGAAATTGCAACCCTTAAGTTGCTGGCACGACCGCTCTACCAACTTAGCCACACATTGTGGAGGTTTGTTCCGAGAAGCCACCGGGGTCAGGCTTCGTCTGCGTCGACGACGTGCTGGAGAAGCACTCGGCCAAAACGTGTCTGCTGGACACAGTCTCCAAGTCTTTCTGCGAGTAAAGCCATGCTTCTGCCCTCAAAAATGATCTTCTGCCAATACCTCATCTCCTCCTCACTGAAGTCTTTCATGGTACCACTATCTGGTTGGGACGCTGTGACGCTGGGGTCGCAATGTAGTGGTAATGCCAATGTGCAGACAAAACAGAAGACAATTGCAGCAAGAAAAGTACTGAAGCATAGAGAAGGGTATGCAATAAAAAACAACTAAACAGGCTTTAAAGTAAACTAAAGACCAATGTTTTTATATGAGAGCACAGCGTATGTGTGTGCTTTTTAAAAGGCGAGGCCTGTTGTCCAGTGACGTGTGATGTCATCGAGGGTTTCAATGGAGCTATGTTTGTTAGCTTTAGCAGTTAGCAGCGGAAGTTTGTCGGCTCTGATGCTAGCTCCTTTGAGTATTTTTACGGGATTGTGCTACTTCTGGTTAATGAAGAGATTGAATTTGCTTTAATGGCTGTCATATGTTCTTGTCAACAAACGGTGTATTGTTTAGATGGCAAATTTGTCATTTCAATCATTGATTCCCATTGGGTACGTGTGTGTATGTCGTCTGCTGTGTCACATAGTGATGGTGACTCTTCCTATTTGATATCAAGTTCATTTTAGTGCGGTGCTGCTTTCACTAGAAAAAACATACTCATCCTTGGGGTCACGCTGCACAACACTCACCAAACCATGACAGAAATGATCCAACAAGTGAGTGACCCCGCAAAGATGTTGTCTATGGCCCAGCGACTTGACAAATTTTTTGCCCTGATGGCCATATTGAAGCGTTCTTCAGCTTCTCCTCAGGCTCCCTCCCACCCATCCATGTCGTCTGTTGGTTTCTCTGGGGATGTTTGGAATCCATCCCTTGAGGGGGTGGGGTCTGGAGGGCACAGCTACTTCCTGCTCCATTGAAGCCTCATAAATAATGATAGATGGGTTGTAATTGAATAGCACTTTTCTACCTTCAAGGTACTCAAAGCGCTTTGACACTATTTCCACATTCACCCATTCACACACATATTCACACACTGATGGCGGGAGCTGCCATGCAAGGCCTTAACCACGACTCATCACAACTTACCACGGATTTTCTACCATGAATTGATTAACGTGGACCCTGACTTAAACAAGTTGAAAAACTTATTCAGGTGTTACCATTTAGTGGTCAATTGTACGGAATATGTACTGAACTGTGCAATCTACTAATAAAAGTTTCAATCAATCAATCAATTCTACGATGCCACTATCATGCCTCCCTGTTTGGATGACCTCATCTGCAATGTCTCTACCAGCATTCCTTTCTGCTCCGGTGAGGTCATCCACAACGCTACTAAGCCTCCCTGATTGGATGACTATCCAGCATTCATTGTATTAATAATGATTATTTTGAGTTCAATAGCAAGTCCAACATTTTCAACTTTACTCTGTTTAGAGTATTAACAATGCCCTGGTAATATAATGAATATATAGTGATATACTTTATTTGTACAGTATATCACTATTTTATCACACTTTTATTTATTTTGGGATCCAAGATGGCAGCCCTAAGCCTGATTGCAGCCAGCCACTCACCCCAATTCATGTGGTTTTTTGTTTATCTATTTGTTTGGTTGTACCAAAGTGTCTTGCTATCAAACCGGACCATTTACAGATCTGATCTGAGAGCGCTTTTTGACATCCGTGCCTCAATGGAGGAAAACTTTGTTTGGTGCGAAGAGCAAAAAACACCGCCAAACAAAACTATCGCCAAACGATTTTGTTATTCCCTTCGGACCCTGGAGTAACACCAATTTTACAAACCGACGGACTCACCGTAGAGGCGGAGGTAGATGCCGAGGACATCGCGCAGGCAGAGCGGTGAAAAATAAACTTTCTCAAATGACGACCCATTTCTCGTCTCCCATCTACCCCCGAGCTCACCGTTTACGGGAAAGAACACTTACCTCGTCAGCGAGTGAAGTCACCGTGAAAGTCGGTCTGCTAATCTGTCCTGTGTGAGTTTATTTCCAAACAACAAGTAGAATTCTTCGCGATCACGTAATCAAGGCAAATCCCCAGGGATTATTCCTCTCTCAATGAACTGTGCCCACCTGGCTGGAGTTACCACGGCAACCCGAGACACGGATTGCGGGGCGTGGCCTTCATGTACAATGACAACTACAGCTGTTCTGTGTTAAACTGCCTCACACACTCCAGTTTCAAAGCTCTGCTGGTGAAAGTGGGCTCGTCTGACACCCTCCTGGTTCTGACCATCTACCGCCCAACGGACAGCAAGTTTTTCAAGGAGAGCAAGAATTTTACAACTCAAATCTCAGACCTCCTCGGTAAAATCATCCCCAACCATGACAGAGTGCTGATCTTGGAAAATTTCAACATCCACGTTGGTAATCTCACACAGGGCTTTGAATGTGAATATATAAACCGGATAGACTCTTTTGGTCTCACCCAACACGTTTCTGTCCCAACCCATAAAAAAGGTCACACCCTTGATCTTGTCCTCTGTCAATCTCCCTGTCAGCAATATGGAAACCATGCCAGCCCACAATGACTGTGACCATTATGCTGTGGTGTTTCAAAGCTCTTTGTCTCCCCCCTCCACTAACACGCCTCTCACGGTTTATCAACGCCTCTGCTTTTGTTGCCGCCCAAAACACCAGGACAGGTGAGACGCTGTCATCAAACCCAGAGGGCTTTACGTACGTGTTAAACTCCACCTGCCCTTCTGTTCTGGACTCTATTGCCCCTCTCAAGCTGAAAAAGCCCAAACCCAAGACTACGGCTTGGCTCAACGAGACCTCCAGAGCAGAGAGGAGAGGCTGGATTCAGGCGGAGCGGGGTTGGATGAAAGATGACCTGCAGGTCTTTCTTAAGATATTGAAGGATAGACAGAAGAGCTACCACAGGGTGGTTAAAGCTGAGAGAGACAAGTTATTTGCCAGTCTCATTGTCAATGCTCCAAACTCCAGAATTCTATTAAGTTGTTTGCCCTCCAACCACTGTTATCCAGGATGCATCTCCTACAACAGGGGCTGGCAACCCGCGGCTCCGCAGCCGCATGCGGCTCTTTGATCTCTGATGTGGCTCAGCTGTTAAATTGCCGACCCCAACGATTATTCCGAGAGGTTCCGGAATTTAGTGCCTCTCTCAGGAATCACCCGGGGGTAACATTCTCCAATTTTCACCTGGACTTCAATTCTGAGGGTGTGCAGTGGTGGCAATGCCTTTAACCTCCTCTACAACATGTCGTTGCGCCCGCTTTTACATCACGCGATCTGCGTGTTGGCTGGTCACGTTTTATATTCAACCCTTGGTAACACACGAAAGTGACTGCAACGCATAGTTAGTCAACAGCCATACAGGTTACACTGAGAGTTGTAATATAAACAACTTTAACACTCTTACTAATATGCGCCACACTGTGAACCCACACCAAACAAGAATGAAAAACACATTTTGGGAGAACACTGGCACTGTAACACAACATAAACACAATATAACAAATACCCAGAATCCAATGCATCCCTAATCTTCCGGACTACATTATACACCCCCGCTAGCACCAAACCCCGCCCCCGCCCAACTCAACCGATGCACGGATAAAGTAAACACCATCAGAAGTAACATCCCGCTTTCCACCCAGGACTTAGCTGTTACTCTGAGGTCCTCATCCAAATTCTCCATGTTCAGCTCCATCTCCCTTTTATCCCTCTTTAATGGCCACCACCTTGAGAACAGCCATATCTCCTCAGGACCCCGTCCCTGCCCTCCTCCTTTACGAGGTTTTTAATGCAGTACGTCCCCACCTCTTGTCCATCATCAACTGCTTCCTGGCCACAGGTATGTTCCATCATGCCTAAAAGAAGCAGTGGTCCAACCCCTTCTTAAGAAAGCCACCCTAGATCCCACTCACCCCAGCAACTAGAGACCAATCTCAAAATTACCATTTCTGTCTAAACTGTTAAAAAAGGCTGTCCTCAGCGAGCTGCAGCTCTATCTCCAACACAATAACACTGGAGAAATTTCAGTACGGATTTAGGGCCGGCCACTGCACTGAGTCCGCCCTCTTGAAGGTTTTAAACAACATTATCCTCATCACTGACTCTGGGAAATGTGCTGCACTGGTTCTCCTTGACCTCAGTGCAGCGTTCGATACTATAGACCAGGGGTCTCAGACACGCGGCCCGTGGGCCAATTGCGGCCTGCGAGACGTTATTTTGCGGCCCGCACCGTGATATATAAATTTAATGTTAGTGAGGCCTGTGAGTTTAATATGAATGGCGCTTGACGGCGTTATATTTGCCATAACTGCCAATCATCCTGATTTTTCTTGGAGACTCCCAAAATTCAATCATTCCAGAACAATCATTGACTAGAACATCTGTCGGTTCTCTCCCAACCAACAACGTTCAAAGGGTGCCATTATGACACTGCCTTTAACGCCTTCTATAATCTGGACTAACAGCGTTTCAGCCCAGCCATATTTTATACTTGGATCTTGGACACTCACCTCATCGAGTGCACCGTTTTATTCTTCAAACAGCGTGCTGGCCAACCACATGTTGTACATAGCTCTTGCAAACGTAGGTCAAGGACTGCAAGGCATACTTGATCAACAGCCATACAGGTCACACTGAGGGTGGCCGTATAAACAACTTTAACACTGTTACAAATAGGCGCCACACTGTGAACCCACACTAAACAAGAATGACAAACACATTTTGGGAGAACATCCGCACCGAAATTCAGAAATCACTTGGAAAAATCGTGAGGGTTGGCCATTCAAAGAAGGTCTATTCATTAAAGAGTGCATGTTAGATATATTAACAAATCTTTTCTTGCAGCCCAACCTCACCCAGTTTCTGCATCCAGTGGCCCTCAGGCAAAATGAGTTTTACACCCCTGCTATAGACCATACTGAACTCCTGGACCACCTCCAACATCTGTTTGGCATCACTAACACAGCCCTGCCCTGGTTTACGTCCTACCTCAACAACAGAACCTTCTCTGTCAACATTGCCAACTATTCCTCCCACTGTACCAACCTCACCTGTGGGGTCCCCCAGAGCTCAATCCTGGGTCCCATCCTGTTCTCCATCTACATGCTCCCTCTCAGCCAAGTCATTCATTGCCATAAAATTTCCTTTCACTGCTACGCTGACGATATTCAAATCTATCTTCCACTCAAGACAGACGATCCCTCTGGGCTGGACCTTTTGAAGGACTGCTTGCAGGACATAAAGGTGTGGATGTCACAAAACTTCCTGCAGCTCAATGACACCAAGAGTGAAATTCTTCTGTTCGGCAACCCCACCTCGGTCAGTCAGATCAGAAAGAATTAGGGAAGTTTGGCCACTCTTGAAAAAACCCACGTCAAAACCCTTGGGGTCATATTCGACCCAGACCTCAAGTTTGACAAGCAAGTGAACTCTGTGGTGAGATCCTGTTTTTTCCAACTGCACACAATAGCCAATAGATCAAGTCTTTCCTCTCCCCCAGTGACCTACGGAGGGTCGTGTTGATGCTCATCTTCTCCAGACCGGACTATTGCAATGCCCTCTATGTTGGAGTCCCCGACAAGACCATCCATAGCATGCAACTAGTACAAAATTCAGCTGCCAGGCTGGTGATTGACAAAAAAATGAGGGAAAACATTTCTCCCATCCTCTCCTCCCTTCACTGGCTGCCAGTGAAGCGCTGAGGGAAATTTAAAATCTTCACATATGTATTCAAAGCGCTCAATGGTCTCGCCCCAGTTTACATCAAATATCTCCTGGACCAATCAACCAGCTCAAGGTTTGGTCGTTGCCTTAGATCTGACAACCAGATGACCCTGAAGGTGCCACGGCCAAACCTAGTTACGAAGGGAGACTGCGCTTTCTCAGTGATGGCACCTAGACTATGGATTAAGCTCCCTCTGAATGTCAAGTCCGCCACCACTCTGGACTCTTTTAGAGCACAGCTTAAAACTCACCACTTTACCGCAGAGGAATTTTGATTTATGTGTTCACTGTATGTATTAAATGTTTTTATTAGATTCCTTTCTGTGCTCAGTCTCTTTTTCAGTTTTTTGGTTTCTCTACTCAGGCTGCGCCCTGGGCTGATGTAACAGTTGGTTGGGGGGCATATAATAAATTAAAATAACATAACATAACATAACATAACATATATCAAAGTATATAAGCAAAGTATTTATGATATATATGAGTATAATATAATGATATTATATTCCGGAAGTTCAGAGATACGTGCCTGCATGTAGCAGCTAAAAGACGGCAATTTGACTAGAACAGGGGTCGGCAACCCGCGGCTCCGGAGCAGCATCCGGCTCTTTAGCGCCGCCCTATTGGCTCTCTGGGGCTTTTTCAAAAATATAGGAAAAATTGACATGATGAGGGGAAAAAAACATATTTTTTGTTTTAATTTGGTTTCTGTAGGAGGACAAACATGACACAAACGTCCCCATTTGCTATAAAGCACACTGTTTGTATTAAACATGCTTCACTGATTCGAGTATTTGGCGAGCGCCGTTTTGTACTACTAATTTTGGCCGTCCTCGAACTCACCGTATTTTGTTTACATGTATAACTTTCTCCGATGTGATTTATGCCACTCTTTTTTCTGTCTCATTTTGTCCACCAAACTTATAACGTTGCGCATGAATGCACAAAGGTGAGTTTTGTTGATGTTATTAAGTTGTGTGGAGTGTGCTAATCAGACATATTTGGTCACTGCATGACTGCAAGCTAATTGATGCTATTTAGGCTAGCTGTATGTATATATTGCATCATTATGCCTCATTTGTAGCTATATTTGAGCTAATTTAGTTTCCTTTAAGTCCTCATAATTCAATTTATATCTCATGACACACTCTCTGTATGTAATATGGCTTTTATTTTTTGCGGCTCCAGACCGATTTGTTTTTGTATTTTTGGTCCGATATGGCTCTTTCAACATTTTGGGTTGCCGACCCCTAAACTAGAACATGACAAAACCGAGAAAAGAAACAAAGGTTTGGAACCTAATAAACAATCCAGAAGAACACAAAGAAGAAGGAGAAAACATGTCGATAGGAAAAGTTGAAGCAGAACTGGAAGAGATATAGAAATCGCTCAGCCACATTAGCGCGCCTGCTAAACAGAAATCCATGCTGCAGATGCTAGTGAATGAAGTAAAACAACTACAGCAAGTTGATGGAGACGAATGCTAAAATTGACGACATGGAGAGACAAATTGAGGAGCTGCAACAGTACACACAGATGGAAGATGTGATAATAACGGGCCTGGAAACATTGCACTGTTCCTATGCTTCCACGGTTGGGGGGTGGGGGGAGAAGCTGGAGGAGACACCCCAACCGAGGAGCAGGAAACACTGAATGACAAGTGTTAAAGTTCCTACAAGCTAAGCACATCAACATACAGAGCTCCTGTGTTGCGGCTTGCCACACGCTTCCCAGGAGGGACAGAAACAAAAAACCTGCCATAATCATACAGTTTGCAAACCGAATGCATAAAGTTAAACTGATGAAACAGGGCAACAAGCTAAAGGTAACGGTGGTGTTCTTGAACGAGCAACTCACCAAAAGAAATGCTGATATTGCCAGGCATGCATGCATATTAAAGAAGCAGAACAAGATATAAGGAACGTGGACATGCAATTTAACACAATAAGGCCAAACAGACAAAGATCTAAGCTTCACAACCTTGGTCTGAACACTTTCCTCTGCTACTGGATTTTGGACTTTTTAACAAATCGCACACGGTACGTGAAAATAGGTGAGCACATTTCTGCCACGCTCATCATCAACACCGGTGCCCCACAAGGTTGTGTGCTAAGCCCTGTGCTCTTCACCCTCCTCACACATGACTGCATAGCCTCTTCAACATCCAACCTCACTGTCAAATATGCCGGCGACACCACGGTGCTTGGGCTCATCAGCAACAATGACGAGACAGCATACAGGGCAGAGGTCTAACAGCTGGCTTCATGGTGTGCTAAAAACAACTTAGTTCTTAACACTAACAAAACCAAAGAACTAATTGTAGACTTCCGCAGGAAATGGCAGAAAGAACACCTTCCACTCGTAATTAATAACAATCTCGTAGAAAGGGTGAAACAATTCCAATTTTTAGGGGTGACCATAACAGAAGATCTATGCTTTTATTAAAATTGTTTGTTTTTCTTACATTCTGCAATTTGGCGTCCCACTGGGTGTGAGTTTTCCTTGCTCTATGTGGGTTCTTCCGAGGATGTCGTAGTTGTAGTGGTTTGTACAGTCCTTTGAGACATTTGTGATTTAGGGCTATATAAATAAACATTGATTGGTTGATTGATTGATTGAATTTGCCGCCCATTCCAAAGGATGGCACCCCAGGCCTGTTTTGCTTGAAAGTCATCCCTGCCTCCACTGACAGTAATTTGGATAAAACTGTTAACTAATTCTAACCAATAAATGACGGAAAATATATATTTTTAAAGTTCCTGCATGAAATTCTGACAATAACATTCAATTTGTGTCAAAACGTTAGTCTCTTTTTCAATGTTACTTTATATTATTGTGAAAGTGGGCTCCCTGCCAATCATGGGGAAGATGACAGAGCATCGCCTCCCCATTGGAGGGAAAAGTATATAAAGCGAAGCACTGCTAGAAAGATCATGACATACATTATTTACCCCTATTGTGTGTTTCCCAGTACCAGGACCTGCAATGTGAGGACACGTGGTTCCATGGTCACATAAAAGAAGGCAGACAAATGGCAGAGCAACTGATCCATGACTACTGTACAGACATGAGAGGAAGAGACGGAACCTTTTTGGTCCGACAAAGTGATCGTGTTGCTACAGACTACACTCTCTCCTTCTGGTAGACTTGACTTCATCTATACTCATAGCTCTCGCTTTGATTTATCTCTATTCATTGTTATCTGCTCTCAAGTTGACTGTGTGGTATTTAAATGTGTCCCAGGCGCAGTGGGAGAGTCCAGCATTGCCGTATTCGATCTTTTTCAGAGGGACAAAACACAAATTACTACCTGACTGCAAACCTGCACTTCACCAGCGTATATTCGCTGATTCAGCACTACAGAGAGAACCCTCTACGCTGTCAAGACTTTGAGCTGCGTCTCACTGACCCTGTACCACATCCCAATCCACATCTGCAACAAGGGTTTGTCAACATCTACTACATTTTCTATATATAAATTATAAAACATTTACAATTCCTTGGTAGAAACAGTACATTATATATAAAATGTTTGTATCTACAAATAAACGCTTAAGAACTTTCATCCTAAAATAGACCTTTATAGTAAAATGTATTAAAGATGTCCAAATCATAGGATCAGATCGGGCCAATATCTGCCTTTTTTAATTTATCGGGTGATGAGCTGTCGAGCCCAGCTAATCTTCACCACAGATATGTGCCAATGTTTACATTCGAAAGATTGTACCCATGTAAAATATTCCTTCAAAAAGAATGAACGCTCGTGCATGTGTTTAACATGCAGGGGTTGCATGAATTTTAAAAGGCTGCATTTCTGCCAGAACACCTGCTAGAATTAGAGAGCAAGCTGCAACGCATGTGTCATCTATCCACATTGCAAATATGCTTCTCAGATACTAAACATCACCAACCACAATGGTGGAAAATAAACAGTTTCTTCCAAATTATCATTATCACTGGAGGACTAGAGGACAAGGAATATAACTAAGCATGTGCACTATTTTGAATTTTTTTCTATTCAATAAAAAACTGTCCAGAGAAACTAAAGTACATTTAAATATTTATGAGTGCTCAAATAACAGATTACAGATTACAAAAGAGAAGTAATTTTTGCCGTGGAAAGGAGAACAGCGAGAGAAAGAAAGAGAGAGAGGGGGGGGGGGGGGGGGAGAGAGGAAGAAAGAGAACTATTACACAACTTTATAATATATATAACTTTATATATATATACATTTTAGGAATAAGAGGAGGAGGGCGAATACCAGCTCTATCTGATTGTGAATAGGAATGTTTTGATTAAGCACTGGGATGGCAGTTAACAACATCAATAATAAAACAAACCTACTTGGAGGATAACATTTGATAGAAAAGTCCATAAAATGCATAGGCCATAAAAGTGTCTTATCTTCGAACAAAAAACAGACCAATGTAGTGAAGACAACGACGCACAAACTGACATAAGAACTGCCACATGGGACCAATTAAAAGCCTAAAAAAACAAATATGGCCACAGCTGATATTAAAGCTATTAATACTATGCAGACCAAAAAAGCATTCCCCCTGAAAACCTCCCCCTAATAATGGAAATTTTTCCTTTGATTTGGCCATCACTGTCCGAATCGAGATGGTCGGGTCATCCAGTACAGTTTCCCTGTCAGAGCAGTAGGGTCTAATGTTAACCTTTGTGTAGGCAATAATACACATGTACACATCATAAACACGTCATGAAAGGGGATCGGTGTCACATTTGACAACATCACACAAGTCAAACAGGGACGTCATAGCCAACCCCCTTTACACCCCTATATAATTTTAAGCATTTATCTGACGCGACTGCAGAGTGCACACATTGGACAGCCGACACGATGCCAAGAGTTCCAATAGTTGGACGGTGAAGGTCGGACATGTTGAACAGGGGGTGAAGGTTTTCGTCAGGGAGGTTCCTAGAAAGCGAACGAAAAGATGGATCGTCTGTTTCAGCCACTAGTGTGTGTGCGCCTGTGTGGCTTGGCTTTCCTGTAACCTATTGAAGCATTCATCTATGGCCTAGGAAGCAGAGCAATTACTCCTGTTGTGTGCAAGCTAACAATGTATGCTAACAGTGTACTATCATGGTCGTTGCAGCTGTTGTTGATGCTCAACAAGGTTAATGTTGAAAACCCCAAACTGTTGGTTGGTAACCCTTGCGAGTAACCGCTTTGAGGATGACAACTCTTTGTAGGTTTGCCCGACGCCGCAGGAAGGTGTTTTTTGTAGTTGTCGTGGTCGTTGCTGCAGACGTCGTCGTGATGAGTTGTCACACTTCAGGCAGGAATGAGCTGTTTGATGTGGTAATGGCTTGCAGTGTGCAGTTGGATCCAACATGTAAATCTGTAATGGCATCAGTGTGTGAATGGGTAAATGTGGAAGCGTCAAAGCGCTTTGAGTACCTTGAAGGTAGAAAAGTGCTATACAAGTACAACCCATAATAAGAGAAACAAGGGTACATGCTCCCACCCAAGGTAGGAAGGCTAACAAAATTCAGGCGGATGGCTTGCATGTTAGACACATAAGGTTTGGGAGGCTCGGCATGGTACGGACCAAGCATGTCCTTGATGTCCCCCAATTTTAGTCACATTATTAGTCCCCACCCTTATACATATCTCCCTCATGCTACAGTACACACATCAGAAGGGACTGGAGGTCTGCTGTAATGGTTAACCTTCTAATTTGAACTAGACAGTAGACACTCTTGGGGCTTTATACACTCCCACGTCACCTGGATGGGTGGGTTAGGGTTTGGGGGTATGGTAACCTGCCATTCCCGTGCAGAGTTGAATTGTATTTTATTCAATTTTTTTCATAGAATTGGATGGGGTGGTCAGTTGGTTGGCTCACTTCTGGTTTATGTGGAATCATACCGGTTTCAATTCCTGTTGGGCGTTGTCTGTGCCTGTCTGTTCCAGCCTCGCTCTATGGGGTCTGTTTCGGTAGCTTGATGCGGGGGCAGCGCAGCCCTCTTGTTTGGTGTGGGTGCTGTGTCTTGGTTGTTTTGGGTGGTGGTGTGTTTGTGCGGTTTGGAGAGTCTCTTGTTTGCTTGTCGGCGTTTGGGCTTACTGGCGAGCCGGCGTTCGGGTGTCGATGGTCTTGTGGGCGTGTGGCTGTGGGTTGCGGTTTTTCAGTCGCTTTGATTTGATCGAGAAGTGCTGGTTGCCCAGGATATTGCAGCCGTTGTTTCTGCTGCTGTATGTTTGTGGTGGGGTCACCGTAGCTGCTGGATTCGGTGCGGGGGGTGGCCAATGCTGTAGTTTGTGGCAGCGTGTGCACTTGGTGGTTGTCAGGGCTGGCAAACTTGCCAGCTTTGTTCTCGTTTATTGTCATGTTGGCTGGCTTGTCGAGTGTCAGCCCGCTGGTGGGTTGGGGCGGGCTTCATGTCCGGTTGTGGGGAGTCTCTCTGGGCCCCTCAGGGCTCAATGTCCTGTCTTTTTGCCCAAGTGGGGCGTGATCAACCAGCAACCACGGGACAACCAGCCCCTAAGCTGGCTTTGGGGCTGGTTGTCCCCTGCTTCTCACGTGCCTTGTTCTCTGCCGGGCGTGTCTCTGTGGCCTGCTGCTGGCCCTGCCGGGCAGCACCAAGTTTACTGCTGCATGAGGCAGGTGGTCCCGTGTTGCCTGGGCACGACAACTGCTGTTTTGGGTTGAGCTCTCTGGGATGTTGTACTTACAAATTCACATATACCGTATACTCACATACACACAATTTTTTACACATATATACACACATACATATATTCATTCATTAATACATACATACACGCACATTGGTACTTACCCACATACATAGGTTAATACGCTCCCACATACATACACAAATACAGTACATACATACACAATCACGGTACATACATCCACACGCACATTCATTTTACAAACATACATATACACGTACCGCACATATACAAGCACATATACATACATTCATACACTCATGTATATAATCACGTTTCATCAAACATATATTAACGTTGTTCCCCTAGGAGTAACTGAGTAAAACACGGCACATGGACAAAGTTTAACCTATTGTTACTATAACATTCTACAAGGTTAATACAGTTTGCTTCTCTTTCTTCCCCTCCATTTTTACCTGCTTTCTTTTCAAATTGAAGTTATCATTACATATACAGTATGTATTGTTGCATTTGAAACAGCTGTATTGTTAATGATAGAGGAAATGATTGTTATTATTCATTATCAATAGTGCTATTTCTTTTTGTATTATTTTATTTCCACTTGTAGTCCAATACTGTTCATTGTCATGTCCGTGTTATTAATATTTACTTTTTAATTTTCCTGAAGGAACTCTCTTGAAGGAATCAATACAGTATTATCTATCTATCTATCTATCTATCTATCTATCTATCTATCTACACCAACTGCTTCTTTGCTATCACCTTTGGTATCTTATTTGTACATTTCGTATTTGCTGATGCTTTTTGGTTGTTGTTGTTGTTGTTGTTATTGTTGTTGTAAAGATATTTTATTAGATTTTACAGTTAAAATGACAGTCACATCCACTCATACACACACA
Source organism: Nerophis ophidion (assembly GCF_033978795.1). Lineage (NCBI taxonomy): Eukaryota > Metazoa > Chordata > Actinopteri > Syngnathiformes > Syngnathidae > Nerophis > Nerophis ophidion. The sequence continues at coordinate 16,185,650 of NC_084624.1, read as the reverse complement.
CATACACACTTGAGGAGAGAGGTGCACATGAACTTTAACAACTCAAGGTTTAAAGTACAGACATTATTAGAAAACATACCCAAATATTGTGTATATATATATATATATATATATATATATACACATACACAAACACACACATATATATATATATATCCATACATATATATACATATATATATACCTATATCCATCCATCCCGCTGCGGCTCACGATCAGCAGGCTATCCAGATCACAGCAAAATGGATGAACATACCTCGGCATCAAGGATCCTCAGGAAGTGTTCACAAGATCACCTCCCGAGGGCCTGTCCACCGTACACACTTAGAGGAAGAAGAAGAAAAAAAGGAAAAGTTACAGGGCTTGATCAATACAAAACAATAATCACAAAAAAACAAAACAAAAAAGCAAGTAAACCATGACAAAACCATATCAGAGGTGACACAAGAAAAACAAGTGTAGTGTTGAATCAGTACAAAAGATAATAACAATAAAGAAAATTTAAAAAAGGAATACAACTACAAAAATATGGCAGTTTAGTTTTTCTTTAAATGTCTATAAGTTATGCTTCAATATATGTCAGTAAAGGTTTCCAGGTTAATTCCCATTTATTCATATTTGTAGAGTGTATAAATCTTATTTTTTCAAGAGTCATTACATTCACAAGTTCATTTAACCAGTTCCTGAAGTTGGATGCAGATAGAGTTTTCCAGTCTCTGAGAATGAGTCTTTTGGCCAAAACCGTCCCAAGCAGCAACACAGTTCTAATATGTTTTGGAAGCTTTTGTGTTTCTGAAAACCACCCAAATAAGATCATATCCCTATCAGGGGCAATTTTTCTCTTGATATACCCCCGAGTAAAAAAAGAAAATGCTGGACCAAAATGATTGAATAATTGGACATCCCCAAAACGAGTGAGACAATGATCCTTCAGCAGATTTACATTTATCACAAAGTGGAGATGTATCAGGATAAAATTTGTGTAATAAAACTTTAGAATAGTAAAAACGATGAATCACTTTAAACTGTATGAGCCTAAGTCTGCTGTTAATTGAGCACTTGTGAATTTGAGAGAGTGTCTGTTCCCATTGCTGATTGGGTATTGTTGTTCTTAGTTCCTGTTCCCATGCTCTTTTAACACTGTCTGCAGATGTCATGGGCATAATGAAGCAGCTGGCAAATTTAGCGATAAACTTTTTACTTGTGGGTGATAAATTTAATAGTTCTAAAAGAGGATGTTTTTCATTTTCCAGCTGAGACTTTGAAATGTTTTCTTTAATAAATGTTTTTACCTGCAAATAGCAAAACCAACTGAATTGGGACAAATTCAATTTGATTGGCAATTGCTCAAATGACACAAGACTGTCCTCGACAAAAATGTATTTTATGCATTTAATTCCATTTGAGTACCAGTCAAAAAATGTTTTATCTGTGATCGATGGAATAAATGCATGATTGTGATATATTGGTGAATACATAGTTACATTGGAAATATTCAATTGTTTTTTAATTGGAGAAATAATTTTGATAGAATTTCGTATTACAACACTATGACTTATTGATTTAATTGAAAAGACTGTTTTAGTAAAAAGTAGAGATAGCAATGATGTATAGGGTTTCACTAATGACTGCAGTTCCAATTTCAGCCATAAGGGAGCAGAATTAAGAGATTCATTATTTGGGGACCCCATCTTCCAATAGGTCAATGCGTTCAGATTTGATACCCAATAATAATTTTTGAACATTGGAAGACCCAGTCCCCCTTCCTCTGTAGATCTAAATAAGTGATTTTTGGATATTCTGCGTGTTTTACATCCCCACACAAAATCTAGAACTAAATATTCAAGTTTTTGGAAAAAATCTGCAGGAACTACAATTGGTAAATTTTGAAAAAGATAAATCAATTTTGGCAGAGTGATCATTTTGATGGCATTCACTTTGCCTAACATAGAGAGAGGTAGGGTCTTCCAATACTCAATACACACTTTCAGTTTCTCAAAGGCTTCAATAAAGTTCAACTTTAGTAATGATTCATAATTTTTAGATATTTTTAAGCCAAGATAGGATATGTAATTTTCTGCGACTTTAACTGGATTTTGACTGATCTCAACATTATCTTCTATGAACATAAGCTCACTTTTGGACCAGTTTATTTTATAACCAGATATTCTACCAAAAGAGTCTACATATTGTAAAAGAAGTGGTAATGCAACTTCTGGCTCAGTAAGTGTAACAAGTACATCATCTGCATAAAGTGAGATGAGACTCTCTGATGAGCCCACTGAAAATCCTTTAATATTAGAGTTCATTCTTAAACCAATAGCCAGTGGTTCGAGGGCCAAATTGAAGAGTAAGGGCAAAAGGCAGTCACCCTGTCTCACGCCGCGATGTAATTCAAAACTATCCGATATTACATTATTAGTTATGACATATGATTTTGGTGCAGAATAAATTATTTTAACCCATTTTATAAAATTTTCTCCCAACCCAAATAATTTGAGAACATGAAAAAGGCATACTTGGTCAATTGAATCAAAAGCTTTATGAGCATCCAGAGTCAGGACAGCAGCCTTTTTGTTTCCTGTGCAGTCTGAGTACAATACGTTCAGTAATCTCCGTACATTGCCAAAAGAAGGTCTGTCCGGGATAAAACCGACCTGATCTGGATGAATAATTTCTGTTATGTGGTTGCTTAACCTTGTTGCGAGTACCTTAGTTAGAATTTTATGGTCTAAATTGAGCAGGGAGATAGGTCTATAACTGGCTGGATCAAGTGGATTTTTCCCTTTTTTGGTATTATACATATATGGGCTTCATACAAAGAACTTGGAAGTTTATTGTTCACAAAAGAATCATTTAACATTCTAAGTATTATAGGGGATAGTATTTCACTGAAAGCTTGATAAAACTCCGCACCAAATCCATCTGGACCAGGGCTTTTATTCACGGAGAAAGATTTCAGTGTTTTTTGCAGTTCTTCAGTTGAAATAGTGTTGTCTAGAGAATTCTGATGATTTGGACTCAGTTGAGGTAGGTTTAATGATGTAAAAAAATCATTTAAATCATTAACCGATATAGCTGAATTAGATTTATATAATTCTGAATAAAAGTCTTTGAAGACATCATTGATATCCTGTAGATCTGTACATGTTTCCCCTGTTTTTGAGCATATTTTGTGAATAGCAGCTTTGGCTTGATCTCCTTTGAGCTGTCTAGATAGAAGTTTTTGTGGTTTATCGGATATTTCAAAATGTTTTTGTTTATTTTTCAGAAAGAGTTTAGATACTTCCCCATGAAGAAGAGAATTGTGTTCATTTTTCAGTTTCAGCATCTTATTGTAGTCAGACTGCAAAAGAGAATTTAAATGATTTTTTTCCATTTCTTCAATTTCTTTTTCTAATTCTCTCTGCCTTTTTATTGTTTCTCTTTGTTTTGAGATTTCAAATAAAATGATATATCCTCTCACAGTAGCTTTAAGAGCTTCCCCCAATGTGGAGTCTGAGACCTCTCCATTATCATCCACCTCAATAAAATATTGGATAATCTTGTTTATATACTCTTTAAAATCTTCATATAATAATAGTTGTGGATTAAATCTCCATTTTTGTTTGATTTTAAGGAGATCAATTTGAATCTGCAAACTCACAGGACTGTGATCTGAGATGATTCTACTATGGTACTCAGGATTACTGACATTGGAGAGGGCAGAGGCTTCCACTAAAAAGTAATCAATTCTTGTGTATGAATTGTGTACAGTCGAGTAAAATGAATACTCCCTTTTATTAGGGTGTTTTACTCTCCATATGTCTATGATATTTCTTGATCTCATAAGATTATTAATAGTTTTAGTTGAGTTAGCAATTACATAAGATTTAGTTGACAATCTATCTAAAGTGGGGTCCAAAAGGCAGTTAAAATCACCACCAATTTAGATATGAGAGGAGCTATCATCAACAAGTAGACCAAAGACTCGATGATAAAAGTTTGAGTCATCAGTGTTTGGTCCATAGATATTCAAAAAAGTTACTAGATAGGATGTAATGTGACCATTCAATAAAATAAATCTTCCATTAGGGTCAATTATTTTTGATGTAAGTATGAAAGGCACATTTTTATGAAACAAAATAGCTACACCTCTAGCTTGTGAAGTAAAGGGTGCATGATAAACCTGAGATATCCAGCTTGTTTTAAGTTTGTGTTGATTGTCTTCACAGAGATGTGTTTCTTGTAAGAATACAATATCTGCTTTTAAGGAATTTAAATGTGAAAAAACCTTCCCTGCTTTAATATTTTTGGCTAAGCCCCTAACATTCCATGAAACTAGTGTGATTTTTTTTCTTACAAGTTGACATTATATTGTTTTAGTTTTTTTTTGTTTTTTTTTGTCCTTACATGAAAAAAAAAAACCTTAGTAATTAGTAAGTTGAAATATGATTGTACATCTCTTTCCTCCACATTCATGCTCAGATTCACACATACACAACCCTCACACCCCATTATTTCCCCCTCCCTCGGTTCCCATCGTGTGTAGTTCAATGTTTTGGAGTGAAATCTCCATTGTGGTGATGTCCATGAGACGTAGTTTTGGACGATTCCCCAGTCCATGAGTCCCCCACCCCCATCTTCAGGCGCAGGGCACATGCTCGTAGCTGCGTTCATTGCCCTAAGCAATTAATAGCTCGGCAGTGAAGTGTTTTTTTTTTTTCCTGCGACCTCCGGTGAAATAAACCTCAGTGAAAAAGTGTATTTCTGCTTTTATACTTATCATAAGCCTTGTGTGGTAGAGCCATTATTGATGATTATTCACTAAAATGTTTTATAATAAAGGTCTTAGTGTCTGCAGGAGAGGTAAACCCCTTTACCTGGTCGTTGTACTCCACATGCAGGCGAGCTGGAAAACGCAGCATAAACTTGATTTCCTTCTCTCGCAGCATGTTCATTACCTCTCGAAAGGCCCGTCTTTGCGCTGTCACCTCGGCAGTGTAGTCTGGAAACAGGAAAACGCGCAGGCCGTTGTAGATCAGCTCCTGGCCGCGGCTCAGTCGAAGAAGTAGCTCCTTATCCTGGTAGAAGTGTATTCTTGCGATGATGCTCCTGGGTCGCTTGCCGTCACCATGGCGAGCCAGCGGGACACGGTGCGCGCGGTCCACCACCACTGGCTTGGAGAAGTTACTTGCTCCAAACAATTTTGGTATCAGGTCCGCAACGAAATCCGTAAGTCTTCCCTTTTCTTCTTGCTCTGATATCCCGACTATTTTTATGTTATTACGTCTTGAGCGCCTTTCCAATTCGTCTATTTTAGCTGCCAATTTCTTGTTTGAGTCAATTTTTTGTTCGAGCGCTTCAATGCGGCGCTCATGTTCGGAACCTTGCTGCTCCATGTCCTGCACTCGGTTGGTCAGTGCCGTCTGCTCGCTTGAAAGAGCCTCAAGTTTTTCCTCAAGCATGTCAAAACGTTTGTTTATAGACTCGAGTATCTTATCCAGCATCTTCTCCAAAGTTGATGACGCCATCTCAGTGCCAGCTTCAGGCTCGTTTACGGCCACAGGTGACTCTAATTGCTTCCCTCTTCGTGTCTTGGGCATAATCGTTGTTGTCTAATTTACCCAGACGGATAGGCATGCATATAATTGACCAAACGTTGTGAATAAAAAAAAAGCAGAATTAAGATAAAAAAAAAAAGCAGAATTAAGATTAAATTTTACAGTTTTCACCGGAGTAACTGCAGAGGCAAACTACTGCATGTGCATTTTAGCCACGCCCCGGAAGTCTGAGTCTTGTTGTTGTTGTTGTTGTCTTTCTGTCTTATCCCCCTCTCGTCCCTGCAATTTCCCCCTCTGTCCATTGTGTTGGCAAGAGATCTTGCGTTGAGGAACAGGATGGATGGCAGCACAGGTTGTTATGGTTTTCTCCTTGGCGGAGCAAGCAGTCCCTCTCTGCAGCCTTATTTCTGCTTATGCTCTTTCTGCCGTTGCCGTCGCTTTTGGGGGCGCTGACAACAATCCCCAGCCTTTCCACCAGCCTGGTTATTTCTGGTGGGATGTTGTAAATTGGGGTGGAAGCCAGCATATCTTCATTGTTTAGGTGAAGTCCAATATCAGTCAGTTCCTGAGGCATGTTCTAGATGTACACAGTTTCAAAGACTGGCTAAAAATTACAATTACAATTAAATACACAATAAAAGAAAAACTATTTTGCAGAGTTGCAGGGAGCCTCAAGGACCTGCGTGCGTATTTGCCGCCTACTCGAAGGAATAAGAAGGTACCCGCCATATCAGTTTGATTTTTAAAAAAAAAACAGTTTATACAGGTTTTATACAAACCCCGTTTCCATATGAGATGGGAAGTTCGGTTAGATGTAAATATAAACGGAATACAATGATTTGCAAATCATTTTCAACCCATATTCAGTTGAATATGCTACAAAGACAACATATTTGATGTTCAAACGAATAAACATTTTTTTTTTTTAGCAAATAATCCTTAACTTCAGCAAAACGTGACAAAGAAGTTGGGAAAGGTGGCAATAAATACTGATGGATTTGAGGAATGCTCATCAAACACTTATTCGGAACATCCCACAGGTGTGCAGGCTAATTGGGAACAGGTGGGTGCCATGATTGGGTACAAAAACAGCTTCCCAAAAAATGCTCAGTCTTTTACAAGAAAGGATGGGGCGATGTACACCCCTTTTTCCACAACTGCATGAGCAAATAGTCAAACAGTTTAAGAACAACGTTTCTCAAAGTGCAATTGCAAAAAATTTTGGGATTTTAACATTTACAGTCCATAATATCATCAAAAGGTTCAGAAAATATGGAAAAATCACTCCACGTAAGCGGCATTGCCGGAAACCAACATTGAATGACAGTGACCTACGATCCTTCAGGCGGCACTGTATCAAAAACCGACATCAATCTCTAAAGGATATCACCACATGGGCTCAGGAAGTCTTCAGTAAACCACTGTCACTAACTACAATTTGTCGCTACATCTGTAAGTGCAAGTTAAAGTACTACTATGCAAAGCGAAAGCCATTTATCAACAACATCCAGAAATGCCGCCGGCTTCTCTGGGCCCGAGATCATCTAAGATGGACTGATGCAAAGTGGAAAAGTGTTTTTTGGTCTGACGAGTCCACATTTCAAATTGTTTTTGGAAATATTCAACATCCTGTCATCCGGACCAAAGGAGAAGAAAACCATCCGGACTGTTATCGACGCAAAGTTCAAAAGCCAGCATCTGAGATGGTATGGGGGTGCATTAGTGCCCAAAGCATGGGTAACTTACACATCTGTGAAGGCACCATTATTGCTGAAAGGTACATACAGGTTTTGGAACAACATATGCTGGCATCTAAGCGTCGTCTTTTTCACGGACGCCCCTGCTTATTTCAGCAAGACAATGCTAAGCCACATTCAGCACGTCTTATAACAGCGTGGCTTTGTAAAAAAAGAGTGCGGGTACTTTCCTGGCAAGCCTGCAGTCCAGACCTGTCTCCCATCGAAAATGTGTGGTGCATTATGAAGCGTAAAATACGACTGAAGCTCTACATAAAACAAGAATGGGAAAAAATTCCACTTTCAAAGCTTCAACAATTATTTTCCTCATTTCCCAAATGTTTATTGAGTGTTGTTAAAAGAAAAGTTGATGTAACACAGTGGTGAACATGCCCTTTCCCAACTTCTTTGGCACGTGTTGCAGCCACGAAATTCAAAGTTAATTATTATTTGCGAAAAAAAAACAAGTTTATGAGTTTGAACATCAAATATCTTGTCTTTGTAGTGCATTCAATTGATTATGGGTTGAAAAGGATTTGAAAATCATTGTATTCCGTTTATATTTACATCTAACACAATTTCCCAACTCATATGGAAACGGGGTTTGTAAATAGAGGGTCACAGCTTCATCTCTCTATCAGTTTAGGGTTCTTTTGCCTCGAAAACGTTCAACACCCCTGATGTACGATTCGTGTGTCTTATATAAAAAAGTTATGAACTTTATGATGTGTTCACAATTGTGTTGTGTTTATGCCTGCCAGGTGGTTCTACAGTAATTTGAGCAGAGGCGAGGCAGAGGATTATCTGCTTCGAATTCCCAGAGATGGAGCATTTCTCCTCCGACAGAGAGTGGGAGAGCCTGACTCCTTCGCTATCACTTTCAGGTTGTGCTTATTTTTACGACTTGATTTAATTGATGATTTTTTCAAATACTGTATTAAAATACATTTCTTCCTCTGCCAGAGGTGACGGTAAGGTGAAACATTGTCGGATCCAGAAGGAAGGCAGTGTTTACCTGCTGGGGACAACAACTGAGTTTGAGAGCCTAGTAGAGCTAGTAAACTACTTTAAGAAGAAACCCCTTTATCGCAAGACCAAGCTACGATACCCAGTCACACCAGAACTTGTGGAACGCTTCAGCACAGTGAGTCACCTACAAACCTAAGAAAAGAGATGAAAATGAGTCAATAATAATGAATAACATAATGTTTTTTGTAATGACCTGTATGGCTACGATAGCATTAGCTTCTACATTCAACTTTGTTACAATCGCATTTACCGAACTTGTAGTTAAAATATGATTGAAAACCACATTTTATCGCTCATATTTCATTTAATTAATATGCGGTGAGAAACTATACATCGAGGATCTGATTTACAAAGATTCAAGTAACAAATATTAAATTTTGTACAGTAAGAAATAGTACGTACTATTAGTGGGTGTGTTGAAAATAATCTACTACAATTTATAACAAGTACAAAAGTGGAGCTGCTGGCCATTATTAGATGAGGTCTAGCTGCCACCATGGAAACACTCATTTCCTGCACATCTATGGCATCATGATGTGGAAAAACTAGTTAGCATCCTGGATGATGCCAGTCACCCTCTACATACTGTTCATTGCTATACTGCTTAATTCAAAGAGCAGGACTAATAGACTAAAAAACTCCTTTGTCCCACACGCCAGTAGACTGTACAACTACTCTCTGGGGGGAAGGTGGGTAGTAGGATGACAGGGGATGCAAAACAATAAGATTGCAATATTTTTTCATAACATGTTCACTTCTGCCTAGTTTCTATTGTTATATTCATATTTTACTGTTATATTTTTATTCTCATTGTTGCTTTTTATTTTTATTCTTATTGTAATATTTTTCTTTTTTTTTTTTATGTATACCCCCATTATTTGCTTTTTACTTTTTAAATTCGATCTCAATTCTGTACACTACTGCTGGCATTTTAATTTTCTTGAGGGAACTCTCCTGAAGGAATCAATAATGTCATGATCCAGGACTTAGATCATGTCATATTCTGGTTTTGTTTCTGTTTGGTATCTCGTTTTGTTATTTGACTCCCTTAGTTCCCGGTGGCACTTCCTGTTTTGTTTCCGTTTCTATAGTTACCCATTTGTGTCAATGACTTGTCTTTCACACGCACCTGATTCTTGATTATCCTTTCTATTTAAGCCCGCCTCTGCTTGCCTTGGTTCTCGGACTTTAGCTTGCTTTTCGCGCAACAGTTGACGTTGCATTCCCGCATTATGGTAAATACTCTTCGTACTTGATTAATTCTCATGCTATTTTGTTCATTTGTTTTCCCTAGCTCACTTGCTAGCGTCTTTTGTTTCTTCTAACTCATGCTAGTTCTGTTGGTTTGTTTATAGTGCCATGGTGCAAGCCTTTTGGTTCTTAGTCTGTTTTATAGTGTATACAGAAATCATCATCCTTACTTTCACGCTGTGTTCCATTCCGCTGCTCCCATTGAGAGAACGCAATTCACACCACGATGCCAGTCAAGCGTCACAGTAGAATCCGAGCAGAAAGACGTTCTCTCGCATCAGAGATAAGAGACTTTGATGAGCTTACGGGGAAGATAGCCCAAGCGATGGAGGCTGGGACTTTTCGCTGCATGCCGGAGTTGATCTGGAAGCCTGGACGTCTCCTCTTGGCACGATGAGGTCCCGTCTCGCCCCGCCCGCTCCCGTCAGCGAGGGCGGAAGTCACGGAGGAAGACTTCGCCTCGCGATAGGGATGCGTCAGCCCCACCATCTCTGTTTCATGGACACAGCCACCTTCAAGTCATCCAGGACTCACCCTACATGTCTGGTAGTACGTTTTTTTACATCTTCTACTGACTCCTTCGGCTGGCCTGTCAGTCACGGGTACTGCAGCCGAGACGTCAGCCCTCTGACGTCCCCAGAGCAGAGTGGAGATTAATAATTTTTTTTTACAACATGCACTCCCTCATTCGTCCATAGGGGACTTAAATTAAGCTATCTCGCTTCTTAAAAACATTTGTTTCCAGTCCCAATATAATTCTTTGGGTTCTGAAACCCTACCACCTGTGATGTTGGCTCCTCCCACCCAGTCTACCTCTATCTGTACCTCCCCCAGCGACTGTGGCCTCTACGAGGTCGCCCATCAAGACTTTTGCGGCAGCGGCGTTCCATCCACCGCCGCCACCTGACTTGTCCTCAGTGGATCAGGGGACACGTGACCTGGCGACCCTCCGCCGTGTCCTCCCTCTACCCTCCCTTCATGTTTGGACTTTTTTTATTGTGTGGGGGTGTTTATGCTAGCCTTTTTGGGACATCTGGGATCTGTCCCTTGATGGGGGGCTTATGTCATGATCCAGGACTTGGATCATGTCATATTCTGGTTTTGTTTCTGTTTGGTATCTCGTTTTGTTATTTGACTCCCTTAGTTCCCGGTGGCACTTCCTGTTTTGTTTACGTTTCTATAGTTACCCATTTGTGTCACCTGACTTGTCTTTCACACGCACCTGACTCTTGATTATCCTTTTATTTAAGCCCGCCTTTGCTTGCCGTGGTTCTCGGACTCTAGTTTGCTTTTCACGCAACAGGTGACGTCGCATTCCCGCATTGTGGTAAATACCCTTCGTACTTGATTAGCTTCCATGCTATTTTGTTTATTAGTTTTCCCTAGCTCACATGCTAGCGTATTTTGTTTCTTCTAGCTCATGCTAGTTCTGTTGGTTTGTTTATAGTGCCATTGTGCAAGTCTTTTGGTTCTTGGTCTGTTTTATAATGTATAAATAAATAATCATCCTTACTTTCACGCTGTGTTCCATTCCGCTGCACCCATTGAGAGAACACAATCCACACCACGATGCCAGCCAAGCGTCATAAATAAAGCACTATCTATCCATTTATCTATCTATCATGCATTAAGTGGTACTGTTTTGTGACGTTGTTGAAAATGCAGCACTCAACAATAATAATTACTTGTTTTTCTGGGTTAGGGTTAGTCATTGGTTATAATTTTGGTTATCACAAGCTGATCTCGTACACTAGAATGCCACAAAAAATTGTATGTTGTAAATATTTTTTTTTTTTACTTGCGCAAAGCTCGACAACCAGTTAACAGTTAAATGTCTTCTAATAAGCACAGAAATATAACACAGAAATACACTTAATATAGAGCTACAGCCCACTATATATGAACAAAAGCTCAATATATAAATATATATATGTGTCTTAATTAGATTTTCCAGAGAATAGTGCTCAATACCGTGGTAGAGCGCAATATATGTATGTGTGGGAAAAAAATCACAAGACTACTTCATCTCTACAGAACTGTTTCATGAGGGGTTCCCTCAATCATCAGGAGATGAACATCTTTTTTTAATCAATCCAACAAATTACTACACAGCAATACCATAACAATGCAATCCAATTCCAAAACCAAACCTGACCCAGCAACACTCAGAACTGCAATAAACAGAGCAATTGAAAGGAGACAAAGAACAACCAAAAGTAGTGAAACAAAAATGAATATTATCATCAACAGTATTAATATAATTTATTACATATATATATATATATATATATATATATATATACATATACAAAGCTCAATTTGTACAGTATATGGAGAAATAGTATGGATAACAAAACAAAAGGCATTCATATCACACTACTTATACTATAAGATAGCGGCTATGTTACTATACTGCTTCACACAATATCACACAAGCTACATCGAGTGTCCTCAATTTAACAATGTTTATACAGTTATCATAATAATGTAGTTGGACATTACTTACAGACACATAGTCTCCAAGGAAAGAAACTATTGGAAAGTATACAGCAACAAAACATGTCTGATATGCTCTGTATATTTAGCAAGTGAATCAGACCGTCATGAACTTAATTTAAGTAATTATTGTGGCCATAAGGTGTTGTAAAAGACCAATTATCACTCAACCCTCACCAAGGGCAGCACACTCATTGCTTGAAATTATAATAACATTTGATATCACTAAAAACTAGGGTTGTTCCGATACCAATAAAGGGAACTACAAAAAAAGTCAATATTGGCTTTATTTTAACAGAAAATCTAACATTACAATAAACATATGGTTCCTTTTTCACTCAAATAACAATTATAGAAGTTTAAAATATAAATTAAAGGGCATTAAACACATTGGGCTTTTCTTGTTGCACTTTACATATTACATATAATCTGCCATAATCAAGGATTAGGTTAGAATAAAATAAAAAGCCTTATATACATTATATTAAATGCTTTATGATTTATGGAAGGGAATGTCTGCCCAGTTGTGTAATATTTCTATGGTTGTCACATTACTGCCAAAAGTAGCAATAGTTACACTATTAATCCCTGCCTGTACAAATGAACACATTGAAGGTAAATGATAACCCAGTCAAAACAGATCATTGTTACGACAATAAAGCATGATGGAAAACGCTTGCTTTTCAGACAAAGCTTTGACATGCCAATTCTTCCCGGTTCAGCTGAGACTCCCGTAAATTGAATTTGTCCACTTTAACCAGACTAAAGTTACAAATCTACCGGATTGTGATGTTTTTGTGTGCATATAAAATATTGTTGCTTTTGTCTGGATGTTGAAAGGTTGAGAGGAGGATGGTCGATCAACAACAAATTGGTAAAAAGACAAACCACAATGTCTCATCGTGCATAAAAAACGACTTTCCCCCTGTATGGTCCACGCGCTCATTTAATACCCATACAATGCACTTATGTAACCTCAGACTGTTAGAAAATAGGACTTCACGAACATAAATGAACGTGTTAGAAAATAGGACTTCACAAACATACATGAACGCGGATTTATTTATTTATTTATTTCATTTATTTTGAGTGAGGAAAAAGTCTGTTCATAAAAAACACATTCATTAGTGTCATGCACACTTTGTCCAAGCTAGAAAACGCAACCACAGTTGGGGCATAAAGTGGGTCTAGAAATCTTATTTGGCCCGACATCTAACGTGTGCTTTTAACGTTGGCCAACTATGCGATTGAATTTGACACTCCTGCTTCTGTAGATCAGACCCTTAGTGAAATTAATAACTGGAGAGCCGTGAACTGAAAAAAAAAAGCTGTATGCGGTGATGGGTGGGTATCTGAACAAGAACCGGTTCCCAGTGTATAAAATTCCTTGGAATCGCCTGCCATTTAAGGGTCTCCTCTAAACTGCCAAGTTAACTGTGGCAGTGGTAGCGTGGTTTTGAGCGTGGTAACATTATGTCATTGAGTAATTTCATTATTTGCTATGATATGATTTTCTTTGAAATGGCTCAAAAATGTAAACATACATAAACAAATATGTTTAACATACTATGTGTATATTTTTTTTATCGTTTTCAATTGTTGGTGCTTTTTGTACATTGTACTTTGTTGAGATTTTTTCAAGATATTTCAGACTTTTATTGACATATATATGTATATATATATATATATATATATATATATATATATATATATATATATATATATATATATATGTATGTATATATATATATATGTATATATATATATGTATATGTATATATATATATATGTATATATATATATATATATATATATATATATATATATGTATATATATATATATATATATATATATATATATATATATATATTAGGGGTGTGGAAAAAAATCAATTCGAATACAAAATGCGACTCTCACGTTGTGCTATTCAGAATCGATTCTCATTTTTAAGAAAATCGATTTTTTTTTTTTAAATCTTTTTTTTTTTTTTATCAATCCAACAAACCAATACACAGCAATACCATAACAATGCAATTAAATTCCAAAACCAAACCTGACCCAGCAAAACTCAGAACTGCAATAAACAGAGCAATTGAGAAGACACAAACACGACACAGAACAAACCAAAAGTAGTGAAACAAAAATTAATATTATCAACAACAGTATAAATATTAGTTATAATTTCAGCATAGCACTGATTAAAAATCCCTCATTGACATTATCATTAGAGATTTATAAAAATAAAAAAAAGAACAAGAGTGTCACAGTGACTTACACTTGTATCACATCTCATAAGTTTGACAACACACTGTGTCCAATGTTTTCACAAAGATAAAATAAGTAATTTTTTTGGTTCGTTTAATAGTTAAAACAAATTTACATTATTGCAATCAGTTGATAAAACATTGTCCTTTACAATTATAAAAGCTTTTTTTTTTTTTTAAATCTACTACTTTGCTAGCATGTCAGCAGACTTGAGTAGATCCTGCTGAAATCCTATGTATTGAATGAATACGTTTTGAATCGGAAAAATATCGTTTTTGAATCGAGAATCGCGTTGAATCGAAAAAATCGATATATTATCGGATCGCGACCCCAAGAATCGATATTGAATCGAATTGTGGGACACCCAAAGATTTGCAGCCCTAATATATATATATATATATATATATATATATATATATATATATATATGTATGTATGTATATATATATATATATATATATATATATATATATATATATATATATATATATATATATATATATATATATATATATTAGCCCTAATATATACCAAATAGTAGCCCGGGCGTTTATTTCACAAAATCATTTTTGGAGACGGGCGTTTAAAAGAAGCAGGCAGTTATTTGCACAAGGCTTTTATTTATTTTTGTACCAGCCTGCACCAGGCCATTATTTGGTTACAATGGTTAATGTCCAGTATTTTTTTTTCGTATAAAAAACTTTAAATGTAAAAGCTATTGTAAACATACAAACAGAAAAACAAGACTATCAGAAGACAAGAAATCAACAAGGCCTCAACATGGCAGTAGTGCAACAATTGTCAAATAAAATACCAATACTAAAAATAAATAAAGTTTTTAAATAAAGCAGCCTACCGGGAAAAATAAAATTATGGTAACAAGTACTCAAGAATAAAACCCACCTTCAAAACAGAACAATAATAGTGTAACTTAAACAAAATAAAGGCTACAGTATTCCAAGTTTTAAAAACAGGAAAAATAAAATTATGGTACTCTATAAAACCATCAAAACAATAATACTGTAGCAAACGCAACCCCAAATGCAACTCAAACCCACTCATTATCCTCCTCCTCCTCCTCCCCTTCTTCCTCCTCCTCTTCCTCCCCCTCTTCTCCCTCACCCCCCTCATCATCATCCTCCTCTTCAACCACAAGTTCATTGAGGAACTGCTGTTCCTTATCACTCTCATCCTCTTCCTGAACCACAGGAGCACCCTGCTGTCTAGCCCTCAACAGCATCTCTCTGCCTGCCTGACATGGCTGTCCCTCCTTGAGGCAGTAAATATGCTGGTCCTCACTCCCATCAGCTGCCACCGTCAGCCCACACACCTTGTAGGATATCAGAAAGCAACAATCAGCTATGGCTACAGTTTGCAACACACGCACACCCACATACACACAGCCAGCCAGCCTACCTTGAATGAGTTGATCAGAGGGTCCCGACCCAGAGCATCCCAGGCTCCCAGGACCCAGTCGACCAGGAAGCGGCAAGAAGGGGCTCTCAGGTTTCCTGACTTGGTGTAGGTCTTGTCTTTATCACTAGCACTTCCAGGTATTATAGCTTTGAAAGAGCCATTCCACACAACATCGGGGACCTGCAGGTACTTTGTGCAACCTCTAGATATAACAGCCATTGTAAGGTTGTAGCGCCTTTTGAGCTCTGCCTTCGTGGCCTCGCTGATATGGCATCGGTACGAGTCCGATGCAAGTAGCCTCGGTCCGAAGTGAAATTTCCCCACTGTCCTCTAGAGCCAATCCTTTGTCAGGTCATCATTAAACCAGCCATTCTTGGAGGAAGCTATGATCACCCCGGGGAAGCTCTGCATAGCCTTTACATCACGGACAGCACCTTTAAACACAATGTAAGGCTTCAGCTTTGTCCCGTCTGCGCTGGCTTCAAGAGCCACCGTGACGCGTGCCTTCTCGTGGCGGGTGGTTTTGAGGCAGATGGAGCGGGCGCCCCTCTCATTGACTGTACTAAAACCAACCATGTCAAACTAGACGGCTGTTTCATCCATGGCGATGATATTCTTGGGCTGGATTTTCTTGGCCTCTATCTGTTTAGTAGAGAAAATGAGGAAGTTGACAATCTTCTCGACGGGACCGTCCTTCTGTGCAACAGTTGTTCTCCTCCTGAGGGTAAAGTTGTTCAGACGCAGGAATCGATTAAGCCAGCCACTCGTTGCACCAAACACCACCATCTCTCGAGTGTCACTCGCGGTGGCATACAACTCCTGGGCCTTACTGTGGATCATTTTGCGGGACACACGGTGGTTCAGTCCACGAACGTGATGTATCCACTGACACAAATTAGCATCAAGCTCGTAGCTCACTTTCTTCCTACCTGCGCCAAATAAGCGAGCCCATTTTCCATCTATTACAGACTGAGATAGTAGTTCTCCCTTTTTTTGTTTCCATTTGCGTTCACGTTTTGGGTCAACGTTAAACTGCCTGGCCGCTGCCAAACCAGAATTCTGCTCCGCATACTTCACAACGGCTAGCTTGAACTTTAAGTCAAACTTTCTGTTCTTCTTCCCCTTTAAAGTATTCCCCTCCATCAGTTGTGGTGTACCGCTATACATGGGCTATTATTAGGAAGAGGCGTTCAATTCACAATCAATCAATCAATGTTTATTTATATAGCCTTAAATCACAAATGTCTCAAAGGACTGTAAAAACCACTACGACTACGACATCCTCGGAAGAACCCACATAAGGGCAAGGAAAATTCACACCCAGTGGGCAAAGAGAACTCACACCCAGTGAGTCGCCAGTGACAATGATGACTATGAGAACCTGGGAGAGGACCTAATATGTGGGCAACCCCCCTAGGGGACCGAAAGCAATGGATGTCGAGCGGGTCTAACATGATACTGTTCAATCCATAGTGGCTCCAACACAGCCGCGAGAGTTTAGTTCAAAGCGGATCCAATACAGCAGCGAGAGTTCCGTCCACAGGACAAAATGACGTTTACTTTGTAATATATAAAGGGCGTTTACTTGGTAATATACGATATATATATTAGGGCTGCGAATCTTTGGGTGTCCCACGATTCGATTCAATATCGATTCTTGGGGTCGCGATTCGATTATATATCGATTTTTTTCGATTCAACGCGATTCTCGATTCAAAAACGTCGTCTGCTGACATGCTAGCAGAGTAGCAAGTTTTTTTTAAAAAAGCTTTTATAATTGTAAAGGACAATATTTTATTAACTGATTGCAAAAATTTAAATTTGTTTTAACTATTAAATGAACCAAAAATATGACTTATTTTGTCATTGTGAAAACATTGGTCACAGTGTGTTGTCAAGCTTAATGAGATGTGATGCAAGTGTAAGCCACTGTGACACTATTGTTCTTTTTTTATTTTATTTTAATAAATGTCTAACGATAATGTCAATGAGGGATTTTTAATCACTGCTATGCTGAAATTATAACTAATATTGATACTGTTTTTGTTTCACTACTTTTGGTTTGTTCTGTGTCATGTTTGTGTGTCCTCAATTTCTCTGTTTATTGCAGTTCTGAGTGTTGCTGGGTCAGGTTTGGTTTTGGAATTGGATTGCATTGTTATGGTATTACTGTGTATTGGTTTATTGGATTGATAAAAAAAAAAAAATCTTTTAAAATCGACTTTTAAAAAAATGAGAATCGATTCTGAATCGCACAATGTGAGAATCGCGTTTCGTATTCGAATCGATTTTTTTCCACACCCCTAATATATATATATATATATATATATATATATATATATATATATATATATATATATATATATATATATATATATTTTTTTTTTTTTTTTTTCCAAACATTTAGCAACAAATGTAGCATCTTTTTCTGGTGTTATTATAAAATGTACTCTTGTTTAGAGACTCTTAACTTCTGTCCCTCGATGTGGCTGATTAAAGAGGCTAGCTGCAGTGAGCATGACGTCACACCTGCTTGGCGCTGTTGCTCTAGTTCAGGGGTCCCCAAACTTGACTCGGGGGCCGGATTGGGTTAAAACAATTTGGCCGGGGCCGGGCTGTTTATATATATATGTATGTATGTATGTATGTATGTATATATATATATATATATACATACATACATATATATATATATATATATATATATATATATATATATATATATATATATATATATATATATATATATAAATGTATATATAAACAAAACAAGATGCTGACAGGAAATACTACACAGAGGAAAAACTAAAACACAACCAAACTGTCAGGGGTAAGCCTGACAGTAAAATGGATTAGAAAGGACAAAAAATAAATAAAATAAAAAAATAAAATAACTTTTGTTTCTTTTAACTTGGGACTTCCCGCAGGCCGGATTTTGGAGGCTGGCGGGCCGTATCCGGCCCACGGGCCATAGTTTGGAGACCCCTGCTCTAGTTGGACCTTCTCTTCTAAAAAGCTGCCACTGTCCTCTTAATATTTGCACATTTTGTAGATGGCTGTCCAGGGTTATATCTGCACTATATATAAAAATTACGTTCACATTGCAAACCTAATGACAACGCTCGAAACGGTTACAATGACTTGTGTTTTGTTTATATCCGGTTTTGGTATAGCGTTTTTCAGTAATCAAAGTCTTTTTTCGATGGTCAAGTTTTTGGTACATCACTTGTCAATAGTGTGCACATAATAGGTTATATCTATCAATTCTTACTGCAGTGACTAGTTTATGTTATTGTTTCATGTTTGTGTGGTTTTGATTTGATGTTAGTTTTTCCCATGTTTGCAAACACACAGTCCGTGCCTGAAAAGGTATTGGCAGAGAATAAGTAAGTGTTGTTGTGTGTGGACCAATGGGACAAAAGTGTTTACACGGTAGGTAAAACCTGTTGGGTTTGTACTGTTTGTTACCATTAGATTGTTACTAAAAGTTAAAAATAGTGTCAGACTTTGTGTTTAAAGTAATATACTTTATTAATTTAATTTGTTTTCAACAAAAAAATTACCTTAAAAAAACCCTCTTATTTCAAAGAGTTTTAGAGATGCCGTTTTGGTGTTACATTTTATTACATCAAGGGGAAACCCTGCATTTATCCAGACGATTCTCTTTATCGATCCTTCCGGGTGGGTATGACGTTGCATAGTGACATCAGAGCTTAAAATGGGCGCAACAAACGCTCTTCAATTGACTACATTTAACAAGTAAGGATGGCAACAGCGCTACTTGTAATAATTATAAGGCTGCTATTTCATCAAGAGGAGGACATTGAGCAAAATGCTGAAACATTTGAACACACAGAATGCAACAATTATAAAGGAAAGTCGCGTTTTGAACCGTTCCTATCTCATCCCAGCAGCAGTTACGCCAGCACTCATCTGAATACAACAGGTACTAACTAACGCCTACTATAATGTTAGTGCTATTTGTTTAGTTGAAATCAGCGTGGATCTATGGGAGCTTTATTTTTCAACTCACATCTAAGCAGATGCGCCACAACGTCAATTCCGGTCTTTCAACAATCGCTTTTTCATCGGAATCAAAATATATATTCATATATTATAAAGCCTATTATTTGCGCTCTATTAATGATTGATACACCGAAAATTCGGTCATCTTAAATAAAAAAAGAAACCGGCTGTTGTGTTGAATTATTCATTTCCGCTGGCGACGGTGTCTTTCCGGTTTGGTGATTGACGTAGAGCTTCACCAAATCACATTTAGGTTGCATTGCGTTTAGACTGCAACCTCATTTGAAAAGATCAGATTCCAATCGGATTCAGGACTACCTCCTGATGTGGCCTGTATCCGATGCCAAAAGATAAGAATTGAAGCACTTTAGAGTGTTCATACTGGCAAAAAAGTCTGATCTGTGTCACTTGAGGGCAAACAAATCTGATTAGGTGTGCAGTGTAAACAGGGTCTTAGTTTGTGGTCAAAAGTTAGCATTATCTGTAGGTGACTGTTCATTTGTAGTCAGAGAAAAGTTGCACTTTGTCCTGCAGCCAGACTTTCTCTCAGTCATTGTATTGTACAGGTGAAACTCGTAAAATTACAATGTCCATTCATGTCAGCAATTAACTTCAAATGTAAAACAAATCTATGATATTAAGTTATTACCTGCAAGCCTTTGTTATAATTGTGATCATCATGGCTTACAGTTTTTGAAAACTTACATTTTCTGAGATTTTCAATTCAAAGTTTTCATAAACTGTAAGCATGATCATCAACATTATAACCAATCTAGGCTTGACATATCTCACTTTACATGTTAATCGAACGTGGAATCGGAACCGTAAACATCTGATCAATTCCCAGCTGTATCTCAATGTAAACCTTTGTGTATGTATGAGTATGTTAGGTTTGTAATAGTGAAAAAAAAAAAAACAAAGCAAGAGGAACAGTTTCCAAAGTGAAGTACAAAATAATCAATTGAGTAAAATCTTACCAAGGAAGTGAGACTTTAAAGCAAACATGTTTGCATTGATCATTGAAATTGTCTGCACATATTCACTTTAATATGTTTCACAGATTCAAGTTCCTGACTCCCTGTATGAGATGAAGACTTATGTGGAGCCCAATGAAATTGAGTCATCACTGGTATGTACTTCAGGTTTTATGTGTTTGTTTTTATATAGACATAATAATTGTTTGTTTGCCTTAGCCCAAGAGTACGGCACGGGCGGTTTATAGCTATCAGGCCATGAGGCACGATGAGCTCACCTTCAGTAAAGGGGCTTTGATACATAATGTGTCAAAAGACAATGATGGTTGGTGAGTATGAAATATGATATGGTTGTTCAGAAAAATGTATAGAGAGACAGATCATGTTCTTCTGCTCAAACTAGGTGGAAAGGAGACCATGGTGGAAAAGTGCAGCTTTTTTTCCCCTCCAACTATGTTGAGGAAGTGTCCAACAACGCCAAACTTGAAATTCGGCAACAGGTGAAGAAATAATTTTGGATTTTGCCGGATAAGATGTAATGTCTGATTCAAAGGCTTTCTGCGTTGTCTTTGAAATTAGCGTATTTTAACCTGGATAGTATGCCAACAAAATAAAAATGCTAATGAGGCTCATAGCTAGAATGCTAACATAAAAACAAAATGGTTCCGCATTTATAAAAGAAAAGTATGCCTTCCGTATTGAGCTGTCAAGAGACGCACTTTGTGTTATATTTTTATTTCTGTGACAAAAACATATTAATAGGTCTTGTCTATGACAACAACTTCACAACAGTTTGCCACAGACTAAAAGCAAGCGTGTCTGATTGCTCCCCTGTCAAACTCAATGTCAGTTGATTTTTCTGTCATTTGTTCGATTTGTAATATTGCTCATATACATTTTAACATGTATTTGTGTGTTTGCGACGTGAATAAAAACAGGGTATGGAAGACAATCCTTTGGGTGAACTTTGTAAGGGTGTTGTGGATATCTCTAAGTGCAACATACAAAATTGTGAGTGCCGTCTCATTTAACACCATTTGGTGTCCGTCACTGTAAATGTAAATGAATGTAAACTATTGTAATGATTACGTCTGCTCTCTCTTCAGTGAAAAACGGTAAAAACGGAAAACTGCACGTTTTGACCCTTCAGAATATGGAGCAAGACGTTCTGCATTATGATTTGGCAGCAGAATCTCTGGAGGAGCTTTTTGATTGGTACAAGGTGGCATGGGGCATCACTCAGAGGGAGATGAGCAAGCAGTTCAGTCGAGAACAAGAGGTGAGTGTTTGCACTATTTCCGAGAAAATACAAAATAATTGTATAGTTATTATTAGTAATTTAAATGTAATAGGGACAAAAAAGTACTTAAAACATATAACATTAATACAAAAAAAACACATGTCTTGATGGGACGGTGTGGCGCAGTGGAGGAGTGGCCGTGCGCAACCCGAGGGTCCCTGGTTCAATCCCCACCTCGTACCAACCTCGTCACGTCCGTTGTGTCCTGAGCAGGACACTTCACCCTTGCTCCTGATGGGTGCTGGTTAGCGCCTTGCATGGCAGCTCCCTCCATCAGTGTGTGAATGTTTGTGTGAATGGGTAAATGTGGAAGTAGTGTCAAAGCGCTTTGAGTACCTTGAAGGTAGAAAAGCGCTATACAAATACAACCCACATGTTAGATTTTGTTTCAAAGCAAAAATAAGTACATACTTTTTTCTCAAGTTGAATGAAATTATAATTCATTTTGGTTATTTTTAACTTTCACATATTTCGATATTTGAGCGTCTGTTTTTTTTTCAGATTCCAGTTTCCATTTTTTACAGTTGGTATAAAAAAAAACTGTGGCAAAGTCTGAAACTAAAAAAAATATATATATATTTTTGTAAAAAAAAAAAAAAAAATGAATCAGAAATTTAGAATATATAAACATTACAAATGCCCATCCATCCATCCATCCATTTTCTACCGCTTAATCCCTTTTGGGGTCGCGGGGGGGCGCTGGCGCCTATCTCAGCTACAATCGGGCGGAAGGCGGGGTACACCCTGGACAAGTCGCCACCTCATCGCAGGGCCAACACAGATAGACAAACAACATTCACACTCACATTCACACACTAGGGCCAATTTAGTGTTGCCAATCAACCTATCCCCAGGTGCATGTCTTTGGAAGTGGGAGGAAGCCGGAGTACCCGGAGGGAACCCACGCATTCACGGGGAGAACATGCAAACTCCACACAGAACGATCCCGAGCCTGGATTTGAACCCAAGACTGCAGGAACTTCGTATTGTGAGGCAGACGCACTAACCCCTCTGCCACCGTGAAGCGAAAATGAATAATTTCTTCAAAAGAATTACCAGAGTGAATTATAATTATTGTTACTAGTATTATAAATACTAAAAGTACAATACACTACAGCTACTACTATTACTGTAAGAAACTACAATACACCACTACACAATACATCAGTGATGTGCATTGACTTTCACAGCCTGATGATGGCTTTGGAGTGTTTTTACTTTTGACCTTAATTACCTCAATTACCTTAATCTCTGTTAACACACGTTGGTCTACAACTACTATATGTTAATGAACTACTCCAATGACAAGAGACCACAATACACAAATGTACTAAATAGACCCATTAAATCCATTTACTATATAATAAATAATGGGTAATATGCAAAACACTCTCCACACTTTGACATGTTTGACACATTTTAATTGCTTGAGGGACATTGATAGAAAATAAATGGATGGCTTAATACTTTTGAATGATTACAATACTTTAAAGGGGTCAGGGAAGTAAACAAGGTAGGAATGATTCACATACTCTAAATATCCATCCATCCAGCCTATCTCAGATGCATTCGGGCGGAAGGCGCCACCTCATCACATAGCACATACTCTAAATATTCAATGTTTTATTGTTTTTACTTCATAATGTAACAGTCCCGGCGTCAGTAAGCCCTGCTCGCCCTGGGTTAGAAGCTGTTTATTTTATAATTTTTATTTTTTATTTTTTTACATCGTAGCAGGTAAAAAAGGATGAGAAGTAATCAAAACAATGGTACGTTGACTAAGACAATAACACAATTACCTGACATGTTAAAGTATAAACATGTGAAGAAAATGTTGACAGAAACGAAATTCAGCTGTATTTAATTTCGTCCTGGTTGAAGGTGGGACGAGTTTGGAATATATCAAATCAGAGCTCTTTAATGGCATACATTGAAAGAGGAGTGGCGGTTAGTTATGAACTTCAACCAATCAGATGCTTTTACTTGTGAGATAAGGAAGTCACTGCCAAAACCACAATACATCGGATGTGAGGAAACAGTGCCTAGGAAATCTGTTGTGGGCTCTCCTATTTCTGTGGCTGAGGTTGCCGAGGTAGTTAAAAAGCTCCTCGGTGGCAAGGTGTATGAGATCCGCCCTGAGTTCCTTAAGGCTCTGGATGCTGTGGGGCTGTCTTGGTTGACAAGACTCTGCAATATCGCGTGGACATCGGGGGCTGTACCTCTGGATTGGCAGACAGGGGTAGTGGTTCCTCTCTTTAAGAAGGGGAACTGGAGGGTGTGTTCCAAATATCGTGGGATCACGCTCCTCAGCCTTCCTGGTAAGGTCTATTCAGTTGTACTGGAGAGGAGGCTACGCCGGATAGTCGAACCTCGGATTCAGAGAAAACAGTGTGGTTTTCGTCCTGGTAGTGGAAATGTGGAACAGCTCTATTCTCTGCAGGGTCCTTGAGGGTGCAAGGGAGTTTGCCCAACCAGTCTACATGTGCTTTGTGGACTTGGAGAAGGCATTTGACCGTGTACCCCGGGAAGTCCTGTAGGGAGTGCTCAGAGAGTATGGGAATATGGGGTAACGGACTGTCTGATTGTGGCAGTACGCGCCCTGTATGATCAGTGTCAGAGTTTGGTCCGCTTTGCCGGCAGTAAGTCGGACCTATTTCCAGTGAGGGTTGGACTCTGCCAAGACTGCCCTTTGTCACTGATTCTGTTTATAACTTTTATGGACATAATTTCTAGGCGCAGTCAGGGTGTTGAGTGTATCTGGTTTGGTGGCTGCAGGATTAGGTCTATACTTTTTGCAGATGATGTGGTCCTAATGGCTTCACCTGGCCAAGATCTTCAGCTCTTACTGGATCGCTTTGCAGCCGGGTGTAAAGCGACTGGGATGGGAATTAATATTTTCAAGTCAGAGTCCATGGTTCTCGTCAGGAAAAGTGTGGAGTGCCATCTCCGGGTTGGGGAGGAGATCTTGCCCCAAGTGGAGGAGTTCAAGTACTTCAGAGTCTTGTTCACGAGTGAGGGAAGAGTGGCTCGTGAGATCGACAGGCGGATCAGTGCGGCGTCTTCAGTAATGCGGACACTTAATCGATCCGTTGTGGTGAAGAGGGAGCTGAGCCGAAAGGCAAAGCTCTCAATTTACCGGTCGATCTACAAACCCCGTTTCTATATGAGTTGGGAAATTGTGTTAGATGTAAATATAAACGGAATACAATGATTTGCAAATCATTTTCAACCCATATTCAATTGAATGCACTACATAGACAAGATATTTGATGTTCAAACTCATAAACTTTTTTTTTTTGCAAATAATAACTTAGAATTTCATGGCTGCAACACGTGCCAAAGTAGTTGGGAAAGGGCATGTTCACCACTGTGTTACATAACCTTTTCTTTTAACAACACTCAATAAACATTTGAGAACCGAGGAAACTAATTGTTGAATCTTTAAAAGAGGAATTCTTTCCCATTCTTGTTTTATGTAGAGCTTCAGTCAGGAAAGTACCCGCACTCTTTTTTTACGAAGCCACACTGTTGTAACACGTGCTGAACGTGGTTTAGCATTGTCTTGCTGAAATAAGCAGGGGCGTCCATGAAAAAGACGAGCATATGTTGTTCCAAAACCTGTATGTACCTTTCAGCATTAATGGTGCCTTCACAGATGTGTAAGTTACCCATGCCTTGGGCACTAATGCACCCCCATACCATCACAGATGCTGGCTTTTGAACTTTGCGTCGATAACAGTCTGGATGGTTCTCTTCCCCTTTGGTCCGTATGACACGATGTCGAATATTTCCAAAAATGTGGACTCGTCAGACCACAGAACACTTTTCCACTTTGCATCAGTCCATCGTAGATGATCTCGGGCCCAGAGAAGCCGGCAGCATTTCTAGATGTTGTTGATAAATGGCTTTCGCTTTGCATAGTAGAGCTTTAACTTGCACTTACAGATGTAGCAACCAACTGTATTTAGTGACAGTGGTTTTCTGAAGTGTTCCTGAGCCCTTGTGGTGATATCCTTTAGAGATTGATGTCGGATTTTGATACAGTGACTCTCTGAGGGATCGAAGGTCACGGTCATTCAATGTTGGTTTCCGTGGAGTGATTTCTCCAGATTCTCGGAACCTTTTGATTATATTATGGACCGTAGATGTTGAAATCCCTAAATTTCTTGCAATTGCACTTTGAGAAATGTTGTTCTTAAACTGTTAGACTATTTACTCATGCTTTTATGGAAGAAGGGGTGTACTTCGCCCCATCCTTTCTAGTGAAAGACTAAGCATTTTTTGGGAAGCTGTTTTTATACCCAATCATGGCACCCACCTGTTCCCAATTAGCCGGCACACCTCTGGGATGTTCCAAATAAGTGTTTGATGAGCATTCCTCAACTTTAACAGTATTAATTGCCACCTTTACCAACTTCTTTGTGACGTGTTGCTGGCATCAAATTCTAAAGTTAATGATTATTTGCAATAAAAAAAATGTTTATCAGTTTGAACCCCAAATATGTTGTCTTTGTAGCATATTCAACTGAATATGGGTTAAAAACTATTTGCAAATCATTGTATTCCGTTTATATTTACATCTAACACAATTTCCCAACACAAATGGAAACGGGGTTTGTACATTCCCATCCTCACCTAAGGTCATGAGCTTTGGGTTATGACCAAAAGGACAAAATCACGGTTACAAGCGGCTGAAATGAGCTTCCTCCGCCGGGTGGCTCTCCCTTAGAGATAGGGTGAGAAGCTCTGCCGTCCGGGAGGAGCTCAAACTAAAGCCGCTGCTCCTCCACTTCGAAAGAAGCCAGGTGAGGCTCATTTATTAGGCCCTCTTAAAATGAATTTTTCCCCCAAAACATGGCATGTCCAAGTTATTAGGGGTCAGTGTAGTATGACATTTTGGTAATTCGAATCGGGTTTAAGATTACAATGGACAGTTTGAATCATCTTTTATGTCTTACCTGGACATGAGCACGCACACCCAATTTCACCAAAGTTATTGGATTGAGAAAAATGAGAACAAGGCCACAAGCAAAACCCGTATAACTAGATATTTTTTATTTCATGTCATAATTTTAAAAAAAGAGTACACAGATTTACTACTTTTTGGGCCTACGGCATCAGCGTTGAAACGTGTCGCTGATGTATTTGTCGATCTTTGCAGTACCAGCGTTGTTGATGCATTCATGCAGTTTGTGTACACGGGTGTTTAGCAAGCGGTTAGCTAGGCTGTTGACAAAAATACAGTGAGATTAATGTATTCAACTGCTAACCTTGTGAGTTGTCAACTGTAATTTTAGGCAGTGTTGGTTGTGTCTACAACTTTAAAGAGGTCTCGCTAACTAGACTTTTCCCACATCCCTTGCACCCCACTCCTGGGTAAAGATGTCAGGCAGCTGTTTAGCAGGCTAATTTGTTGAAATTTTTTTCAACAACAGAAACAATTTCAGAGGTTCTACTCAGCGAATCAACATCTAATTGCTTTATAGCAGCTGTACAGTTACAAATTATATAATTATAAGGGACGGCGTGGCGCAGTGGAAGAGTGGCCGTGCGCAACCCGAGGGTCACTGGTTCAAATCCCACCTAATACCAACCTCATCACGTCCGTTGTGTCCTGAGCAAGACACTTCACCCTTGCTCATGATGGGTGCTGGTTGGCGCCTTGCATGGCAGCTCCCTCCATCAGTGTGTGAATGTGTGTGTGAATGGGTAAATGTGGAAGTAGTGTCAAAGCGCTTTGAGTACCTTGAAGGTAGAAACGCGCTATACAAGTACAACCCATTTATTTATTTATTTTATATCCATGTGATTGTTTCCTTATGAATAAACAAACACAATACAGCTTTGTAGAAGTCGTGTAATCGCGGTCCCACTGTTACATACGCCAGATACGCCAGGTGTGCAAAGTTGACAAAGGTTTTAATGATTGTTTCCACAAGCTCTTCAGACAAAACTTTTTTCCGGACTTTTCAGTCTCTCCAATACTCTTCCTCCTCCTGCACTCGGCCGCTCACTGTTAAAGACAACAGATGATTAGATTAACATGTACCACCTATGAAATCTAATCACCTGCCAGCTGTGTCTCGCCATCAGGAGGATGGTGATCGTCCTCAGCACCATAGACAGCGCTGGCCGCACCTCCCTTCACATACCTCCACCGCCAGACTTAGGCCGGGACGCGGACTGGTAGGCGTCAAAACGTGACACATCATTTATCTTGCGATATTTCACACAGAACCGCACAGACCCATCTTTCCTCCCTATCAGAACTATGGGGCTGCACCATGCACTGTATGACTCTTCCATTACTCCCAATTCCAGCATGGTTTTTAATTCCTCCCAAACTACTTTGTGTTTGTGTTCGGGTAGCTTCAAGGGCCGAGACCTCACCGTCACGCCTAGGCTGGTCTCTATGTGATGCTCACCCGGGAGGCTGGTAGGAGGTTGAACGCCGCTCACTGCGCCTCTCCCGCCAGCAGTGGCAACAGCCGCACCGCCCACTCCTCCTACGGCCAAGCACATGCTCCCGCTGTGGCCTCAAACTTGTCCATAAAGCTCTGTGGGTCTTCCGTCTCCGCCATTCGGTGCATCCCCACTGCCGCCAATGCTGGCTTCGCTCCCGCAGGTGCCCCCAATGCAGCCCTCTCTGTCAGCGCCCGCAGAATCTGGCTCTGCTGTGCAATTTGCCCCTGCATGGCCTCCATCTGCCGGTGGTTTGCTGTGGACACCTCTGCCAAGAGCTGCCCCAGTGCCTCTATTGGGCTTGGTGTCGACATTGTTTTTCTTTTAATTGGGCGCCACATGTAGAAGTCGTGTACTCGCGGTCCCACTGATACATACGCCAGGTGTGCAGAGTTGACAAAGGTTTTAATGATTGTTTCCAGAAGCTGAAGACAAGCTCAGACAAAACATTTTTCTGTACTTTTCAGAAAAACGTACACTGCACTCTGCTCACTGTTAAAGACAACACGTATCACATGTGACATCTAATCACCTGCCAGCTATGTCTCGCCGCCCCTATCCGATGGTGCTCGTCCTCAGCACCATAGAGAGCGGTGGTGACCTTTGTTCCTGCAGGCGTGCTGGCCACACCTCCCTCCACAAGCTTTAAAACCTGCTCGGTGGCCTTGTGGTCAGAGTGTCTGCCCTGAGATCGGTAAGTCATGAGTTCAAACCCCGGCCGAGTCACACCAAAAACTATAAAAATAGGACCCACTACCTCCCTGCTTGGCACTGAGCATCAAGGGTTGGAATTGGGGGTTAAATCAACAAAATGATTCCACAGCTTCTGCTCACTGCTCCCCTCACCTCCCAGGTGGAACAAGGGGATGGGTCAAATGCAGAGAGTAATTTCCCCACACGTAGTGTGTGTGTGTGACTATACTATACTTTAACATACTTTAACTTTAATTTTACTAAAAAAACAAACCAGAAAATATTCGTTAGTCAGGCAAAACTTTTCATGAAATGACAATGACAAATAAGAATTATTGTAAACAATATGTTATAGTATAGTATGTAATGCCACCAGGATAGTCTTGTATGCCATGTTGTTTGTGCTGGGCCGACATCTTTTGGACGAGTTTGGTTTTTCCTTTTATTTCGTCTTCCATATCAGAAGTATATGTCTCGTTCCGCTCTGTAGTCGTATGTAGCGTTCCTTCTACGATTCTTTTGTGCATCTCTCCAGGCTGCGTTTGTCAGTTTCACAACAATTCTTGATCACTCAACTGTCACGTTTGACGTCTGTGGTAGTGTTTTAGTGCATGTCTGTGCGTGTGAGGGTTCTGAATTGACAGCTCCCTTGGTTGGCCCCCTCCTCTTTGCTGCAGAAAATTATAATTGCCAGAGCAAAAAAACATAATATTGTATGGGACACATCTTCACCCTTTTGACACATGGTCTAACGATTGTTAATATTGTAATCTTTTAGCTAAATGATTAAAGACAGGCCACTGGGGGGAGGCATTATGGTCTGTGTGTCCTGTAAATGGTAATGGTAAATGGGTTGTACTTGTATAGCGCTTTTCTACCTTCCAGGTACTAATAGCGATTTGACACTACTTCCACATTCACTCATTCACACACACATTCACACACTGATAGAGGGAGCTGCCATGCAAGGCGCTAACCAGCACCCATCAGGTGCATCAGGAGCAAGGGAGAAGTGTCTTGCTCAAGGACACAACAGATGTGACAAGGTTGGTACTAGGTGAGAATTGAAACAGGGACCCTCGGGTTGCTGACACGGCAACTCTCCCAACTGTACGTTAGTTTAGGAGCCAAATTGCACTTTGGAGAAAAAATACAGCCCTAGCGTATTAGACGTGTGTTACAAAATGTGTGGGTCTGAATAGTAAAGTTGTAAAAACCAAAAAAGTTGCTATGACGTAAAGTCAAAGTCACAGAAAAGTGGCATGCTTCTTGTAAAAATACTTGTCGTCGTGCAGTAATGCTGTCAGAAAAAATTATATATAATAAAATGTGTAAAAACTTATATAATTGAGTTAAAAAATAAGACATTTTACTTTACAGTGTTAGGCAAATATAGGAGGCTCATAGGGCTTGTTGTAGAATCCAGTCCGGTTTTCGGGCTGTCCCCTTGTCAAGAGGAATTTGGGGGAAAAGGCGGATCTGCGTTCGTAGAATTGTAGAGCCAGTTACGGTCCGTTGCCAGGCCATATGTCATCCAGGGATCCCACCTGTAACACCAAATTGTTGTTGAATTTTTCATATTCAACAAAGGATTTGTCCAGAGAAAAACTAAGGTATTTTTAAATATTTATTTGAGTACTCAAATAACATTAGATTACAAAGGAGATTGGGTTTTTGCTACTGCAGAAAGGAGAAAAAGAGCAAGAGAGAGACATGAACGACACAAAACTTCAACTTACATATGCTTTCAAAAAGGAGAGATGAGAGAGGGGAGGCCTAGGCAAAATGTCCCATTCTGTGAGGAGGAAGGAGTGAGCAAAACACATGCTTTTGTGATACTGGCTAAGACAGGCATGTTTTGTTTAAACATTGGGTAAGGCAGTTAACAACATCAGTCCCAAAAAAAATAACATTAGGAGGATAACAATTACCATACCATACCAACTTTATTTAAAAAGCCCTTTAAAAACAACTACAGTAAAAGAACAAAGGGCTGTACACAACAAAGAAATAGAGGCAAAGGACAGACTGAAAATAACATTTAAAACAGAACTATTGAAAAAGCAAATACAAATTATCCTAAGAACTATTTGTTAGATAAAAAAAATTAAAAACTTAAAAACCGTTAAAAAAGTTAAAAACAGTTTTAAGAAGGGTCTTAAATGTAGCCAAAGAAGGGGCCCGTCTCACACGGAGAGGGAGATGGTTCCAGAGTTTGGGACCCGCAACAGAGAACGCCCTGTCCCCTCGAAGCTTGCGCTTAGATTTGGGTACTTCCAGGATCAGCTGACCTGAGGGACCGGGTGGGGATATTGAGGTGGAGTAGCTCAAAGAGGTAAGGATTTAAAAACAAGTAAAAATATTTTAAAATGGACTCTAAAAGCCAGTGGAGAGAGGCTAAAACCGGAGTAATGTGCTCTCTTTTTCTTGTGTTAGTTAAAAGTCAGGCAGCTCCATTTTGAACCAACTGCAGACGTGAGGGGGAGGATTGACTAATTCCAAAATACAAAGAGTTACTGTAATCCAGCCAAAATGTGATAAAAGCATGGATTACTGTCTCAAACTGTTGCCTAGAAAGAAGGTTTTTAACCTTGGCCAGCTGACGTAAATAAAAAAAAAGATGGCTTTCACCACTGTACCAATCTGACGGTCCAATTTAAAATCACTGTCAATACGAAAGTCCAAGTAGGTGACCATAGGCTGAACTTGCAAAGCCAAGGGGCCAAGGTGAACAGGGGGGAGCTCACAGGTACCACTAGGTTCAAACACTATTACTTCTGTCTTCTTTTCATTGAAATTTAAGACATTTAGGGCCATCCATTCCTTGTTATCATCAAGACAAGCAAATGCATTGAAGAGGCATGATTTCTCTTTAAGGGAAAATAAAATTGATCAAAAAAAGAAATATGACAATTTAGTGATCAACCACATCACACCTTGGAGAGAGTGGGGCTTCGGAGACATCCCGTATGGGCTCCAAAAAAGCAAAGCATAGGCCATAAACGTTTCTTATCTTGGAACAGAAAACAGACCGATGTAGTGAAGACAAAGCCCCACACACAAAGGCTTACACTCAAATAGTGATTTTAGACAAGAGATTACTGAAATATTAATTTTGCCATTACAGATGTTAAGTTACAAAGTCAAATACTTTCTTTTTCACTTGACACATGTTTTTCATTGGTGAGCTCTTCGCATTACTGTGCAGAGAGGAAGTAACGTTGTTTTTCAATCCCAGATCAGACAACAGGAGGAAGTAGAGAAGAAAGCAGATGTTGCTATGGAAATGTCAGACCTGGTGGTCTACTGTCAGCCACGCAGCAAGGAGAAAGACCGCTTTGGTAAACACATTTACATCAAACATGCGATAATAGCATATGTGTCCCACTGCCTGTTTAGAAAAAACAGGATGGATGGATATCTTTACCGAAGTTAGTGCAATTAATTTCACAAACAACATAGCTTGTGGAATAATGAATAATTCCTAAATTCTTTAAATTTTATTTTTGTAATGTGCATTGTACAGCAAGCTTCTCTTTGTCTTTATAGATAGCTACAACTACAAGGAGGTTCGCTCGTTTGTAGAGAATAAGACACCGGGAAAACATCGGTCAATGGAGTTCCTGCGGTACAACCACAAGGCTTTGAGTCGGATCTACCCAAAAGGCCAACGCGTGGAGTCCTCAAACTATGACCCCTATCCTCTGTGGTCGGTTGGCTGTCACATGGTGGCTCTCAACTTCCAGACGGCAGGTGATTGATTATTTGGTTGAATTGAAATGAATGTCAGGGTTTCCCGCAGCGCTTTGTTGCCTTAGCAACAAAGGGCCATAGCCTAAACTAAGGTCTTAACAAGATCTCAAGCCACAAGTGCGCATTTAAAAAACTATCTCTGTCCCCAAGCAAACGCATACACATGCCAAAATACTGGGAGTGCTTAAGAACATTTTTGCCAATCAGAAACATCCAAAACGTCATTGCCAGAAGCGGCATATAGCAAAAATAGCGGGTCACGGCAAGAAATAATTATATACGTGGACTGACAGAGAAGTAGAGCTACTTTATAAGCATCATTTTGGAGTTTAAAGTTAACAAAACTCAACAGAGTGTTGACTGGGAAACTTGCCAGTCCAAGTATGGTGACATTCTTACCCTATTTTGGAACGGTACAGACTTGGAGGGAAATCTGAGGAATTTCCTCACCGGAAAGAGGACGTCACAAAAACAAAAACTATCAACACTAAACTGAAAGTGATTCGTGGAAAGTACAGACAAGCAGTCGACGCAGGTGGAAAAAGTGGTTATGGTAGAATTGTTTTGCTCTACTTCCAACTATGCCTGGAGATCTGGGGCGGTTCTCCATTGCATCCATTCAATTTGGAATAGAAACATCAGATTTTGACACTAACTCTCACAGGAGTTGGGATTCTTCATTCACCCTTGACAGCCTGGTTCCAGACAAAGATATGCCAATTGATGTACAAGAGCAGCAAGATTCCAATGGGAGTAATCCACAATCTTCTGTGGTGAAAGATACTTCAGGTATGTGGGCGCCAACTTCATTGCTCGGAAGTAATATTGTTAAAATGCCTTTTAACAGTATTAACAGTACTTTTATGATAGATGCGGAATCAAACATTTTTTATGTGAACTGCACTGCAATCACAAATGCTCTCAGATGACCCCTTTAACAATGTGGAATCATATTTTACCCATTTGTTTGAATTTGATCATTGTTTGACAACAGTGTGACAAAAATACTTTCTTTGGAATCAGAAGTTAAGATGGCAAGCATATATTAAAGTTCAGCTGTGTTGTATGTATTTGAATAGGGTTGTATTAAAAATGCTTTGAGTAGTTTCTTGTAATAAATAATCTTTAGTTAAGTAAAACTGCAGTTGCATTAAATGTTTTTTTTTTCTGTCGAAATTAAAATACCTCAAAGTGCTTTATTGACACATCGTTTCCCGACGATGTTGAGGGCCATTTGACATGTTGTGAATAACATGTCACTATCTTACACCTGTGCTAAAGTGGGTTTATCCCAAATAATGTGTTCATGATTATTGAATGTTATTTTGTAAAAATCCGTATAGAAAATATATATTTTTTTTCACTAGGCAAAACTCAACAGCCACAAGCACAACAGATTAAAACGAAAACTTCCAATGGAGACAATGTTGCTGAATGCAGTGGAAGAAGATGTCCAGATAAAGAAGAGACTTCTGAACATGATGGAGACATCGGAGAAGCAATCGTCTGACAATTTAGACAAACTAACATCAAATTACAAAGTCAAATTATTGCATACTAATAAGGACATACTTAGTATCTCAGGTAACTACGACTGTTTTGTTTTCGGTTATACTTTACGGAAAAAATATCGAGATATATATCGTATATCAGAATTCTGCAAGTGGAGCGGAAAACAACCAAAAATTGTAGGCTTCTTTATTTCTGTAATATTTGTATTTATTATAATATATTATTTGGTTATTTTTTTAATAAAAAATGTGTTCAATGTAATCAGAGTCTGTAGTCTATTGCCCCCTATTCGGTGCAGCTGTACGGTGCAGCCTCTAGTATTAAATGTGTAAAGTAAATATGGAAGTCAAACAAAAAATGGGGTTGAAACCATTTATGTGTGGTGTGACTTGAAACATCAAAAACCGTTCCTTACCAACATACACAAATAAATAATGAACTAAAAATAAACAGATGTAAAATATATTCCGGATGTGTCACGAATACAAAGGATTATGGGTATTTGTTGTGTTGCGTTTATGTTGTGTTACTGTGAGGATGTTCTTCCGAAATGTGTTTGTCAATCTTGTATTGTGTGGCTTCACAGCGTGGCGCATATTAGTAAGAGTTAAAGTTGTTTATATCACAACCATCAGTGTACTCTCTATTACCCAGTATGCCTTTCAATCTTGTACGTATAAATGCGAAAGCTGCACTCAACATGTTGCCGGACCAACAATCGGTTCGTACATGTTATTGAAGGTGGCTAAGGCAATAGCTTCACAGCACTCCCATATTCTTGACATCAGGATGAACGTTAATGAATAGTCGCGAGAACGTTAGCTGCTGATATAGTTAACCTAATTAAACTACATTTGCTTGTTTCAACTAAAATTAAGCAGGTGTGAGGGATTTTAACAGCTGTTATCCCCTTTTGATGTTTTTTTCATATTTCAACTTTTCTTCAGGGAAATAATAGCGTTAAGACTAATATTTTTGAAGTTCGGGTAACACTTACATTATTGTGCAGTCATAAAGGAACAAATCCGAAATATAATTTGTTAAGATTGGCATGGAATCACATAGACGCTGGAATATGATTGGACAAAAAACAACAACAACAACATACTGTACATGTAGCCTACTGGAAGTAGTGTAGCCAAGAGACATGCTACAAAATGAAAACAATTGACTGTTAGGAATACATTAATACAATGAACAAATATTACAATTTAAACTGTAAAAGTAGTTCTAAAGCTGGTTCACTGGATCATGCAAATGCAACAATTTTAGATAAACGACAACAGCAGAACTCCTCGTGTTATGTAACTTTTTTAATTCAGGAAAAAAAATCAATAAAATCATGAGCAACCATGAAAATTATTATTTCCAAGACAACCCAGGCAGAAAAATCATCTCCTGTTACAGTAAATATATATATTTTTTTACAAAATAGTTTTCTAAACTCAGTCATCATCACCATCCTTCCGACATTTCTTCTACTCACTGGTGCTGTTGATGACGACAATTTACAACACCTACTCCTGGCAGGTGTTGCCCCATTTATTCCAGCATTTTGCCTCCTCAAGTATCTGAGCTCTGTAATCACCATGAATCAGGGTTTCTCAAACTCAGAGTTTTAAGACCCAAAATGGGTCAAAATTTCGTTTTTATTGGCCCACACCAAATGTGTTCATATATTGTAGGCACACACTTCCTGACTATTTTATACACCCCATTAGCGTCACACAATCTCTTTTTTCTTTATTTTAATTCATATTGTTTTTCAAAATTCAGGAAATATGTCCCTGGACGCACGAGGACTTTAAATATGACCAATGCGTGATCCTTTAACTACTTGGTATCGGATCAATACCCAAATTTGTGGTATCATCCAAAACTAATATAAAGTATCCAGACAAAAAAGAACATTTGAACAGAAGTTTAGATAGAACATGTTAAAACAGAAAAAAAAACAGGTAGTAACATTAATGAACAAGTACATTATTAATCCATTTTCTACCACTTGTCCCTCATAATTTTTACAAAATAATAGAATCAGAACTGACACAATATGTTACTGCATATGTCAGCAGACAAGCTGGGAACCTTTGTTTGCTTACTACTAAAAAACAAGTTCTCTGGTATGTTCAGTATTTTATTTAAGAACACAATTTGTCTTCGATTGCAATAACAAAACATGTTTAATATACCGTAAGATCTTTTGTTAATATAAAGCCAATAATGGTATTTTTTGTGGTGCCCTTTATTTAGTAAATGTATACAGGGTTTCCGAAAAGCATTAAAAAGCATTACAAGTCATTAAATGGATTTGGCAAAAATTAGGGCCTTAAATGGCATTAAAAGCGATGTTCAGAGGCATAAATAAATGTAATACAATTGTAGGACTTGGCCCATAGTCAATACGTCAGTCAATCAAAGGATAAATTAAAATGACCCTAATAACGTTGTTTGTCATTGATAAATTGTCACGTCGTCAGTGTGTGTCTTTTATTCGGCTCTGGCTTTCAAACTGGATATGAGAGGTGTTGCAAGGTCTGAAAGCGAGAAAAACGCTGCCTCAATTGCAGCACTGCGATTGACAGCAATGTCAAACGCCTCTGTAGGCCAAAACTTTGGGGAAGCTGACCTTGTTTCATACACGACCCCTTTATTCCAGTTTCCAGTTCAACACACATGAGCTAACTTGGTTGACATTAGCAACTGTCTTGACGCATGGACCTTACGTGACCTACAGTAGCCTAGTATGGACAAACAAGGCAAGTTTCACAACAGCCACAACTCGTATTCTCTAGTATTCCCAAAGTAAATGAATAATAGTTCATTTAGCTGCCTTTATACTTAATCTACTATCTAATGTAGCCATTTTAAACAATTGGGAGGGTGTAAAATGGAATCTATTCAAGATGTTAAATGGACTCAGTTTATTTTTAATACATCGAAAGGGCTTTATTGGCATTTTTCCAAATATCATTTCATGTTTCTAAAATGTTTCAATCAATCACTCATTTCCAAACTTATGTATTATTTGTATTTATTAGTACACTTTTAATTTATTATTCCATAAAACCTTTGAAGTGTTTTGTTTAAATTGTATTATGATAAAAAAAAAAAACGTATTCTTCCAGTTTGTGGCTGTTATAAGTCATACTTTTAGAGGATATGCATATTTTAAAGAGATAACATGTAAAAAAAAATATTTCTGGGTATATTACATTGAACGACAAATTCAGAATTGGAGGTTTATTTAGAGGCCTTAAGTGCATCCATCCATCCATTTTCTACTGCTTGTCCTTCTCGGGGTCGCGGGTGGTGTTGCAGCCTATCCCAGTTGCATTCAGACGGAAGGCAGGGTATACCATGGACAAGTCGCCATCTCATCGCAGAGCCAACACAGATAATAATAATTTGGATTGAAGGTACAATGTGATGATTGACAGACGCAACCATTTAATTGGCTATTGTCTACGACTGGTGCACTAAGTCTGAAACACCGGATGCTACTATAAAAACAAAAAAAAAAACTTAAAATGAATACTCTGATGAGACAGACTTGCGAGCCAATAACAGATAATAACAGTTAATGTAAACTACAGTTGTTCCAATACCAATATTTGGTACTATTTCAATACTTTTCGGTACTTTTCAAAATAAAGGGGACTATAAAAAAAATATCTTTTTGGCTTCATTTTAACAGAAAATCTTACGATATGCTTAACACATGGTAAATGGATTATACTTGTATAGCACTTTTTTACCTTCAGAGTACTTAAAGCAATTTGACACAATTTCCACATTCACCCATTCACACACACATTAACAGTCTATTGGCAGAAGCTGCCATGCAAGGCTCTAACCACGACCCAAAAAGAGCAAGGGTGAATTGTCTTACCCAAGGACACAACGGACGTGAGTAGGATGGCGGGATCTGGGATCCTGCTATTGAACGATCGGGCTCTGGTGCTGAGAGCAATGAAGAGTGAAACCTCTTATACCCTGTTTGAAGTTTAAGAGACAAAGCAAACAAACACACAAACATAGCAATTTATCAATTCCGGCAAAATTATTGAGTTCATTTTCATTTATTGTTCAATTAAATTACTTATTTTTGTTCTAGGCCTAACCACAGGTTAATAGAGGGGAACTGCACTTTATTGAGGGAAGGGGGGTTTTCCCTTTTATTCACAATTATGTAAGAATTAAGATGTATGTTTTTTAATTAATTCTAACGCGCAAATAAATGCAAGTGAACATGCGTTTACAATGGAGCCTATGAAGCCTAAATAGCCATCCAAAAACTGCCAACTGTTATGATCCGCTGCCCAGGTCATATCATATTCTGGTTTTGTTCCGTTATTGTATTATATTCTGCTAGTGTTTGACTTCCTTAGTTCCTGTTTGTTCTGTTACCATAGTCACGTATTAGTGTCACCTGCCTCTTGTTTTTGACTCACACCTGTTTTTAATTACTGTTCTTATTTAAGCCTGCCTTTTTCATTGACTCGTCCTCGCATCCTAGTTTTTGTTCCATGCAACAAGTGACGACGCTCATTCCCGACTCTGGTAATCCTGTTTTGTTCTTGCTTGCTTCTGCGCTTTGCTTCTGTTTTTTCCTAGCTCCCATGCTAGCTCTTTGCTTTGCCTTTTTGTGCCTAGTACAAGTTTTCTGTTTATAGTCTGTTCCTTAGTTTCAAATAAATCAATATTTCTTACCTTACGCTGTGTCCGAGCCCAAAACTGCATCTCACCTTTGTGCATTCACGCACCACGTTAAAAATTAGGTGGACAAAATGAGACAGAAAAAGAAGTGGCATAAAACACGTACTAGAAAGTCGGAGAAAGTTCTACATGTAAACAAACTACGGTGAGTTCAAGGACTCTCAAAATTAGTAGGACAAAACAGCGCTAGCCAAATACTCGAATCAGTGAAGCATGTTTAATATTAACAGTGTGCTTTATAACAATTAAAGAGGTT
The DNA here is from genome assembly GCF_033978795.1 of Nerophis ophidion. NCBI lineage: Eukaryota > Metazoa > Chordata > Actinopteri > Syngnathiformes > Syngnathidae > Nerophis > Nerophis ophidion. The sequence goes on along the minus strand of NC_084624.1, from coordinate 16,146,218 downwards.
TGTGTCATATTTGTCCTCCTGCAGAAACCCTATTCAAACCAAAAATTAATTTATTTTCCTTAATTTTTTTTCCATTTTTAATACATTTTTAAAAAAGCTCCAGAGAGCCACTAGGGCGGCGCTAAAAAGCCGCATGCGGCTCTGAAGCCGCCGGTTGCCGACCCCCACCCTATATGATCGGTGTCAGAGCTTGGTAAGTCGGACCCATTTCCAGCGTGGGTTGGATTTCACCATGGCTGCCCTTTGTCATAGATTCTGTTCATTACTTTTATGGACAGAATTTGTAGGTGCAGTCGTGGTGTAGAGGGGTCTAGTTCACGGGTGAGGGAAGAGTAGATCGTTAGATCTACAAATGGATCGATGTGCTGATGGTGTGGTGCGGTTATGCGGACTCTGCACAGGTCCGTTACAGTGAAATGTCCGTCAATCCACATTTCTATCCTCACTTATGGTCGCAAGCTTTGGGTTCACAGATAAAAGCGAGCCCAAACTTAGCTTCTTCTGTCGGGTGGCAGGGCTTGCCCTTAGAGAGGGTGAATTTCGGAAATGGCTTGGAGTAAAGCCGCTGCTTTTCCACATCGAGAGAAGCCAGATGAGATGGCTCAGGCATATGGTTAGTATGTCCTCCAGGAGTTGTTATGGCACGTCAAACCAGTAAGAGGCTACAATGAAGACTCAAGACACGTTGGAGTGTCTTTGTTTCCAGCTGACCTGGGAAGGCCTTGGGATGTCAACTTTGTCAATGTCCTTCTGTCAACCACCTCTTCAAACTGTCTCGTGGGCAGCCGAGGATGACGTCGGCTCTCTTAGTCAGTGTATTAAGTCTGCTTCTGTCTCTGACCATCCTGTCCCCACCGTAACAAATGATGGCATACAGTAGAACAACAAAGAAGCCACCACAGTGTCGTAAAAAGTGCACAGTAGTGACCCGCATTCCCTAAAGGACCTTGGTCTCCCCAAGAGGTAAAGGCGACTTTTCTTGTACAATGCGTTTGAGTTGTGTCCAGTTTGTTGTTGAGGCGAAAACCCAGGTAATCAAATGAATCTCTTATTTCTATCACTAATCCCTTAATGTTGAGCGGTGTGAGTGGTAAGTTGCTGAATCATGCGAAATGAGAAGAGCTTTGAAGTCAACAATTCAGAATCCATCCATCCATCCATCATCTTCCGCTTATCCGAGGTCGGGTCGCGGGGGCAACAGCCTAAGCAGGGAAACCCAGACTTCCCTCTCCCCAGCCACTTCGTCTAGCTCTTCCCGGGGGATCCCGAGGCGTTCCCAGGCCAGCCGGGAGACATAGTCTTCCCAACGTGTCCAGGGTCTTCCCCGTGGCCTCCTACCGGTTGGACGTGCCCTAAACACCTCCCTAGGGAGGCGTTCGGGTGGCATCCTGACCAGATGCCCGAACCACCTCATCTGGCTCCTCTCGATGTGAAGGAGCAGCGGCTTTACTTTGAGTTCCTCCCGGATGGCAGAGCTTCTCACCCTATCTCTAAGGGAGAGCCCCGCCACACGGCGGAGGAAACTCATTTCGGCCGCTTGTACCCGTGATCTTATCCTTTCGGTCATGACCCAAAGCTCATGACCATAGGTGAGGATGGGAACGTAGATCGACCGGTAAATTGAGAGCTTTGTCTTCCGGCTCAGCTCCTTCTTCACCACAACGGATCGGTACAACGTCCGCATTACTGAAGACGCCGCACCGATCCGCCTGTCGATCTCACGATCCACTCTTCCCTCACTCGTGAACAAGACTCCTAGGTACTTGAACTCCTCCACTTGGGGCAGGGTCTCCTCCCCAACCCGGAGATGGCACTCCACCCTTTTCCGGGCGAGAACAATGGACTCGGACTTGGAGGTGCTGATTCTCATTCCGGTCGCTTCACACTCGGCTGCAAACCGATCCAGCGAGAGCTGAAGATCCCGGTCAAATGAAGCCATCAGGACCACATCATCTGCCAAACCGGAACCCCTCAACGCCTTGACTGCGCCTAGAAATTCTGTCCATAAAAGTTATGAACAGAATCGGTGACAAAGGACAGCCTTGGCGGAGTCCAACCCTCACTGGAAATGTGTTCGACTTACTGCCGGCAATGCGGACCAAGCTCTGGCACTGATCGTACAGGGAATGGACCGCCACAATAAGACAGTCCGATACCCCATACTCTCTGAGCACTCCCCACAGGACTTCCCGAGGGACACGGTCGAATGCCTTCTCCAAGTCCACAAAGCACATGTAGACTGGTTGGGCAAACTCCCATGCACCCTCAAGAACCCTGCCGAGAGTATAGAGCTGGTCCACAGTTCCACGACCAGGACGAAAACCACACTGTTCCTCCTGAATCCGAGGTTCGACTATCCGACGTAGCCTCCTCTCCAGTACACCTGAATAAACCTTACCGGGAAGGCTGAGGAGTGTGATCCCACGATAGTTGGAACACACCCTCCGGTCCCCCTTCTTAAAGAGAGGAACCACCACCCCAGTCTGCCAATCCAGAGGTACCGTCCCCGATGTCCACGCGATGCTGCAGAGTCTTGTCAACCAAGACAGCCCCACAGCATTCAGAGCCTTAAGGAACTCCGGGCGGATCTCGTCCACCCCTGGGGCCTTGCCACCGAGGAGCTTTTTAACTACCTCAGCGACCTCAGCCCCAGAAATAGGAGAGTCCACCACAGATACCCCAGGCACTGCTTCCTCATAGGAAGACGTGTTGGTGGGATTGAGGAGGTCTTAGAAGTATTCCTTCTACCTATCCACTACATCCGCAGTTGAGGTCAGCAGAACACCATCCGCACCATACACGGTGTTGATAGTGCACTGCTTCCCCTTCCTGAGGCGGCGGACGGTGGTCCAGAATCGCTTCGAAGCCGTCCGGAAGTCGTTTTCCATGGCTTCCCCGAACTCCTCCCATGTCCGAGTTTTTGCCTCCGCGACCGCTGAAGCTGCACACCGCTTGGCCTGTCGGTACCTGTCCACTGCCTCCGGAGTCCTATGAGCCAAAAGGACCCGATAGGACTCCTTCTTCAGCTTGACGGCATCCCTCACCGCTGGTGTCCACCAAGGGGTTTTAGGATTTCCGCCCCGACAGGCACCAACTACCTTGCGGCCACAGCTCCGATCTGCCGCCTCGACAATAGAGGTGCGGAACATGGTCCACTCGGACTCAATGTCCAGCACCTCCCTCGTGACATGTTCAAAGTTCTTCCGGAGGTGGGAATTGAAACTTTGTCTGACAGGAGACTCTGCCAGACGTTCCCAGCAGACCCTCACAATGCGTTTGGGCCTCCCAGGTCTGTCCGGCATCCTCCCCCACCATCGCACCCAACTCACCACCAGGTGGTGATCGGTAGAAAGCTCCGCCCCTCTCTTCACCCGAGTGTCCAAAACATGAGGCCGCAAATCCGATGACACAACTACAAAGTCGATCATGGAACTGCGGCCTAGGGTGTCCTGGTGCCAAGTGCACATATGGACACCCTTATGTTTGAACATGGTGTTTGTTATGGACAAACTGTGACGAGTACAAAAGTCCAATAACAAAACACCACTCGGGTTCAGATCCGGGCGGCCATTCTTCCCAATCACGCCTCTCCAGGTTTCACTGTCGTTGCCAACGTGAGCGTTGAAGTCTCCCAGTAGGACAAGGGAATCACCCGGGGGAGCACTTTCCAGTACTCCCTCGAGTGTTCCCAAAAAGGGTGGGTACTCTGAACTGCTGTTTGGTGCATAGGCACAAACAACAGTCAGGACCCGTCCCCCCACCCGAAGGCGGAGGGAGGCTACCCTTTCGTCCACCGGGTTGAACTCCAACGTACAGGCTTTGAGCCGGGGGGAAACAAGAATTGCCACCCCAGCCCGTTGCCTCTCACTGCCGGCAACGCCAGAGTGGAAGAGGGTCCAATCCCTCTCGAGAGAAGTGGTTCCAGAGCCCTTGCTGTGCGTCAAAGTGAGTCCGACTATATCCAGCCGGAATTTCTCGACTTCGCGCACTAGCTCAGGCTCTTTCCCCCCCAGTGACGTGACGTTCCACGTCCCAAGAGCTAGCTTCTGGAGCAGAGGATCGGACCGCCAAGTGCCCTGCCTTCGGCTGTCGCCCAGCTCACAATGCACCCGACCTCTATGGCCCCTGCTATGGGTGGTGAGCCCATTGGAGGGGTGACCCATGTTGCCTCTTCGGGCTGTGCCCGGCCGGGCCCCATGGGAACAGGCCCGGCCACCAGGCGCTCGCCATCGTGCCCCACCTCCGGGCCTGGCTCCAGAGGGGGGCCCCGGTGACCCGTGTCCGGGCGAGGGAAATCTGGGTCCATGATTTTTCTTCTTCATAAAGGTCTTTGAGCTGCTCTTTGTCTGATCCCTCACCTAGAACCTGTTTGCCTTGGGAGACCCTACCAGGAGGCTTTATGCCCCCGGACAACATAGCTCCTAGGATCATTGGGACACGCAAACTCCTCTACCACGATAAGGTTGCAGCTCAAAGAGGAGAACAATTCAGAATGAATTGCCAAATTAGTCTGATTTGTCATATTATTTGGTTTCTTCTATTTTCACACAAAAATGGGGAGTTATAGTTTCCATGTTCTATCTTTAATGCAACTGTTTGCGATATGCTTTGTGCCTCTTGCATACCATGGTATGATTGTGGTCATTTCAGCTTGTTTTTTTAGTTATGTAGGAATGCATATACTGTAGAAGGAGTAAATGCTTCTTGCTAATAAGATAAAGCTAACTGCTAACTACAACTTTCCACTGCTATTTAGTATGGTTGGTAATGTTTTAATTTATTCAACACTTGTGGTTACTATGATCATCAGAAATTCAAGAAAATCAATATTTTGGTGAACTGCTTTGACCATTTACTGTTGACATTGACTGTTGATACTAACGTGTAATGCCAATGATGTTATCCAAACAGTATTATATGGACTTGAATTACTTGTGAATGATTAAATTATTTTGATAATCATTATGAAATGTTCCTCTAGATAAATACACCCAGCTGAACCACGCACTCTTCAGTATGAATGGACAAACTGGTTATATTCTACAACCTGAGCTCCTGCGTTCAGAAAACTACGACCCTTTGCGGGAGAAGAAAGAGCTCAAGTACAAGATACTACTTAAGGTACGTTTTATATGCAAATCACATTTCTTCTTCCTGTATGTTCCCATGTCTAGTCCAGCCACTTGCACTTATTCTGTGTCTTTTACTGGGAGGATTCTCAGAATTTCCAATCATACCAACACCACATTTAGGAGTCCAGCAAGCATTTTTGATTAAAATCCCAATCACATGAACGAGCACATCTCATCATAGATGCTCCATTGCATGTTTTGGCAGCATGAGAAAATGCAACCCACAGGGGGCACAGCAAACAAGAATACTAATAAAAGGAGGGATTCAACAGTACTTCTTATATGTACTAGGAGGGGAAATTAAGATTTTCAGCACAATCCCATTCAAGAGTAGACAAACAGTACAGGGAGACAGAACAGGATTGCTCACCGGTCTGCCAATTTCCGGCGCCCCTTACAAAAAAGGTGAAAAACAGGTAAATGCTGGGGGGTGAGGAAAAAAAATCAGTCTAAGCCTGGGTCCCTGGAGAGGGGGTCCAGACTGAGACCAAAGAAAAACAAACTCATAGCCATAGCACACCAAGGGCTCTTACACACCAAGGATGTGTAAGAGGGAAACATCAAAGGACATTAAAGACATTAAAAAAGTAGAGTTGATGCAACCAGCCACAAAAGTAAAACAACAACACCACAAAAAAAACAACATATACTCTGTGGTGGCCTCTGCGGTGTTACACACTATCGTCTGCTGGGGTGGGGAGAGCATGGGCAGAGACAGGAGCAAACCCAAAAAAAAGCAACCAAGAGAGCCGACTCCACTCTCGGCCGCCCACCAAGTCTCGGCCAGTATCCAGTCCGCAATGTGCGATACCTGCTCATTCAGCCAAGACACTGTGAAGATTGTCCATGGTCAAAAGGCAGGGAGGTTCGCAAAAAAGCACAGCAGAAGTCACAAAGGTGCCACCCTTTGTTGTACAGTTCAAAAGGGTCCCGAACCAAAAGACAAAAAAAAAAAAATTCCTCAACAAAACAATAGGGAAACATCAGGAACACAAAAGGATGACACAAGAGCACAAGCTCCTGCCAACAGCAGCCACTACAGCGGCGCCATCTTGGGGAAAAAAAATAAAATATATGCCCTAATATGTATTTGTAAGCAGATTTTCTGTCCACAATGTTCCTGTTGGTTCCTGTTGTACACATACAGTACAGTAAGTTATTATGATCAATCAATGTTTACCTATATAACCCTAAATCACTACCGTCTCAAAGGGCTGCACAAACCACAACACAAACCACTACGACATACTCGGTAGGCCCACATAAGGGCAAGGAAAACTCACACCCCAGTGGGACGTCGGTGACAATGATGACTATGAGAACCTTGGAGAGGACAAAAGCAAAGGATGTCGAGCGGGTCTAACATGATACTGTGGAAGTTCAATCCATATTGGATCCAACACAGCCGCGAGAGTCCAGTCCAAAGCGGATCCAACACAGCAGCGAGAGTCCCGTTCACAGCGACACACCTGCGAGAGTCTCATTCACAGCGGAGCCAGCAGGAAACCATCCCAAGCGGAGGCGGATCAGCAGCGCAAGGATGTCCCCAAGCCGATACACAGGCAAGCGGTCCATCCTGGGTCCCGACTCTGGATGAGCGGTCCATCCTGGGTCCCGACTCTGGACAGCCAGTACGTCATCCATGGCCACCGGATCGAACCGGACCCACTCCACAAGGGAGAGTGGGACATAGGAGAAAAAGAAAAGAAACGGCAGATTAACTGGTCTAAGAAGGGAGTCTGTTTAAAGGCTAGAGTATACAAATGAGTTTTAAGTAAGACTTAAATGCTTCTACTGAGGTAGCATCTCGAGGGCATTCCAGAGTACTGGAGCCCGAACGGAAAACGCTCTATAGCCCGCAGACTTTTTTTGGGCTTTGGGAATCACTAATTAGCCGGAGTCCTTTGAACGCAGATTTCCTGCCGGGACATATGGTACAATACAATCAGCAAGATAGGCTGGAACTAGACTGTGTAGTATTTTATACGTAAGTAGTAAAACGTTAAAGTCACATCGTAAGTGCACTGGAAGCCAGTGCAGGTGAGCCAGTATCGGCGTAATGTGATCAAACGTTCTTGTTCTTGTCAAAAGTCTAGCAGCCGCATTTTGTACCAACTGTAATCTTTTAATGCTAGACATGGGGAGACCCGAAAATAATACGTTACAGTAATCGAGGCGAGACGTAACAAACGCATGGATAATGATCTCAGCGTCTTTAGTGGACAGAATGGAGCGAATTTTAGCGATATTACGGAGATGAAAAAAGGCCGTTTTAGTAACGCTTTTAATGTGTGCCTCAAAGGAGAGAGTTGGGTCGAAGATAATACCCAGATTCTTTACCGAGTCGCCTTGTTTAATTGTTTGGTTCTCAAATGTTAAAGTTGTATTATTAAATAGAGGTCGGTGTCTAGCAGGACCGATAATCAGCACTTCCGTTTTTTTGGCGTTGAGTTGCAGAAAGTTAGCGGACATTCATTGTTTGATTTCATTAAGACACGCCTCCAGCTGACTACAAGCTGGCGTGTTGGTCAGCTTTAGGGGCATGTAGTGTTGGGTGTCATCAGCATAACAGTGAAAGCTAACACCGTATTTGCGTATGATGTCACCTAGCGGCAGCATGTATATGCTGAAGAGTGCAGGGCTAAGGACCGAACCCTGGGGAACTCCACACGTTACCTTAACGTAGTCTGAGGTCACATTTTTATGGGAGACGCACTGCATCCTATCAGTAAGATAAGAGTTAAACCAAGACAGGGCTATGTCTGACATACCAATTCGTGTTTGGATACATTCTAATAAAATATTATGATGATGTCTACTAAACAAATACAGTACATTCATGGATAGCAGTTTTGTCAAGGAGGAGCCCTAGCTTGAAAACATTATTCCGTCATTAACAAATGTAAGAAACTTTATTAAAGTCTCCTTCCTTCCAGTGACATTTGTAAAACAAGCATTAAAGGCCTACTGAAACCCACGCAGTCTGATAGTTTATATATCAATGATGAAATATTAAAATTGCAACACATGCCAATACGGCCTTTTTAGTTTACTAAATTGCAATTTTAAATTTCCCGGGAGTTTCGTCTTTAAAACGTTGTGTAATGATGACGTGCACGCAAGACGTCACAGGTTTTAGGAAGTATAAGCGCTACGCACACACAGCTAAATATCGTCTGCTTTAACGGCATAATTACACAGTATTTTGAAGAACTGTGTTGCTGAATCTTTTGCAATTTGTTCAATTAATATTGGAGAAGTCAAAGTAGCAAGATGGAGTTGGGAAGCTTTAGCCTTTAGCCACACAAACACACGGTGATTCCTTGTTTAAAATTCACGGAGTTGAAACTTTACTATGGATCACAGCGGACATGGCTCCCGACCACTTGTCAACCAGCAGGTTTCGGTGAGAAAATTGTGGCTAAAAAGTCGCTATTTACCGGATATCAGCTGAGCTTGTGCCTCCCGTACAGCTGCCGTCCACTCCCCTGAGACACTGCGCGTCAACACCCGGCCGTGGACGTACACTTCTGACTATCAGCTACTGTTAAACTCAATAAAACACTAGCAACACAATAGAAAGATAAGGGATTTCCCAGAATTATCATAGTAAATGTCTCTAAAAACATATGAATCCGTCTCAATGCAACGCGATTGCAATCGCATTTTTTTTTTTTTTTTTTTTTCTAGTCAGTCGCTATCAATATCCTCAAACAAGAATCTTTCATCCTCGCTCAAATTAATGGGGAAATTGTCGTTTTCTCGGTCGGAATAGCTGTTTTTGTTGGAGGCTCCCATTAACAACAATGTGAATATATGAGCAGCCCCTACACGTGTGACGTCATCGTCTGCGACTTCCGGTAGAGGCAGGGCTTTTCTCCAGTTGCGAACTTTATCGTGGATGTTCTCTACTAAATCCTTTCAGCAAAAATATGGCAATATCGCGAAAATGATCAAGCATGACACATAGAATGGACCTGCTTATACCCGTTTGAATAAGAAAATCTCATTTCAGTAGGCCTTTAAGACAAAATAAGTTTTATTTTAAAAAGACTATTCAAGTTGTTTTCATAAAAGCAAAGAATTGTTTTGTTTTGAAACTTTTTCCAAAACTGTACCCAGAAAGAACTGAACCCCAAATTTTAGACCCAGGGCCTCGGCACACTGACAAAGCCTAACCTATTGTTACTATAACAATCTACAAGGTTAATATGGCTGGCTTCTCTTTTTTCCCCTCCATTTATCTGCTTTCTTTTGTACTTCAAGTTATCATTACATTTATGTATTGTTGCATTTGTTAAGTTAAAGTACCAATGATTGTCACACACACACTAGGTGTGGTGAAATTTGTCCTCTGCATTTGACCCATCCCCTTGATCAGTCCCTGGGAAGTGAGGGGAGCAGTGGGCAGCAGTGGTGCCGCGCCTGGTAATCATTTATGGTGATTTAAGCCCCAATTCCAAACCTTGATGCTGAGTGCTAAGCAGGGAGGCAATGGGTCCCATCCATCCACCCACCCATCCATCCATTCATCCATTCATCCATCTTCTTCCACTTATCAGAGGTCAGGTTGCGGGGGCAGCAGCCTAAGCAGGGAAGCCCAGACTTCCCTCTCCCTAGCCACTTCGTCTAGCTCTTCCCGGGGGATCCCAAGGCGTTCCCTGGGTCTTCCCCATGGCCTCCTACCGGTTGGACGTGGCCTAAACACCTCCCTAGGGAGGCGTTTGGATGGCATCCTGACCACATGCCCAAACCACTTCATCTGGCTCCTCTCGATGTGGAGGAGCAGCAGCTTTACTTAGAGTTTCTCCCGGTTGGCAGAGCTTCTCACCCTATCTCTAAGGGAGAGCCCCGTCACCCGGCGGGGGAAACTCATTTTGGCCTCTTGTACCCGTGATCTTATCCTTTCGGTCATGACCCAAAACTCATGACCATAGGTGAGGATGGGAACGTAGCTCGACCGGTAAATTGACAGCTTTGCCTTCCGGCTCAGCTCCTTCTTTACCACAATGGATCGGTACAACGTCCGCATTACTGAAGACACCGTACCGATCCGCCTGTCTATCTCACGATCCACTATTACCCCACTCGTGAACAAGACTCCTAAGTACTTGGGGCAGGGTCTCCTCCCCAACCCGGAGATGGCACTCCACCCTTTTCCGGGCGAGAACAATGGACTTGGACTTGGAGGTGCTGATTCTCATTCCGGTCGCTTCACACTTGGCTGCGAACCGATCCAGTGAGAGCTGAAGATCTCGGCCACATCATCTGCAAAAAGCAGAGACTTAATCCCACAGCCACCGAACCGGAACCCCTCAACGCCTTGACTGCGCCTACAAATTCTGTAGGCAAAATCGGTGACAAAGGGCAGCCTTGGCGGAGTACAAACCTCACTGGAAACGTGTCCGACTTACTGCCAGCAATGCGGACCAAGCTCTGACACTGATCGTACAGGGAGCAAAACGCCACAATCAGACAGTCTGATACCCCATACTCTCTGAGCACTCCCCACAGGACTTCCCGAGGGACACGGTTGAATGCCTTTTCCAAGTCCACAAAGCACATGTAGACTGGTTGGGCAAACTCCCATGCACCCTCAAAAACCCTGCCGAGAGTATAGAGCTGGTCCACAGTTCCACGACCAGGATGAAAACCACACTGTTCCTCCTGAATCCAAGGTTCGACTATCCGGCGTAGCCTCCTCTCCAGTACACCTGAATAAACCTTACCGGGCAGGCTGAGGAGTGTGATCCCACGATAGTTGGAACACACCCTCCGGTCCCCCTTCTTAAAGAGAGGGATCACTACCCCGGTCCGCCAATCCAGAGGTACCCCTTCTCCCCGATGTCCACGCGATGCTGCAGAGTCTTGTCAACCAAGACAGCCCCACAGCATCCAGAGCCTTAAGGAACTCCAGGCGGATCTCCTCCACCCCTGGGGCCTTGCCACCGAGGAGCTTTTTAACTACCTCTGCATCCTTCCATCCATCCATCCATTTTCTACCGCTTATTCCCTTTCGGGGTCGCGGGGGGCGCTGGCGCCTATCTCAGCTACAATCGGGCGGGAGGCAGGGTACACCCTGGACAAGTCGCCACCTCATCGCAGGGCCAACACAAATAGACAGACAACATTCACACTCACATTCACACACTAGGGCCAATTTAGTGTTGCCAATCAACCTATCCCCAGGTGCCTGTCTTTGGAAGTGGGAGGAAGCCGGAGTACCCGGAGGGAACCCACGCATTCACGGGGAGAACATGCAAACTCCACACAGAAAGATCCCAAGCCTGGATTTGAACCCAGGACTGCAGGAACTTCGTATTGTGAGGCAGATGCACTAACCCCTCTGCCACTCTGCATCCTCAGCCCCAGAAATAGGAGAGCCCACCACAGATGCCCCAGGCACTGCTTCTTCATAGGAAGACGTGTTCAGGTCAGCAGATAACCATCCGCACCATACACGGTGTTGACAGTGTTCTGCTTCCCCTTCCTTAGGCGGCAGATTTTGGTCCAGAATCGCTTCGAAGCCGTCCGGAAGTTGTTTTCCATGGCTTTCCCGAACTCCTCCCATGTCCTGGTTTTTGCCTCCGCAACCGCTGAAGTTGCACACCGCTTGGCCCGTCGGTACCTGTCCACTGCCTCCGGAGTCCTATAAGCCAAAAGAACCCGATAGGACTCCTTCTTCAGCTTGACGGCATCCCTCACCGCTAGAGTCCACCAACGGGTTCTAGGATTAACACCCCAAATAGTACCGACTACCTTGCGGCCACAGCTCCAATCAGCCGCCTCGACAATAGAATTGTGGAACATGGTCCACTTGGACTCAATGTCCAGCACCTCCCTCGTGACATGTTCAAAGTTCTTCCAGAGGTGGGAATTGAAACTCTCTCTGACAGGAGACTCTGCCAGACGTTCCCAGCAGACCCTCACAATGCGTTTGGGCCTACCAGGTCTGTCCGGCATCCTCCCCCACCATCGCAGCCAACTCACCACCAGGTGGTGATTGGTAGAAAGCTCCGCCCCTCTCTTCACCCGAGTGTCAAAAACATGAGGCTGCAAATCCGATGACACAACTACAAAGTCGATCGTGGAACTGCGGCTTGGAGTGTCCTGGTGCCAAGTGCACATATGGTCACCCTTTATGTTTGAACATGGTGTTTGTTATGGACAAACTGTGACGAGCACAAAAGTCCAATAACAAAACACCTCTCGGGTTCTGATCCGGGCGGCCATTCTTCTCAATCACGCCTCTCCAGGTTTCACTGTCGTTGCCAACATGAGCGTTGAAGTCCCCTAGCTGAACAAGGGAATCACCTGAGGGAGCACTCTCCAGTACTCCCTCGAGTGTACCCAAAAAGGGGGGGTACTCTGAACTGCTGTTTGGTGCGTAAGCACAAACAACAGTCAGGACCCGTCCCCCCCACCCAAAGGTGGAGGGAGGCTACCCTTTCGTCCACTGGGTTGAACTCCAACGTGTAGGCTTTGACCCGGGGTGCAACAAGAATTTCCACCCCAGCCCGAGTGGAAGAGAGTCCATCCCCTCTCGAGAGAAGTGGTTCCAGAGCCCTTGCTGTGCGTCGAAGTGAGTCCCGACTACATCAACTACATCAAGCCAGAATTTCTCTACTTCGGGCACTAGCTCCGGCTTCTTTCCCCCCCAGCGAATTGACGTTCCACGTCCCAAGAGCTAGCTTCGGTAGCCGAGGATTGGACCGCCAAGTGTCCTGCCTTCGGCTGCCGCCCAGCTCACAATGCCCCTGACCTCTATGGCCCCTGCTATGGGTGGTGAGCCCATTGGAGGGGTGACCCACGTTGCCTCTTCGGGCTGTGCCCGGCTGGCACCAGGCGCTCGACATCGTGCCCCACCTCGGGGCCTGGCTCCAGAGGAGGAGTTATCTACAATGCAACGTGTATAAATGTAACGTGGTTAAATGTTTTTTTGTTGATTGAAAAGTTTAATTTTGTCTTCTTCAGGTGATTGCTGCCAGACACCTCCCAAAGCTTGGTCGCTCAATTTCTAGTCCTTTTGTGGAGATTGAAGTCTGCGGTCACACTGAAGCCAAGGCCAAGACCCGTGTTTACCGTAAGGAAACTGGATTGGCTGGTTAGTGTCACCAGTACTTCATTCAGAAGAAGTATTTCTGCTTGCTGTAGGTGATAACGGTCTGAACCCACTGTGGAAAAGCCCAGCAGAGCCATTCTGCTTCAAAGTGTACGAGCCTGATCTCACTTTCCTGCGCTTTGTTGTCCATGAAGAAGACATGTTCTCAGACCCCAACTTCCTCGCTCAGGCCACATTTCCTGTAAAAGGTATCTCTTCAGGTGAGCGCAAAGGTTGCTGTCAACCTGAAATGTTACATTTGTATCAGAATGGCTACTTTAATCAATTTTTACTGCTAATAATTAGTATCAACTGGTATTATATATTGCGTAAAGTACGTATATATTCATATTTATCTATAGTGTTAGTGTCACACCTGGGTCAAGTCTGGTCTGTGTTTCGTCTGGTTTCATGTTTTGTCCTTTCCTGTTTTATTTTGAAATACTGACTCTCCCTCTCGTTTCCGATCACTTGCCCTTCCTCCTGTTTCACTGGTCTGATGTCTTTCCTGATTGCCTGATTGTGTCCACCTGTGTCCCCCACCCTCATGTGTATAAATGGCTCGTCTTCTTTCAGTCCTGTGCCAGATTGTATTCTCTGTCATCTGTTTTTGATTATGTCTTTTTTGGCTATGTTCTTTTGACCTTTGCACTCTGTCAGTTCCTGTTTTTTCACTCCCGGTTTTGTCACCATGACTACCAATCAGTTCATATGTCCTCACAACTCACGCACCTGTTTTCAATCACCACATAAGTATTTAAGCTTGTCATTTCCAGTCAGTCCTGCTGGTGTCATTCTGTCAGGATGGGGGGGTCAAAGGTAGCTGCGGGGTCGTTCTCCCAGGAAGGCAGACATGGCGTTCAGGTAAAAATATGATTTAATTTTAATTAAAAAAAGGTACAAACACAAAGCGCTCACACCTTGGGCTAAGTAACAAAACTAACACAAACAGACTATGAACATAAATCAAACACTTACTATGGCTTGACAAGAACAGCATGAACTTTGGCATGAAAAACGGGTATGACTTACTGTTGTAAGAACTAGTGACTCGATGCATTGGCGCATGCATCGAGCTCATAGAGCAAAACCCTGTGTTGGTGCGCGTAATGCTTTTCGAAAGTCTCGTGACCGATCATGGCTGTTTCGGTCATGTGACCGATACGCGAACTGTGTCGCACTGAAGACTGCACGCCAAACTGTGTTTATAAGGAAGTGCATCTGTCAACGAGATGCTGCTGCCAACAGAATCGCCGCACTTCTATCGTTGGTCATTTGTAATTTATCGTCGTCCGAGATCATTTCCGCCGTGTGGGAATATTTTGATCATATGTCGGAAAAAAAGGTATTTGTTTTACTGAGGTGGCTAACTATGATGCGTGCAGTTTATCAAAGCAACAAACAAACAATCGGAAAATCCCCGTTACTGAGGTGGCTAACCATGATGCGTGCAGTTTATCAAAGCAACAAACAAACAATCGGAAAATCCCCGTTACTGAGGTGGCTAACCATGATGCGTGCAGTTTATCAAAGCAACAAACAAACAATCGGAAAATCCCCGTTACTGAGGTGGCCAACCATGATGCGTGCAGTTTATCAAAGCAACAATCAAACAATCGGAATATTCCTGTCGTATCAATTCCTAGATATGGTCGTAACTATACTAAATGCACTGGGCATAATAAACACAACATTATTAATATTGCTACTACGGATAATTTGATCAAAAATTCCCTGAAACAGCCCACTACCTATAATATAGGTTTTTTAAACATAAGATCATTGTCTCCCAAAACGTTATTAGTTAATGATATTATCAGAGACAACAATCTTAACGTCATCGGTCTCAGCGAAACCTGGCTTAAACCAAACGACGTTTTTGCGCTAAATGAGGCATGTCCTCCTAACTTTACACATGCGCATTGTCTCCCAAAACGTTATTAGTTAATGATGTTATCAGAGACAACAATCTTAACGTCATCGGTCTCAGCGAAACCTGGCTTAAACCAAACGACTTTTTTGCGCTAAATGAGGCATGTCCTCCTAACTTTACACATGCGCATATTGCCCGTCCGCTTAAACGGGGTGGGGGGGTCGCACTAATATACAATGAAAACTTTAACCTTAGTCCTAACATAAATAATAAATATAAATCGTTTGAGGTGCTTACTATGAGGTCTGTCACACCGCTGCCTCTACACCTGGCTGTTATCTACCGCCCCCCAGGGCCCTATTCGGACTTTATCAATGAATTCTCAGAGTTCGTTGCTGATCTAGTGACACACGCCGATAATATAATCATAATGGGGGACTTTAATATCCATATGAATACCCCATCGGACCCACCGTGCGTTGCGCTCCAGACTGTAATTGATAGCTGTGGTCTCACACAAATAATAAATGAACCCACGCAACGGTAATACGATAGACCTAGTGCTTGTCAGGGGTATCACCGTTTCCAAAGTTACGATACTCCCGTATACTAAAGTATTGTCCGATCATTACCTTATAAAATTCGAGGTTCAGACGCATGTTCGTCAAACTGATAATAATAATAACTGCTATAGCAGCCGCAACATTAATACAGCCACAACGACAACTCTTGCTGACTTACTGCCCTCGGTAATGGCACCATTCCCAAAGTATGTGGGCTCTATTGATAACCTCACTAACAACTTTAATGACGCCCTGCGCGAAACCATTGATAACATTGCACCGCTAAAGTTAAAAAAGGCTCCAAAAAAGCGTACCCCGATTATGTAGAAAGCTGGAACGCAAATGGCGCACGACTAAACTTGAGGTGCACCATCAAGCATGGAGTGATGGTTTAATAACTTATAAACGCATGCTTACCTTAGCTAAAGCTAAATATTACTCAAATCTCATCCACCGTAATAAAAACGATCCTAAATTTTTGTTTAGTACGGTAGCATCGCTAACCCAACAAGGGACCCCTTCCAGTAGCTCAACCCACTCAGCTGATGACTTTATGCAATTCTTTAGTAAGAAAATTGAAGTCATTAGAAAGGAGATTAAAGACAATGCGTCCCAGCTACAATGGGGTTCTATTAACACTGATACGATGGTATATACGGCGGATACCGCCCTCCAAAATAGTTTCTCTCGTTTTGAGGAAATAACATTAGAGGAATTGTTACAACGTGTAAATGGAATAAAACAGACAACATGTTTACTTGACCCTCTTCCTGGGAAACTGATCAAGGAGCTCTTTGTATTATTAGGTCCATCAGTGCTAAATATTATAAACTTATCACTCTCCTCGGGCACTGTTCCCCTAGCATTCAAAAAAGCGGTTATTCATCCTCTTCTTAAAAGACCTAACCTCGATCCTGACCTCATGGTAAACTACCGACCGGTGTCTCACCTTCCCTTTATTTCAAAAATCCTTGAAAAAATTGTTGCGGAGCAGTTAAATGAACACTTAGCGTCTAACAATCTATGTGAAACCTTTCAATCCGGTTTAAGGGCAAATCACTCCACGGAGACAGCCCTCGCAAAAATGACTAATGATCTATTGCTAACGATGGATTCTGATGCGTCATCTATGTTGCTGCTCCTCGATCTTAGCGCTGCTTTCGATACCGTCGATCATAATATTTTATTAGAACGTATCAAAACACAAATTGGTATGTCAGACTTAGCCCTGTCTTGGTTTAACGCTTATCTTACTGATAGGATGCAGTGTGTCTCCCATAACAATGTGACCTCGGACTACGTTAAGGTAACGTGTGGAGTTCCCCAGGGTTCGGTCCTTGGCCCTGCACTCTTCAGTATCTACATGCTGCCGCTAGGTGACATCATACGCAAATACGGTATTAGCTTTCACTGTTATGCTGATGACACCCAACTCTACATGCCCCTAAAGCTGACCAACACGCCGGATTGTAGTCAGCTGGAGGTGTGTCTTAATGAAATTAAACAATGGATGTCCGCTAACTTTTTGCAACTCAACGCCAAAAAAACGGAAATGCTGATTATCGGTCCTGCTAGACACCGAACTCTATTTAATAATACAACTCTAACATTTGACAACCACACAATTAAACAAGGCGACACGGTAAAGAATCTGGGTATTATCTTCGACCCAACTCTCTCCTTTGAGGCACACATTAAAAGCGTTACTAAAACGGCCTTTTTTCATCTCCGTAATATCGCTAAAATTCGCTCCATTCTGTCCACTAAAGACGCTGAGATCATTATCCATGCGTTTGTTACGTCTCGCCTCGACTACTGTAACGTATTATTTTCGGGTCCCCCCATGTCTAGCATTAAAAGATTACAGTTGGTACAAAATGCGGCTGCTAGACTTTTGACAAGAACAAGAAAGTTTGATCATATTACGCCTGTACTGGCTCACCTGCACTGGCTTCCTGTGCACTTAAGATGTGACTTTAAGGTTTTACTACTTACGTATAAAATACCACACGGTCTAGCTCCATCCTATCTTGTCGATTGTATTGCACCATATGTCCCGGCAAGAAATCTGCGTTCAAAGGACTCCGGCTTGTTAGTGATTCCCAAAGCCCAAAAAAAGTCTGCGGGCTATAGAGCGTTTTCCGTTCGGGCTCCAGTACTCTGGAATGCCCTCCCGGTAACAGTTCGAGATGCCACCTCAGTAGAAGCATTTAAGTCTCACCTTAAAACTCATTTGTATACTCTAACCTTTAAATAGACTCCCTTTTTAGACCAGTTGATCTGCCATTTCTTTCCTTTTTCTTCTATGTCCCACTCTCCCTTGTGGAGGGGGTCTGGTCCGATCCGGTGGCCATGTACTGCTTGCCTGTGTATCGGCTGGGGACATCTCTGCGATGCTGATCCGCCTCCGCTTGGGATGGTTTCCTGCTGGCTCCGCTGTGAACGGGACTCTCGCTGCTGTGTTGGATCCGCTTTGGACTGGACTCTCGCGACTGTGTTGGATCCATTGTGGATTGAACTTTCACAGTATCATGTTAGACCCGCTCGACATCCATTGCTTTCCTCCTCTCCAAGGTTCTCATAGTCATCATTGTCACCGACGTCCCACTGGGTCATTATTGTCACCGATGTCCCACTGGGTGTGAGTTTTCCTTGCCCTTATGTGGGCCTACCGAGGATGTCGTGGTGGTTTGTGCAGCCCTTTGAGACACTAGTGATTTAGGGCTATATAAGTAAACATTGATTGATTGATTGATTTCCTTGTCGTTTCATCCTGTTCTCTCGAAGTTTCTACTCAATCTGTTGGTAAGTCTGTAACGGTACGTGTTTTTATGTTGAACCGTTTCAGTAGCTCAGTTGGTAGAGTGGACGGCTGTAAATGCTCATGTTGAATTCCTTACGGCACTGGTTCAAATCCGGCTCGATGGAACACTCATTACGTTTTTACCATGAATTGATTAACGTGGACACCGACTTAAACAAGTTGAAAAACTTATCTGGGTGTTACCATTTAGTGGTCATCCATCCATCCATCCTAATTCTTCCGCTTATCCGAGGTCGGGTCGCGGGGGCAGCAGCCTAAGCAGGGAAGCCCAGACTTCCCTCTCCCCAGCCACATCGTCTAGCTCTTCCCGAGGGATCCCGAAGCGTTCCCAGGCCAGCCGGGAGACATAGTCTTCCCAATTTGTCCTGGGTCTTCCCCGTGGCCTCCTACCGGTTGGACGTGCCCTAAACACCTCCTTAGGGAGGCGTTCGGGTGGCATCCTGACCAGATGCCCGAACCACCTCATCTGGCTCCTCTCGATGTGGAGGAGCATCGGCTTTACTTTGAGCTCCTCCCATATGGCAGAACTTCTCACCCTATCTCTAAGGGAGAGCCCCGCCACCCGGTGGAGGAAACTAATTTCGGCCGTTTCTAACCGTGATCTTGTCCTTTCGGTCATGACCCAAAATTCATGACCATAGGTGAGGATGGGAACGTAGATGGACCGGTAAATTTAGAGCTTTGCCTTCTTCACCACGACGGATCGGTACAACGTCCACATTACTGAAGACGCCGCACCGATCCGCCTGTCGATCTCACGATCCACTCTTCCCCCACTCGTGAACAAGACTCGTAGGTACTTGAACTCCTCCACTTGGGGCAGGATTTCCGCTCCACCCTTTTCCGGGAGAGAACCATAGACTCGGACTTGGAGGTGCTGATTCTCATTCCGGTCGATTCACACTCGGCTGCGAACCGATCCAGTGAGAGCTGATGATTCCGGCCGGATAAAGTCACATCATTAGCAAAAAGCAGAGCCCTAGTCCCGCGGCCACCAAACTGGAACCCCTCAACGCCTTGACTGCGCATAGAAATTCTGTCCATAAAAATTATGAACAGAATCGGTGACAAAGGACAGCCTTGGCGGAGTCCAACCATTACTGGAAATCTGTCCGACTTACTGCCGGCAATGCGGACCAAGCTCTGGCACTGATCGTACAGGGAGCGGACCGCCACAATAGGACAGTCCGGTACCCCATGCTCTCTGAGCACTCCCCACAGGACTTCCCAAGGGACACGGTCGAATGCCCTCTCCAGGTCCACAAAGCACATGTAGACTGGTTAGGCAAACTCCCATGCACCCTCAACAACCCTGCCGAGAGTATGGAGCTGGTCCACAATTCCACGACCAGGACAAAAACCACACTGTTCCTCCTGAATCCGAGTTTCGACTATCCGGCGTAGCCTCCTCTCCAGTACACCTGAATAAACCTTACCGGTAAGGCTGAGGAGTGTGATCCCACGATAGTTGGAACACACCCTCCGGTCCCCCTTCTTAAACAGAGGGACCACCACCCCGGTCTGCCAATCCAGAGGTACCGCCCCCGATGTCCACGCGATGCTGCAAAGTCTTGTCAACCAAGACAGCCCCACAGCATCCAGAGCCTTAAGGATCTCATCCACCCCTGGGGCTTT
Organism: Nerophis ophidion; assembly: GCF_033978795.1. NCBI lineage: Eukaryota > Metazoa > Chordata > Actinopteri > Syngnathiformes > Syngnathidae > Nerophis > Nerophis ophidion. The sequence continues at coordinate 16,126,090 of NC_084624.1, read as the reverse complement.
GCCACCGAGGAGCTTTTTAACTACCTCGGCAACCTCAGCCCTAGAAATAGGAGAGCCCACCAGGAGGCACTGCTTCTTCATAGGAAGACGTGTTGGTGGGAATGAGGAGGTCTTCGAAGTATTCCTTCCACCGATCCACAACATCCGCAGTCGAGGTCAGCAGAACACCATCCGCTTACTGCTTCCCTTTCCTGAGGCGGCGGATGGTGTTCCAGAATCGCTTCGAAGCCGTCCGGAAGTCGTTTTCCATGGCTTCCCCGAACTCCTCCCATTTCCGAGTTTTTGCGTCCGGGACTGCTGAAGCTGCACACCGCTTGGCCTGTCTGTACCTGTCCAATGCCTCCGGAGTCCTATAAGCCAAAAGAACCCGATAGGACTCCTTCTTCAGCTTGACGGCATCCCTCACCGCTGGTGTCCACCGCCCCGACAGGCACCAACTACATTGCGGCCACAGCTCCAATCAGCTGCCTCGACAATAATGTGCGGAACATGGTCCACTCGGACTCAATGTCCAGCACCTCCCTTGTGACATGTTCAAAGTTCTTCCGTAGGTGGGAATTGAAACTTTCTCTGACATAAGACTGCCAGACATTCCCAGCAAACCCTCACAATCCGTTTGGGCCTGCCAGGTCTGTCCGGCATCCTCCCCCTCCATCGCAGCCAACTCACCACCGGGTGGTGATCGGTAGAAAGCTCTGCCCCTCTCTTCTCTTGAGTGTCCAAAACATGAGGCTGCAAATCCGATGACACAACTACAAAGTCGATCATGGAACTGCGACCTAGGGTGTCCTGGTGCCAAGTGCACATATGGACACCCTTATGTTTGAACATGGTGTTTGTTATGGACAAACTGTGACGAGCACAAAAGTCCAATAACAAAACACCACTCGGGTTCAGATCCGGGCGGCCATTCTTCCCAATCACGCCTCTCCAGGTTTCACTGTCGCTGCCAACATGAGCGTTGAAGTCCCCCAACAGAACAAGGGAATCACCCGAGGGAGCACTCTCCAGTATTCCCTCGAGTGTACCCAAAAAGGGTGGCTACTCTGAACTGTTGTTTGGTGCATAGGCACAAACAACAGTCAGGACCCGTCCCCCCACCCGAAGGCGGAGGAAGGCTACCCTTTCGTCCACTGGGTTGAACTCCAACGTGCAGGGTTTGAGCCGGGGTGCAAAAAGAATTGCCACCCCAGCCCGTCGCCTCTCACTGCCGGCAACGCCAGAGTGGAAGAGAGTCTATCCCTTCTCGAGAGAAGTGGTTCCAGAGCCCTTGCTGTGCGTCGAAGTGAGTTCGACTACATACAGCCGGAATTTCTCTACTTCGCGCACTAGCTCAGGCTCCTTTCCCCCCAGTGAGGTGACGTTCCACGTCCCAAGAGCTATCTTATGTAGCCGAGGATCGGACCGCCAAGTGCCCCGCCTTTGGCTGCCGCCCAGCTTAAATCGCACCCGACCTCTATGGCCCCTGCTATGGGTGGTGAGCCCATTGGAGGGGGGAACCACGTTGCCTCTTCGGGCTGTGCCCAGCCGGGCCCCATGGGAACTCGCCATCGTGCCCCACCTACGGGCCTGGCTCCAGAGGGGGGCCCCGGTGACCCGCGTCCGGACGAGGGAAATCTGGGTCCTCGATATGTCTTCTTCATAAAACGTCTTCGAGCTGCTATTTGTCTGATCCCTCACCTAGGACCTGTTTGCCTTGGGTGACCATACCAGGGGGCTTAAAGCCCCTGGACAACATAGCACCTAGGGACACACAAACTCCTCTACCACGTTAAGGTGGGAGCTCAGAGATGAGATCTAGTAGTCAACTGTACTGAATATGTACTATACTGTGCAAACTACTAATAAAAGCTTCAATCAATCAATCAATCAACAGTGCGTATTCAGAGCGCATGTAAAAAAAATAAAAAATAATTTAAATAAAAAAATGCCCTGTCCACAAGTTTTCTCATTCAAAAGACGTTGTCTTAGATTTCCATGTTATGATGATACATGTTCACATTATTTATTGACTGTATCTAAAAAAGATAAAAATATATTTTTATTTAAATGAAGATATGAAATACTCTTAAATTAAATACAATGACTTGGTTAATATTATTGTATATACTAGGTCATAAAATCAGTGTCAGTTGAGTCAATCCATAGTTTGCCTGTAGGGATTTTTAATGTCCAGCAGATGTCAGTATTTAGTGACACAGTATCAATACAGTTTTGCAATGTGTCGAAACTATACATGACGCCTCATCAACCCATCATTAGCAAGAACAGAGCATGAAACGAACACAATGACGCCCAAATTGTGCCTCCGCTGTGAGCGCTTTTTGTTTGTACCTTTTTTTAGTTAAAATTAAATCTGGTTTTTACCTGAACGCCATGTCCCGAGTAGTCCGTCTGCCTTCCTGGGAGAACGACCACGCTGCAAGCATCCTGACAGAATGAGACCAGTGGGACTGACTGGAAATGACAAGCTTAAATACTGTTGTGGTGATTGAAAACAGGTGCGTGAGTTGTGAGGACAGGTGAACTGATTGGTAGTCATGGTGACAAAACAGGGGGATAAAAAACAGGAACTGACAGAGTGCAAAGGTCAACAGAACATAGCCAAACAAGACATGGTCAAAAAGACATGACGGTTAGATGTATATTTATTCAATTGTGATGTATTTTACCTTGCATGCAGCTCTATATACTGTATATACACTGAATGAATATAGTATGCTACTGTATACTTTATTTGTACATATTCAATTGTTTTTTTAATTTTATTTTATATTAACAAACTTAAAACATACATATACTGTATGAACTGCAAAGAGAAAATAAACAATATAAAGTTCCATATTTTACACATACAACAAATACCACACAAACCAACTACATACATTTATTTACAGTAAATGCACAACATTTACAAAAATGTACATATCTATTAAAAAAAACAAGTTACATTTCACAATATTTGCACGGTATGAAAAAAACAGAGCCAGGTAATTGAGCAAAGACAGACTACTGTAAGTAAGTACTATGAGTGAAATCAATAAGTGATGTTATGCCTACTACCTCATTATTCTTAGCCACTGCCTTAAGAGTTACATTTTCTATCTGTAACCAGTATACAGGTACCAGTCACTAGTCTCTTATATAAATATACACATAACAAACAACTTGTTCAATAGGTTGTCATTCTCATTGAATATGTGGGCCTCGAAGTGGTGGGCCAGCGAGCGTCTGTGGTCATACCGTTTTGGGCGGCATTTTGCCTTTCTTGAAAAAAATGCCCTCTGCTTGCGTTATTTTAGGCTATTTGAACCGTTCAAAATGCGAAAAGGAAAACAAGTTTCTCTAGAGTCTCTCTAAAGGTATATAAAAGGGGAAAAGAGTGCAATATTTTACAAAAACAACGTGCCAAGGGAGCAAATCGAGCTGAAAAATGTGTTTGCAGTGATCACTTTGTTACATTTATATACATTTAACATTTAGTATTCTTGATATTATGTGTCTTTTATATTGTTTTGGAGTTCTTTAAATGCATTTTTACTACGAGTGTTTTGTAAACCACCAAATATAAGCAAAACCTAAACATGTTAAGCTTTTACCAAAGGCAGCAGTGATAAATGAACATACGCAATGTTGAGAGCAGTAAGTATATTTTCATAAAGACGGGAAACTTCATGCATATTTGTAAACGGCGTGTGCAACAAACTTGACTGTAGACGCAAAATAAATCATGAAATGCAACCTTAGCAGAGAAAAATAATGAATGATTTGATTATTATTTCCTTGACCCAGCCACACACAAATAAATTGTAGACTTCAAAGTTTTCATCTGTTTTGTTACGTAGAACGATGTCTGAAGCACCAAATAGTTCCACATGTCTGGGAACGCGTCCGACGGATAATCTTTGGGATCTATCGACAAATCTTTTTTTTTTTTGATAATGTAAAGGGATAGATTCCAGAGCATAGATTACGTCGCACTGTGTTTGCTGAACGGTTGCCATGTTGATTTTGTTGCCTACTACTATATTCACTTCTGTTCAAAAGTCATGTGACGGAATGTAGCTAAGTTGTAATAGGTTGTAACCTCTTACTTCTGAAGTAATTTTGTAGTAGTTATACTTAAGAATATACTGTAGTCGGCAATACTTGTAGCTCAGTGATTTTTTTTTTCTGTGAAAATGAATTGATACAAATTATATCACTTTTGTTGCCTTGGTGCAGATGCTAGTGTGGGCAAAATACCTCATTCAGGAAAGCCTTTTGGAGTGGGAATGATTTGATATCTATTTCCTACCAAAATAAAAATGATAGCAAAATAATTATACTATATGTTTATTTGCCTAAGTGAGCAACCTTGATAAACACAAAAGTTTTTACCTTTCAATTTACAAGGGATTGCTCCAAAAGTGGTGTAGTTGGCAATCACCTGGGGCTGGACATTTGATTGGCATTTGGAAAGCTAGACCCGGTGGCGGGTGGACACAGATAGGTTTAAAAAAGATGGTCTCAGCCCAGTGGGTGTAGGGGCAGGACAAAAAACTCTTTAAAATATTAATGGTGTGATTGGGCAGCCAAAAGATGGATACGATTGTTTATGAATATATTTGCAATGCCTGTAGTTTGATTTCAAATTTTTGGTTCTTATGTACCAAATACACAACAGTTTTGCATGATAGGTCCGCTAAAAGGCTGAGGTGGGGACTGAACTGGGGCTAATAATATTAGCAGATGTATCATCATCCCTGTGTGGGTGTAATGAATAAATGTAATGTATACGTTAGAAGTTTATCTTACAATAATGATGTATTTACTATACCAACACACAGCATCATAAACTGAATATTTTTTATTGAAATTACCCGTTTTGGTCGACAAAGGCATTCGATCATATATGTCGACGTCAGCTTAAGCGGGTACTTTTCTCTAGTGAGATGAACACAACACACACACTTCATATCCTTCATGTTTTCCATTAATGTTTTGTTTGGTATCATCGCCATCCTAAGAAGTTGTTAGTCTACATGTTTTACACGCAATGACACTTGTTTGAATGTTTCCTTCTATTAGGTTACCGCTCTGTGCCACTAAAGAACGGCTACAATGAAAACTTAGAATTAGCCTCTCTGCTGGTTGATGTCAAAGTTCTGCAGCCAGAGGTGAGAACACATGAGTGCTGATGAGAGCTTGGTAATGTATCAACTTGACTTACAAAGCACCTGAGAAGAGCCACAATGACAGGCACAGGCTGACAAAATACATTTGGAAAAGAGGTTGGGTGGGTGTAGAGGACCCACTAACACCCACATAAAGTGTGTAACAGTAGTCAATGGCTTAAATTACTGTTTTCAAGGCGCTTTAATAGGCCCTGACCTTGCTGTCAGGACCCTCTGCCTTCTCATAACGCTTTGATGATGTGCTTTTTGCCCCAGTTGCAGGTTAGAGTCATGATTCTCTGCCAGCTTTAATTTTGCTTTGAAAGCATATGCCTTTACTTTTGTCCTGCACCGGAATCATTTGAATGAGCAACAAAAAAATTTGATCATGTCAGTTAGACTTGCTCATACCTTAAGCAGGCGTGTGATCTGAACATAATGAAAAAGACAGAAAACAAGCCGGGGGACTGGGGCCCGCAAAAAATGGCAAAAAAAGCACCATTTAAAGATGTTTTATTGTTTAAAGAATTGACAAGTTATCAACAGAGTTTACATAAATAAATACCCCATTCATCCAAATGATTCACTATGTCTATTTCAGTCACTATGTTTTTTAGTCACTACAGTAATTACAACTTGTTTTCACATCCATAGGAACCACATGGGTTAGCCTACTCTATACAGAATTTACAACCTTACTAATGTTCACTTTACAGACACAGATGGTATATCTAGTTATTTACATTATTTACACATTACTTTGGTTCATTTGTGAATTTGGCTATGACTTGAGTCTTCCTTGCAAATATCTGAGCAGCCGGCATTTTCCCTTTTGTTTCTGCTTTGGTGGATTCTGCCTTGAATTTTATAGCCAATGTATGTCTCTTCTAACTGTTTCAAATGCAAAAATCATACAGTACAAACAATGTTTATTCTTTTAGCTAACTTAAAGGGGAACATTATCACCAGACCTATGTAAGCGTCAATATATACCTTGATGGTGCAGAAAAAAGACCATATATTTTTTTAACCGATTTCCAAACTCTAAATGGGTGAATTTTGGCCAATTAAACAACTTTCTGTTTATGGCTCTTTTGGCAATGACGTCAGAACGTGACGTCACCGAGGTAATACAGCCGCCATTTTCATTTTCAACACATTGCAAACACCGGGTTTCAGCTCTGTTATTTTCCGTTTTTTCGACAATTTTTTGGAACCTTGGAGACATCATGCCTCGTCGGTGTGTTGTTGGAGGGTGTAACAGGACTAATAGGGCGGGATTCAAGTTACACCACTGGCCCAAAGATGCGAAAGTGGCAAGAAATCTGCCGCCAGACCCCCATTGAATGTGCCAGAGTGTCTGCACATTTTACCGGCGATGACAGACATGGCACAGAGATGTATGGATAACCTGCAGATGCATTTGCAACGACAAAGTCAACGATATCACAAAGGTGAGATTTGTTGATGTTGTTGACTTATGTGCTAATCAGACATATTTGGTCGCGGCGTGACTGCCAGCTAATCGATGCTAACATGCTATGCTAATCGATGCTAACATGCTATTTACCGGCGGTGCTAAATCAGACATGGCACAGAGATGTATGGATAACCTGCAGATGCATTTGCAACTATATTACATTATCTTCCACCCACATTTAATGCGAAAAAAACACTTACCAATCGACGGATTTAAGTTGCTCTAGTGTCACAAGATGCGAAAGTCCTGATCGTTTGGTCCGCACATTTTACCGGCGATGCTAACTCAGCTATTCGGCCATGCTATGGCTATGAATAGCGTCAATAGCTATTCGCTCAATAGCTTCAGTTTCTTCTTCAATACTTTCATACTCCAACCATTCGTTTCAAAACATGCATAATCTGTTGAATCGCTTAAACCGCTGAAATGCGAGTCTGAATCCGAGTCAATGTCACTTTATCTTGCTGTGGTAACCGCCATGTTGTTTGTATTGGCAGCACTATATGACGTCACAGGGAAATGGACAGTCGCATCGCAAATAGCGAAAATCAAGAACTTTAAAGCTTTTTTTAGGGATATTCCGGGACGTGTAAAATTTTGAAAAAAACTTCGAAACATAAAACAAGCCACTGGGAACTGATTTTTATTGTTTTTAACCCTTTTGAAGTTGTGATAATGATCCCCTTTAATAAATAATTTGAAATGGAGGTCTTGTTCCTGAGTAACCGAGCTCGGCCCAGGAGGCCAGCGGATTTGTCGCGTTTTCTGCCCAGTGAGGCTGGTGCTGTCAAGGTTGTGTGGATGAGTAAAGTTTGAGGTGGAGGTGGAGGGTCCTCATCATGTCGATGACAGGTACCAGGTGGTCTTTGATAATATCCATCCATCCAGTATGTTGAATCAGCCTTAAAGTAGCTTGTTGCTTATGACCACAATGCATTGGGAGACCATGACAGTGGTGCGCCTCAGTTCTATTAATGCTCTCCACCACCATAATGTGGTGATGTAGTGATGTAAATATGACGGTTTGATTTGTTTGCACATTCGTCAGAACACTGAAGAAGAGTTGTACTCGTCATCCAGCCAGCTGAAGAAAAAGCCAGCAGATGCGAGCAGTGAAGGCCTCCTATACAACACACACACAAACATAAAACTCTCCTCTGTCCCGAGCCAAGCTCTTGCACCAAATCCATTTGTGAGAGGACTCAGCAATAGTGAGAAACAAAGGTAGGCCTTCATCTATGCAATGTAGGTAAAACATGTGACGAAGTTATTATATTTTTGTTAAAATTACACAAGGCTGTTTCTGTTTTTTCTAGAGCAAAACAAAAGCGGCTAAAAAGCAACGTTTTCTATTTTTGAGGCGCCTGAAGAAGCTCGACTGTCACTTGATCCCAGAAAAACACTGACGAAAGTCATCTTTGTTCTCGCATCCATCCATCCATTTCTACCGCTTGTCCCTTTCGGGGTCGCGGGGGGTTGCTGGAGCTTATCTCACCTGCATTCGGGCGGAAAGTGGCGTAAACCCTGGACAAGTCGCCACCTCATCGCAGCTTATGTTCTCCCTTTTCTATAAATTGTCATTTTAAATGTTTTGAAACATTTGTAACTTTTTTTTAACTAAGTCTATTCTTGCTGTGTTGTTTATTGATTGATTGGAAAACCAGAAAGTACTATTTTTATTGACTCATTAAATTACCATTTTTTAGAACATTTTGGTCATCATATTTGGAGATACATGTTGAACGAAAATAAGTTAAGAGCACCTACTAATGAATGCAAAACTAAATTATTCTGTACAGGTTTAGACACTCAAGAGTACTTCAAAAAAGTAATAAAGTATTTTTATACTTTGTTATAGACGCGTGCTGACTAGACTTCTAATTTGCTGTTCATGCGCTGAGTAATCCTATTCAAAGGTTCTTGACACAAGAATGATTTGTGGGCCCTCATTTTCCTGTGCAGAGTGGCTTCAGTTTCAATGTCCTGCATTAAAACTTTGCACTCACAACAAAGTGCGACTGCTAGACTTTTGACCAGGACAAAAAAGTGGGATCAGTGCCCTTTTGCACTGGCTCCGATATACTTAAGGTGCAACTCAAAGGTTTTGTTACGCACCATCTTACCTTGCCGATTGTATTGTGTTGACATAGAAGCAGATGCCCCGTGGGTGCTTCGGGGGCCGAGCATCCACAGACAATACCAAGTACCCACGTGGGTGGCAACTTTCAATCTTTAAAATCAGTTTTGAAAAATCTATCTTGAAGTTAATTTTGTGGCGAGTTTGTCTGTTTTACAAAATAATTAAGCCACAAATCATATGGGTTATTAAAGGCCTACTGAAATGAGATGTTCTTATTTTTAACAGGGATAGCAGGTCCATTCTCTGTGTCATACTTGATCATTTCGCGATATTGCCATATTTTTGCTGAAAAGATTTACTAGAAAACATCGACGATAAAGTTCGCAACTTTTGGTCGCTAACAGAAAAGCGCTGCCTTTACCGGAAGTCGCAGACGATGACATCACCTGTTGAGGGCTCCTCACATCCTCACATTGTTTTTTAATGGGAGCCTCCAACAAAAGGAGCTATTCGGACCAAGAAAACGACAATTTCCCCATTAATTTGAGCGAGGATGAAAAATTTGTGTTTGAGTTTGACTAGGAAAAAAAAAAAATCAAGTTAAAAAAAAACGCGATTGCATTGGGACGGATTCAGATATTTTTAGACACATTTACTAGGATATATCTGGGAAATCCCTTATCTTTCTATTGTGTTGCCAGTGTTTTAGTGACTTTAATAGTACCTGATAGTTGGAAGGGTGTATCCACGGGTGTCTTGAGGCCAGTGTCTGATGGAAGTCGGCGGCAGCATTATGGACGGCACAAGCTCAGCTGATCTTCGGTAAGTGCTGACTTTTTACCACAATTTTCTCACCAAAAACTGCTGGTTGACATTTTGTCGGGATCCATGTTCGCTTGACCGCTCTGATCCACAGTAAAGCTTCACCTCCGGGAATTTTAAACAAGGAATCACCGTGTGTTTGTGTGGCTAAAGGCTAAGCTTCCCAACTCCATTTTTCTACTTTGACTTCTCCATTATTAATTGAACAAATTGCAAAAAATTCAGCAACGCAGATGTCCAAAATACTGTGTAATTATGCGGTTAAAGCAGACGACTTTTAGCTGTGTGTGTGCGCAGCGCTAATATTTCCTAACAGTCCGTGACGTGTATATTGTAACGTCCTGGAAGAGTTAGTGCTACAAGGGGTTCTGGGTATTTGTTCTGTTGTGTTAATTTCCAATTTCTCTGGAAGGGGGTTCCCTACATCTGCTATCTCTTCTCAAAGTTTCCTCTTTCTTCCCCAGCTCGGGTCTTTTGAGTTTTCCTTGTGAGTTCAGTTCAGATCAGGGGATTTTGTAAAGCCCTTGGAAACACTAATGTAGTGATTAAGGGCTGTATAAATAACTTTTGAAATGCTATAATAACTGTTAGCACGATAATTATGACCTATACAATAAACATCAGAATCACAAGATGCAATAAAATGCTAAAATAACCATTAGCAGCATAATTATGACCTATACAAAGCAGTCAGCGCACTAAATGTGCTTATGATATAAACACATTAAAGTACATTCAATACACAAATGTGATCATTAGTTTAAGTCATAAACCTTTTATATGGACGATTGAGAATATGCCACAAAGATGTTGCAATGAAGAAAGATGACTGCTTAAAGTGCTATTGTCATAAATATGGACTCACCAATTGAGCTTCTACAGTCAAACAGAGCTTAATGACAAAGAACCCGGCGCTGGAAGTCGGCTCTATAAAGTTACAAAATAGGCATGTAGTTTAAAAAACTGTCAGCACAATATTTCAGGTGAAAACAAGGTTTAAAGCCTACCTCGAGCAGAAATGCAATCGATCTCTCATGTCCTGTCTCCTGGCTACTTCCTGCTATCGGCTTATAAGCACCACCAATTGGACAGCGGCGGTCACGTGACACGGGAGGAGTGCGCCGAGTTGCCAAAGATTAACTACAGCAAGAGCATACCAGTCACTTCCGGCTACCGGTATATACCTACAGCTGATTGGACTGTGGCGGTCACGTGACTAGGAAGTGCGCAAAGAGTAAATAGAAAGACAAGAGCTTAATAGTCCCCGCAAATGTATTTGACACCTGCGTTACACTTCCCTTTTGAAGGTCGAAGGCTTTGCTGAGGTCACAAGAATGTTACCTGTCACCAAACCACTTCTGGTGCAAATTGCTGGACACTCACTGAATCACCCCTTCTTGGTCGACCTGCACACACCGTGCAACCACCAAGCTGGAACACCACTATCAAGGCTCCTCCGTGAGCATGAGCTCATACCACAGCCTGGAGCACCAGGAATGGCTGACACCTGCTGAGTACCCCAACTCCTGCTCCAATTGTTCTATCAGTGAAAACCCTGGCTGGCTCAGCTGTTTCTGTGTGTACCACCACCCGACCCGCCATATGTTATGATCTCCAGTTAGACAACTCATACCAGGAGGCCTTTGACTCCTTTATAAATATATATGTTGGAACTCAAGGTGTGGCTGCTCATGTTGACATATCTTTGCAACAACTAACAAGGTATAAGATGGACACAAATGCTGTCCCACATTGTTCCCTTGCTCTCCGTCCCGCCTACGAAACCAAAGACTTGGGTCCAATGATGAAACAGGGCATAGCTTCCGATGATTGAACCGACACACAAATACCACATTTTCAATTGTTTCAGTTGTCTGTTAAACACATAGCTATGGGCTGCACTTTGGACACCCCAGCTGTAGGCTACAAGGAGCTAGCAGATACACAACAGCTGAGCTAAAACTATACATTACATTTAAGCATATCAGATAATTATAGTTGCATATTACATACACAAAGTCGTCAAGACAGAAGTCTGATAGAAAGCATTCGGTAACAAACGTGTCCGCATCATTCAACTTTCTGAAACATGAGCTTGACTTAACGGATATTTGTGGCCACCAGGTGTGGTAGAATGTCAAATTACTATTGGAAAAGCATCCGCCATAAGGTTAGTAGTTTTCTAGCATGTATGCCGATATATATATATATATATATATATATATATATATGAGAATATTTTGTCGCTTTCACCATATTAAATAATTTATAGAAAATGTAGGGTTGTTATTGTTAAGGATTTTACCATCTGCGGTCCGTAAAATCATCAAAATGTTCAGAGAATCTGGAGAAATCACTGCACGTAAGCGATGATATTACGAACCTTTGACACCTCAGGCGGTACTGCATCAAAAACTGACATCAGTGTGTAAAGGATATCACCACATGGGCTCAGGAACACTTCATAAAACCACTGTGAGTAACTACAGTTGGTTGTTACATCTGTAAGTGCAAGTTAAAACTGCTATGCAAAGCAAAACCCATTTATCAACAACACCAAGGAACGCCGCTGGCTTCGCTGGGCCCGAGCTCATCTAAGATGGACTGATGCAAAGTGGAAAAGTTTTCTGTGGTCTGACGAGTCCACATTTCAAAATTTATTTGGAAACTGTGGACGTGGTGTCCCCTGGAACAAAGAGGAAAATAACCATCCGAATTTTTATAAGCGCAAAGTTCAAAAGCCAGTATCTGTGATGGTATGGGGGTGTATTAGTGCCCAAGGCATGTGTAACTTACACATATGTGAAGGCACCATACAGGTTTTGGAGCAACATATATTGTCATCCAAGCAACGTTATCATGGAGGCCCCTGCTTATTTCAGCAAGACAATGCCCAGCTACGTGGCTTCGAAGTAAAAGAGTGCGGGTACTTTCCTGGCTCGCCTGCAGTCCAGACCTGTCTCCCATCGAAAATGTGTGGCGCATTATGAAGCGTAAAATACGACTGAAGCACTACATAAAACAAGAATGAGAAATAATTCCACTTTCTAAGCTTCAACAATTAGTGTCCTCAGTTCCCAAATGTTTATTGAGTGTTGTTAAAAGAAAAGGTGATTTAATGTACATGCCCTTTCCCAACTATTTTGGCACGTGTTGCAGCCATGAAATTCTAAGTTAATTATTATTTGCAAAAAAAAAAAAATCAAAGTTTATGAGTTTGAACATCAAATATCTTGTCTCTGTAGTGCATTTAACTGAATTTGGGTTGAAAAGGATTTGCAAATAATTGTACTACGTTTATATTTACATCTAATCACAATTTCCCAAATCATATGGAAACGGGGTTTGTACATACATACATACATACATACATATATACACACTAGGGCTGTGAATCTTTGGGTGTCCCACGATTCGATTCAATATTGATTCTTGGGGTCACGATTCGATAATATATCGATTTTTTCGATTCGATTCGATTCACGATTCAAAAACAATATTTTTCCGAATCAAAACGATTCTGTATTCTTTTAATACATAGGATTTCAGCAGGATCTACCCCAGTCTGCTGACATGCTAGCAGAGTAGTAGATTGTTTTAAAAAAAAGCTTTTATAATTGTAAAGGACAATGTTTAATCAACTGATTGCAATAATGTAAATTTGTTTGAACTATTAAACGAACCAAAAATAGGACTTAATTTATCTTTGTGAAAACATTGGACACAGTGTGTTGTCAAGTTTATGAGATGCGATCCAAGTGTAAGCCACTGTAACACTATTGTTCTTTTTATTATTTTTATAAATATCTAATGATAATGTCAGCGAGGGATTTTTAATCACTGCTATGCTGAAATTATAATTAATATTGATACTGTTGTTGATAATATAAATTTGTGTTTCATTACTTTTGGTTTGCTCTGTGTCGTGTTTGTGTCTCCTCTCAATTGCTCTGTTTATTGCAGTTCTGAGTTTTGCTGGGTCTGGATTGGTTTTGGAATTGGATTGCATTGTTATGGTATTGCTGTGTAGTGGTTTGTTGGATTAATTAAAAAAAATAAAAATTAAAATAAAAAATAAAAAATTAAAAAAATCAATTTTTAAAAAATTGAATCAATTCTGAATCGCACAACGTAAACGATTCGATTTGTATTTGAATCGATTTTTTCCCACACCCCTATACATACATACATATATACACACATAAAAAAATAAAATAAAATAAAAGAGAAAATAAACAAACAAGAGGCCTGGTCGCCAACAGTGCCCAGCACCACCAAACCCCGCAACCCATACCGCAGGTCCAAGCCCCCCAGCTCACCACCCACCAGGCACCCCATCCAGCAAAAGGCCATAAGGGCGCAGCACCGCGCCCACAGCTGGCATGCCATGGCACCTGAGCAGAGCCGGTGCCGTAATCGGCAAAGAACACCGGAGCAGCGACACATATATATGTACTTACATACATACACACAGATTTCACCATATAACTATATAAATACAAACGTACACACACACATACATGCGGCACTCATATATACCCACATATAATTTAACAGAATAAAACAAAAAAAGTATAAAATGGATCATGGACTGGATGGTGTGAGAGACCGGTCCCTGTCCAAGGTCCTACCCTGCCTGAAATCCACTACAATCCTCTCATTTCCGAAAAAAGAAATACATCACCTGACTGAATGACTACCAGCTGCTTTTTGTGGATTTCAGCTGGGCATTTAATACCATCCTCCCCGATAGACTGGTGCCCAAACTACTAGACCTGGGATTACTGCACACCACCTGCCTTTGGATCAAGAACTTCCTGTCCGACCGCTCTGGAGTGTGAGAATAGGTCCTCACACCTTTACAAGCCTGAGTCTCAGCACGGGCTCCCTTCAGGGCTGCGTGCTGAGTCTTCTACACCCACCAACAAGCAACACATACAACACAACAAGCTGAGGCGTTGGCAAAGATCGATCAAAGCCGGGAAGGCCAAATTGTGGTGATACAAGCGACGCACTTTACCAATGTGAATGTGGCCCTCCTGAAGGTCAAACATGGACAATCCAACCGACTGTTATTTTTTCATTCATTTATTTTTTTTCCAAGATGGCACCGCAGTAGTGGCTGCTGTTGGCAGGAGCTCTGTGCTCTTTTGGCATCCATTTGTGTTCCTGATGTTTCCTTATTGTTTTCATGTGTTTTTGATTTTTTTGCCTTTTGGTTCGGGACATTTTGGGACTGTGAGACAGTGGGTGCCACTTTTGTAACTTCTGCGGTGCTTTTTTGTCAACTTCTGGATCTGCCTCCCAGGAGCCTTTTGGCCATGGAGACCAGGTGCTGGGTGTGCTGGGTGTCTGCAACACCAGAGTCCGTTTGGAGAGACTGGAGGAGATGCAGATGAAGTGACAGGGCTGCAGAGCTAGCGCTGAGCGCGAGGACGGACAAGCTTCACAGTGTCTTGGCTGAATGAGCAGGTATCGGACACCTCGGTCTCCTTGATCCTTGCTCATCCATGCAGACTGGACACTGGCGGCTGAGAGTGGAGTCGGCTCTCTTGCTTTGTTGGGTCTGCTCCTGTCTCTGGCCATGCTCTCCCAACCCCAGCAGACGATGGTGTGGAACACCGCAGAGGCCCCCACAGTGTATATGTTTTAAAATCTTTATTTATTTAGTTATTTATTTTTGTAGTTGTATGTAGAAGTGGCTATATAAAGCTATACTCTTTTAATGTATTTAAAGTTCTTTGATGTTTCCCTCTTACACACATGTTTATGTGTGCTATGACTATGAGTTTTTTTTCCCTAGACACAGGCTTAGACTGAATATTTTTCAGCGTTTCCCTGTCTCTCACCTTTTTTTGTAAGGGGCGCCAGAAGTTGGCAGACCCGTCAGCGATCCTGTTCGGTCTTCCTGTAATGTTTGTCTGCTCTTGAATGGGATTGTGCTGAAAATCTTAATTTCCCCTCTGGGATTAATAAATTATTTCTGATATGATTCTGATTCTGAAAGTCTGTTTGGCCTCAATGTGCTGCAGCTCCTTGTCAAGCCTGTCAGCTTGAGATACAAGTAAGCAAAGACAGGACAGGTGCTGGAACTGATTGAATTGAATTGAATATTCATCAATGATGTTCTATACTTGTGAGGTCTGTCGTGACGCTTTCTGAGCAAAATTGTTACGGCGGACAACCAATTTTGTCCGCCGTAACCACACCAAGAAGCAGTATAAACACCCAATCCCCAATCAAATGTGTGCTATTAGGAATGTTACATTATGGATATTAATCACTAGATTACACAACTGATAATAAAAAACTATAATGTACCATATTTTTCGGACTATAAGGCGCACTTAAAATCATTTTATTTTCTCAAAACTCGACAGTGCGCCTAATATACGGAATAATTTTGATTGTGCTTACTTACCTCGAAGATATTTTATTTGGTACATGGTGAAATGATAAGTCTGACCAGTAGATGGCAGTCACAAAAAAGAGATACGTGTAGATTGCAATATGACTCAAGTAAACAACACCAGCATTTTTAATGTTCCATTGAAAATATAGAACATTACACACGGCGCTCAAAAATCCATCAAAATGTTTTAGTAAGACTTTGGTAAGCTATGAAGCCCCACCGCTTGATGGATTGTACTGTGCTTCAACATACGAGTATTATTATGGTAAGACATTATCTGGCGTTTTGTTTTGCAATATTATGCAAAAACAACTTTTCTTACCTTCTGGTACCTGCTGATCTGTATTTGGGATCGGCATAAGTCCTGAACATTTGCGCCTTTCAGCCTTTGTAGTCCATGACGACACCGTAGTCGATAAGATTCTTCTTTTTCTCTATCCGCTGTTACTACTTCTAATATAAAGTAGTGTGAAGTTCTTATATCTCTCAGTAAACTTGGCATGAAAGCGCTAAAACTAGTGAGTTTACATTATTCACCCAAGGAACTTTAGTTATCAAAGAATTCCGGTCGCAAGGTTTTTCATGAGACACATTTCCGGTGTTGTTGTTGCACTAGTGAGCCACGGATTAGGGAAAGGCTGCTCTGTTATTAAGTAAAGTTTGAATGTCATTAACATTTAGCTCCATCTTTTGACACTTCTTCCACACCCGTCCTTGCACGCTACACACAGGGACAAGACACTGCCGAAGGTGAGCCACGTAAATAAGACCACGTAAATAAGACCGCCCACAAAACGGCGCATCCGTAAGCGACAAAAGCGGAACGGAACTAATGGGATTATATTCAAAATGTATATTCATCTCTGAGAAAGCAAATCACCAATTAATTCAGATTTGGTTTGAGCACTTAATAAGATAAGGCCCCTTAGTTTGATATTCGCAGGTGGATTGGATCACTTCTCGTAAAAGCAAGAGGCTTGAAGATGACCTGTAAAGCATAATCTATGCAATCTTGATATCTGTGTGTCGAGCGAGAGTAGGTCAGGTGACCTGGTAAACCATCTTTGAACTGGATCTTTTTTCTATGTTATGAAGACCACAAGGATGTCTTTTCAATTTAGAAAAAAAATGAAAAATATGACACCTCTAATATGCCCCGGTGTGCCTTTTGTATGAATATTGACCTGCTCAACGGCAGTGCTTTTTATAATCTGGTGCGCCCGATGGTCTGGAAAATACGTTACTGACACAAAGTTACAGGAATGTACACCTAATATGTGCTACAGCACACATTTTCATGCAACATGTGAATGTTTTAGGGGGAACTGAATAATCCCTAAAAGTAGGTTTATCATATTGTGAAATCTCAAAAAGAGGAGACATATATATGTGGCGGGCAGCACGCCAAGGTCGGGACTAAATGAAAATTTGCCAATGATCCCTGAACTTGCTTTTTAATTATCTATTCATTTAAATACACCATTTTTCTCCTCTGTTGACAGCAGTGTTGGCGCTAGGAATTTTCTAAATGGTGGCCCATGTGTTAAGACTGGTACGGGGGAAGGAGACGACACATCAGCTGGAGCTCAAACTCAATGCATTTATTGAGCATTTAATGAATACGTAGGGTGTGTATGCTACTATGTGTTTGAATATAAAGCTATGTGCAAGGATTAACATATGTAAATGCCGTAGGGCGAGTTATAGTGCGTGTTGAATGGTGGCGTCCAAATCAAGAGGGAAGAGGCAAGGAAGTCCGGGGTCCAAGCGGGGTCGTGGGGCAGGAGAGAGGCGTCCAGATTCCAAGCAGGGTGTCTGTGGATCAGGGGAGGCAATCTGGGTCCAGGGGGAAGACAGCAGCGGAGGTGCGCAGCAGAAGCTGCAAACACGGGGTTGTGGGGAAAATGAGAGGCATCAAAGGATCAGGACGAGACACGAGGTAAACAGAGACGTGAGGGCGACGTTCCGACGAGAAGAAGTCAGCGGCGAGGTTCTTTATCCTGTCGTCTGTAATCACTGCCAGGCGCGTTGATAGAAGATTTCCGCCAGCTGCAGCGGCGCGTGGGCGCGGTCTGCGCGGCGAGTGCAAAGGCGTGTCTGGAGGAGCTCACAGTGGAGCAACTAGGCGCTTCCGTCGAAGAGGGAGAAACGGACTGCGCTTGCGCCGTAATACCATGGATCCAATCAAGTCATAAAAGGGGGTTCAACAGTAAATTTTTGGGTTCTTTGTAAGCGTTTTGAAAACAAATGATAAACATGTGCATTGTCACATTCTATATTGTGTTTTGGAAAAAAGGTTGTCGTAAACGTTACTTAATTCATTAAAATAAATAATATAAAAAGACAAATTTGTGTGCATATGTAAATGTATTCAGTTATAAACATTCATTCAATTTCTTATTTCTTTCATGGGTTTAAACTTTACCACTGCTGCTAGTTTTTTCTATGTTTTTATTTAATAAGTTGTACGTCTATTTATTTTGGCAGCAGAAGCTGCGCACCTCCGCTGCTGTCTTCCCCCTGAACCCAGATTGCCTCCCCTGATCCACAGTCAGTGTTGCAAGGGGTTCTGGGTTTGTTCGAAGATGGTAGAGTGGCTGTGCCAGTAATCTGAGGGTTACTGGTTCAATCCCCACCTTCTACCATCCTACTCACGTCTGTTGTATCCTTGGGCAAGACACTTCACCCTTGCTCCTGATGGGTCCTGGTGAGCGCCTTGCATGGCAGCTCCCGCCATCAGTGTATGAATGTGTGTGTGAATGGGCGAATGTGGAAATACTGTCAAAGCGGGTAGCTTAAAAAGGGGGTAGAAAAGCGCTATACAAGTACAACCCAAAAGTGTAAAAAGTGTTTTGTTTCGGTCATGAAATGCTGATAATGGTGTGCAAGGGCATACATACATTTTATATTTAACGCTTAAATCTCTGGAGTCTACATCAACTTTGTTTGTTTGTTTGTTTTCCGCCCTCAAGGGTCAAACAAAACTATGTTTTTTTTTATGGCAAACACAAAATATGCAAAATCTTGCACCAAAAATATTTTTCAAAGTGGAATATTTGATGTGACGTAATTGGGGGGCTAGCCTGTAGCGGGGTGTATATTGTAGCATCCCGGAAGAGTCAGTGTTGCAAGGGCTTCTGGGTATTTGTTCTATTGTGTTTATGTTTGTCATTTTTGTTTGGTGTGGGTTCACAATGTGGTGCATATTTGTAACAGTGTAAAGGCCTACTGAAACCCACTACTCCCGACCACGCAGTCTGATCATTTATATATCAATGATGAAATCTTAACACTGCAACACATGCCAATGTGGCCTTTTTAGTTTACTAAATTGCAATTTTAAATTTCGCTTGAAGTATCCTGTTGAAAACGTGTTATGATGACGCGTATGATGACGTCACGGATTGTAGCGGACATTTTGTACCAGCCCGACCCCAGCTATAAGTTGTCTGGTTTAATCACATAATTACACAGTATTCTGGACATCTGTGTTGTTGAATCTTTTTCAATTTGTTCAATAATAATGGAGACGTCAAAGAAGAAAGATGTAGGTGGGAAGCGGTGTATTGCGGCTGCCTTTAGCAACACAAACACAGCCGGTGTTTCCTTGTTTACATTTCCGAAGGTGAAGCTATACTATGGAACAGAGCGGTCAAGCGAACAGGGTTCTCTACCACATGTCAACCGGCAGGTTTCGGTGAGAAAATGGTGGTAATAAGTCGGCTCTTACCGTAGACATGAGCGGAACTTGCGTCGTTCCTCGTGCACCTGTCAAAGAGGCAGCTGTGGACTCTCTTGCCTCCTCCGACCGGCCGCCCCCGAACGTGGGATGCTACCACCGTGGAGGAGGGGGAAAAAAAGCTCAGCCTGGCCAAACGTGGCTTCCCTCAGAGACACTGGCGGTCACCACGCCTGTGGCACCACCCCTCTGACTTTCAGGTACGTCTATATAATCTCACTAAAACACTAGTAACACAATAAGAAGATACGGGATTTTCAAAAATTATCCTAGTAAATGAGTCTAATAACATCTGAATCGCTCCCACTGCCCTGTCTTTTTTTTCTTTCTTTTCTAGTCCTTCACTCTCACTATCGTCATCCACAAATCTTTCATCCTCGCTCAAATTAATGGGGAAATCGTTGCTTTCTCGGTCCGAATCGCTCTCGCTGCTGGTGGCCATGATTGTAAACAATGTGAGGATGTGAGGAGCTCCACAACCCGTGATGTCATGCGCTCATTGTCCGCTACTTCCGGTACAGGCATGGCTTTTTTATTAGCGACCAAACGTTGCAAACTTTATTGTTTGTGTTCTCTACTAAATCCTTTCAGCAAAAATATGGCAATATCGCAAAATGATCAAGAATGCCACGTAGAATGGACTTGCTATTCCCGTTTAAATGAGAAAATCTCATTTCAGTAGGCCTTTAAAGTTGTTTATACGGCCACCCTCAGCGTGACCTGTATGGCTGTTGACTAAGTATGCCTTGATCAACCCTCAGTCCACTACCTCGCTCTCTCACAACCTCCCTCATGGCTGTTTTTGCTTCCGCGGACTTTTGCAATTTGTTTTTTTTTTCAACCCATCTTAACACTGTACGTACATTGGAAATACACGCAACCTTGACACTAAACGACGGACATTTGAGGCAATTAAGAAACCCCGCCCGGACACCCCCGCAAAAGAGGACATGTTCGGGGAAAAGAGGACGTATGGTCAGTCTACTAAAAGGGGTCCAAATTATTTCCAAATCATGACCCCCTCCAGTCAGATAATACTAGTACGTATTTGGTGAAAAACAATATTATTCACTCTCACTGGGCCAAATCACCTACATTAGAAAATAATCTAATTTAATCATTAGACATTTACCTTATGTCAAGTTTGGGACAGTTGCCTGCTGGTGTTGTCAGATGTTGCTCACGTGTGGTCCACTGAATGCTCAACGACTTTATGCGTTTGCTATGACAAATGAAAAATTAGGGGGAACATTGCGCAGCACCGCCTCTGCCTCTTCCCTCAACAAACAGGAAAGTGTCTTTGCAACTTGTGAGTCTTCTGCTGCCGCCTACAGCATCAAGAAAAGTGAGAACTAAGAACAGTGAAAGGATGAAAATCACAATGGTAATTAGGATGGCCACTGAAACTCTGTTCCTTAACGGACAAGATGGTAACAGAATGGTGAAGAAAAAATTGCTATCGGTGGCTCATTTGAGTGAGAAGTGATTTCATTAGTTCATATTATATTTTACATATGGTGAATGTTTATGTTCATCTTGGAGAAAGCAAACCACCAATTATTTCCGATTTCATTCTATTATTATTATTATTTGTATTATTATTATTATTATTTAATTTTTTATATGTATATGAAAAATAATATATATATATATATATATATATATATATATATATATATATATATATATATATATATGTATATATAAGTGTGTATGTGTATCACTTTGATTTGATGGTGTTGCTGGCTGTCTGCGGCTATTGCAGCTGCTGTTTCTGCTGCCGTTTGTCTGTAGTGTCGGTGCCGGTGGCTGCTGGGTCAGGTGCAGGGGGTGGCTGATATATATGTGTGTGTATGTATGTATGTATATATACAGTATGTGTGTATGTATGTATATGTACATATATATATATATATATATGTATGTATATATATGTGTGTGTGTGAATGTGTATATGTATGTGTGTATATATGTATGTATATAGGTTTATATGTATGTGTGTGTATATGTATGTATGTATGTGTATACAGTATATACATACATATATATATACATGTGTATATATGCATGTATGTATGTGTATATGTATGTCTGTGTGTGTATATATATATATATATATATATATATATTTATTTATAAAAATATATTTTAGTATCATTATTATTAATAATTATTATTATTCCCCCCCTCGATAGGGCGGTTGCAGGTTGTTCCATCTCCATTGTTGGGGTCCCTGCGGGTGGGGTCGGTGGTTCCCGCGGCCCTGCACTGGGCGGTCCTTTGGCGGCCCACTTGGGTGGGGTGTCCTGGTGTGGGCCGCGCCGTGCTCTCCCGGGTGTGGGAGGTGGGCTCGTGGGAGCCCGGTTGCTGGTGGGGCGGTGGCGGTCTTCCCGTTCGGTTGAGGGGAGTCTCTGGCCTTTCTGCCCGTGTGGGGGGTTGTCTCTCGCTGGCTTGGGGTCGTTCACTGTGAACGACTCCAGCCGTCACCGTGTGGGTTGCATGGACCATTCAGGAAGGACATCGCGTCGAGCAGGTATGACTCTTTTATTTTTTTAAAAAATGAAGCGTCTGCGTCGATTGGGTCGCTTTTCAGCACCTCCTTCTCCACTGCTCGTCTCGGTCGGTTTTGCAGCTGCCGGTGACGTCGTCTTCCTCTGGGGTTCATTCACTGTTCGGTCTCGTTCGGTTGCTTCTGCTGTGCTGCAGAAACTCCACCTCTTCCTCTTTATCTTTCCTCTTTCTCCCTTTTTATACACTGAGAGGAGATTGGCAGATTGTGAGCCGGTGTGTTTGTCACGCACCTGATTTAGATTGCTGCAGCGTTGCTCCAGGCACGCCCCGCCTCTCTGTTCCGCTGCATTCTCCGCCTCCTGGCCACCATCTTGAGCAGGGCCAAAGCGTGTCCGGCCCTGCCGTCGACCCGTCGGCTCCGACTCTCCACAGTCCTCCATCGCCAAACTCAAGCCGGGCTTCCATCCAGCTGAGCCTACTCCTCCCTCCCTTTTTTGAAGGAGCGGGAAAAAAAAATTGCCACGGCCACATGTCTTCTTTTCTTCGTTCTCTTTGAACTTTTCTTTGTCTTCTTATTTCTCCTTTTCTTCTTCCTCTTTGACCTTTTCTTTGTCTTTTTCTTCTTCCTCCTCTTTGACCTTTTCTTTGTCTTTTTCTTCTTCTTTGTCCTTCTTGACTCCTTCGTCCTTCGTCCTCCTTGACTTCTGGCACATACCTGTTCCCAATTAGCCTGCACACTAGTGGGATGTTCCAAAAATGTGTTTTTAATGAGCATTCCTCAACTTTACCAGTATTTATTGCCACCTTTCCCAACTTCTTTGTCACGTGTTGCTGGCATCAAATTCTAAAGTCAATTATTATTTGCAAATAAAAAAATGTTTATCCGTTTGAACATCAAATATGTGGTCTTTGTAGCATATTCAACTGAATATGGGTTGAAAATGATTTGCAAATCATTGTATTCCGTTTATATCTACATCCAACACAATTTCCCAACTCATATGGAAACGGGGTTTGTACATATTTCTATGGCTTTGCGCAGAGTGAGCTCACTTTCTCACCACATTTTTTCTTTCAAACGTGTCATTTATGCTAAACGCTAGTTTATCTCTTATCATGTCATCCTCTGTACATCCACTTCTTTGCTCACAGTCTTGTAGACATTGTGTGAGACCATAACTGATGGCGCTCAAAATCAATGTTCTTTTGCGGGCTGCAGTAGGCCTTGAACGCTTTGAGAAGCTCCCTTGGCCTGGTGTTATAGTCAGTGTGTTGTGCACTTCTAATGTCTCCTCGCAGATGGTGTGAAGAATGTTTTTTTTCAAACATATTTTTCCTTCTCCAACGTAGCGACCATGTAGAGGCAAAAACCTCTGCTTCCTTTACCACAAACCTGTCAACAATGACAGTCTGATCCAACCGAGCACTGACTATTGGCTCTAATACACCACAATCTTCTAACCATATTTTCTTCATGTGTTAATTATCCCAATATCTAATTAGATTTGCAATTACGACAATACAACCTTTACTTATGCTAAAATACATCAATCAATTGCCCTTAAACACACATGTATCAAAGGGCAGCACAAACCACAATTTAAACCTAATAAATGAAAAAATACAACCTAACAACTATACAAAAGGAAAATAAAACATGTAAAAATATTAATTATCATAATCTGATGCCCATGATACAATATATGCAATAATACAGATAGTTTTGCTTTTGTATCAATTATTGTTTGTAAAGCTGTTAAGTCTTCGGTAATGTTTACTGGTATGAGGTTTTGTATGTAACATCCCATGCATACATCGTGAATAAATGACAGATACTAAAATTGTCACCATACCAATCCATCAATACATTTTCTAAATGTGATATGTGAACAACATTTACAACCATCAAATCCCACAGAACATCAGTCAGTAGAGACAAAGTTTTGGCCTTTTCTTAGTATTTAAGAACACCTATTTTTATAAACTTAAAGTATGATGGAAATACATTTTTGGGCTATGTGTTCACAGTAATAATATTCCAAACATTTCACAACAGTTTTGCCTCAGAGTCATACATCCTATTCTAAATATGTGCATAGTGAACCTTGTAAATTAACCCCTAACTAACCCTTTTTGTACAAACCCTGTTTCCATATGAGTTAGGAAATTGTATTAGAAGTAAATATAAACGGAATGCAATGATTTGCAAATCATTTTCAACCCATATCATACTTGCCAACCTTGAGACCTCCGATTTCGGGATGTGGGGGGCGTGGTCGGTCTTGGGAGCGTGGTTGAGAGCGGAGGAGTATATTTACACATATTGTGTGCGTAGTTGTGCACTGCACTTTCTCAAAGCCGTAGATGTTATATGCATGTTTGAATGATTGATTAAAATGTGTATTAGTAGACTGCACAGTACAGTACATATTCCGTACAATTGACCACTAAATGGTTACACCGCAAAAAGTTTTTCAACTTGTTTAAGTCGGGGTCCACGTTAATCAATTCATGGTACATATATATACTATCAGCATAATACAGTCATCACACAAGTTAATCATCATAGTATATACATTGAATTATTTACAATCCGGGGGGTGGGATGAGGAGCTTTGGTCATCAACAATTGCATCAACAGAGAAATGGACATTATGTACAGCCAGCAGAGAACATAGTGAGTTCACATGGCATAAAAACAAGTAAATACATTAGAAATACATTCAATTATTTACATTAGGTTAATTACCATCCGGGGAGATGGGATATGAATTGGAGGAGGATGTGTTGTGGTGCATGTACAGTAGATGGCAGTATTGTCTTGTTTAAGAGTGTCACATGCTGTTTACGGCAGACAAACTGCCTTACGGTAGACGTAAACGTGATTGCTGTTGTTGTGTGTTATTACCGGGCTGGGAGGACGTTAATGAAACTGCCTAACAATAAACCCACATAAGAAACCAAGAACTCGCCCTCGATCATTCTACAGTTAGAGTATAAAGTCATTGGGCAGACATACTGTTTATAATGTGGGAAAGCGGACGTGAAAACAGACTGTCCTCACTCAGGTCCGCATGGAGCTGGAGGCCACGCCTGAATTTCGGGAGAAAATTTGTCCTGGGAGGTTTTCGGGAGAGGCGCTGAATTTCGGGAGTCTCCCGGATAATCCGGTAGGGTTGGCAAGTATGACCCATATTCAGTTGAATATACTACAAAGACAAAAAAAAACATCCGGATTGTTATAGGCGCAAAGTTCAAAAGCCAGCATCTGTGATGGTATGGGGGTGTATGTTCAAACTGATAAACATTTTTTTTTGTGCAAATAATCATTAACTTTAGAATTTGATGCCAGCAACACTTGACAAAGAACATCCCACAGGTGTGCAGGGTAATTGGGAACAGGTGGGTGCCATGATTGGGTATAAAAACAGATTCCCAAAAAATGCTCAGTCTTTCACAAGAAAGGATGGGCCGAGGTACGCCCCATTTTCCACAACTGCGTACGCAAATAGTCAAACAGTTCAATAACAACGATTCTCAAAGTGCAATTGCAAGAAATTTAGGGGTTTCAACATCTACGGTCCATAACATCATCAAAAGGCTCAGAGAATCTAGAGAAATCACTCTACGTAAGTGGCATGACCGGAAACTAACAGTGAATGACCGTGATCGTTGATCCCTCAGACGGCACTGTATCAAAAACCGACATCAATCTCTAAAGGGTATCAACACTTAGGCTCAGGAACACTTCAGAAAACCACTGTCACTAAATACAGTTTTTCGCTACATCTGTAAGTGCAAGTTACAGCTGTACTATGCAAAGCGAAAGCCATTTATCAACAACATCCAGAAATGCCCTTGGCTTCTCTGGGCCCGAGATCATCTAAGATGGACTGATGCAAAGTGAAAAAGTGTTCTGTGGTCTGACAAGTCCACATTTCGAATTGTTTTTGGAAATATTTGACATTGTGTCATCTGGACCAAAGTGGAAGCAAACTATCCAGACTGTTATCGACGCAAAGTTCAAAGACACATATCTGTGATGGTATGGGGGTGCATTAGTGCCCAAGGCATGGGTAACTTACACATCTGTGAAGACACCATTAATGCTAATAGGTACATACAGTTTTTGGAACAACATATGCTGCCATCTAAGCACCGTCTTTTTCATGGATGTCCCTGCTTATTTCAGCAAGACAATGCCAAGCTACATGCAGCACGTGTTACAACAGCGTGGCTTTGTAAAAAAAGAGTGCGGGTACTTTCCTGGCCCGCCTGCAGTCCAGACCTGTCTCCCATCGAAAATGTGCGGCGCATTATGAAGCGTAAAATACTGTTGAATGACTGAAGCTCTACATGAAACAAGAATGGGAAATAATTCCGCTTTCAAAGCTTCAACAATTAGTTTCCTCAGTTCCCAAACGTTTATTGAGTGTTGTTAAAAGAAAAGGTGATGTAACACAGTGGTGAACATGCCCTTTCCCAACTACTTTGGCACATGTTGCAGCCATGAAATTCTAAGTTAGTTATTATTTGCAAAAAAAAATAAATAACGTTTGAGTTTGAACATCAAATATCTTGTGTTAGTAGTGCATTCAATTGAATATGGGTTGAAAAGGATTTGCCAGTCATTGTATCCCGTTTATACTTACATCTAACACAATTTCCCAAATCATATGGAAACGGGGTTTGTAAATGATTGTGGCACAACAAAATAATATGTCATATTCTTCTTTGACAATACCTTGGATTTCATTACCAAACATTTCCAAAAGGTCAGACAAAACCCGAATCATATAAAAACAAAGTATTTTCACATAAAAAAAAATAACGTACATTTAAATAATCCGTTCCATTCACAAAAAATATGAAGACAAATTACATTTTAGAATAATAGTTTTACATGGAGAAATCAATGTGAAATATATAAAAATTATAAATGAACACCACTTTCAACTTCATCGAAACCTCATATAGGCAAAGAGGGAATGGAGAGGGGGAGCGCACATTTGTACTTTAATACCAAGTTATTTTTTTAATTCAGTGGTGTTTCATTCTTTCTTTGTCAAAGTGCTGGCAATCGCTACTTTCTTTGGTCCATCGGTGGATTATGTTGCAGTCATACTTCATAAAAAATTATGGTAACATGAATTTTTGGTGTGGATGCCACTTTCTGCTGAATAATTCACGGACAAAGCAAGATTGTGAAACATAATGTTTGGACATACAATAACCAAGATGGTGTAAGAAAACTGAGGAAAAGTTTTGATGTAGAAATGTTATCAACAGACGGTTGATAAAATGCAAATGCAAAATGAATTAAATGACAGGTAAATACGACATTACTATTAGCACACATCTGCTAGTTTCCTCCTCAATTGTCGGAATGTGTTGAAGGATGAAGGATAGCTTCTATGCAAGACATGAGTTTCACTACTAAAAAGTGGATGAGATTATTACAAACCCCGTTTCCATATAAATTGGGAAATTGTGTTTGATGTAAATATGAACGGAATACAATGATTTGCAAATAATTTCCAACCAATATTCAGTTGAATATGCTACAAAGACAACATGTTTGATGTTCAAACTGATAAACATTTTTTTTTGGCATATAATTATTAACTTTAGAGTTTGATGCCAGCAACACGTGACAAAGAAGTTGGGAAAGGTGGCAATAAATACTGATAAAGTTGAGGAATGCTCATCAAACACTTATTTGGAACATCCCACAGGTGTGCAGGCTAATTGGGAACAGGTGGGTGCCATGATTGGGTATAAAAGCAGCTTCCATGATATGCTCAGTAATTCACAAACAAGGATGGGGCGAGGGTCACCAATTTGTAAGCAAATTGTCGAACAGTTTTAGAACAACATTTCTCAATTGCAAGGAATTTAGGGATTTTACCATCTACAGTCCGTAAAATCATCAAAAGGTTCAGGGAATCTGGAGAAATCACTGCACGTAAGCGATGTTATTACGGACCTTTGATCCCTCAGGCGATACTGCATCAAAAAAACGACATCAGTGTGTAAAGGATATCACCACATGGGCTCAGGAGCACTTCATAAAACCACTGTCAGTAACTATAGTTGGTTGCTACATCTGTAAGTACAAGTTAAGGCTGTACTATGCAAAGCCAAACCCATTTATCAACAGCACCCAGAAACACCGCCGGCTTTGCAGCGCCTGAGCTCATCTAAGATGGACTGATGCAAAGTGGAAAAGTGTTATGTGGTCTGACGAGTCCACATTTCAAATTATTTTTGGAAACTGTGGACGTAGTGTCCTCTGGAACAAAGAGGAAAATAACCATCCGGATTGTTATAGGCGCAAAGTTCAAAAGCCAGCATCTGTGATGGTATGAGGGTGTATTAGTGCCCAAGGCATGGGTAACTTACACATCTGTGAAGGCAGCATTAATGCCTTCACAAGTTTTGGAGCAACATATTTTGTCATCCAAACAACGTTATCATGGACGCCCCATCTTATTTCAGCAAGACAATGCCAAGTCACGTGTTACAAAAGCGTAGCTTCGTAGTAAGAGAGTGCAGGTACTTTCCTGGCCCGCCTGCAGTCCAGACATGTCTCTCATCGAAAATGTGTGGCGCATTATGAAGCCTAAAATACGACAGCTCTACATAAAAAAAGAATGGGAAAGAATTCCACTTTCAAAGCTTCAACAATTAGTTTCCTCAGTTCCCAAACGTTTATTGAGTGTTGTTTAAAGGAAAGGTGATGTAACACTGTGGTGAATATGCCCTTTCCCAACTACTTTGGCACGTGTTGCAGCCATGAAATTCTATGTTAATCATTATTTGCAAAAATCATTGTATTCTGTTTATATTTACATCTAACACATTTTCCCAACTCATATGGAAACGGGGTTTGTATATTTAAGTTGTTGTGCTGTTATTCCTGCTACCTTTGTTCCCTGTCGAGGCCGTGTTCTCCAAGCTAATGCTCTTCACCTGCTCTTCCTTCATGAAGAGCTCCACCAATAAAATCTTCTCCTTGTGGATCTGCAGGCTGATGTCTTTGGGGATGTCTGGGATGAGCCAGTCCACAAGGTCGTTCATCAGCATAACAACATTCTGGTAGAAAAGAGTCAAGAGTAGCTTTCAGTCTTAAATGCAAAGTAACATTTTCTTTTGTACTGCAAATAATTTATGATATTAACCTCAATGATATTACCAATTGAGATGGATTGAAAATCTGTAAACATTTGGAAACAGTATTTTATAAAAAGTACGGCTTGAAACCTCACGCTCACAAGACTGCGATCAGAGACATACGATATATGATCTTAAAAATTGTTTTAATTCTTATAATGCTCTTATTAATCTACAATATATATGTGTGTTTATAGGGTGAAATAAAATCAAACAAAATAAAAAGTTAATAAATTGAAAATGGATGTCCTGATTAACATTGTTGGCCTCCGATTTGATCCAATTTCCCAATCTGATACTGTGACAATAGTATAGAAGGGAAAATGTTTTATAGCTAATATTTAATGTAAACACAGTAACACATTTTTAATGAAGCTTATCTTAATAAATATAGAATTTGCTAGAATTCTTACAGTCATTAACAATTAAATAGATCCATATATAATTAAAAAAAAAAAAATTGTCAAGTGATATCAAGGATTATCCGTCAGTGCAGTTCCCAGACATGTCAAACTATTTTGGTGCTCCAGACATCATTTTACTCGACAAAATAGATGAAAACTCGGAAAATCATGGAGGCTTACAACTTTTTTGTGTGTGGCTGGGTCAAGAATGTATTGTTTTTTGTCATTTAAATTTGCATTTCCAGATTTAACTTCACCTCTACAGCCATTTTTGTTGTTGTTTCAGCATGCTCCTGTTACGAGTGTGCGGGGCTTTCCCCGTCTTTATCAAAATATAACTACACATCTCCACATTGAACTCTCGCTTCATTTATGATTGCTGCCTTTGGTAAAAACTTAGCTCTTTAAGGTTTTGTTCAAATGTGATTTATTTTATTTAGATTCACAGAGTTGGTGTGTTACAAAACACTCATAGCAAAAATGTGTTTTAAGAACTCCAAAACAAGATCTATTACAAATAATATCAAAATAATACTTTAATGAGAAATACTAAACAAAATAAGTACCGTATTTTTCGGTTTATAAATCGCTCCGGAGTATACGTTGCACCGGCCGAAAATGCATAATAAAGAAGGAAAAATACATATATATGTCGCACTGGAGTATAAATCGCATTCTGGGGGGAAATTTGTTTGATAAAATCCAACACCAAGAATAGACATTTGAGAGGCAATTTATAATAAATAAAGAATAGTGAAAAACAGGCTGAATAAGTGTACCTTATATGACTCATAAATAACTAACTGAGAACGTGCCTTGTATGTTAACGTAACATATTATGGTAAGAGTCATTCAAATAACTATAACATATAGAACATGATATACGTTTACCAAACAATCTGTCACTCCTAATCGATAAATCCGATGAAATCTTCTTCCTTGATGTCACTTCTAAAAAACTCTGGCAACTCCAAAGGTATGCACAGTTTCCTCTTGTTGTTTTCTGCTGCATTTTTCACTACATCCAACTTGTAATCTGCAGCACATGATTTCCTTTTCGGTCCAATTTTCGGTCAGCCCTTCTCAGTTTTTATAAGTTACCGCCAACGATGAAATGATCCATTTTAATAGCTACTGCAGTAGCATATTGCATTTAGCATTCCATGACCCATAAAGCACTTCTGCCATGACCCTCCCCCCCGAATTCTTATTGGTTGACGTGTATGTGACGATTGCTGACGTGCGTGTGACGATTGCTGACATTTTCTTCGTCTCTTCCGCGAATGAGATAAATAATATTATTTGATATTCTACGGTTAATAATTTCACACATAAGTCGCTCCGGAGTATACGTCGCACCCCCCAGGCCAAACTATGAAAAAAACTGCGACTTATTGTCCGAAAAATACGGTATATTTAAAATATATCAAACACATTTTTAACGAGGCGATCACGGCAAACATGGACGTTCTTCAACTTTTTTGTCGTCTTTCGTAAAATCTTTCACCTTTCTTGATTATCTCTCGAGGTTCGCAAATCGAATGGTTCGCACAGCTGACAAAAACACAAACATAAGGTATTTTTCTTCGAAAAAGGCTAAATGAGAACAGACGGTGCTGGACGTGAGCTGGACGTGAGCTGGATTTGTCGTCATGTACTGTAAGTCTGAAGGAGGCATTGAGAAAAATGTAGCGACTTACAGTCTCGTACTCTTCGCACACACATACTCTGCGCTCGCACGCACAAACATAGACACACAGACACACACATTACCTGGAAAATAATCACAAAAGAAAGCCGAATAGCCAGTACCACCCAAAATTCCTTTGAAATCTCATATGGCGATGATGACCAAGGTGGTTCTCTGTAGTCCTTGTACCTGCAAAAACAGACAACATGTTTTTGTGTTTACATGTTGATTTAATAGCACATGTATTCCCTCCAGTAAATGCCATGCAAAGTATGACTTGTAACTGTGACTAAATGTGTTCAAATACAACACAGTGCACCTGTAACATACTGTAAAGGCCTGGGCTTGTTCAGACATCCTCTCCTTAACAGTTACATTGCCCAATCACTTATATTCTGATGATTTATTGGAATGTGATCCCAAGCTTAAATTGTTGAGTACGTTTAAGACGATACAGCTTTTTCTTATACAGGGATTTGATGCTGTGAAATGAGATGTAATTCCCACCTGCATATCTCAACTGCAAAGCCAAGTTGCATTTTATCCATGGGCTCTTTCCCATCCTGGAAGTGGCTGACATTAAAATATGAGAGAGTATGATTGACAAATCCATGCATGGTGCCGTCAGGGCTGTACATGTACTGGTAGACCATCCGGGGGATGAAGTCTGAGGTGAAGGAGATGACAAAGGCCTAGGAATCATAGGTGGGTAGCTGGTATTAGAGGTGGGATTCAAAGGTCAAGTACAAAAATGTGAGTCAGACTATGACCGATAAATTATTCAGGGTGTAACAGTACATGCAATCATAAATTGATGTATAAGAATGGAACTTTTGCTTTTTTATGTCTGTATTTGTTGATTGAAAGTTGAATCGAGGTAACTGGAAACTTGTTTGGTAAAGACAATTCAAAAGGCTTCTTACATCTTTTAATTTTAAGCGCGGAGTCTCCGTGTTTATGTCTTTGTGTGACCCTATGCGACAGCATTGTTGTCGCATAGGGTTAATGTTGTAGCTTTCTAGGGTTACTGGTGAATTACCGTCCTACATACAAATAGGTTGTTAGCCTTCCTGGTGGCAAAGCGACTAGTTAGTGACCATTCTTTCCGTAAGATGAGGCAATCTTTGGGAGAGAAATGATATGACATTGTGATGGTGCAAACAATCTCATGTGTACTCATCTACTCAGAGCATTCAATCAATCATAAAAAGAGTATTAAGTTCGTCTTAGAAGGCGCTTTGCCTCTAATCCAGGTAGGCTTCATTAGTTTATGCTCATAGACGTAAATTGGTCAAATCTGGTTCAGGACCTGCTGCCAAAAACCCAACTATTATACTCCAAGGAGGGCATGTCTATGCAAGGATGGTTCCGCTCTATTGTAGGGAAAAAATCAATGGTTAAGAGGTAAAAGAGTAACCCTTCTATCAATGCCAACGACAGTCTTTGAATAGGAATTTCCCCACCATGGCTTTGTGTGGTAAAACGATCGCTGTTGAACGACCACTACTGGCGCAAAATCAATCGTTAGACTGGCATTACACACGTTAGCATTCCATTCCGTTCTAAAAATGGCATAAAAGGAGCTTCTGTGACCGGAAACTTTCTAAGGCCCTGTCTACATTAAGCCTGATAACTCCTGAAACAAATAATTATTTACAGTAGCTGAAGCCCCATGTCAGTCACACTAACCCATCGTTATGTTTCCCCACCTTGGATAATTTTTCACACAGATAAGTGCGCAGTCTACTTATTGAATCTCCGGCTCTTAGCTTTGTATGGACTCATTCATCGTTTACAAAGTGAGTTCAGAGAGGATGTGACACCAGAAAGACCTCGCCACAGGCAGCTTCATAACAAGCGGTTTCGTAACTCGGAGGTAACCACTGGAAATAGGCAAGTCATCCAGAAATGCCGTGTTTCTCTTTGTACATGCATCTGAAAATGTACAGACGCTTTTGGAAATCACAAATGAGTACCTTAAGAGAAGGAAACGCGCGATTGCAGCTATTTCAGATACAACACATCTCAGACTGCAACATGGCAATGTTGAGCGACGGTTTTGGAAAAGGCCTGGAAGAATGGCAGCCTTGTGGGATATGTTTGTCAACGAGTGTGTTGTGCCAACGGAACGGCAAGAGAACTTTTGAATGTCCGGGTCAGCTGTGATTGTACTTAACGAAAAACTTTTGTCCATTTGTCAAAGGGGGGAGACAACGAAAATGCGGGCTCGCATGGACACGGGAAGACTGTTATTGTCCGCGATGTATGTCGAGCGATTACTTTGTACTCCATAACTACTGTGAAGCCATGGAGTGGTTGCAGCCGCCAATACAGTATGCCCGCCAATTTCAGCCTCAAAATCACAGGCAGGATTGCAATAATGGACAGAGAAGGTAAAATAATGAGGAGTGTCCTGACCGGATATATTGAACCCTAGATTTATTGTTGTAAAATGTTTTTTTTTTTTTTTTTTTTAAATCACATTGTTTACTTTCACACGTCCGTTAAAGATATGATTCATGCATCATGGCTCAGGTGTGATTCACTACAATAGGGCTAGTCTAACAGCTGCTGATGGTGAGTCAAGCAAGGTTTACTGTTAAAAGAAATGCGGCTACATTGAAACACAGGGTAAGAATACACTTTCAGGTCAGAGGTGACAATGACATAATATATATGTACGTCTGCAATTTTCCGCGCGTGCGCCTGCGGACAGAGGGGATAGGGGTCTTAAACGATTAAACTGTGTGTGTGTGTGTGGACAAGGATAAGGTTAGGTGGGATATATATACCCTATACATTAGTGTACTTAGTGTAGAAGCAGCCTAACTCCTGTTATATGTTGGAAGCTAAACTGTAAAGTCTTAAAAATGGTTGAAAGGACAGTGGGAAACAGATGGTACTGCAGACTACCTCCTCTGTTCAGGCATGGTTTTTCAACATTGACGTAAAGGGCTTTCACATTGGAACCAACTGTTCTCCCTGTCCAGAATCTGTACATTATTGTCTTGAAAGAGTGCTGTTTTTTTAGACAGCTGAGTCTTGACCTGACAAACTTTCCCATTTATGCTGTGCTATATGCCGGCTTATTGTTTGTTTTGTTAACATCATCACACTGGACAGAATGCACCAGATTGTTTTTGTATGTGGGTGGTGTCTGGTCTTTGGGATGCACTAATCGCTGTCTCGGGATGTTGCCTGTTTTTATTTTTTGTTTTAACACGTCCTGTCCAGCCACGTAGGCAAGTCATATTGTTGACGTAGATACTGTACAGAATTGCTTTACAAAAGAGAAGTGTGGGATACTTGTTGTTCTCTTTGTATTTGACTTTATTAAAATGATGTAATTGATTTCGTCACAGTTGGACCCGAGTCGGATGGGATAGAACGAA
This sequence comes from Nerophis ophidion, assembly GCF_033978795.1. Classification (NCBI taxonomy): domain Eukaryota; kingdom Metazoa; phylum Chordata; class Actinopteri; order Syngnathiformes; family Syngnathidae; genus Nerophis; species Nerophis ophidion. Next base: position 16,091,231 of record NC_084624.1, on the reverse strand, counting down.
GACGAAAAAAAAGACAGAGGGGGAAATTGCGGGGACAAGAGGGGGATAAGACAGAGAAAACAACACCAACAAAAACAACAATAACCACAGAACAACATAAGCAAATGCATTATGTACGAATATATAACCAAAAATTAAAGTAGATTAAGTAGATAGTAGTAACACAGAAATGATAATGAACTTTATTGCAATACAAATTGAGCAATAAAAATTCCAATAGACATTACACTTTTGATAATCCATCCAATTTTTAACGCTTGTTTTCTACTGGGTAGCGGGGGGTGCTGGAGCCTATCTTAGCTGCTTCTGGCGGAAGGCGGGTACACCCTGGACAAGTATCCACCTCATCATAGGACCAACACAGATAGACAGACAGCATTCACACACTAGGGCCAATTTAGTGTTGCCAACAACCTTTCCCCAGGTGCATTTCTTCAGAGGTGGGGGGAAGCCGGAGTACCCATAGGGAACCCACACAGTCACGGGGAGAACATGCAAACTCCACACAGAAAGATCCCCCAGGATCAAATCCAGGACCTTTGTATTGTGAGGTACATGCACTAACCCCCTGTATCACCGTGCTGCTATTGATAATGAATAATAATAATAATTACCTCTATTATCAACATTACAATTGTGTCAAATGCAACAATACATTAATACCATAATACCACAACAACTCATCTGCAAACTTGGCAAACTGGGCCTCAGCACCTCACTCTGAAACTGGCTGCTCGACTTCTTTGGTCAGAGGCCACAAGCTGTACGTGTTGGTAACAACACCTCAAGCACCATTACCCTGAGCACAGGGGCCCCACAAGGCTGTGTGCTCAGTCCTCTGCTCTTCACTCTACTGACACATGACTGCACACCAACCTACAGCTCCAACCACCTCGTTAAGTTTGCGGACGACACAACTCTAGTGGGTCTCGTCACCAAGAGCGACGAGACTCACTACAGGAAAGAGGTGGACCTCCTGACCACGTGGTGCAGGGACAACAACCTCTTGCTGAATGTCAGCAAGATGAAAGAGATTGTTGTCAATTTCCAGAGAGACCACACTCAACACCTGCCACTGACCATCGATGGTGCTGCAGTGGAGAGAGTAAGGAGCACCAAATTCCTGGGGGTGCACATCACCGCATCACTGATGAAGAAGGCCCTACAGCGCCTCTACTTCCTGCGAAAACTAAAGCGGGCAAGTGCTCCACCACCCATCCTAACCACTTTTTACAGAGGCACCATTGACCTGCAGCGCATCGTGAAAACAGCTCGGAAAATCATTGGTGCACCACTCCCATCTCTTCAGGACTTATACACCACCCGCCTCACCCGCAAAGCACTCACAATTGTGAGTGACGCAAGCCACTCTGCACACAACCTGTTCAGCCTCCTGCCCTCTGGAAGAAGATACAGGAGCCTCCGCTCCCGCACCACCAGACTCACCAACAGCTTTCACCACCAGGCTGTTAGGCTGCTGAACTCTCTGCCCCCACCCCCACCTTCCCTCCATCCTCAGCCCGATCCATCAGGCTGTCAGGACTTTGATATCTCCCTCCCTGGACAACCTGAACTCTTAACCCCCATAACCCAAAGAAAAATTACTATGCAAAATTGCACACATCTGTTGCTACTGTATATCATAAGTATTTGCACTACTGATGAAACACTCATTGTTTACAGCCATATCCTATTTAAAAATAACAGGAAGTCTATATTATTGTCACTTTAGTAGGTAGACATATCTATGTTGCACTTAACTGTTTGTGTCTTCTTTTTATCCACGCATGGGAGAGTGCGAAATAAAATTTAGATTCCTTTGTATGTCTTTACATGTAAAGAAATTGACAAATAAACCTGACTTGACTTGACTAATGAATACTTTTTTTTTTGTCCTGTCCAGCTTCTCAGGCAAATCATATAGTTGATGTAGATGCCCATATCGGCTGTTCAGATTTACTTTACAAAAGAGACTAATGAATACTTGAGTTACAAAGGAAAGAGGATAAAAAAAGGGAGGGGGTACTATATTAACATTTTATATTGTTATGGTAAAAATAGTTTAGGCTTTAGTGCCATGTTTCTACTGAGGTTTCCCCAGGGGACGTTAATATATGTTTAAAGAAATATGATTATATGCATGAGTGTATGTATGTGTTTGTCAGTGCATGTGTATGTACACTACGTATGTATGTTTGTACAGTGAATGTGCGTGCGTATGTACCTGTGTATGTGTGTATGTTTCCATGTATGTGTGTATGTTACTATGGATGTGTGTATGTACGTATGTATATATATATAAATATTAGGGCTGTCAAACGATTAAAATGTTTTATCGTGACTAATCGAATATTGTTCATTTGTTAACTCAAAATTAATCGCGATAATCGTAGATAGGTATTATTTTTCATCATTAATAAGTGTACCCTAGATAGATCATTTTCAGGGAGGGTGGCTTTATATTGCTGCATGACAATGTCTTAACCTTATCTATTCATCAAAAAAATAATATTCAGCATGCTAATCATTCTGTAATTGAAGACTCGGCCAGAACATGTTATCAAATAATTTACAAAATATTTCAGCCAGGCAAAAAAATCCTCTGCCCGCCCTCATATTTCTAAATTGATGTACTAGCATTTCTTTAGGTGCAAATATCACAGAATAACATTACAAAGCAAATCTGAGAACGCATGGTCATAATGTAAGATGTTTTTATTTTGTTAATTTTTACATTTACAATTTATTATTTTATTTATTTTACAATTTGTTAAATTGTAAAATACATATGACGGTGGTGTGTGTGTCAAGGAGCTCGGTCGATGTGACGTCATTGCATGAATTGCCATGATGCACATATTCTTTGAAAAGGCGGTGGTGTGTGTGTTGTATGTTTCCATGTATGTGTGTATGTTACTATGGATGTGTGTATGTACGTATATATGTATATATAAATAATAGGGCTGTCAAACGATTAAAATATTTTATCGTGACATTTTTTTCATTTGTTAACTCAAAATTAATCGCGATAATCGTAGATAGGTATTATTTTTCATCATTAATAAGTGTACCCTAGACAGATCATTTTCAGGGGGGGTGGCTTTATATTGCTGCGTGACAATATTTTAACCTTCTCCATTCATCAATAAAATGCAATATTCAGCCTGCTAATCATTCTGTAATTGAGGACTCGGTCAGAACAAGTTATCAGAAACATTCTCTGCCCACCCTCATATTCCTAAATTGATGTATTAGCATTTCTTTAGGTGCACATATCACAGAATAACATTACAAAGCAACTCTGAGAACGCGTGGTCATAATGTAAGACATTTTTTATTTTGATAATATCAGGATTTCCCCTAAATTGTAAAACACATATGGCGGTGGTGTGTGTGTTAAGGAGCATGGTCGATGTGAAGTCATCGCATGAATTGCCATGATGCACATATTCTTTGAAAAGTGATTGAGAACATTTAAAACAAATCTGTTATTATTAAGTATAGTATTAACATATATATTTTTCTTACATATCGTTTTGTTCTATTTTCTAATTGTTGCTGCTTATTGTACAATGTACTTTGGAGATAATTTATATATATATATTTTTTTTAAAGATTTCTCTAATCCTTTTAGTCACTTTTTTTGTAATAAAAACGTTTGGCATCACAGCGAGCATAATTTTTGGGTGTTATTACTCTTGTTGAGAGACTATATTTAGATTGTCGCGTCATGTGCGTGACAAAGAGCACACTTGCTTCGCGTGTCTAGGAGTCTTCCTCTCATTGGAAGCCGCCAGTGTCATTTTAAATTGTGAAGATCTCTGTCCCCAGGTATATCTCGAATATATTAAAGTAAATCCACAGCGCGGACACGTGTTGTGTGTCTAGGACAAGTGTTGTGTGTCTAGGAGTGAAGTACGGAGGCAGAAGTGTGTGTATGAAGGAAATACCTTTGTTAGCACACAATTGCCCATAAAAGCTAAAAAGAGCGTCAGATTTAGTTTATTTTCATCTGCACGCTATAATACATCATATTACTTAATATTGTTAGGTGTGGTGGCTAATATGAAGCCCGTACATTGAGGAGAAACCCTAAACGTAGTTATACCGGATGTATACTTTAGCACTTTTATTCTGAAGCCAGATAAGTCGGGGATTGATTTGAGAAAGTGTATTGACATGTTTTGATGTCAAATGGACTGTATACAATAAAAAAGACCATATTTTATTTTTGTTAAGCTTTTATGTCATCTTACTTGCTAAAACAGTCACAGTTATGTCATCACTGCACCTTAACCATAAACACGGAAGTGAAGCACCATCCCCTGAACGACGTGCGCAATAGTCGTTTGGTGCAGGGATGTTGCCTCTACTCACGGCGAAAAATAGTTATTTCTTGTCGGAAGAACAACTTGCCATGGCTTTAAACATGAACCCATGAGGTTGACTTTCCTTTGTCCATTTCTGCTCACTTGTTGTCAGTCTTGGCCCTGACAGTTTGTTTGTGTTTTTCCTCTGTGTGTTTAGTATTTCCTGTCCTTAGTTCCTGTCAGCACTCTTATTTTGGTTCAGCTTCCTGTTTGTCTCCCTGTGTGCTTTGTTTCCCCTCAGCGGTGGCCGATTGGCATCTGGACACACCTGGTGTCAATCAGCCCACTCCTATGTGTACCTGCTTTGTCTTTCAGTCAGTGCTGGATTATTGATTTGTCTTGTCGATGACTTGTATTGTCGCTCCTGTCATGTCATTTCATGTCGAGTCATTGCAGCGTAGCGGTAAGCTATCTTTCGGTATCTGTTTGTAGCTTACAGTTTTTGTTCCCTGCTTCCGTTTTGTTTTCACTCTACAAGTAACAACTTCTGTTTTCCTGTTTGCTATCCGCTAGCTTCCATGCTAGGCCCCTTTTTGTTTCTTGCCAGCTTCCATGCTAAAGACCCTTTTGTTTTTTGTTTGCCTCGTGCACGTCCTTTGTTAGTACCCTTTTGTTTGTTCCTATTCTATATTTTAATTAAATCATGTTTTCTCACTCCATGCCTGCCTCCTTCTCTGCATCTTGGGGTTCGTCACCAACTAACACCGTCAGAATAATCCAGCCAAATTCGAACCCAGCAGAGATGTCTATGGCAGAGAGGCTTCAATTAGTGTTAAAACTAATGGCTAATTTAAAGGAAAATTCGGCCGCTTTTCAAGCCCTCTCCCACCCATCCCTGTTGTCTGTGGGCCTATCTGGGGACGTTTGGGATCCGTCCTTTGAGGGGGGTGGGGGAGTGGGGGGGGCAACAGCAGAGGGCGCCACCACCATCCTCTCCGGTGGGCCAGCAGCAGGGGGCGCCACCATCCTCTCCGGTGGGCCAAGAGCAGGGGGCACCATCATCCTGTCCGGTGGGCCAGCAGCAGGTGGCGCCACCATCATCCTGTCCGGTGGGCCAGCTGAGGGGGCCACCATACTCTTGCCGGCCACAGAGGTGGTCATTTAATGGGCGACCGCCTCGCAAATTGCAGCGGCGTTCTATTCGCCGTCGCCACTTGACTCTTCCCCGCTTGGTGCGGGGACACTTGGCCTGGCGGCCCACCGCCTTGTCGTCCTTCAACCTTTGGACTGTTTTTTTTTTTTTTTTTCTAGGGGATGGGGGGTTCGTAAAACGTCTGGTATCTGTTTTGGGAGGGGGGGGCTACTGTCAGGCTTGCCACTGACTGTTTGTGTTTTAGTTTTTCCTCTGTGTGTTTAGTATTTCCTGTCCTTAGTTCCTGTCAGCAATCTTATTTTGGTTCAGCTTCCTGTTTGTCTCCCTGAGTGCTTTGTTTCACCTCAGCGGCAGCTGATTGGCACCTGGCCACACCTGGCCACACCTGGTGTCAATCAGCCCGCTCCTATTTGTACCTGCTTTGTCTTCCAGTCAGTGCTGGATTATTGATTTGTCTTGTCGATGTCTTCCGTATTGTCGCTCCTGTTGTGTCATTTCATGTCGAGTCATTGCAGCGTAGCAGTAAGCTATTTTTTGTTATCTGTTTGCAGCTTACTGTTTTTTGTTCCTTGATTCCGTTTTGTTTTTCCCCCTACAAGTAACTACTTCTGTTTTCCTGTTTGCTACCCGCTCGCTTCCATGCCAGGCCCCTTTTTGTTTCTTGCTAGCTTCCATGCTAAAGGCCCTTTTTTTTGTTATCCGCATCGTGCGCGTCCTTTGTTAGAACCCTTTTGTTTGTTCTTATTCTATATTTTAATAAAATCATGTTTTCTCACTCCATGCCTGCCTCCTTCTCTGCATCCTGAGGTTTGTCACCAACTAACTCTGACACTTGTGGCTCATAAGTAGCAAGTGAACTGCAGCCAAGATCCCTCCACTACGACACGGCACATGATTCAAAAAGGAAATTTTTGTGTTAATCGATTGTTAAAAAAATGAGTGCCATAATTGAAATTTCTAGTTAACGCAATTGAACTTGATACTCATCACTCGTCTCAACAGGTCTAATTCACGTCATTATTTTATTGGTTTGCTAGCATTTATAAGAGTACTGGTTTAATTTTGTATCAGATAAATGTATTTATTTAACTGTTGCAAGATTCTTACATGTGGTGGCAGCTCATCTTCAAAAATTTTTGAAGCGGAGCCAGCAAGTATTTCTGGTGAGGCAACATCAACAGTTGGTATGATCAACTTTGTTTTGTATTTAATTAATCTTAGGTTTGAATCAGAGAAATATGAGGGTTAGATAGCAATAGTATCTTTGGATTCCTTTATTTTAACACTATGACGACACGCTATTTTGGCTAACTCTTTGACATGTAGAAATGTTAGATTGTGTTGGTAAGCAAACTTATAGGCAACAGTGGCACATAGGTCTTTTATATGGGAAAAGCAGGAAGGTTATGTGTGGGGTGCCATTTTGTTGTGAACAATTCAGACATGCTGATGCCAAAACACATGCTTTCCTTCCGTGATTAGAGTGAGTAGATTCTTTGCTTTGAACTTTTGATTGTTTAAGTAGCTACTTTGACTTTTTTTGTTCGGTTTTACACATGTTTGAGGCTTGCTTTGTCAAACACGCCACACTTCCAACAAACTGAATGTTTGCCTTCCTATCTTTTGGCCCTCGGACGCCGCATTACAACCCTTGGTAGCAGTGGTGGGATCCAGGAGGCAGCGGAGAAAATGTAATCGCGTCAGAAGAAACATCAAGTGTCTCTCAGCGCAAGTGCAAAATGCTGGAAACCAGCCCAGGCATCAGATGATGTGGGCATAGCAGAACTCTCAGACCTTGTGCGCAGCTTGATAAAACAACAAGCCGATCACACATTAGAGGAGAAACGTACCAGCCAGGAGGGTCGGTGGAAGCAAATTTGTTGATGTGTCAAGATTGCCAGCAGCATATGTCTTCCCTGGAGGAGACGGCATTGGCAAAAGGTGCCTGAGCGGGATAGGTCACAGATAACTAGCGTGGTACACAATCCTAGTGTGGTGTGGTTTTCAGGTATTAAGGTCCCCAAAATGCAGCCTTACAAAGAAAGTGAAGACATTAAACATTTAATCCCATTTGAAAAAAATTGCCCATGCCTGTCAGTGGCCTCAAGGAGACTGGGCGCTGTATTTAGCGCCACTGTTGACTGGTAAAGTGCAATCAGCATATGTTGCAATGGACATTGATGACACAATGAGCTATGAGAAATATCATTGTGCAGTGCTGCAAAAGTATGAAATCCATGCAGACACCAACAAGTGAGATTTTGCTTCAGTTGGCCAGAAGATGGCGAGACGCTGAAGAAGCTGGAAGTTTGCATACATTTTTATGTTTTAACTGTTCCTCATGTATGGACTGAATTTGGCAAAAGAGCTATTGGCATTGCAGACAAAATGGATTGCATAGCAGACAAAACTCTCTGAACTACTTCCGTTCTATCCTGAGAAATAGACAGCGAGAGACTTTTGCTCAGTGCCTGTGTTTTCAAAAGGTGTAAATCATTATTGTTTTACAGTTCTCTTTTATGCATTTCAAAATGTATGTCTTAACGTAGGTCATCCTTGTCCTCAATGGGTTTCTTATCTGGTTAAATACAAGATGTAAATCCTTCACTTTGGATTTCAGAATGACGAGGCCCCCGATTTGTGACAATCTGGTTGCTTTATTATTACTTTGGCAGGAGACAACCGGACCCATTCATTGTTCCCTCTCTCTTTTTTTACTTGCCCACTCGCTCACTGACGTCACTCAGCCAACACGTTGCCATTCTCGCAAACACACATACTTTGCACTACTTTCATAAGTCAACCAGCTATGCACATGAAGATACACAGAAACGCACACAGCTGCTTGGCTTGATGCCAACTGTTAGCGGAGTTAAGACCACCCGTCTGGAGTCATGATTGAATTTTGCAACAATTTGTGTTTTGTCTTCAACAATGTGTGTTTTACCTGCTACATGTCTTATCTGAGTACGATTATAGAGAGTTTTGTTTTTAGTACTTACTAATAATTGTATTTGTACAAATCAGGAAGCATTTATTATATAATGTCAGTCAAGATTTTTATTAAATTTTTATCTAATCGTTGATTATGGCAGACAATATGTAATATTGAAAATTGTAAATATGTTTAATACCTTTTAATTTATATTTTAACCTTGTAAAATTGTTCTTTGAGTGCCATAACCTGTGTAATGTATTGTAAGATTTTCTGTTTAACAAAAGTAATTTTAGGCATTTTTTGGGAGTTCCCTTTCTTTTTTTTTGAAAAAGTATCAAAAGGTTTCGAAAAGTATCGATATACATTTTGGTACCGGTACCAAAATGTTGGTATCAGGACGACCCTATTTCATGCTTTGTCCACTAAATCTATTAAATGCAACGTGAAGTATTGAAATAAATTTACTTTAAAAATGTATGTTGATCATATATTCATCAAATGCGCTTGTAATTTTTTGGGGGGATATTACAATACTAATGCTAAACAAGTGACACAATGATTATTGTGTAGACAATGGATTGTTTGTAAATGTACAGTGTAAATCATACATACTAAGCGATGACTGAAATGTTTAATTAGAATTACTATTTACATTTATATTTTTGTAGTACTTACACATACAGTATATAAAACAAATTCACTTACATTGATAATGACAGCCACTTTGGCAACCCCTCTTAGGATGTTGTACCATATACCTGAATATGAAAAAAGAAAATCATATTAATTTTCAAGGAGAAATTATATATGTATGTATATATATATATATATATATATATATATATATATATATATATACTGTAGTTGTACGTTTACTGTACCAACCTATATCTTTCGCTCTTGCTGTCACTGGCCTCCGCAACTCGGTCACAAACTTCTTGGCATCAAGTCGTATTTCAATGATGTTGTTGAGCAAAGCAAATAATGGAGCCAAGGGGAAGGATGCCACAAATAATGTGACAAAACCAAACTGAATGACTGGCAAAAACATAAAAAAGATAGAGGAAGAATATGTGACATCACTCAGACAAAGACAAATTGTAACCATTGTTACAATAGAAAGTACCCACATGACCCATGATAAACGGTTTCCATGTACGGATGGACATGAAAACCTTGGATCCTATTAAAGCAACCTGGGCTCTCATAACACCTGAGGAGTGCAACAGACTGGTGGACTCCATGCCACGCCGTATTGCTGCAGCAATTCAGGCAAAAGGGAATGCAACTAAGTATTGATTGCCGTACATGCTGAAACTTTCCATGTTCATACTTTTCAGTTGGCCCACATTTCCCATCCCATTTTCTACCGCTTATTCCCTTTCGGGGTCGCGGGGGGCGCTGGCGCCTATCTTCTAAAAAATATTTTTTGGTACTAGTTGTAACTAATATTCTAATTTTCTGAGATACTGAATTTGGGATTTTCAGTAATTGTCAGTACTAATCATCAAAATTTAAAGAAATAAACATTTCAAATATATCACTATGTGTGTAATGAATTGGTATAATATGTAAGTTTCACGTTCTGAATATAATTACTGAAATAAATCAACTTTTTCATGATATTCTAATAATATGTCCAGCACCTGTATATCTGAATATTAAATGTAAATATTACTTTTGTAATTATATCTGCGAGCAGCATTGAATGTAAGTTTGCCCCAACTGCACCGCAGGGTGCACACAAGTCAGACAGCACGCATGACACCTACTCATTGCCTGACACATCATCAAAAAAATTCTGGATGATTGGAGCATTTGTAAGGAAGTTATTATTGTTTTAGGTTTTCACCACAAGGGCAGCGATGCAGTTGCATCCCAACCAATACTCCAACCCATCTTCAAGGGTGTTAGGAAGATCGGAGCATGTTTAAGTAAGTTATATATATATTTTTTAAAACAGGGAGCGATAATGGCGCCATAGCTGTCATGCATTAAAGTCCCACTTAACACCTGAACCAATCCCAAATCCCAGGAAGATCGGAGCATCCATCCAGTTATCTATTCTCGTCGAGGCGTTCCCAGGCCAGCCTAGTCTGGCCTGGGGGGACTAGACCTAGTCTCCCCATTGTGTCTCGGGTCTTCCCCGTGGCCTCCTACCAGTTGGACGTGCCCTAAACACATGAAGGTGTTCCGGGGGGAGGGGCATCTTGACCAGATGGGAACAGAGTAAATTGAGAGCTTTACCTCCTGGCTCCGCTCCTTCTTCACTACAACGGATAATGATGCACGTCTGCATCACTGGAGACGATACACCGATCCCCTTTTCTATCTCACAATCCATGGACTCCAACTTGGAGGTGCTGATTCTCATCCCAGTCGCTTCACACTCGGCTGCAAACCAGTCTAGTGAGAGTTGAAGATCCCGTCCAGATGAAGCCATCAGGACTACATCATCTGCAAAAAGCAGAGACCTAATCCTGCAGCCACCAAACTGGAACCCCTCAACGCCCTGACTGTGCCTGGAAAGTATGTCCATACAAGTTATGAACAGAGTTGGTGACTAGGGGCAGCCCTGATGGAGTCAAACCCTCACTGGAAACGGATCAGACTAACTGCCGGCAATGCGGACCAAGCTCTTACATCATACGGAGAACGGACTGCCACAAACCGATACCCTACAAGACTCAAGGGAAGTCTTGTGGAGACACGGTCGAAGGTCTTGTCCAAGTCCACAAAGCACATGTTGACTGGTTGGGCAAACTCCCACGCACGCTCAAGGACCCTGCCGCGAAATATAGAGCTGGTCCACAGTTCCATGACCAGGTCGAAAACCACAATGTTCCTCCTGAGTCCGAGGTTCGACTATCTGGTGTAGCCTCCTCTCCAGTATACCTGAAAAGACCTTCCCGGTAAAGCTGAGGATAGGATATCACCCTCAGTTTTCCCTTCTTAAAGAGAAGGCAGACCACCCCGGTCAGCCAATCCAGAGGCACAGCCCCCAATGTTCACTCAAGTTTTGTCAACCAAGACAGCCCCACAGCATCCAGAGCCTTAAGGAACTCCGGGCAGATCTCATCCACCCCAGGAACCTGCCACTGAGAGTTTTTTTAACCACCTCAGACCCAGAAATATTTAAATTGTAGTTACTGATTTTTTGCTTAATTTTTAAAGTTCTCCCATTCTATTGCTGTTATTGTTATACAGGTAAAACTAAAACAATATAACATTTAGCAAAGGTTTGTTTATTCTAAAAAAATGATTTACAAGGTGAAACTAATATGTAAAATGCAAATCTAGACATTCTAAGTCTTCTTTTGATATCATTTTGTAAATTATGGTTTACAGCTTATTAAAAAACCTCAGATCCTCATTAAATTTGGGGTTTTCAAAAACCAGAAGTCATCAAAATTTATAGAGATAATTTAGCTACCGTGTCAAACAATTTCCATTTGGGATCAATAAAGTTTGTCGATGTTATTTTGAACTATTTACTTAGTTTTTATCAAAATATTGTATGGAATTAAAGAATACAGAACTACCGTTTACTACCTCAATCTATGAGCACATTGCTTTCCACCACCAAGCTCCTATCCTCTAATCTTCGTATTTTAACTCAGCCCCGTCCGTTGAAATTAATTGAAATGAATGTAATTTGTGCTTAGCCCTACCTAAACGTCCCAATTTTAACATTCAACATTACTTTTTTTGGGGTGGTGTAGCTCGGTTGGTAGAGCGGCCGTGCCACCAACTTGAGGGTTGCAGGTTCGATTCCCGCTTCCGCCATCCTTGTCACTGCCATTGTGTCTTTGGGCAAAACACTTTACGCACCTGATCCCAGTGCCACCCACACTGGTTTAAATGCAAAAATTAGATATTGGGTCTTACTCTGTAAAGCGCTTTGAGTCACTGGAGAAAAAGAGCTATATAAATATAATTCACTTCACTTCATGACTTTTAGAACGAAAAAAAAAAAACTTTGATAAGAATTGTTTTAAAAACAATACAATAGTAAAACAAATTATACAAACTACGGTAGTTTTATAAATTTAACCGAGTTGTTTATATAATGAAAAAAAAATGCAACACCTGTATTTTGTAATAATGATGTAAAAGTGTTTTCCAGCAGACTGGAATTCCTACTTATGCTATCTCCCACAGTCAATGTTTGAGAAGAGTTGACACTTCTTAGGCAGTGCTGGGAGAGTTACAAGGCAGGAACGTAGAGCGCATGCCCGGTGGTTGCGGCACAGCAGAGCGAGCAGAGAGCGGCGAGACGGGTGGCGCGGCTCAAATGATAGAGCAGCTGTCCAGAAAATTCAGGGTTCCTGGTTTGAATCCAGCTTCAGCCATCCTCGTTATTGCTTTTGTGTCCTTTGGCAAGGCACTTTACACACATTTTTCCCACCCTGCTCCCAGTGTATGAATGTGACTGACTTTTTGGAGGTAATCAGAGGTAAGCATGCATTAGCAGCCACGTTTCCGTCAGTCTACCACAGGGCAGCAAAGACTACAAATGAGGCTTACCACTATCGTGTGCTAATGTGGAGTGAATAAATGATGGGTTCACTACATTTACTTGGTTTCATTTGGTGGCTAAATTTGTACTTGACAGAGTAATTTTAATGTACCTTAATTTTTACTTCAGTATTTTTATGAGGGAAAAAAACACTACTACTTTGATACATTGACTTTCATTCCAATCGGTAGATTTATCTATATCATATTTATTATTGTATTTATTTATAATCTACTGCTTGCAAAGACATTCATTTGGATCGTTAGAGAGAATTCTCACACATGAATCCATTTCACTAATCAAACAAAGCCTGGCAGTCAATGACTGCATGCAAACTACATACTGTAAAAACTGATATGATGTCATAACTCTTCAATATTTACCTATGAACTAGGAAAAATAACATTTATATGTTTACTTTTCAGCCTTCCACTGCCAACAAGCTTATGGCTTATGGCTCGGTGGCGTATCTGAGAATGCTGGACTGCCGAGGTCAAGTCCATCTGTCCTTCCTACTCGCCAAGTCCAGAGTTGCACCCAAGCGACCACTCTCCATACCCAGACTGGAGCTGTGTGGAGCGGTCACAGGAGCTCAACTAGCTAAACCCCTAGAGAAAGAGCTCACACTGAAGATCGATCAGACCATCCTGTGGACAGACTCTACAACAGTGCTGGCGTGGCTGCAGTCAGAGTCTTGTCGCTTCAAGATTTTCGTTGGTACCAGAGTGGCCGAAATACAGGACCTCACAAGTCCCACCGCCTGGGAACCCAGCTGACGACATCACCAGGGAAAAGACTCTACAGGACCTGACCAAGCCGAACAGGTGGAGCCAAGGCCCCCCCTTCCTCCTTCAGACTTCAGATGAGTGGCCTGTCAAGCCCAACGTCGAACAGGAAGGCGATGCCTCCGAGCTATGACAGTCTACTTTTTGCGGTGTCACCTTAACAACACCTAGTATGCCAGACGCAGAGGTGAAGCAGTATGCTACCTGGAAGGAGCTGCTGGTAGCTACTGTGCATGGGGCGGCAGTTAGCTACATTGGCGAAGACTATCGCAATGCTGAGACCCTCATATCATAAGCAAGCGCAGTGCGAGAGCTTCCCAGAGGAGTTGCGGCTCTTGAAAGCAGGAAAGCCCGTAACATCAGGCAGCAGACTGCTCACCCTGTCACCAGACCTGCAACAGCAACTTGCCAAGCAAAAAGTTGACTTCAACTTCAAACCCCCCGCACCACCTCACTTTGGAGGAGCATGGGAAAGGGAAATCCGCTCCGTAAAGACCGCCTTGTACACCACTGTGGGAACTCAGTCAGTCTCAGAAGAAGTGCTGCGGACCGTGCTACTGGAGGTAGAGGGGATTCTTAACTCAATGCCATTGGGGTTTGTCTCCTCCAGCCTCACAGTTCTCGATCCTGTGACCCCCAATAGTTTGTTGATGGGGCGGCCAGATGGGTCCTTGCCCCAGATCGTATACCCAGAGACTGAGTTACTGAGCCGCCGTCCATGGAGGAATTCACAGGTGCTGGCGGATCGCTTCTGGTCCAGTTTCTTGAGAAATTATCTGCCCAGCCTCCAGACTCGTCATAAATGGCACTCTACGCCAGCTGACCTCGCAGAAGGCTCAGTAGTGATGTTGGTGGATCCCCAGCTTCCACAGGCCTTGTCCACTGGGTGTGAGTTTTCCTTGCCCTTATGTGGGCCTACCAAGGATGTCATAGTGGTTTGTGTTGTGGTTTGTGCAGCCCTTTGAGACACTAGTGATTTAAGGCTATATAAGTAAACATTGATTGATTGAACTACAGAAAACATGTTGTGGTAAGTTGTAGATGTTTGTTTTAGCTCCGCATATATGAACATTAGCCCTGTTTAACGTCATAAGCGACTGTACAGTATGCTTATTTTTTATAGTAGTACATGCCATAGTCAAGTTACTTTGAAAAACACACACACAACAGGGTGTGTACACCAAGTGTATCCATCCAACCATCCATCCATTTTTCACCACTTGTCCCTTCTGAGGTTTACCACCAAAAAAAGTTACGACATAAACAGACGTTACTCACATACTTGAGTTTTTGTTTTTCACTGAATACTTACTAATTATTTTATTTTATTTAGATGGTTACTTTTTTCTCTGACTTAAATAAAAAGTTCACAATTTGTTGCTACGTTACCCACCTTTGCAGTTCAACAGTAAGTTCTTCATGTTGGTCAAATATTTTACGTGACATAAAACATCTCAAAATGAAATGCAGATCCATAGGTAGTACTCACTCATTTCCATATATTCCGGTGTTAGCCCTGCAAATGGCTCCAGAAAGTGGTCAGCTTCATATCTCTTCAATTTCTTCTGTCGTTCTTCCTCTTGGGAAGTTCCTTGCTTTGACTGGATGTAGCGAACAAACTTCTTTAGCTTGCTAAAAGGAGTACAAACAAACATGTACAATCAGACCATAATTGCATGGGACTGAGTAAGTACACACTAGACAGATATTTTACAGTAAAATTACAGTCTTGTTTAGGACAGTTCCTCTTTAATTCAAATCAAATATGTATGAGTCATTCTTTGGAGACTACGTTTTGCTCAAGAAATTAAACATGAGTCCATCCTTTTGAAATGGTAACACC
Organism: Nerophis ophidion; assembly: GCF_033978795.1. Taxonomy (NCBI): domain Eukaryota; kingdom Metazoa; phylum Chordata; class Actinopteri; order Syngnathiformes; family Syngnathidae; genus Nerophis; species Nerophis ophidion. The sequence continues at coordinate 16,075,683 of NC_084624.1, read as the reverse complement.
TGCTTCCATACACACAGACAGTAGTATACTCCCTAGTGTGCATGGTCTTCTCTGCAGTAGTGGGTATAAGGGTTGTATGATATACGGGTACTAATAAAGTACCGGGGTACTAATGAATTCAGGCCAATTTTTGTCATCTGCATGCTGCGGTGACTTAACATGCTGCGGAGCATGTTTAGAGTATCAGCGCGTGCAACCTCACACACCGCACGCAACCTCACACATCGCAAAAGGAAAAACAGTGTGGAGAGTAAAAATGGCAGGTATAGACAATTCTATGGGTTAATAAAGAAGGTATGTCAAACATGTAAGCTGTGCTTTAAAATAAGCCTTGCCAAAGGTGGAAAAACAGTATTAACACTTGCGCTTCAAACTTGGGTAAACATTTTAATAACAATCATATAGCCCTGCAAAATGTCTCAGCTCTGTGCCCATGCAGATAAATAGACATGCACACAGCTGTTTGGCTTGATAGCAGAGATAAACCCCCACCCATGTAGCGCAAAACCAGTGCAAATGAAATGATTGAATTCTGAAACAAATTGTTACAATTTGTGTTTTATCTTTAACAATGTGTGTTTTACCTGCTACATGTCTTATCTGTGTAGTTTTAGCCATAGTAATATTTTTAGTATTTATTAATGATTGTATTTTTCTTAAAGCACAGACCAAGAGCGGCAACCACAAATCACACAGCATTTAATATGTCAGTAAAGCATTCTTTTATGCTCCAACCTCCATCCATCCATCTTCTGCTGTTTGTCCTTCTCATCCTAGATTATGGCAGGCTATATGTAGTACATAAAAATTGATTTGAGTACTTTGAGTGCAATACGAACCATATATTTAATGTATCGTAAGTCTCTCGCTCTGCTCTGCGCATCGCGCACCTGCCGCCTATGTTGCCAAGACTCGATGTATTGGTGACTCTATAATTTGTAGTAGCAATTATTTTGTTAAACTTTTCAATAGCAACCGGTAAGTCAATAGCGCCCCTTTTAAAAACTAAACAAGGGCAAGGGGACCGTAACATAATTGATGACTCCGATCGGGCTGGCTATCAATAAGCTTGTTCCGGCCACCCAGAAGGACGAGCTATCAATAAGCTTGTTCCGGCCACCCAGAAGGACGAGCCACTAACAGACACAGACTCTTCCACACCATCCCATCCGCCTTTTTCAAATGTTCCAGCCACAAACACTTTAGTCCTATCAACAAGGATTGAATCAAGGTAAATGGTAAATGGGTTATACTTGTATAGCGCTTTTCTACCTTCAAGGTACTCAAAGCGCTTTGACACTATTTCCACATTCACCCATTCACGCACACATTCACACACTGATGGCGGGAGCTGCCGTGCAAGGCCCTAACCACGAACCATCAGGAGCAAGGGTGAAGTGTCTTGCCCAAGGACACAACAGACGTGAGGAGGTTGGTAGAAGGTGGGGATTGAACCAGGAACCCTCCGGTTGCTGGCACGGCCACTCTCCCAACTGCGCCACGCCGTCCCAGACTGGCATGAGCAAGTCAGCCAACCTCCTGAGATTCAGCGATATATCGTACATCATATTGTACAGAATGATGATGATTAAATGGGTTGTACTTGTATAGTGCTTTTCTACCTTCAAGGTACTCAAAGCGCTTTGACACTACTACCACATTTACCCATTCACAAACACATTCACACACTGATGGAGGGAGCTGCCATGCAAGGCACCAACCAGCACCCATCAGGAGCAAGGGTGAAGTGTCTTGCTCAGGACACAACGGACGTGACGAGGTTGGTTCTAGGTGGGATTTGAACCAGTGACCCTCGGGTTGCGCACGGCCACTCTTCCACTGCGCCACGCCGTGCTCAGAGTATTTTCTGGAAGATTGCCAAGACCTTCAAGTGAATCTGACTGGGAGACCTGGAGGTCAGGAGTTGAACTACTGCTGAGAGATCCATCTGTATCTGACCTCCAACGATCGAGGAGGATCGTGGAAAGCCCTCTACCCCCAGCAACAGACATAATCAAGCATCTAGATTCCAACAATGCCTAAAGTATATTTGGATAACCTTGACCCTGCTTATTAGTGCTGGGCATAGGATACATATTGTGGGCAAGATAGAAAAATGTTTATTGTGCCATTTCTATTTTTATCGTTTCAAGTGATAGGCTGTATATTATCCATAGGGCTTGTATCATCAGATGATTTATAGTAACAACAACAATAATTGCACATTCAGTAAGTGTATTTTGTGTCAAACGGGAGAGAAAACAATATTTTCTGACGTTGATATGTAGGCTCACATTTCTCTTTCGATTTTGCGACATGACGCTGCTTTACATGCCCTTTGTGTCCAGCGTCTCCCGCCGTTGCTGGTTACCTGGGTTACACACATGAGGCAGAGACGGTGTCCCAGGACAAACTCCTACCCAAACGAGGAGGTAGCTCGTCAATCTGGCTTTATTTTGTTTTCAATGCGACGGATTCAGAGCAGAAAATGGTCATATCCAAACCTATTCTACTATACCACCTCAGAAAACACCACAAAAAGGAGTACACTGAGACCCAAAAGGCAAGAGTCACACCAATCAATGCTACCAGCGCTAAACCCAATCAACCAAAAATTCAAGACGCTCTGGTATGAATCAAACCACACGAGAAAACATCCCACAGTTACCGACAAATAACAGACGCCATCGCACGCCTCAGTGTTAAAGGTATGGTCCCGGTACACTTGATGAACCAAAAGTATTGGTTTAAACTTCATTGTGATCTACTCTCGTTCTGACTGCACTAAAGGCTTACATTAATGATTCCAGAGACGAGCACTTTAAGATTTTGTATTCCAATTGTTTACATCTGATACCAAAAGTATTTGTTTATTTTTAATTATGATTTAACGTTCTGACTGCACTTCAGAGAAAGTTGAATCCTTGTAAAACTAAAAAAAAAAACTTTAAAAATGTGTTTTAAAAACATGAAAAATGTCTTTTGTTGCTTATTGTTGTTTGCTATACCAAATGTATTTGTTTATTTCACTTGCAAATAAAGTGAGAAAAAAGGCAAGTGGTCATGTATTTGTTAAATTTTTCATAGAACTGAAAGCGTACAATAGCTTTCATGGTTCATCGTTGCCGTGATATAAAATTATCCATATCGTGATATAAATTTTTTTCCATATCGCCCAGCACTACTGCATATGGCATTGTCCAGGATGGAAAGTAGCTTTTTGCCAAATTCATGGAGTGGCATCAGGACACCAGTGAGAAAGTTTCCACCTATACCCAACGCCTACAAGTTGCCCTGAATGCCACCATGAAAAGAGGAGGCGTTGAGGAGCTGACAGCTCTTGGCACCTATGAAACCAGTTTTGTTGTGGGTGCTGGGACAATGGCTGGATAGCAAAGCTGCAACTTAGGCAAAATAAATCCAAACCACCACCTTCTGCTGAGCTTTTGCTGCTTTTACACACCGAAAAGGATCAGGAATCAGCAAAGACACTTCGCATGAAGCAACATCTAGGAGCAACCGGGCAAAAAGCCACCACTCACGCCCAGTTTGCACGTACCAGTTTTAATGGTGGAGAAGCAGTAACGAACCTGACTAACTCAGCAGTTGGCACAACAACAAGCGGATATTCAGCAGACGTTAATCAACATCCAGACAAAGTGCACTCAATCCTATAACAAACCGCCATTTGGCACTATGTTCAACACTGTCGTCCACCCATGCCATCCAAGCCCAAGCGAAGCTAGTGTTTTCTGTGCTGAGACAATGGTCATAACCACCCAACATGAAGAAATGTCCCCAATTCAGTTCTGGTCGCACAGAAGCAGAAAACTTTGCCAGGAAACAGTAAAACAGCTCCAATTACAACCCTTTAAACTAAATTTGGCTTCCGTTAAAGGCCAAACAGAAGCCAAGCGGGACCTAACCTGTCTCATCCAACCGTTATGTCCCGCTTGTCCCTCTCGGGATTGCAAAGGGTGCTGAAGCCAATCCCAGCTGCACTCAGGCGGAAGGTGGCGTACACACTGGACAAGCCAACCTGTCCGATGAAAGTACTACCTACTCAGTGGCCTAGTGGTTAGAGGGTCCGCCCTGAGATCGGTAGGTTGTGAGTTCAAACCCCGGCCGAGTCATACCAAAGACTATAAAAATGGTACCCTGCTTGATACTCAACATCAAGGGTTGGAATTGGGGGTTTAATCACCAAAAATGCGGCCACCGCTGCTGCCCACTACTCCCCTCAACTCTCAGGGGGTGAACAAGGGAATTGGTCAAATGCAGAGGACAAATTTCACCACACCTTGTGTGTGTGACAATTATTGGAACTATAACTTTAAAACTTAAACTTAAAACTTTAAAAACAGGCAAATGTAAAGAAATATCGCTAGACACGAATTGTCCAAGGTGAATTCCAAAGGGGCTGGTGGGATCCAAATGCACTGCAGTTGTCAATATTTCATGACAAACCCTGAATTGCCTTTTGGACACTGGTTCTCAAGTCACCACCATTACAGTCTCCTTCTACAATAAACCTATCAATGACCAACCCGTGAAACTCCTTTTCAACTTACTACAAGTCGACAGTCCAGCTGGTCAATTAATGCCATACCTGGGGTAGCTGAAAGTGACAATCACATTTCCTAAAGACTTTGAAGGAGTGTAATTTGATGTGCCTGTGCTCATTGGCATGAATACGTTTTTATATTAGCTTTACCATAGTAGTGATGCTTCCAACCTACCGGCCCAGGATACCGTGGAGTCCTGCAGCTGCTGAAGCTTAACCACTATCAGAATCAAGAGGGCTCTGTAGGTACTGTAAAGAGTACGTGCAGAGTAAGAACACAAAGTTTAACTGGGAAGACTGACTAATTTCACCTGAATGGAAGGCCGGATAACATTCAAGCTCAACCATAGCCAATGTGTTCTCCCACTGTAATCTCGAATATGGCTGTACAGACTGTATGAAATATTGCATCCATCTCAAAGATCAAACCCCTTTTAGCATTAAGTGAGGCAGATACACCCCCTTGACGTTGAGACTGTGCGGAGCCATTTATGAGCCATGCTTGAAGCTGGAATAAATATGGAGTCATCGTCACCTTTTGCCTCCCAGACGTGTGCTTTGCATTTATTGTCAAAAGTTGAATTTACAAATTGTAAACGATGCCTACGCCAATCTCAATCTTGAAAAATATTTTTCAGCGTTATTGGATCCAAGTGGTTCACAGTTTTAGATCTGAAGTCTGGATGCTACCAAATTAAGGCAAAAACCACATTTGTTACACCATGAGGATTCTGGGAGAGGAACCGCATGCCTCAAGGAGTGACTAACATGGCTAGCATGGAAGGCCTTTCTTTGATGACATTGATATTTTCTCTGTCACCCTTGAGGGTGCTGAAAAGACAAAAGGAATTTGAAAAAAAGTTTCCCCAGGGAAGTGTACATTTTTCCAGTCAAGTGTTCGCTATCTGTGACATGTAGTGTCAGAACTTGGTGTTGAAACTGATCATGAAAATATATCTACCTTAAAGGCCTACTGAAATAAGATTTTCTTATTCAAACGGGGATAGCAGGTCCATTCTATGTATCATACTTGATCATTTTGCGATATTGCCATATTTTTGCTGAAAGGATTTACTAGAGAACATCGACGATAAAGTTGGCAACTTTTGGTCGCTAATTAAAAAGCCTTGCCTGTGCCTGAAGTAGCAGACGATGTGCGCGTGACGTCACTGGTTGTAGAGCTCCTCACATCCTCACATTGTTTTACAATCTGGACTGGACTGTTAACACGGGCCACCAGTACAAGAAAGGACAGAGCAGGCTGTACTTCCTCAGGAGACTGCACTCCTTCAACATCTGCAAAAAAACTCCTGTGGATGTACTACCAGTCTGTGGTTGCCAGTGTTCTGTTCTACATGGTAGTGTGCTGGGGGGGCAGTACATCTAAGAAGGACAGCTCCAGACTTGAGAAACTGATCCGACGGGCCGGTTCTACAATCGGAATGAAACTGGACTCACTGGTGACGGTGGCAGAGAAGAGGACTGTTGACAAACTAGTGAGCATCCTGGATGATGCCAGTACCCTCTGCATAGCGTTATCAGCAGCCAGAGGAGCCTGTTCAGTTCTAGACTGCTTCATCCCAAGTGCAGGACTAATAGACTCAAAAACTCATTTGTCCCACACGCCATTAGACTGTACAACTCCTCGCTGGGGCGGGGGGCGAGGGGTACTAGGATGACAGGGGATGCAAAACAATAACAGTGCAATACATCCTGGATGATGCCAGTACCCTCTGCATAGCGTTATCAGCAGCCAGAGGAGCCTGTTCAGTTCTAGACTGCTTCATCCCAAGTGCAGGACTAATAGACTCAAAAACTCATTTGTCCCACACGCCATTAGACTGTACAACTCCTCGCTGGGGCGGGGGGCGAGGGGTACTAGGATGACAGGGGATGCAAAACAATAACAGTGCAATACATTTTCATAACATGGTCACTACTGCCTACTTTGTCTTGTTATATTCTTATTTTACTGTTATATTTTTATTCCCATTGTTGCTTTTTAGTTTTTATTCTCATTGTAATATTTCTCTTTTTTGTTTCCATTTAAACCCCCATTATTTACTTTTTACTTTTATTTAAATTGATCTCAACTCTGTACACTGCTGCTGGAATTTTAATTTTCCTGAAGGAACTCTCCTGAAGGAATCAATAAAGTACTATCTATCTATCTATCTATCTATCTATCTATCTATCTATCTATCTATCTATCTATCTATCTAATCATAGCCACCAGCAACGAGAGCGATTCGGACCGAGAAAGCGACGATTTCCCCATTAATTCGTGGATGAGGATAGTGAGAGTGAAGGACTAGAAAAAAGAAAAAAAAAAAAGAAAAGAAAAAAAAAAAGCAAGGGCAGTGGGAGCGATTGAGATGTTATTAGACACATTTACTAGGATAATACTGGAAAATCACTTATCTGCTTATTGTGTTACTAGTGTTTTAGTGAGATTATATAGTACCTCAAAGTCAGAGGGGTGTGGCCACGGGTGTGGTGACCGCCAGTATCTCAGGTGGGAGGAGGTAATAGTCCGCAGCTGCAGGAGGACGCAAGCTCCGTTCATGTCTACGGTAAGAGCCAACTTATTAACACAATTTTCTCACCGAAACCTGCCGGTTGACATGTGGTCGGGAACCATGTTTGCTTGACCGCTCTGTTCCATAGTAAAGCTTCACCTTCGGGAATATAAACAAGGAAACACCGGCTGTGTTTGTGTTGCTAATAGCAGCTGCAATACACTGCTTCCCACCTACGTCTTTCTCCTTTGACTTCTCCATTATTAATTGAACAAATTGCAAAAGATTCAGCAACACAGATCTCCAGAATACTGTGTAATTATGCGATTAAAGCAGACTACTTATAGCTTGGATCGGGCTGGAAGAACATGTCTGCTACAACCGGTGACGTCACGCCTCATCATTCCGCGACGTTTTCAACAGGATACTTCGCGGGAAATTTAAAATTGCAATTTAGTAAACTAAACCGGCCGTATGGGCATGTATTGCAATGTTAAGATTTCATCAATGATGTATAAACTATCAGACTGAGTGGTCGGTAGTAGTGGGTTTCAGTAGGCCTTTAAAATCTTGGCCAGTACCTCAAAATCTGCACTCATTTTTAGGATTCATCAAAGATTATGCCATCATTTTAAAACCCCTTTTAGAACCCCACCTTTACTAGTCCTCAAAAAACAAAATCAACACTGTGAATTACTGAGACCCGAAGAACTCCTTTGGAAGAAATGGACCTCAGCCTGTCAGAACTATTTTAAAACTGGGATTGAAAAATGTACTTCTGCCCCAGTCCTTCATTTTACCACTGGAAACGGCTCCGACTTACTGCCGGCAATGCGGACCAAGCTTTGACACTGAACATACAGGGAGCGGACCGCCACAATCAGACAGTCCCCATACTCTCTGACTACTCCTCACAGGACTTCCACAGTCAAATGCCGTTTTCAAGTCCACATAGCACATGTAGACTGGTTGGGAAAACTCCCGTGCACCCTCAAGGACCCTGCTGAGAGTCCATAGTTTTATGACCAGGACGAAAACCACAAAGTTCCTCCTGAATCCGAGGTTCGACTATCCAGCACAGCCTCCTCTCCAGTACATCATACCGGGAAGGCTGATGATAGCTGGAACACACCCTCCGATTCCCTTTCTTAATGAGAGGAACCACCACTCCGGTCTGCCAATCCAAAAGTACCACGCCCGATGTCCATGCAATGTTGCAGAGTCTTGTCAACCAAGACAGCCCCACAGCATCCAAAGTCTTAAGGAACTCCGGGCGGATCTCATCCACCCCCTGGGCTTTAACTACCTTGGCAACCTAAGCCCCAGAAATAGGAGAGCCCACCACAGATTCCCCAGGCACTGCTTCCTCATAGGAAGATAAAGAGTTAACATTGTTATATGTTGTTTTTGATTGGTTTACAGAAGAAGTAAACATTAGTTTTTTGCTTAGAGAGTTGATGTGCACATTTGAATGCTGCTCACAGGTTCCATTGGAAAAATTACGCCGATTGACCAAAATGTGTGCGGAAGTTGCGAGCATTGGACAAATTTGGTTAAATTTGTGTAAACTGGCGTGATGGCAAAACTATGAAATCCTGAAGGGTCTGACAATGGGTTGATTAACATGATGAATCTATTGCTACATCTTTGGGTACAAGTGCAAAGGCCTTCTTATTCCACACATCAGATGATTCCTTTTTTTAATGTATCTATCAAAACCTTCAAATCCCCCGCCTTTGCTGAAAAGTTCAAGAGTATCTCAGCTGGAGTTAAGATATCATTGAGAGTAAGTTACTATCAGTCATAGGTACGGCACTCGAATGACGTAGACTGATTAGAATAGAATAGATTAGATTTTGAAGCTAGATATTGTTAGCTCAACTAATAATTAGCTATTGTTAATTTCTAGCTCTTGTCCCAAACTGAGCTTTGAAGTTAACGACACATTGTAATCAACCAATACTGTATTGAACCAACACACAGTATAATCAAATACAAGGTAACACCTTGAAGAACCAAGTATTGTTTTCCCTTTCGCCAACACTTATCTTTTGCACTTATATCTAGGATTCATTTAAATTCTCTTGGTAACTTACTCCGTAGTTGACAGCCCATGACGGAAAAGGCAAATAGAGGACCTCTAAAATGTAAAATATCTACAATGCAACTGCATTTTCCCATTAGTTCCCAGCTGATGCAAACTTACGGTATTCCGATCTCAAAAAGGTTGTTTTGAATTAACTGCTTTCCCAGCATGGTAATACTCAACTGGATACACAACTCCATTAGGCAGCCTCCATGAGTACACTGTAAAAAAAGTATAAACAATAACATTAGCAGTAGCAATAGTTGTTGCAGGTTGACACTCATTCATTGATCTAAAGCCAACATGCCTGATAAGTATGATATACTCATGCACTGATATGCTCATGCACTGATGTGCTATGATATTTCTTTTTAGAAAGTGGAACAACAATCAGCTTAGGTTGTTTGCGTTGGGTCTTAGGTTGATTACCCAAAGTTACCTCTTCCATTCGGTAGGATTCAAACACATACAAGTAGTTGCCTGGTCGGCCAACCAGTCTGTTGATAAAAAAACAGTGTTTGAGTTTTACAAACATGCATTTATTATCTACAATGCACATGTATAATATTGAATATTCAATCAAATCTAATATTAAAATGTCATTCACTAACCTTCCCCTGAAGAAAGCAATGTAGATGATTGGTGTGAAAGCATTAACAAACTTCAGAATGAATGTTTTAAAGATTAGTCTCTCCTCAAAATTCTTGTCCGTTTTTGGAACCTCTAAAAAAGAAACAGCATTTAGAGATTTAGACCATGGTTGTCCAAAATTTTTGACTTAGGGACCACATTGGGCTACAAGAATTTGGCCTTCTTATCACAAAAATTCATCCCATTTTGTCCACCACTGGCGCTGAGATCATTATTGATGCATTCGGTAAGTCGAGTCTCGATTACTGTAATGTAGTATCACCCCTCTGTTCATCAGTTGGTGACGTCTCTGAGCTGCTGACTCGTCTACATACAAGAAGATCCCCTCCTGGCCTCTCTATGTACTAACCTCCATGACCAAGAATAGTTACTTGACGTTAGCTCTTATAACAAAAATGTTGCTAAAAGTTGGTTAATACTGTATGTAGATCACTGTAAAAATGTTGCTAAAACTTGGTTAATACTGTATGTAGATCACTGTATGGGATGGGATGTTATTGGCAGTTTTTGGATGTGTTTTTAGAGGGCTTTATCGGTGGGATTGATTAATCCCATTAGCTACATTGTTAGTCACCTCTTGATTGCGTTTTGTTTGCTATTTAGAATACACAAAAAATAGAAATCCATGTGTTTTTGTCTCACATTAGGAATATAGATGGTAGGCAAAATACCCCCCAAAATTGCACTTCCCCTTTAAGGGTGAGGTCATGAACTTCATCCAAATATCAAAGTAAAACGTTTTGATACTTTAGCACACTCACCTAAAACAGTGAGCCATCGGGCTACAGCACCATACACCTCGTCCAGTATGAGGATGACCACAAGGTTGATAATGGCTGCTGTGGTTTTGACTGTAAGTTGTACATGGTTTCGTGTGATTGGATTGGAGCTCATATGTAGAGCAGCTTTTGTGGAGATCCGGTAGAGAATGACACCAAACACAATGGCAAATGTAACACCGATCTGACAATAAAAAATGGCAGAGTTACAAATACTTCATAAAATACAATATAAAACAAAACATATATATTTTGAAAACATAGTAACTCTAAAACATTACCATTAACAACATCGTGACCAGATTTGTCATGTAGGCAGGGAGGCGATCTTGACATGTAAGTTTTTCCATCTAAAATATAAGCGAAAAATATAAACATATCTATTTTATTAAGTGTGATGGCCATTGGCGACATACAGTATATGATTAATGAATATAATCATTTTCAATAAGACGTTGAATATAAAATGTTTGAACATTGATTTTTCAACATAAGTTGCTGATACAAAATGTGGGTATGGATACTCACTGTTCGTCAGGGAGCAGTGGGTATAGGCAGAGAAACAATTAAATCAAATGCAAATAATAAAAATTATGTTGTATGTCAAACATGTTTGACTTTTCCTTCTATATAACATTTACAAATGAAAATGTATTCCTGAACACCAAAAGTGCAACAATAACAACAACATCACAAAGCAAAATGATGGTCTATATATAAGCAGATTACAATTATACACATTTACATTAATATATTTGGAAACCATCTTATGAACTTTAATAGGAGAATAGGTGATGTGAAGTAATCATTTGTATTTACATTATTTGATATTGTGCTTGAAAACCCTGATCAGGTAAAATTTCACACAGGGCCAGCAGCCACTTTGACAGCAGAGTGCAACAATGCAGTAGGGGGCAGAGCCTGGGCAGTGTCATTGAGTGGAGGTATGCCCCAAATTTCCTCCTCAATCAGCATGATTTGTCAGCGCCTGTTCACAGCACAACTGCTCCGAGTCAGGCAATCCAAATGTTGGTTACTAAGCTCAAAGCTCTGTCTCTCTGTGTTGCTGGCTCTCTTCAGAGAAAGAACTCCGGCATCGGGTAGTAAGCTAAACTCCACTATGTCCTCCTCTGACAAACATTTGCCATATTTCGGCAATCTTACTAATAGTTGTCTCCGTCTCCTTTGTAGACAAATTAGCCCTGCATGTGAGTGCAAGATTAGCACTACCATGTGCTATTGGAAATAAGTGTTTAAAGTGAACCTACGGTGTGATTTTGTTTTGAAAGCCCTGATTGGGAAGAATCTTTATTTGCCATTCAAGGGGAACGCCCCCTTGAATAAAAGGCGCTGAGTGTGTTTTGTGCCTGCAAACCCTGCTTCTGTGTGCTGGTTTGGGTTCAGACTTTACAATATATTGCTTATATTGCTCAAATGTGGCAAAGATGGCTTTCTTTTACATTGGAACATGTAAATCTAAAGGCTTGGTTTAGCGTTTAGGACATAACTCAATCAGGACTAAACTAATATTGTTTAAATCAATCCACACTAATCTAGTTGTTTTCTGAGATCTTCCTTAACTTCAGATTATCTTAATTTGTTCCAGAATCAAGACTACTGAGTCTCACAATAAGGTATTAAACCATAACTAAGATCACGTTTTGGAAGGTGAATTATATACAGTATTTAGACATGGTGCAAAGGGATGCGGTGGACTGGAATCCTAGGATGAACTTTTTCAATGTACATTTAGCAGTGTGTATCAGAATTGTGTTAATCAGTAGTCTGACACACACGGAAGAAACAAAACAAACAAAACAAACAAAACATGCAAAGTGTGTGGAGCTGGAGTTTGATGTATAACCTAAAAGGAAAAACAAATTCGATAATGCATTTTATGAATGTATTAGGTCAGTGGTTCTCAAAAGGGGGTACGCCAGGGGTGTCAAACTTAAATATAGAGTTTGCCAAAATTTAAAACTGAACAGAGCCGCGGCCAAGGTTGAACAAATTGACCTTTTAATAGGGACCCAAACAAGTTTTGCATTGAATATTGAACAAGCAAGGTTTATATAACGTTATAGTGACATGTCAAATCGAGTTTTAAATAATAATAATTAAAAAATATCAATAACTTATCAAATAAAATTGAAATAAAAATTTAATGCCTCTTTTATATTTGCAGCCCTCTGAGGTAAATATCAAAATAAACTTTTTCCACAGGCTAATAATACATTTGCAAATAAAATAACAATAACACATTAATCAAACATTCAAGCCTTGAAGTAACAAGAGAAAGTGCATGAGTAAAACATTAATTATTGCTTGGGGGGGGGTATATTGTAGCGTCCCGGAAGAGTTAGTGCTGCAAGGGATTCTGGGTATTTGTTCTGTTGTGTTTATGTTGTGTTACAGTGCAGATGTTCTCCCGAAATGTGTTTGTTATTCTTGTTTGGTGTGGGTTCACAGTGTGGTGCATATTTGTAAGATTGATAAAGTTGTTTATACGGCCACCCTCAGTGTGACCTGTATGGCATTCACTTGTGTGTGTGTGTGTGTGTAAAAGCCGCATATATTATGTGACTGGGTTGGCACGCTATTTCTATGTAGGAAAAGCGGACGTGACGACAGGTTGTAGAGGACGCTAAAGGCACTGCCGTTAAGGCACACCCCCAAAATGGCCGTCCGGGTAAAACTGGGGAGAAATTCGGGAGAATGCTTACCCCGGGAGATTTTCGGGAGGGGCACTGAAATTTGGGAGTCCGGGAAAATCGGGAGGGTTGGCAAGTATGAGTATTAGTGGTGAATGCGGTGTTACAGCGGCACTGCCGCTGTATAAAACCGGTGGGCCAGCTCTAATGTTAATTTCATACTGCCTCAAGGGCCAAATGAAATTACACGGCCGGCCAAATTTGGCCCGCGGGCCAGAGTTTGACACCCTTGGGGTACACGTACCCCTTGGGGTACTTGAAGGTATGCCCAGGGGTATGTGACATTTTTAAAAAATATTCTAAAAATAGCAACACTTGAAAAATACTTTATAAATATATTTATTGAATAATACTTCAACAAAATATGAATGTTTCATAAACTGTGAAAAGAAATGCAACAATGCAATATTCAGTGTTGACAGATAGATTTTTGTGGACATGTTCCAAAAATATTGATGTTAAGGATTTCTTTTTTTGTGAAGAAATGTTTAGAATTAAGTTCATGAATCCAGATGGATCTCTATTACAATCCCCAAAGAGGGCACTTTAAGTTGATGATTACTTCTATGTGTAGAAATCTTTATTTATAATTGAATCACTTGTTTATTTTTCAACATGATTTTAGTTATTTTTATATATATTTTTTCCAAATAGTTCAAGAAAGACCACTACAAATGAGCAATATTTGGCACTGTTATACAATTTAATAAATCAGAAACTGATGACATAATGCTGTATTTTACTTCTTTATCTCCTTTTTTCAACCAAAAATGCTTTGCTCTGATTAGGGGGTACTTGAATTAAAAAAATGTTCACAGGGGGTACATCACTGAAAAAAGGCTGAGAACCACTGTATAAGGTGAAAGCAAGAATACATTTTAAGTCAAAATTATTGTGAAAAATCATCACTAATTGAATCAAACGCAAACGGTGCATGTAAAATATTTTCAGTTGTCATAAGTGTTTATTCATCGTGAACTGTGAGTGTACTATTCCCTCCTAAGAGACGTACTCCTCAATATACAAGCTTAATAGATCAACTTTGTGTGCCATAAAGTTTGTATGTGTATTCAAACACAAATACATAGACGAATAAGTAGATCAGACCAAAAGTATGCATTCCAAACAAGCATGTGAAGAATCTGGGGGCATTTCCAAAATAAAAGCGTTAAAATCAAACAAAAAAAAAATGTTTTACTGTGACTGAGTTAGGAATTATAGGGAAATACAATGAAGTGTTTTGTTCAAAGGCTCAGGCGTGAGACATTTTGGGTGACAATACAAAAATAAGAGATACTTCCATTAATAGTAGAGTTGCGATAACTATATATAGTTTATTACATTGCAATCAGTCACTTTGCGACCGCTGTTTCAAAGGCAAATATGGTGTTACCTTGTATTGTGTTTTGTGATGTCTGCTCAGAGACTTCTGCATGACTTGGAATTCATATTCAGCTCTTGGATGGTCCTATGTTGGTGGTGGACAGGAAACACATTCAATGTGAGGATAGATGTCAAAGGTAAAGTTCATCAAGAATGGTAAAAACAAGTAGCTCGTCAACTTGATCATAAACTAACATTTTAAACATTTTAAACTTTTTGATACTTTATATATTTGGACAAATATATTTCAAGACCAAAACGTAGTATTTCCTAGTAACCAATAATGAATTGATGTCAAATAATTCATGATTAATAGGAAACACTATATTTCGTTTACATATTGTTGTTAACCATGAGTGGTTCAGCTCTTTGTATAAGTCTGACAAAAATATTTATAACTGTTTTTTCAGAAAAGGTTTCATAAGTTTATTTCTCCATAAAAATAGGTTTATATCACCGCAATTAAATATTGATGGTGTGCGCAATGGTTGTCATAAGTAAAATACAATAGTAAGATTCTACTGTAGTTTTTAATTTTTGTACGAACACATTTCGATAGGCTTTGACACAAATTTTTACATAAATTTGCCCCCGTTATCTTACAACCAAACATTACACGTAACAAACACATCTGTCATTTTGTGGAATGTAGTGTCAGACAAATAATGATTAGGGGATTCTGGCGGTATTTTTTCACTGAGTACGACTACAAAAACTTTCAACATGGGAAAAAAAGTTGGAAAATTTAATGGAAAAAGCTGAGAAAAACTAATGAATTCAAGAAAGTACGTAAGTGGCGCTCCCATTTCCGCCTTCATCACTGCTGTTGCCAATAAGTGTTCAATAAAGTTAAACATTATGTTAAAAGTAAATTTATACATTTCATTCATAAATCATATATTTATTTTAGATGTTCTGCATATTAAACAAATATTGCTCTTCATGAAATGTGTCTTGTCTTTAGAATTATGGTTGTACAGAACAGATTATTTTGAGTTATATGAATTATGTGAAAACATTTCTTCAGCTTTCTTACAATTAGTTTTTTTGTCCGACTTTTTGCTACAGATTTGAGGTACAACTGCAGTAAATTAATACTAACTAATACTGAATCCTAATGAACATAATGCAAAATAGAAATACAACCTCTCCTAAAAAAATGTAATGACAATCTCCAAAAATTCATTTTATATACTATTATAACCATCATACAATTGTTATTTCTGCCCTGTGAGTGGCTAGTAAGTACCTTATGGCCTTTGGAACAAACGGGACATTAACTAAATGGATGCAAATGTTTAAATGAATTTTAGCAGTGTACCGCAATGCAAAGATGAAACATTTGTAATTATTATATTCATCCAGTACTGTGAAGTATTGGTCTTATAATTATTATATCAGTTAGCTTAGAAATGTTACACTTTTTCTGTTTATGGCACTGCCAAAAAAAGGTTGTATTTTTTAAATTTTTATTTGATTTTGATCCACTTCAAATCCAAGAGATAAATGTTTGGATGTCTTTAAATTCAATTAAAAGATTCAGATTAATATTAGTTTGTATTTTCTATGCTTGTATATCAACTTCAGTCCAAAACAAAAATGCCAAACATGCAATGTTTTCTCATTTTAACCCTATCAAGGCCTTAGAGTCAAATTACGTCAGTTTTTAATTATAATACAGTTGCATACAATTAAGTTACTTCACACTTATCAGATGTGAAACCGGGTACAGATCAAAACGGAATAAAAAAACAATATCCTTGTCATATATCTGCCGCGTTTGAACATCCAGGGCCTTATAATGCATATGATTTCAGTTCAACCGTAATCATTGAACCGTGTGACAAATAGAACATAGAAATATAATGTAGCGTCTATTGATTGCATTCATTTTTTTTCACGGTTAATAGCTGTTACACTCTACCATGTAACCCAACACAGACACAGGCACATGCTCACATACACATGCACAAACACAAACGCACTCGCACACGCACGCACACACACACTCACAAGCACACACAATTATCATTTTAAAATTTCAAATTTTCAAATACATATCGTACTAATGGCCCTGTTAGGTTTTAGTTTAATTTAAAAGTTGGATAACAAATGTTTATATTGATAACTATAATGCCGATTTTAAAATGATTTCATTGAAGATTAAAATAGCAGTGGTTCCAGTATTTGAATCGTGTGCATGTGTGCCACTTGAATACATGGTGTGGAATAAGTGCAAAGTCCATTGCAGCCTGGAAACACAAAGTAAATTTTTTTTTTTTTTTTGCAAATTGCCCCGACACATTTTGAGCAGTGAATATAACCTATTTTTTCCTCCAAAATACAACTCTGAAAGTAGAAAATGCATGATTTTCATAGAAAAAATATAAAATTGTATTTATAATGGGAGTCAATTTCACTCTGAGGGTGTCGTTCACATTAATCAATATTCAATCTTCCCAGATAGCAGTTCATACTGCACCAGATCCAATTTTCGAATCACCACCACAATCCAAATGATTGTTTAAGGCCTGTTTAGGTGAGGACTCTGCAGACCATGGTAAATGACCATGATTTGAAATTTACCAGTCAGCGTGTGACGTCATTGCAGTTAGTCACACAAAACTGCAGAAGACAGCGAAAGGTCTCAAAAATAAGGGTATTTTAAATAAGTATAAGTATTTTTTATAAACATATTGCTCGTTATGAATGTTTTTGTTTGGCGGCTCTAGTTAAAATCATCCTTTGAGTGGCACAACACTTTTTGTGGTTTTACCGTTGGCTAACTTTATTATAAGTAGTGGTTTCTTGGAGAACATAGTGTAAGAGTACAGTTAAATTAAGTAACATAATAGGTATGTCTCTTATGTAAGCTAGCTTCACAATTGAAAAGTTGCAATTTGAGTTTTATTTTACTAAGCAATTTGTCCAGAGTGTACACCGCCTTCCGCCCGAATGCAGCTGAGATAGGTTCCAGCACCCCCAGCGACCCCAAGTGGGACAAGCGGTAGAAATGGATGGCTAAGCGGTAGTTAGCTGGTTAGCATGTAGCTAATAGCAGTTAGCCTTTTCAAATTAGATGTAGGAGTGTGTTGAAAATTGCCAGGAAGCGTCAACTGTAATCTTAGATTAAGACATAAATTACACATATCAAATAATGTCCGTGCTTTACTCTTAATGTTTACCGTGTAACACGACTTACAAACTTGGGAAACACGACCCACCATCGTCTTTAACATTATTGTTTTTACAAGGGCGCAAGCAGCTATAGCTAAATGAATCCACTTCTTAATTAAGATTAAAACACAATTCTTGTTACCTAAATTTACTTGAAGAAATGGTGAATGTGAGCTGCAGGATATGAGGCACATGAGTTTGCTTTTGTAATCCATTCAAGTGGCGGTTGCTGTTTTCCTCTATATTTTGGGTCATTAAAAAAACAAAACTGATTTTAATTGATCATGGTCAAAGTGTTGATGGTATAGCGCTAAGCATAAAATCTGCATGGTATATTTATAAATGCTTTACAAACATATTTTCACATTTAAAAATGTGCATTTCAACTACCATTGAGCAGTAGGTAGTTCACCATGTCAAGCTATTTCCTGTTGGATATGTTGGAAGCCTTTCTAAAATGAAAGGGCATGTAAATTGTTATAATTTGTCTTCAATCATTCATCCTACCCAGATTTTTGACTTGTTTTTTATCGGGGGACATGACATCAAGCAGATTATCTGGAACATCCTGTCACATAATTTTTTGACAATGTGGCCAAGAAAATATCATGGAAAAGAGCAAATTGAAAAATGACCCTCCGACAAATGGTATTGAGAGCAGCACTTTCACATGAGTATATTAAAAATGCCTCTGGATGAAGTTTGATTCATAGAAACAAGTTATGTTATTTTGGTGGTATATCTCCAAAAAGTTTTGGTAAGAATGCCATAGTGTGTAAATTAGTTGGCAAGAATGTTGATGAACACATATACTGTAGTTGAACACACACATAATGCTCAAATTTTCTAAACATATCTAAAAATATTATAGGATGTATTTTTTTGTGCAAAAAATTGTACGGTACTATCTACTGTTTTAAGCAGATAAAGAATAACTTATTCTTTGCACTTAATACTTTTTGTAGCAATAAATATTAGTTTATTGATTAAAGCGTGTTAATTGTCAACATTCCTGCCACTTCATCTTACACAGATGTCATTTTTACCAAGTCATTTTTTTGACAATACTACAATGATATCATACTGTTGCTTGAATGCTGTGAGGATTAGGGATGTGATAAAAAAAAACGTTTTTTGTTCATAACTGGTTCCAAGTGTATCAATTCCTTGCATCCATCCATCCATTTTCTACCGCTTATTCCCTTTCGGGGTCGCGGGGGGCGCTGGCGCCTATCTCGGCTACAATCGGGCGCAGTCGCTTAAAATTTTTCCAAACGATTCTCTTAACGGTTCTTGCAGGTGAGTACGTCATCATCCTATGCACATAGTGATATCTGAAAGCAATACGGTGGCGCCTGGGCAGAATAAGCGCTCAACATTTTAGAAGAAAAGATTGAAACTGCACTATTTATAATAATTCCAAAGTAGTTATTTCATCAAGAGGAGGACATACAAGCAATATGCTGAAACATTTGAGCACATAGCATGCAATAACTATAAATGAATGTAGCGTTTTTGCACCATCACAGGCATCAGTCATCTGGTGTAAATACAAACCCCAAAACCAGTGAAGTTGGCACTTTGTGTAAATCGTAAATAAAAACAAGATACAATAATTTGCAAATCATTTTCAACCTACTGTATATCCAATTGAATAGACTGCAAAGACAAGATAATTAAAGTCGGAACTGGAAAACTTTATTTTTTTTGCAAATATTAGCTCATTTGGAACTTGATGCCTGCAACATATTTCGAAAAAGCTGGCACCAGTGGCAAAAAAGCCTAAGAAAGTTGAATAATGCTCATCAAACACTTATTTGGAACATCCCACAGGGGAACGGGCTAATTGGGAACAAGTGGGTGCCACGATTGGTCATGGTTGAAAGCAGCTTCCATGAAATGCTCAGTCATTCACAAACATAGATGGGGCGATGGTAACCACTTTGTGAACAAATGCGTGAGTAAATTGTCCAAAACTTTAAGAACCACATTTCTCAACAAGCTATTGCAAGGAATTTAGGGATTTCACCATCTACGGTCTGTAATATCATCAAAAGGTTTAGAGAATCTGGAGAAATCACTGCACCTAAGCGTTAATATAACGGACCTTCGATCCCTCAGGCGGTACTGCATCAAAAAGTGACATCATTGTGTAAAGGATATCACCACACGGGCTCGGGAACACTTCAGAAAACCACCGTCAGTAACTACAGTTCGTAAATACATCTGCAAGTGCAAGTTAAAAGGTTTCTATGCAAAGCCAAAGCCATTTATCAACAACACCCCGAAATGCTGCCAACTTTGCTGGGCCTGAGCTCATCTAAGATGGACTAATGCAAAGTGGAAAAGTGTCCTGTGGTCTGACGAGTCCACATTTCAAATTGTTTTTGGAAATGGTGGATGTTGTGTTCTCCGGACCAAAGAGGAAAAGAACCATCCGGATTGCTATAGGCGCAAAGTTCAAAACACAGCATCTGTGATGGTATGGGGGTGTATTAGTGCCCAAGGCATGGGTAACTTACACATCTGTAAAGGCACCAATAATGCTGAAAGGTACATACAGGGTTTGAGCAACATATGTTGCCATCCAAGCAACTGTATCATGGAAGCCCCTACTTTTTTCAGCAAGTCATTGCCAAGCCACGTGTTACAAGAGTGTGGCTTTGTAGTAAAAGAGTGCGCGTAGTAGACTGGCCTGCCTGTAGTCCAGAACTTTTTTCCATTGAAAATATGTGGCGCAATATGAAGCCTAAAATACCACAACGGAGACCCCGGACTTTTGAACAACTTAAGCTGTACATCAAGCAAGAATGGGAAAGAATTCCACCTGAAAAGCTTCAAAAATTGGTCTCCTCAGTTCCTAAATGTATACTGAGTGTTGTTAAAAGGAAAGGCCATGTAACACAGTGGTAGAAATGCCCCTGTGACAACTTTTTTGCAATGTGTTGCTGCCATTAAATTCTAAGTTAATGATAAGTTCAAACAATGAATATCTTGTCTCTGCAGTCTATTCAATTTAATACAAGCTCAGAAGGATTTGCAAATCATTGTATTCTGTTTTTATTTACGAATTACACAACGTGCCAACTTTACTGGTTTCGTTTTTTTTTTTTACAACAGGCACTAATACTGCTTTTAATGTTTATGCTATTACCTGTTCAATTGAAATGAATGCCTTCTCATTCAGATTACAGTGAGGAGACATATTCTGACTGATTTCAAAGCAGGCGGTATTGGCTCAATTTCACGGCTGCCGCTAAAATTCACCGTGGCAGGAGCATCACTCGTCCAGTAACGACCAATGTCACCAAGCAGTGACTAAGTTTGTGGTCAAAAGCTTACAATCATTTGCCACATCGATGCTCCTTCGGTAAGTGAATGTTCAATTGTAGTCAGAGAAAAGTTGCATGAATCCTTCAACTCCCTTTTCACTCAGTCATTATATTATACATGTGAAACTCCATGTCTCTCGGAGTCTATCCCAGCTGCATTTGGGCGGAAGACAGTGTACACCCTTGACAAGTCGCCACCTCATTGCAGGGCCAACACAGGTTGACAGACAACATTCACTCACATAAAACACATTACATGCAAATTCAGATATGTCAAGGTTTTATTTAAAGGTGCCATTTCAATTTCATGTCAAGTCTTCATTAAATGGCCCTGCCAAAATTGCATTAATGTATTTTTTTTTTCAAATACCTTTATAACTGATAACGGTAACTCAGCCAGGATATGCTCATTTCAAAATTAGATTTACTGCCCCAAAATATTTTTGTTTGACCAATTAGAAAGTCTGTGAGTGTGTCACATCCAGGTTTTCAGTTACGCACCGACCGCCATCTTCATCGAGCTACTGCCTCTGGTAAAGTTACTGAACATGTCAGACCTTAGTAAATCTAAAAGGCGTCGTCATGATCCTCAACTTATCCATGATAAAGCCAGGAACAAAACGAGGATCTGTTAGCAGGGACGTGTTTGAAAGATGGAGACGATTGAAGGCAGAGAAGATTTTTTTCATCTGATGCCAAACTTGCTAATCTTTTCCTTGTTGGGTAAGTCAGGCATGTAAGTTTTCTTATTACTTATAATAAATGAAAATTGAAATTTAGTATGTACATTATATCGTCCAATACAGTCTTTGATCTTGTCTAACAGAGCTAGTATGTTTGTGTGCTGAATGGCGTAAAGCTCCATCACACTGGGATGATTAAAGTTTGTCTAAGTCTAAGTGATCCTTACTTAGCATGCTAGCCTGGTCAATGACACATCGACATATAGGCTAACAGGGGCAATATATGCCCGTTAGCCTGTATGTCGATGACTATTCCAACTGACAGGGCAACATATATTTTCCACAAATAAAACCTATGCGGATATGGATACCGTCAGTGCCTATTTCGTTCTCAATATGCTGATACGCTGAGGAAATGCGTTCCAATATTAGCACGGCTAATTGTGGTTTCTGGTGCTGTATGTGCATCGGGCACATATGGGATGGTATTTGCTTGGCACAATATGATGAGGTAGCGACTTGTCCAGGGTGTTCCTTGCCTTCCGCCCAATTGTAGCTGAGATAGGCGCCAGCGCCCCCTGCGACCCCAAAAGGGAATAAGCGGTAGAAAATGGATGGATGGATGGAATATAATGCATTTCATGTAATGATTTTCTACTTTGTGTGTTGACATGGTAGTATGCTATATGATTTATGCATAACGTGAACCCTCTTGCAAGAAGCATAAACAAGAGAAACTTACAGCGTAGGACTCGCCAATTGCCATTTGATGTTCTTTTGAGTAGGATTGGGATTCTGCTGCAAATCTGCCAATCTCTGTCATGGAGAGTGGGAGGGGACTAAAGAATTTTGACCGTGATTGCAGTTCCATTTCTGGCCACATTACTACATTAGGCAACTTTAATATAAATCGTTTAGCTTACAGTTTTTGAAAACCTCACATTTTCTGAAAAATGTTTTAATTCAATGTTTTGATAAGCTGTAAGCAATAAACATCAATGTTATATCAAAAGAAGGCTTTAAATATCTTGTTTGCATGTTATGAGCCTACGGTATATCATAGTTTAAAATTAGTTTCACCTTGTAAATTTAAACAAACTTTTGCACAGTATATTTTCTAAGTAAATGACAGCTTCTTAACAGTTAGAATTTTTTTTTTAAATGTTTCATTCTTGTGTAATTTCCACAAATGTTTAATTTTAAATCCTTTTCAAATTTTTTTTTTGTTAGACTTTAACACATTTAAAAAAAAAGAAGTTTTCAACAGGGTGGGGCCTGATTTTCATTGCAATCTGGTAACACCAGCACTCCTTTACTTATAAAAGTGACTTTGGAGTGAAATTGACCTAATATGAACACCAAAGAATATCCAATATATAAATAAATGTTTACACTTCACATCAAATTGTATATAAAGCATCTGAACTAAACAATGTTTGTGTTACTATAGGTGCTGAACGCAAATGTCTCATTTCTAAGCAAGTGATAGACAGGGACATAAACATGTCATCAGATGGTTTAATTTGGCGTCCGACTGTGTAAGTTGTCGTTTGGACCAATACTTGCGGGTAAGTTTAAATAAAACTAATATTTTAATCATCAAACTTCAACTTGTAACATAGCTAGAGTTTGTCTTAGATTGCATTGAATGTTGCATGATATCATAAAGTTGAATTTTAACAAATTAGCCACTTCTAAGTTTTTTATTTCTTTGTCTTTATTAAATTTCCCTAGGTCTGCAGCTCAGAACCAAGAGCTGGTTAATTCAAGTATGTTGCATTGTTTTAAGGTTTAGGTTACAATGTGTTTGTTGAAAATGCTAACATGATCTCAAATGTATGGAGGGTCAAATGGGACCAAATAAAATGAATATATTTTTACATTGAATGTGTCAATAATCATAATTGGAAGTAAATACATAAATTTGGGCTTTTTAAAAAAAACATTTAATGATTTAATAATTTCATTCCAATATTAAGTCAATTGTTGATCACATTTCATGATTAAATTAATTTCCTGATTTGTCGATTCATCTCTATGATGAACCTGTATGACAGGTTTATACGATGAAGTCAGTGGGTGGGCCAAACCGGAATCAAGTCCAATTATTATTTTGATTTGAACCATGGAACGGTGACACCTATACTTTCTTTGGAGTTCATGGTAAATATTTTAGACTTAGCACCTATTTTCCGGATTATAGAGTGCACCGGGATATAAACCACACTCGGAACGGCGTGGCTCAGTGGGTAGAGCTGCCATTCAAGCAACCTGAGGGTTCCTGGTGCGACCAACAGCTTCTGCCATCCTAGTCACTTTGAGCAAGACACTTCAGGACACTTCAAGTTAGGGCCCTGTATGGCAGCTCCCGCCATCAGTGTGTGAATGTGTGTGTGAATGGTCGAATGTGGAAAGAGCGTCAAAGCGCTTTGAGTACCTTGAAGGTAGAAAAGCGCCCATTTACTTAGAGGAAAAACATATTTTTCCATATATCAGCTGCAACTAGACCATAAGATGTAGATATACAGGTATACTATGTGAAATTAGTTATTTACACAGAAATATTTTGTAAATGTTAACGTACATACCATAATTGTTTCCAAGCTGTGTCTGTAATATGGCTGGTCTAACAAAACAGAAGTCAGCTAGCTCTCCAGTCAGCTATACAGACTCAATAACGCCATGGTGACATTTTGGTGAATTTACTGAGGAGTTTGTGAAACTGAAACAATAAAAAAATAATGCCATTGTAAGTAAATAATGCTATCAAAGACACTCGTAAATGTGTTAGTATATTAGCTAATGCTAACGACGCTAGCTTGATTATATCATGAGACCATGTACAATTATGCATGAAAACACACCTTCAGACTTCACACATGGGACGGTTTAGTCAGTAAGAATTGTTTTAGTTAAACTGTGAAATTTAAAAGTGTGGCTTTGAACGATAAATGAAGAATCCATTCGAGCAAAAACGCAATGGACGCTTATTTGCAGTTTACGCCATCAAAACAGGAAGTACATTTTCAACCTGCGATACTTGCAGTGAGCAAACTCATACAATAAATGGCATCATAGCACAACCTTGTAATACACCATTTCAGGCCTCTGTTTGGATTAAATGCAAACTATTAAACACATTATGGGCAGTAAAAAAAAAATAATAATAATAATAAATAGCCGCTTTCAAAATCTAGGAAAAAAAAGACCCACTGATCAAGAGCATGAAACTGTTAAGGAGAGTAATTTATTGAATAGTTGAGTTATTTCTGCATTTTCAGACCAAGACATTGACTAGTTCTCCTCCATTTCTCTGGTCAAAGTTCCACAGACAAGTGAAAGTGTTAGGACTTGCCCACTGACTTTGAGACTGAATTTGACAGATGATAAACAATTATGAAATACTTGAAGCATGAAATCATTTATTCTATAATAAAACATTTTTTTTACATTAAATAAAACAATGACAGATTTAATAACCCATTTATGTATTCAATTCCCATAGTAGATAATGACATTTTTAAGTCATTATCTACAGATGGATTTGTTTCCCATTTGACCCTCCAAAAGGTTGATTGCTGTTCAACATGTAAGATCTATGTTTAAAAAGGTCTTATCTTTCTGAGGAAAGTTGTTCTACTGCTGTGTCTGTGATACTTGAAAATGTGTATGGTCCTAAGATTTGAGTTTTGAAGGTTATTTTTTTATGTATTTTATTTATCATGTTTATTAATTTGGATTTTGTTCAGTAATTGTTTGTTCAAGCAATCTACAGTATTTCACAAACCAAACTCAGAAGAACATACTTTTACTGAATTTATAAAACCATTGGAACAAACACTACTTGAATATTGATGTTTACTGTTTAAACTTGAATAATTCAAATGGAAGTCTTGTTTTATTAGATATGCTATTTACATGTCTGTACAACAATGTGCTGCTAATTATTTGCAATGTCATTGTGCATTTTTTTACAGTCAAATAGCTTTTTTTTTTAAATAATGAAATGTATTGTCGTTATTACTTTAAATAGACACATTTTCTTTTCCTTGTAGACATATTAAAATATGATGCAAATCAAGGCCAAAAAAGTTTTGGTAATAAAGAACCGAATACATTAACACACCTAGTGTGTTAATTAATAACACCTAGCTAGTTAAAGTACTTAGTATGTTAATTTACCCACACTAGGTGAAATTAACCTCCGCATCCGATCCAAACCCTTGTTCTTCCCCTGGGAGGTGAGGGGAGCAGTGAGCAGCAGTGGTGGCCACCCCCGGGAAACATTTAGGTGATTTAACCCCCAATTCCAACCCTTGATGCTGAGTGCCAAGCAGGGAGATAATGGGTCTCATTTGTATAGTCTTTGGTAAAACTCGGCCAGGGCTTGAACTCACGACCTACCAATCTCAGGGTAGACACTCTAACCACAAGGCCACTGAGCAGGTCTAATATAATCCGGCCGAACAGAATATTTGGGTAATGCATATGTGCCATATTTGGGCCTTATGTGACAGGCTTTGGCCCAAAGCAGTTTCAGATCTGGCAAATGAGTTTATATCAGATCAGTGCCGAGATGGGTAAAACTGATCTGAACTGGATTTTTAAGCACATCCGGCCCATATCTGATCCAGTTATATTCTGCTATCTGGGTCGCATCTCATACAGAAAAAAACATAACACATTGACTTATTTATGCATAGTTAGGCTTAATCTTTACCTCACAATTTACTCATTGTATGCAAACTAATTTGACATCACTGAGTGTGACATCATATGATTAAAGAACCTTCAAAGGGTTAAAAAATGAAAACTTCCCAATTTTGGGATTTCTATTAAGGACTAAAGTTGATGACTGATTTGAGCCAACAATACAGGACTTCCATGTCCTATTTGGCTTTGGAGGGTTGTCCAACAATTTCAAGTGTATCATTTACCTTGAATTTTTTTAATTTAACATGGAAAAAAAACTCAGGGAAAATATTTTGATATGCAGTTTTCACAACCAAATACAATGAGCAACATAGAGTATTTGTCAATGAAGTGTTTTGCATGCAAGAGTGATTATAAGTATCAAAGAGAAAGGTAAATTAAGGAAATGTATACTTAGAGGGATATTATCCAAACCTTGAGTGCTTCCTGTGAAGAATAAACAAAAAGAGAGGAGGAGGGGGTGGAGGAGGGAGATCTAATATCAGTGAAGGCAACCTGGAAACCTCGACTATGTAGACATAATATTGTCCTTGGACTTTGATATTGCTGTATTTAGACAGGTATTCATAATGAGCATTCATATCATATTAATTTTGCCACCAATAGTTTGTCCGAGGTAACTGACATAAAACAAAACGTTAAATTCTTTTAATAACCCTAAAATAGTCATTCTATTAAGGACATCAAGGAAGTGGACACATTAAAACCTAAGCATTTGCTAACACTAACACATATATATATATATATATATATATATATATATATATATATATATATATATATATATATATATATATATATAGCTGTAAGAATCTGCTGTACGTTGAATCCCATTTTCCAGGAACACCAATACAGAAACTCACAATAACGTTTGGTAGAATGCTAAAAAGAAACCACTTAAAACAGAATGGAATTTTACATTATTTTACTGACTGAGACACCCATAATGTACATGAAAATAAAGAATGTAAGATTTACAATATTACCTGTTAATGGTAAAACACTGAATATTAAGAACATAGGAATGCCAATTCTCTTATTTCTTAAGCATCCTGCTCGATCGACATCTTTTGCAATCAAGCAAAATGCTACAAACATAAGGAAATATGAACACAAAAGGTACAAAACAACTACAAATGAATATAATATCACTTTTCCGCAGAACTTTGTTATGAAAATTGGTTTCATTGTTTGTGTCACGGGCTGGCTGCTCTGGAAACAAACCTTGCCCACATTGCTTGGTGCCTCGTCTGAGCTGTTGTGACATAGATTACATTAATAATCACTCAAAATCTCAGATTCCTCCCCCCCAAAATTTCTATTGTTCAAGTTTAATTATTTTGAAGATAACGCTGCACATCATAAAGGTCTGCTCCAGCAGATAAGGTAGTGATCCTTTGACAAGTTTTTAAAGAAGTTTAACCAACCTTAACCAACCTAGTCTTAAGAGCTGAATCCATGCCAGTAAAACCACCAAATGAATGACTACCAGTTCTGCCAATAGGAAAGTCTAATACCTCGCCAGGAATATGCCAGATATTCGTTGAGGTGAAATTTTCTAGGAAAAATTTAACCAAATACTTGTAAGTATTATTTTGAACCTGCGTAAATGGGAGAAAATCCTAAATAATTCAAACTTCTCTAAGCATTATTGTTTAAATAAATAATGTTTATTCCAACATTATTGTTTAAAACAAAGATTTGTTTTTAATAGATTAAAACACAAATCATTAAGTGCTCAATAATCAAAATTACGTTGATGCACATGTGTACGCAAACACCTGACCCCACTATAAAGTTTATGGGATTCATCGTCTTTTGTTGTTGTGTTACCATTGATATTGCACTTAATTTTACAATTAGGGCCTGATCTACTAAAGGTTTGCGTTAATTAAAACATGTGAACACTTGATAGCTCACAAAGTTGATCTACTAAGCTTGTGCTTGAGCGCAAGATCTCTAAAATGAGCAAAATATAATGAACAAAATATAAACGCAGAGTGGGTTAGACTGTAACTCCCTTTTGTGTGACTTGATTGAAATGCTCTAGCAGTTGGGATTTGGAGTAAAAATGTTGTCTTTATCCGTGATATTATCAATATAACTTTCTCTAAAGAAGGCGTTTATAGAGACGCAATGATGAGTAGGAAAAAAAATGTGGCTAAATATTAAATGTTCTTTCTTATAGGCTGTGCATCATTTTTTGTCACCTTACTGTTTACATAATGAAATAAAAAACCCAAACCATTTAAGTTGGCTCGCTGTGTAATTAGTAAATAAAAATAGAATACAATGATTTGCAAATCCTTTTCAACTTATATTCATTTGAATAGACTGCAAAACATAAGATATATATTGATCGAATTGAGAAACTTAATTTTTTTTAAGCAAAAAATCATAAACTTAGAATTTAATGGCAGCAACACACTGCAAAAATGTTGGTACGGGGGCATTTTTACTACTTTGTTACATGGCCATCTAACAACACTCAGTAAACGTTTAGGAACTCAGGACACCAATTTTTTAAGCTTTTCAGGTGGAATTATTTTCCATTCTTGCTTGATGTACAGCTTAAGGTCTTCAGCAGTCCAGGGTTTCCGTTGTGGTATTTTAGGCTTCATATTGCGCCACACATTTTCAATGGGAGACAGGTCTGGACTACAGGCAGGCCAGTCGAGTACCCGCACTCTTTTACTATGAAGTCACGCTGTTGTAACACGTGCCTTGGCATTGTCTTGCTGAAATAAGCAGGGGCATCCATGATAACGTTGCTTGGATGGCAACATACTGTATGTTGATCCAAAACCTGTATGTACCTTTTAGCATTAATGATGTCTTTACAAATTTGTAAGTTACCCATGCCTTGGGCACTAATACACCCCCATACCATCACAGATGCTGTGTTTTGAACATTGCGCCTATAACATTCCGGATGTTTTTTTTCCTCTTTGGTCCGGAGAACACAACGTTGACAGTTTTCAAAAACAATTCAAAATGTGGTCTCTTCAGACCACAGAACACTTTTCCACTTCGCATCAGTCCATCTTAGATGAGCTTAAGCCCAGCGAAGCGTTTCTGGGTGTTGTTGATAAATGGCTTTTGCTTTTCATAGTAGGAGTTTTAACTTGCACTTATAGATGTAGCGACAAACTGCAATTACTGACAGTGGTTTTCTGAAGTGTTCCTGAGCCCATATGGAGATATACTTTACACACTGATGTTGCTTTTTGATGCAGTACCGCCTGAGGGATCCAAGGTCCGTAATGTCATCGCCTACGTGCAGTAGTTTCTCCACATTTCTCTGAACTTTTTGATTATATTACGGACCATAGATGGTGAAATCCCTAAATTCCTTGCAATAGCTCGTTGAGAAATTTTGTTCTTAAACTGTTGGACAATTTGCTCATGCATTTGTTTACAAAGTGGTTACCCTCGCCCCATCCTTGTTTATGAATGACTGAAAAAAGGAGCTGGGGTGTCGCAGGACCCTCGGGTCCTCCGTCCCCTTAAGTGCGGACTCGTCGGCTGAAGGACACCCAGCTGTTCCCATTTAGTCTGTTCACCTGTAGGATGTTCCAAATATATGTTTGTTGAACATTCCGCAACTTTCTCAGTCTTTTTTGCCACTTGAGACAGCTTTTTTGAAACATGTTGCAGTTATCAAGTTCCAAATGAACTAATAATGTATTTGCACAAAAAATTTAGCTTTCCAGTTCGACCATTAAGCATCTTGTCTTTGCAGTCTATTCAATTGAATATAGGTTAAAACGGATTTGCAAATCATTGTATTTTGTTTTTATTTATGATTTACACAACGTGCCAACTTCACTGGTTTTGTGGTTTGTAGTATATAGGTTTTTTGAATTATTCGGTTTTCAACAAAAAACTGTAAAATAAAAAACATTGTCCACAAAATGTGTTTTAGTTCATATTTTTTGGGTGTCTGGAACTAAATATTTTTTTACAGGTTTGTGGTGGACCTCTTGGAACGGATTACTAACGCGGGACTACAATTAAAGGTATCTTACAGTTCCTTCACACATTGATGACACAGCAAGAAAAACAAGCTTTCCAGATATGTGTGAAAAAGCTATTTTTCATTCTCAACAGGTCGGTAGGGGAACTCGAAGTTGAATTAAGAAATTCAAAAGTTGAGACAAGACCTTAATTACCTGTGCCATGGTCAGACATTATATTTGAAGGATGCCTTCCTTTGTAAAAACGTGTGTAAGTTCAATAATTACAATGACAATGGGTATTACTATCACTATAAATATCTGCAAAACTACTAAGATAACAAAGGCATACTGTATTAAACCAAACTTTACTACGCAGTGAAAATGTAACAATGCCAAAGTTAATTACCACTATGTGAATTCTTTGCTCGTTATTTGAGTCGGCAGAAATGAATAACATAACCCTCTTACCTCCTCGTCTTCGAACCCGGTCAGGTCCCATTCATAATTCAATCTCATTTGTCTCCTCTTCCAATGTTCCATGAACATAGCAGCTGTAGTTCAAGGACAAAATAGATGACAAAAAAAAAAAAGTAAGCAAAATATGTATTTTTTTTTTTTTGCTATTACAAATTTGTCTTCTGAACTCACTTAGCACGACACCAAAGTAATCAAAGGAAACAGGTACTACATTTATTTTTTACATTCAGCAAGTTTGAATTTGACGGTTAACTTATAAAGTATGAATTTATTAGGGCTGTCAAAGGTAACACGATAATAATGCTAATTACCTTGATTGTTTACTATTTATGTTGACGCATCATGTATGAGTGTCGGCCAAAATGTTTTTTTTTTTTTTTTGTCCTGTCCAGCTTCTCAGGCAAATCATATAGTTGATGTAGAGGCCCATATCGGCTGTTCAGATTTACTTTACAAAAGAGAAGTGTAGGATACTTCTCTTGTTGCCTTATTTCAATTTTACTTTATTAAATGTATTTATATTATCATTTGGTGCAGCCGGGCCGGAGCAGGAGTGGATAGAAAGATATAAAAACGAAGACAGAGGGGGGAATTGTGGGAATACGAGGGGGATTAGACAGAAAGACAAAAACAATAGCAAACACAACAATAACAACAAAAACAACAAAGACAATAGAACATCACCAGCACATACGATATGTACAAATATGATCGTAAAAGTGATAGCAAAGAAGCAGCTAGTGAAATAAATAATAATATAGAATTGACAATAAGCATTTTTACACTACAACTGGAGCAATTCAAATACCAACAGAAAAAGCGCTATTGATCATGAGCAATACCAATAGTTTACCTCTATTATCAACAATACAGTTGTTCAAATGCAACAATACATATAAATAATAATAACTAGGGATTAAAAAAAAAAAAAGGAATACCGAAAAATGGAGAGGAAGAGAGAGAGGCAACTTATATTAAGCTTGTAGATTGTTATAGTAACAATGGGTTAAGCCGTCCAGAGAGCCCAACCCAAACAGCTGGTGTGGCGCCCAGGAGCCAGGGACCACCGCCCCCACGCAGCCAGGCCAGCCAGCGACGGGAACCCCAGAGCCCGGCCTACCACACCGCCCAGAAGAGCCAGCAGCAGGCCGCAAACAGATGCGCCCGGCAGACGACAGGGCACGAGAGAAGCAGCGGACGGCCAGACCCCAAGCCAGCAAGAGACCACCCTCCACACGAGTAAAAAGACGGGATCCCCCGCCCGGGGGTACCCAGAGACTCCCCGCAACCAGACGGGAAGACCGCCCCAGCCCCACCAGCACCCCGGGTCCCTACGCGCCCACTCCCACCCCCACGCCAGGCCACCCCACCCAAGTCGGCCGCCAGAGGACCACCCAGCGCAGGGCCGCGGGAACCACCCGCAGGGACCCCAAAGATGGAGATGGAACAACCAGCAACCGCCCTGTCGAGTACCCCCCTGAGGGAAGGGGGAGAAAATAAATAAATAAATAAATACATAATAAATAAATAAAGAACATAATAATTAATAAAAATTAAAACAATTTTTTAAAGAAGATCACAGACATGGTGACACACAAGATCACTACCCCAGCAGCTGGCTCACTCGCAGCAGCTCAGAATACCCTGCAGCACCAAGCTACCACAATGGACGAGGAAACTAGACCCAGCAGGCCCCAACCAAGAAGGGCACCCGGAATGGATGGACGGTGGGACCCAGGGCATCCAGACATGCAGTCCGAATGCAGTAGCCTGACCCCCGATTGACCAGCAGGCCCAGAGATCCCCAGAAATATACATGCACATATATATACATATACATACACATACAGTATATGCATATACGTATATCTACATATACACACGCGCGCATATACCCATATACATACATACACACATGCTTATTATATAGATACATATATATATATATACACATGCAAATAAACACATATATATATATATATATATATATATATATATATATATATATATATATATATATACACATACATACATATATATGCATACATACATATATACACACACAAATATATACATAAATACATATACACGCATACACATACATGTACACATACATATGCACATATACACACACATATACACATCTGTAAACACACACATACCTGTAACCATACATTCACACACATACATACATACTAGGGCTGCGAATCTTTGGGTGTCCCACGATTCAGTACAATATCGATTCTTGGGGTCACGATTCGATAATATATCGATTTTTTTTGATTCAACGCGATTCTCAATTCAAAAACGATTTTTTTTCGATTCAAAACGATTCTGTATACATTCAATACATAGGATTTCAGCAGAATCTACCCCAGTCTGCTGACATGCTAGCAGAGCAGTAGATTTAAAAACAAAAAAAGCTTTTATAATTGTAAAAGACAATATTTTATCAACTGATTGCAATAATGCAAATTTGTTTTAAGTATTAAACGAACCAAAAATACGACTTATTTTATCTTTGTGAAAACATTGGAAACAGTGTTGTCAAGCTTATGAGATGCGATGCAAGTGTAAGCCACTGTGACATTATTGTTGTTTTTTATTACTTTTTTATAAATGTTTAATGATAATGTCAATGAAGTATTTTTAATCAGAGCTATGCTGAAATTATAACTAATATTGATAATGTTGTTGATAATATTCATTTTTGTTTCACGACTTTTGGTTTGTTCTGTGTCGTGTTTGTGTCTCCT
The DNA here is from genome assembly GCF_033978795.1 of Nerophis ophidion. Taxonomy (NCBI): domain Eukaryota; kingdom Metazoa; phylum Chordata; class Actinopteri; order Syngnathiformes; family Syngnathidae; genus Nerophis; species Nerophis ophidion. Next base: position 16,041,893 of record NC_084624.1, on the reverse strand, counting down.
CTCAAATGCTCTGTTTATTGCAGTTCTGAGTGTTGATGGGTCAGGTTTGGTTTTGGAATTGGATTGCATTGTTATGGTATTGCTGTGTATTGTTTTGTTGGATTGATAAAAAAAGAAATAAATCAAAAAATCGATTTAAAAAAAAATTTTAATCGATTCTGAATCCACAACGTGAGAATCGCGATTCGTATTCGAATCAATTTTTTCCCACACCCCTAATACATACAGACATTAACATCCATCCATCCATCCATCCATCCATCTTACCAATGTTTTCCAATGTTGTAAAAATGTGTAGAATAAATATTATATTTCAACATTTCTGTCCATGAGGGTTTGCGCCTGTGACAGATAGTCATTTTGACACATCATTTGTTGTCCTCATTATAAGACTTCTAAAAGGCTTTTAATTTTTTCCCACTCCGGATAGATTTTTTTTTTTGTGGTATTTTAGGTCCAAAATGGCTGTTTCAACGTTTTAAGTTGCCGACCCCTGGACTACTGTAATGCCCTGCTTTCTGGTCTTACTAAAAAAGTTGTTGCCCCTTTACAATTACTCCACAGGCGGACCCACATTACACCGGTTTGAAAATCTCTGCATTGGCTCCCTGTGTATCTTAGGATACATTTTAAGGTTGTTTTTATTGTTTAGAAATGTTTTGGTGGTATTGGGCCTTATCGCTCATATTTGCTTTTACCCTACAAACATTTGTGGACCCTGCGATCCCCTGGCACTCATCTCTTAATTATTCCAAAAGTCAGGACACAAAGTCACCGGATGGTATCTTTTAACTATTATGGTCCCCGTCATGTTTTAAAGAGCATGCTTCAGACCCAATTATTTTTGATTTGGCTTTTGTGTAATATATTTTTAATTTTATTGAAGTTATTAGTACATTTCTATTGTCTTATTAGTTATGCTAGATTTTATTTAGTTTTATCGATTATCTATTTATGATATACATTTGTTATCTTCATATAAAATGTTTTCCTTGTATTTTATCCTTCATTCCGACTCATGGTTCTTACTATTTTATATGTTTTATTATTTCTACTTTCCAGCATTCCTCAGTGAGAGCACTCTGCATCAGGAGTTATTGGCTATGGCTGAGTGGACACTATGTGTCAGCGTGCTGCTGCCTGTGGTCTGTTGATCTCCTAGTGCAGATGGGTTCAGTGATAATGTTTCTTCGCCTAGCATGTACTCAGACATGCATTCATATGTGTGTGCCTGTGTGTTTTTGTGACTGTATGATGAATGGGGATGTGGGTTATCAGGGTATGGTGTTTTGCTTTGTGTCGTATTTCTTTTCTGTATGGAAAGCACTTCATAAATAAAGTTTGATTTGATTGATGGTTAATGCGATACTTTTTTGTAATTAGTTAACTCATTATTTTTGACAGCCCTAATATACAGTATATTATTATATAAAACATTAGTTCACCCACCCCAAAGAGCCATGAATATAGAAAAGAAAACTGTAGCTGGGTTGTCAAACAAGTGACTGGCTCTTGCAGTTCCACAAGCTGAACTAAGTTTCCAGTAGCTGCAGACTTTATCACACATCGGGCACATAGTGATGTTCTTCTCTGGGTTGCAGATCTCCATGCTGTAAGACAGTTTAAATATAAAGTTAAAATGAAAATAACACAAATAGTGAGTGAATAATCCCCTTACCGCTTGCATATTAACAAGGAGATGTCCTGTGTCATTATTAGGCATTTTTTTGGCCAAACAAACTGCACACAAATTCAATATTCGGTGGCTGAAATTAGTAACAGTGAATATTCATATAACCTACCATCATTCCTCTAAATATTATCTGTCCGTTTCCCATTTGGAAGGTGGAAGAACCTCTGTAGGTGGTCATTAGCCAATCATTCTGCTCGTTTATTTAGCTTGCTGGATAGAAAAAAACTGTGCAACTGTGCTTATTGTGGTTGCTCATTATTCTTCTTCTTGACTTAAGTCTGTCAGTGCGCATGGAAACATTGATTGAGTTAAAGTTAAAGTACCACTGATAGTCACACACACACTAAGTGTGCTGAAATTACTCCCTGCAATTGACCCATCCCCTTGGTCCACCCCTTGGGAGGTGAGGGGAGCAGTGAGCAACACCTGTGGCCGCACTTGGGAATCCTTTTGATGATTTAACCCCCAATTCCAACCCTTGATGGTGAGTGCCAAGGAGGGAGGTAACGGGTCCCATTTTGATAGTCTAGGGGGGTGGGGGGGTTGCCCACATCTGAGGTCCTCTCCAAGGTTTCTCATAGTCAGCATTGTCACTGGCGTCCCACTGGATGTGAATTCTCCCTGCTCACTGGGTGTGAGTTTTCCTTGCCCTTTTGTGGGTTCTTCCGAGGATGTCGTAGTCGTAATGATTTGTGCAGTCTTTTGAGACATTTGTGATTTGGGGCTATATAAATAAACATTGATTGATGACTCGGTAGGGGGTTGAATTCACAACCTACTGATTTCAGGGAGTGGACACTAAGCACAAGGTCACTGAGCACGAGTTGAGGATAAAAAGCACATAAATGCCAATATGTATTCCATTCATCAATCCATTTTTTACCGTTTGTCCCTCTCGGGGTCGCGGAGGTGGCTAGAGCCTATCCCAGCTGCATTCGGGCGGAAGGCGGGATACACCCTGGACAAGTTGTCACCTCATTGCAGGGCCAACACAGATAGACAGACAACATTCACACTCACATTTTCACACTAGGGTTAATTTAGTGTTGCCAATTAGCCTATCCCCAGGTGCATGTCTTTGGAGGTGGGAAGTAGCCGTAGTGTCCGGAGAGAACCTACGCAGTTACGGAACACGCACAGTCCACATAGAAAGACCCCGAGCCCAGGGATCAAGCCCAGTACCTTCTTCTTGAGAGGCACACGCATTAACCCTGCTCAGTGGCTCAATTAGCCTGCTCAGTTGCCTTCTGGTTCCACCATGCTAGCCGCCAATAAGTATTATCTATGAAATAGCTACATGCACATTGATTACCTGCAGTGTCTCTGCATGTGTAAGGAGAAGGCGAGAGAAGATGACCACAGCATAAAATGTAAGGGGAATGCATATACAGTGTATGTGTGTGCATATATATGTGTGTGTATATATATATATATATATATATATATATATACACACACACACATATACATACATACACAGAGGTGGGACCAAGTCATTGTTTTGCAAGTCACAAGTAAGTCTCAGGTCTTTGCCCTCGAGTCTCGAGTAAAGTCCCAAGTCAAGACAGGCAAGTCCCGAGTCAAGTCCAAAGTCAAGACTGGAAAGTCTCAAGTCAAGTCCCAAGTCCTGCATTTTGAGTTTCGAGTCATTTCAAGTCTTTTTAACCACAGACTAATACATTTACACAGATTGTGTATGCTTTTAAAACGCTGTATGTATTTACAGTATAATAAAAACAAATCGTGCTGATATTGCACTTCATAATAGCACTATTAACCAGTTATTTTAAACATTTAACTCATTCCTTTACAGAATAAACACATTTTAAAAAACAAGTGCAACTGTACTTATTTGCACAAAGGTGTTAACATTGTATTTCCATGGCATATAGCATTGGAACTAGATCCACAGCAGTTTCTATCCTGTTCTTACCCTATCTCATTGATCTCATCTCATACTGTATGTTTATGTGTGCGTACACATGAAAAACATAACAAATACATGAAAATAGCAAGGAACGGAGTTGTACTTCTTAGAATTCACGGCCCTATGGAAAATTAACCAGCCGCCACTGATTAGGATGCATTCTCATTTTAGGCAAAGTATAAGACAATACTTTCTTAACAGTATAACTGTAACCAGGAATAAGTCTTCAAGTGACAATATTCAAATACTAACTTTGTTGGGTAAGACATAATTTGCTTTTATTCTAAATCCAGTGAAACAGATTTGTGGTTTTAGCTGATATAAAGACTTTCAGGTGTTTATATACGTTTATGTTTAAGTTGGCAGACACTTTTATCCAAAGCAACATACATGAAAAATACACATAAAACAATCACTGTAAACATGATCATTTAAGGGAAGAATGTACTACAAAATATTAATGCAAAATGTCAAGACAGAATAAACTCTCTGCTGTTGCAGCAACAGAAATACAGTCTATGAGATATAAAGATATCTAATGTATTCATACATTGTTTGTGTAGGATATATGCATGAATATATAACCTAATCATATTGTTTTTTCAACTTAGAAATAGCTGACCGTTTTTTCCCCCTTTTTGGGATTATTATTCTCAGTCTTGATCTTGGACGTCTGGTCACTTATAGCATACAAGAATATTCTATTACTGTTAAGCAAACTTTGAACACGCCAAAAAAAATTGTCCTTTATCATAGTTACATGTATGACAAAAAAGCGCGTGAATATCAGTGGTATTCAGTGAGGTAAAATGAATTAAATGTGCCTACAGTTCATTGCTCCTGCCAAATGAATTGCACTGAGTGGCGGGGATCACCACTCCAAGATGGCGGCCGCGCGTCTCGCCTCGTCTGCGCCAGTAGGCAGGAGTGGTCGATGCTGCGTCTACTTATAAGATGTCTATGGTTATGTTAGCAGTGAGTTTACAGCCTCACTGATTTAACTACCCAGCAAATAAGTTACGTTACTCGGCCAATAAATGTTAGCTTACATTCTTACCCTTCTTTGTGCAACTTCAAATGTCGAACGAAGTTGGAAGTTGTTGCGTCTCTGTCTGTAATCCTCGAACGAACTGCATGCTTTGTATACGGCAATTCGTTTTTTTGTTGACCAATTCGTAGTTTTTATACCTGAACAAAACAATTTTTGGCATAACTTTTCCTCACTGTCGTGTTGTTTGAGAGCTCTTCGTTGGTTTTTATGCAATTTGATTGGCTGAATACTGTGTGACGAAAATAACATGGATTTAATTTGATTTGCTGTTGTTCTGACAGGTAGCGCACACACTGTCATCGCACACACGGACAGATACAGAGCGCTCCTGAATAACTTTTTATCGTTGGGTTTTGGGGAAAGTAGCAAGTCATGTCAAGTCAAAAGGCTCAAGTCCAAGTCAAGTCACAAGTCATGGATGTTAAAGTCTAAGTCGAGTTGTAAGTCTTTTTAAATGTTGTCAAGTCGAGTCTAAAGTCATCAAACTTATGACTAGAGTCCGACTCGAGTCCAAGTCATGTGACTCGAGTCCACACCTCTGTACGTACATACATACATACATACATACACTGTATATGATTAATCTTCCTGAGATACAACTACTTCAATCTGTGCTCGGCCAATTGGCCTTCCGGAAGATAGGGGGAAAAAAAGGCAATATCGATTTTTCTAATACGAGAAAGAGAAAACAATGGATTTAAGAACGCCAGACTTTAAGTTTAGCACTTTTCTTCATAAGGAAATTAAGAGTTACTCAAGTCAGTCTGGCCGCAATACAACGAATGGTGGATACCTTAAGTCAGTGGTTCTCAAATGGGGGTACGTGTACCCCTGGGGGTACTTGAAGGTATGCCAAGGGCTACGTGAGATTTTCTTTAAAAATGTTCTAAAAATAACAACAATTTTAAAATCCTTTATAAATATATTTATTGAATAATACTTCAACAAAATATGAATGTAAGTTATGTGAAAAGAAATGCAACAATGCAATATTCAGTGTTGACAGCTAGATTTTTTTTGTGGACATGTTCCATAAATATTGATGTAAAAGATTTTTTTGTAAAGAAATGTTTAGAATTAAGTTCATTAATCCAGATGGGTCTCTATTACAATCCCTAAAGAGGGGACTTTAAGTTGATGATTACTTCTATGTGTAGAAATCTTTATTTATAATTGAATCACTTGTTTTTTTTTTTTTCAACAAGTTTTCAGTTATTTTTATATATTTTTTTCCAAATAGTTCAAGAAAGACCACTACAAATGAGCAATATTTTGCACTGCTATACAATTTAATAAATCAGAAACTGATGACATAGAGCTACATTTTACTTCTTTATCCCTTTTTTTCAACCAAAAATGCTTTGCTTTGATTAGGGGGTACTTGAATTAAAAACATTTTCACAGGGGGTACATCACTGAAAAAAGGTTGAGAACCACAGCCTTAAGTGGCAGAAACAGGTGACAACAAAGGCAAACGCTACAAGACAATACTGTGCCTCTGCATCAGGCTCTCTGCAGCTTGCTTTTCGTTGCATATGTGGAGCGACAGGAGTAAAAAGTCTCTAAATCTGAGTACAGTCTACAATAACACCAGAAATAGATGCTATATTTGTTGCCAGTTGTTTTTGACAAAGAATAAGTGACCAAAATTATATATTTAGAAAATGAATAAATAAAAGTACTCAGCGTGGTTCAGTTAGGAGAGCGGTAGTGCCAGCAACCTGAGGGTTTCTGGTTCTATCCCCAGCTTCTGCCATCCTTGTCACGTCCGTTGTGTCCTTGAGCAAGACACTTCACCCTTGCTTCTGATGGGTTGTGCTTAGGGCCTCACAAGGCAGCTCCCGCCATCAATGTTTGAATGTGTATGAATTTGGAAATAGTGTCAACGCGCTTTGAGTACCTTGAAGGTAGAAAAGCGCTATACAAGTATAACCCATTTACCATTTAATAAGCAGCAACAATTGAAAAATAGAGCTAAACAATAGTTTGTAAGAAAAAGTATGTTAATACTATAATAAATGACATTTTAAATGTATGTATACAATTTCATTGTCTTTTTATAGAAAATGTATGCATTTTAGCAAATGTAATGTCATGTTGGTCACACCCCCACCCCTACAGGTATCGTGGCAATCTCAGGGAAACACTGTATTAGTATTATTGAAAAAGTAAAATAAAAACAATTAGGACTGAAAACCTGGTCACGTTTCACTTACTTTTCCAACTTAGTTCATGACACTGTTTTCAACTTTCCATCTAAATCAATGTGGTCCGTCGCCGAAACTTGTACACTGTCACTTGTTGCGTCTTTGAATTTTTACGTTTTTACCTAGAGTTGTGGTGTTATGGCTTTATGTTATTGTGTTGTAGGATTTGCATTTGTTGCGACTTTTCTCGTCCACCATAGCTGTTTACTAAAGTAGGAGTAGTAGCAGGTGATACAAGTTACACTGCCAATTTAATTTGAAAAGATTTGTTGGCACTTAATTTCTCAGAGAGAAATTAAGTGCCACGTTAATTCAACCTAAAGAGATGTTTTTTATACTACAATTGTTTTACATTGTAAAATGTTGATGTTGAAAAACAGCAAATGCAGAAGTTAATTCTACTGTTAAGATGTTGTTTATGTATTTTTATTGAAAAATAACTGAACATATTTCCTCTTGTTAACTCAACCCAAAGTGTTGGTTACACTTTATTTAAATAAGATGTACAAAACCCAAAACCAGTAAAGTTAGCACGTTGTATAAATCGTAAGTAAAAACAGAATACACTGATTTGCAAATCCTTCTTAACTTATATTCAATTGAATAGACTGCAAAGACAAGATATTTAATGCTCGAACTAAGAAACATTTTTTTTTTGCAAAAAATCATAACTTCGAATTTAATGGAAACACATTGCAAAAAAAATTGGCACAGGGGCATTTTTACCACTGTGTTACATGGCCTTGCTTTTTAACAACACTCGTTGGCCTAAACATTTGGGAAATGAGGAGACCAATTTTTGAAGCTTTTCAGGTGGAATTATTTCCAATTCTTGCTTGATGTACAGCATAAGTTGTTCAACAGTCTGGGGTCTCCGTTGTCGTAGTTTACGCTTCATAATACGCCACATATTTTCAATGGGAGACAGGTCTGGATTACAGGCAGACCAGTCTAGAACCCAAACTCTTTTACTACAAAGCCATGCCGTTGTAACATGCAGAATGTGGCTTACTATTGTCTTGCTGAAATAAGCAGGGATGACCATGAAAAACACATTGCTTGGATGGCAACTGATTTTGCTCCAAAACCTGGATGTACCTTTCAGCATTAATGGTGCCTTCACAAATTTGTAAGTTACCCATACCTTGGGCATTAATACACACCCATACCATCACATATGCTGGCTTTTGAACTTTGCGCCTGTAACAGGACGGATGGTTATTTTCCTATTTGGTCCAGAGGACACGACGTCCACAGTTTTTAAAAACAATTTGAAATGTGGACTCGTCAGACCACAGAACACTTTTCCACATTACATCAGTCCGTCTTGGATGAACTCGGGTCCAACAAAGCCGGCCGCATTTCTGGATGTTGTTGATAAATGAATTTCGGTTTGCATAGTAGTTTTAAAGGCCGACTGAAACCCACTACTACCGACCACACAGTCTGATAGTTTATATATCAATGATGAAATATTAACATTGCAACACATGCCAATACGGCCTCTTTAGTTTACTAAATTGCAATTTTAAATATCCTGCGATGTATCCTGTTGAAAACGTTGCGGAATGATGACGCGTGCGCGTGATGTCACCGGTTGTAGCGGACATGTTCTTCCAGCCCGATCCAAACTATAAGTAGACTGCTTTAATCGCATAATTACACAGTATTCTGGACATCTGTGTTGCTGAATCTTTTGCAATTTGTTCAATTAATAATGGAGAAGTCAAAGAAGAAAGATGTAGGTGGGAAGTGGTGTATTGCAGATGCCTTTAGCAACACAAACACAGCCAGTGTATCCTTGTTTACATTCCCGAAGGTGAAGCTTTACTATGGAACAAAGCGGTCAAGCGAACATGGTTCCCGACCACATGTCAACCGGCAGGTTTCGGTGAGAAAATTGTGCTAATAAGTCGGCTTACTGTAGACATGAGCGGAGCTTGCGTTCTCCTGCAGCTGCGGAGACACTGGCGGTCACCACACCCAGGGCCACACCCCTCCGACTTTCAGGTACCATATAATCTCACTAAAACACTGGTAACACAATAAGCAAATAAGGGATTTTCCAGAATTATCCTAGTAAATGTGTCTAATAACATCTGAATCGCTCCCACTGCCTTCACCTTTTTTTTCCCTTTTTTTCTAGTCCTTCACTCTTACTATCCTCATCTATGAATCTTTCATCCTCGCTCAAATTAATGGGGAAATCGTCGCTTTCTCGGTCCGAATCGCTCTCGCTGCTGGTGGCCATGATTGTAGACAATGTAAGGCTGTGAGGAGCTCTACAACCAGTGACGTCACGCGCACATCGTCTACTACTTCCGGTACAGGCAAGGCTTTTTTATTAGCGACCAAAAGTTGCGAACTTTATCGTCAATGTTCTTTACTAAATCCTTTCAGCAAAAATATGGCAATGTCACGAAATGATCAAGTATGACACATAGAATGGACCTGCTATCCCCGTTTGAATAAGAAAATATCATTTCAGTAGGCCTTTAACTTGCATTTACAGATGTAGAAACAAACTGTAGTTACTGACAGTGTTTTTTTAAAGTGTTCCTGAGACCATGTGCTGATATCCTTTACACACTGATGTCGGTTTTTGATGCATTACCGCATTACGTGCAGTGATTTCTCCAGATTCTCTGAACCTGTTGATGATATTACAGGCTGTAGATGGAGAAATCCCTAAATTACTTGCAATAGCTCGTTGAGAAATGTTATTCTTAAACTGTTCGACAATTTGCTCACACATTTGTTCAAAGTGGTGACCCATCCTTGTTTGTGAATGATTGAGCATTTCATGGAAGCTGCTTTTATACCCAATCATGGCACCCACCCGTTCCCAATTAGCCTGTTCACCTGTAGGATGTTCCAAATAAGTGTTTTATTAGCATTCCTCAACATTCTCAGTCTTTTTTGCCACTCGTGCCAGCTTTTTTGAATAATGAGCTTTTAAGTGGCCACATTTTCTGCCCATCACTGGTCAATAGTGCTTGAATAATTTAGGCTATCCAGCCATTCATACAAATACTTTAATTTGTTTCCACGTAAAACAAAATCCAAATGTTAAAGCTGTGACAGTTTAAATTGCGTCGTGATGCTGCACCATGATCAGACACATATCGGGGAATCACTGAAAAAGGACAGGTGAAGAAAGATAGCTGAGATGGATAAGATATTTAATCCTGATTTTCAAAGCTTAGACCAAAACACTAAAATTTTAACAATATGATCGTGAATATGTAGCAACTGCACTGCTAACTAGTTTATACTACTATAAAATAAGCAAGGATTGAATAAAGGGGTCAGAAGATAAAGGATGAGCTCTAGAAGGGAGAGGCAGGAAGCTGAATTTTAATTTGCTTTTTGCTATTAGCACATATATTTTAATATTTACAGGACATATACTTTGTAGTGCAGAATTATGTAAAGTGGATAGACAATCAACCATATGAATGATGAAGGATACATTTGATGCCAACTTGAATGACATCATCAAGAACATCCCCCCGAAGGAACATCTAATCATCCTTGGTGACTTCAATGCGGGAGTGGGAATCTGACCATGACTCATGGCCTTCCTGTCTTGGACACTTCGGAGTTGGCAAAGTCAATGAGAACGGGCAACGGCTACTAGAGTTGTGTTCCCACCATAATCTTTGCGTGACCAACTTTTACTTTCAGATGAAACCACAGCACAAGGTGACATGGCGCCACCCTCGCTCAAAGCATTGGCTTCAGCTAGACATGATCCTGATCCGAAAAGCCAACCTCAAGTTTGCGCTCGTTACTCGTAGTTACCACAGCGCAGACTGCGACACCGACCATTCACTTGTCTGTTGCAAGATCAAGCTACAACCAAAAATGTTTCAAAACTCCAAACAGAAAGGCAAGCCCCGCATTGATTCCATCAGCATGCATCTTCTAGAGAAAGTAGAAGAGTTTGCCAAGTCCCTCAACAACATCCTGTCCGAAGAACACCAGCACTACTCCGCCTCCAAGAAATGGGGCCACAGGGAGGCCATTCAGAAAACAGCCCCTGCAACCTTTGGGAGGAAGATCTTTAAAAACGACTGGTTAGTTGCCAAATACACCGAGATGACCCCTGTCATTAAAGCAAAGCGTGCTGCCCTTACTGAATACAAACGCTCCCCAAATGAGAAGTCCCTGCAAGCACTGAGAACTACAAGAAGCAAAGTGCAACAGACTGCAAGACATTGTCCCAATGAATACTGGCAACAACTCAGTGAATCCATCCAGTCTGCAGCTACCTCAGGTAACATCAGAGGGATGTACGAGGGCATCAAGGCTGCTCTGGGCCCAACACAGAGCAAAACAGCCCCCCAAAGGCCACCAGCGGGGAAGTTATTACTGACAAGGGGACGCAGTTGGACAGATGGGTAGAGCACTATTCAGAACTCTACTCCAGAGAGGAACACTGAAGTCGCCTCAGCCCTTGATGCCATTGAACAGCTGCCCATCATTGAGGAATTAGATGCTGAACCAACACTTGTTGAAGCGATCGACAGCTTAGCGATTGGCAAAGCACCTGGTACTGATGGCATTCCCCCAGATCTCATCAAGCGCTGTAAAAACACCCTCCTGCAGCCTTTGCATGATGTCCTCTGCCAGTGCTGGAAAGAGGGAGCCGTGCCGCAGGACATGAGAGATGCCAAGATTGTCACCCTTTACAAAAATAAGGGCGACAGGAGCGACTGTAACAATTACAGGGGCATCTCCCTCCTGAATACGGTAGAAAAACTCTAAGTCGTGCTTGTGCGCCTTCAGATACTTGCTGAGCGCGTCTACTCGGAATCTCAATGCGTCTTTCGCGCCAAGCGCTCTACAGTGGACATGATATTCTCCCTACGCCAACTTCACGAGAAATGCAGGGAACAACAGAAGCCCCTGTACATGTCCTTCATTGACCTGACCGAGGCTTTCGAACTGGTTAGCAGAGAAGGGCTCTTCAGCATCCTACCCAAGATTGGATGCCCTCCAAAGCTCCATAGTCTCATTAGATCTTTCCATGATGACATGAAGGCAACCATCCAGTACGAGGGTAGCATATCCAACCCATTTGACATTAAGAGTGGCGTAGAGCAAGGTTGCGTCCTTGGTCCTACCCTTTTCGGCATCTTCTTTGCCCTGCTCATCAAACATGCTTTTGGGACTGCAACAGAAGGGGTGTATCTACATACAAGATCTGACGGCCGACTTTTCAACCTAGCCCGTCTTAAAGCAAGGACCAAAGTCCGGGAGACAACCATCCTGGACATGCTCTTTGCTGATGATGCCGCCGTCATTTCGCACACTGAACAAGAACTCCAGTGCCTTATGGACAGATTCTCGCAGGCCTGCAAAGACTTTGAGCTTTCCATCAGCCTAAACAAGACCAATGTGCTGAGTCAGGAAGTGGACACTCCACCAGCCATCACAATCGATAAGCACCAACTTGAAATCGTACACCAATTCACTTACCTGAGATCCACCATCAGTGACAATCTGTCCCTTGATGGTGAGATCAACAAACGTATCGGCAAAGCTGCCACAACCCTACGGCGCCTCATTACCTGCGTCTGGAAGAACCGGAAGCTGACAACTCCTACCAAGATGGCAGTGTACAACGCGTGCATTGTCAGCACTCTTCTCTATGGCAGCGAAACATGGACAACATACTCCAAACAGGAGCGCAACTAAACACCTTCCACATCCGTTGCCTTCGCCGTATCCTCGGCATCCATTGGAATGACAAGGTGACGAATGCCCAAGTCCTCCAAGGCGCTGGTCTTCCTACCATGTTCATGCTGCTCAAACAACGCAGGCTGCGTTGGCTCGGCCACATGTGCCGTATGGAGGATGGACGTATCCCAAAGTACATCCTGTATGGCGAACTTGCCTCTGGCAAGAGATCTGTTGGCCGGCCGAAACTGCGCTTCAAAGATATCTGCAAGCGGGACATGAAAGCCCTGGAAATAATCACTGAACATTGGGAAGATGTAGCGGCTGACCGCAGCAAATGGCGCAGTGTCCTTCACAAACAGCTGAAGACTGGCGAGGAAAAGATCCATGCCACAGCCAATGAAAAAAGAACCAAGCGGAAGACAAGCACTCCTGCAGTTGCGCCTTCCAGCTACATCTGCAGTAAATGCGGCCGTTTGCCTCTTCCACATCGGACTCATTAGCCACAGCAGGCATTGTCGTTGAGTTTAAACATGACCTCTGGACCGACGCAGTATCCATAGTCGTTACGACTGACAGAGGCCTAGAAATATAGTGAAGTGAAGTGAATATTATTTATATAGCGCTTTTCTCTAGTGACTCAAAGCGCTTTTACATAGTGAAACCCAATATCTAAGTTACATTTAAACCAGTGTGGGTGGCACTGGGAGCAGGTGGGTAAAGTGTCTTGCCCAAGGACACAACAGTAGTGACTAGGATGGCGGAAGCGGGAATCGAACCTGCAACCCTCAAGTTGCTGGCACGGCCGCTCTACCAACCGAGCTATGTCGCCCCAATACAACACATAAAACCAATTGTATTATACTTTGTCAATTGACTTAACTAAACTATTTTGGCAAACATTGATTGTGATTCATTGTCATTTCCAAGAGCCACAATAGACAACCATTTAATGCGTCACACTTTGTGATACAATTTTTTCCATTTGCTTACACACAATTTTACTAACTGTGTGTCTTTTTTCAAAAGATATACACACTTTTCCAAACATCACATTCAACTTTCTTAATTCCTAGATTATTTGCAAAATGACACACTTTGGTCAAAACATATGCCCATTCATCAAAATAAAGCAAGTATTTGTAAAAATGCAGTTTAATTTTCATCTCACTCACACATACTTCAAATGACAAGACATTATTGCAGTGAGTTACCCAGAACATTGGGAAATTCAAAACACATTTGTAAAAAACCCTATTTTACTATAAGAAATCACGTTTGGGGCATTTTCTCGACCTCTTTAGCATATGTGATGGATAACAAAATATATTTGCAAATCTTTAGCAATCCTCATTGTTACTTTGAAGTGGGTCTATATGTAAGGACCTAAAGAGAAAGTAAAAATATCCTGTAATCTTTCCAACAACTGCTCAATAATGATGCTGCAAACTGAAAATATTTATTTTTACCAAAGACAGGTAAAGTAACATATTGCAGTAGTCAACAATGACATGCAGTACAAATTAAAATCTGAGACAAATAAAAAGGTTAGAAAGAAAATCTTAAAATATATAAAAATACAGCATAAACTATAGACCACATGTGCAGACTTAGGCAACAGCAACTCTATGAAAGAACATACTCAAATGTCTCAGTTACTGAATCTAATCATCACAGGCCCGTCTAGCTGGAACAGGCCATAGTATTTCATCCACATCACATGTGCAAGATGGGAAGGTGGGTGTAAAGCATTGTGTGAAATATTTCGCAAAAAGTGAGAAAGCAGAGGCCATGCTTAATATTAGGAAAATATTCCACAGTTTTTTTTCTTATTGTGTGTAGACTTAAACTTTGTGAACATTTAAAATGTAGTCCATCCATCCATCCATTTTCTACCGCTTATTCCCTTTCGGGGTCGCGGGGGGCGCTGGCGCCTATCTCAGCTACAGTGTGTAAGCAATTGGAAAAAACTTTAAGAAGCAGCTATTTTTAATTACACATTTGACCAACAGGTGGTGTCTTGTGCCTAAGCATGCATTTAAGCTTAGAGCAATGCTCTAACCAATTGGCTCAAGTGGTTCAATGCCTCATGAAGCTTTATCTCCTGGGGGCTCAGCCTACACTGTCACTAGAATCAACGTATGTTTATGCTGGTGTCTACAACAGAGAAAGAGGAATGGTGCGTATAGTTTAAACTCAGTGATATCACCAAGACTGAACGTCTGACATGAACACGACTGCTCGAAGAAATGTGTGTCTTTTCTCTTTATGAAATAGGAACAGCAGCATGTGTCATAATATCCTGTGGGGATGAGAAGCAGATGGAGGAAGATGAAGAGGCCTCAAGGTCTACTCGAAAGTCATTCTTCAACTTGTTTAGGCTGACCATATTCTGAAACCCCAAAAAGAAGACACATATATGCGTGCCAAGACGGGCAGCACGCCAAAACCGGAACTAGGTGAAAATTTGCCAATGATACTTGAACTTGCTTTATAAATAATACAACCCCCATTTCCGTGTGAGTTGGGAAATTGTGTTAGATGTAAATATAAACGGAATACAATGATTTGCAAATCATTTTCAACCCATATCCAGTTGAATACGCTACAAAGACAACATATTTGATGTTAAAACTGATAAACATTTTTTTTGTGCAGATCTTTAACTTTAGAATTTGATGCTAGCAACACGTGACAAAGAAGTTGGGAAAGGTGGCAATAAATACCGATAAAGTTGAGGAATGCTCATCAAACAGTTATTTGGAACATCCCACAGGTGTGCAGGCTAATTGGGAACAGGTGGGTGCCATGATTGGCTATAAAAGCAGCTTCCATGAAATGCTAAGTAATTCTCAAACAAGGATGGGGCGAGGGTCACCAATTTGTAAGCAAATTGTTGAACAGTTTTAGAACAACATTTCTCAAGGAGCTATTGCAAGGACTTTAGGGATTTTACTATCTACGGTCCGTAAAATAATCAAAAGGTTCAGAGAATCTGGAGAAATCACTGCACGTAAGCGATGATATGACAAACCTTTGACCCCTCAGGTTGTACTGCATCAAAAAACGACATCAGTGTGTAAAGAATATCACCACATGGGCTCAGGAACACTTCATAAAACCACTGTTAGTAACTACAGTTTGTCGCTACATCTGTAAGTGCTAGTTAAAACTCTACTATGCAAAGCGAAAGCCATTTATCAACAACACCGAGGAACGCCGCGGGCTTCGCTGGGCCCGAGCTCATCTAAGATGGACTGATGCTAAGTGGAAAAGTGTTCTGTGGTCTGACGAGTCCACATTTCAAATTATATTTGGAAATTGTGGACGAGGTGTCCTCCGGAACAAAGAGGAAAATAACCATCCGGATTGTTATAGGCGCAAAGTTCAAAAGCCAGCATCTGTGATGGTATGGGGGTGTATTAGTGCCCAAGGCATGGGTAACTTACACATCTGTGAAGGAACCAATAATGCTGAAAGGTACATACAGGTTTTGAGCAACATATGTTGCCATCCAAGCAACTGTATCATGGAAGCCCCTGCTTTTTTCAGCAAGTCATTGCCAAGTCACGTGTTACAAGAGTGTGGCTTTGTAGTAAAAGAGTGCGGGTACTAGAATGGCCTGCCTGGGGTTCGGGGGGGGGTGTAGGGTTAGCGGGGCGTCTGTGACGTGCAGTCAGGGGAGGCAGGTGAGGCGGGGCCTCACGTGACATCATGGAAAGAAAAAAAAATTAATAAGAAAAAATATTAATTAAAATGTTTTATGTATCCAGTGATTATACTTCATTAAGTTATTTTTCACTTTATAGGGTGTACCCCGCCTTCCGCCCGATTGTAGCTGAGATAGGCCCCAGCGCCCCCCGCGACCCCGAAAGGGAATAAGCGGTAGAAAATGGATGGATGGATGTAAGTTATTTTTCATTTAACTTCACCAGATTATTCTAATTAAAAATTTCAGATTTGCCGTTCAAATACTGAGAAGAGACTTGCGTGAGTCAGCAGCCAGTTGAGCCTCACCATGGATTGCACACTGACTCTGCTAACTGCTGGCTGCTGTGCAGTAAGACCGTATTGCTTTATGAATTATATTATACATTTCCATAGTTTAGTTAGCTGAGGTATATAATGTACAGTGTATTTTGTCAACAACTGTATGTGTGTAACGTACTTCTTGTGCTGCGAAGACGCACTGTGTGAGGCACCAGTTCTCCCGCCTCCTGGTGATAGAGGGCGCTAGTGATCCCAGGGATCATTCTTGCCACAACTCTGCTGCAGAAGAAGTGACATCAAGCAGCAAGAGTAAGCAGTCTGTGTTTATTTTTTCCTCTCCCCTGGACTTTTTAAACGGATGATTACATATCTAAAATAAAACAGTTTTCTTAACTGGACTTTCAATCGAAGCAGAAGGTACGTAATAATTAAAGGAAGACCAACGCCCGAGCTAAAAGGTTTGCATCAGACAGTGATCTCCATCAAGACAGAGAGACTTTTAAAACTGAAGAAGGATAAGGGAAACTTATAAACAAGTTACCTATGTTTTTACATTGACTTCATTTATAAGTAAAGGTAAGACCATAATAACATTTTTTTTAATTAAATGTGCTTTTTTTGTGTGCTACATTTTGTATGTGTAAAGAATGCTGGTATGAGCTGTTAAACATAACCCGTTAACTGCTGCCAATCAAATGGTGAATAAGATACTTGTTGTGTATTGTCATTTCCCTGCCTTTTCCTTTTTTTTTTTTAATGGTGTCTGTTTTTCTTCAGTAAATTGTCCCCAGCGAGGCCCACCTGCAAATAATTCCTACTGAGGTATTTAAGCTCGTCACCGACAGCTGGGTCCTGCCGGTTATTTTCTCCTGTACCTCCCACGTGCAGACGCCCGTTCTACCTCATCAGCCTTAGTACGTTGTGTTCCCTTATTCCTGCAATTCCTCACCTCTTTGTGTCAACGCCATGGCGGGACACCAAGACCCTTGCCTAAATGCCCTGGAGACACAGCTGGGAAGTGTACTCACCGCACTGCAGGTGATGACTCCACCCTCGGCCAACCCAGTAGTCCAGCTACCCAATCCTCTACTCGCGGATGATCCGCTGCCTAACAACATCCCTCCTGCTACTTGTCCTCCACTCTCCAAGCCCGAGCGATTCTCCGCCGAGTCAGGTGATGTGCGATCCTTCCTCACCTAGAGTGAGATTTTTTTGAAATTGTTGCCAACTTCTTTTTACTCCGAAAGAGCTCGTGTGGCTTTTTTCCTTGTCCCATGAGTGGCAGGGCATCTGCCTGGGCTACCGCGGAATGGGGGCCTCAATCTCCCGTGTGTGCCTCGTACGCCGCTTTTGCCAAAGCCATGGAGAACATTTTCCAGCACAAAAGATTAGGAGGCAGCATGGGCATTACTTCGTCTACAGCAAGGACAGCTGAGCGTCACGGACTTCGCCATCGAATTCCGAAGACTCGCTGCTGAGAGCGGATGGCCTACTTCCGCATTGTCAGACGTCTTCTCCCTCGGCCTCGCCGATCGAATCTGGAAACAGATGATCCAGCATAGGACTGCCGACAGCCTTGATGAGCTCGTCGCTCTGGCGGTGGAGATTGAAAATTGCCTCATCGACTGGGAGAGAGAGAGGTCCCAACGCCAGGGACTCCGCGCTCCGACACATAGTGGGAGTGGCCATGGAGCGCGTCAAATTACAGTTGCGCCGATACCCGGTGTCGACACCCTGCCGATATCACACGAAGAGGATCCCATGCAGCTCGGAAGAAATCGTCTCTCTCCAGCTGAGAGAGATCATCGAATTCCCCTCCAGTTGTGTTTATATTGCGGCAAAGCAGAGTAGTACATCACCCACTGTCCTCATCCACCCGCCCGCCGCCGCACTCAAGCGTCACCAGCTCTCTGCACTCAAGCGTCACCTCCTCATCCCTTTCTAGCTCCATCTCCTCGCCGCACCCCAGCTGCACACCCTCCAGCAACCGATCCCAAACCTCTACTACCACCTACAGGTCAGACTGTATCAAGGCTCCAACTCTCGGGCATGCTTGCCTGGGACAAGGACCAGAAATGGGATATTAGGGCTCTTATTGACTCTGGTTCTGATGACAATTTTATCGATGAGTTCGTTGTTAAACGTTTTTCTACACCCGTGGTTAGATTACGCAGACCTAAAATAGTCCGATCCCTCAACGGAGGCCACCTGGCGAGTGTCACCCTTCAGACTCAGCCGTTATCCCTTAAATTATCTGGTAACCATTTTGAATCGACCATTTTTCTAGTTATTCCTTCTCGTTCTGCTCCGGTTGTGCTCCGGCTTACCTGGCTATTTAAACACAATCCCCATTTTGACTGGTCCAAAGCTACAATCATTAACTGGGGTATTTTTTGTCACACATATTGTCTGCGTTCCGCACGTCCTCGCATATCGTCACCCAGGAAGTCATGGATATATCGGTTGTGCCCACTGCTTACCACGACCTTAAATAACTTTTTAGCAAGGATAGAGCCGTGTCCTTACCTCCACACCGTGCCTATGATTGTGGTATTGATCTCCTCCCTGGTACTATACTCCCATCTTCGAGACTATACAACATTTCTAGACACAAAAGAGATTCACTAGAGGACTATATCACCACTTCGCTCGCTTCTGGTCTTATTCGTCCCTCCAACTTTCCTCTGGCCGCCGGTTTTTTCTTTGTGGAAAAGAAGGATAAAACACTCCGCCCTTGCATAGATTATCGTGCCTTCAATAATATTACTGTAAAAAATAAATATCCTCTCCCGCTTCTCGACTCAGCTTTCAACCCACTACACACCGCTAGACTTTTCACCAAATTGGACCTCCGCAATGCTTATCACCTAGTCAGAATTAAGCAAGGAAATTAATGGAAGACTGCATTCAACACGCCACTCATCATCATCATCAGCCGTTGTCAGTCCACTGCTGGACGAAAGCCTCAGCATGTTTCTGCCATTTGGCGTACTTTTCATGATAGGACATTTTGAATACCTGGTCATGCCTTTAAGCTCCCGCCGTTTTTCAGGGCCTCATCAATGATGTCCTGCGTGATATGCTCGACTGTTTCGTGGTAGTTAATTTAGACGATATCCTCGTTTTCTCGCCTACCCCTGAACTACACGTGCAGCATGTCCGCTTAGTTCTCCAACGCCTTCTTGAGAATCATCTGTATGTCAAGGCTGAGAAGTGTGTTTTTCATCGGGAGTCTGTTCCCTTTTTGGGTTTTATTGTTGAGAGGGGTCAACTCCAAGCAGATCGGGCAAAGATCCAGGTGGTGGTTGATTGGCCCAAACCCACCTCTAGAAAGCACCTCCAAAGGTTTCGCAAATTTTTATTGTCGTTTTATCCGCAATTTTAGTAGAGTAGCTGAACCATTAATACTTACCTCCACTAAGCTCCCCTTTTTATGGACCTCAGAGACTCAGTCTGCATTTGATAAACTCAAGTCGTTGTTCACCTCTGCACTAGTTCTTGTCCACCCTAACATTTTCTCTAAATTTTTTGGCGAGGTTGACGCATTGGACTCCGGCGTGGGGGCTGTTCTCTCCCAAAGCTCCGCCTCTGACCAGAGGCTGCACCCCTGTGCCTTCTTCTCACGCCGCCTGACCTCAGCGGAACACAATTATGATATCGGCAACAGAGAGCTACTCGCTGTGGTGTTGGCGCTGCAAGAATGGAGGCACTGGCAGGAGGGCTTGGAGACTCCTTTTGTGGTGTTCACAGACCATAAGAACCTGGCCTACAGTCGTACTGCTCAACGACTCAATCCCAGACAAGCAAGGTGGGCATTATTCCTAGCCAGATTCAATTTCATCATGACTTTCCGCCCCAGCTCCCAGAATTGTAAACCAGACGCCCTGTCGAGGATGTAATCCTGCCCCGAGGAAGAGGTCAAGACCGAGATGATTTTTCCGCCATCCCGAGTGCTGGGAGCATTGCAGTGGGACATTGAAGGCCAGGTCAAGGAAGGACTATAGAACGTTCCCTCTCCAAAGAACAGCCCTCAAGGACATTTGTTTGTGATCCCAGAGCTCCGTCCAGAAGTACTGACTGGGCCCACAGCTCCAAGGTCGCCTGCCACCCGGGTATTACCCGTATCGTTTTCCTCCTCTCCCAATACTTTTGGTGGCCAACTTTTAGGGCTGACACCAGGGAATTTGTATCTGTCTGTGCCACTTGTGCCCGTAATAAGGCTTCACACCAGGCACTAGCTGGTCTTTTGCGTCCACCTCCCACTCCCTCCCACCCGTGGTCCCATGTGTCGCTGGACTTCGTCATAGGACTTCCACCATCCAAGGACAACACTGTGATATTGACTTTGGTGGACCACTTCTCCAAGATGGCCCACTTCGTCGCTCTTGCCAAATTGCCCTCTGCACTCGAGACTGCAGAGTTGCTCGTACGCCATGTTTTCCGGCTGCATGGTATCCCATTGGATGTGGTTTCGGACATAGCCATCGCCCAGCCTTTCTTCTGGATACCACCCGCAGACAAACGATCAGACTGAGCGGACCAATCAAGATCTGGAGTCTACCATCCGCTCCGTCTGCCCCCAGCAGCCTGCCTCCTGGGGGTTCAAACTACCATGGATTGAGTGCATTATACCCTCATCAGCTCTGCTACAGGCATGTCCCCTTTTCACTCTGCCTACGGTTACCAACCTCCTGCTTTTCCTTCTCTGGAACCCGGGGTCGTCGTCCCATCCGTGGTTGTCGTCCCATCCGTGGTTTCCCACCTGCACCGCGTACTTCAGGCCTGGCGCAATACCCGGTCTGGTCTATTACGCACCTCAGAGCGCAACCAGCGTCTCTCCAACCCCCACCGCAGCACAGCACCAGACTACAGGCCCGGTCAGAAGGTGTGGTTGTCATCTCGTGACCTACCCCTCCAAGTGGACTCAAAGAAGCTTCAGCCACGATTCATTGTGCCAAATCCCGTCGAGCGTATTATCAATCCCTCAGCCGTTCAATTACGCGTTCCCGACTCCCTAAGGATACTGTACACCCCTCATTCCATGTCTCCTTAATCAAGCCCGTTTCCACCTGTCCCTTGAGTCCTTCAGGAGGTTCCCAGGCTTATTGATGGCCACCCTGCGTTCTCGGTCAAGGCCATTCTCGACGTAAGGAAAAGGGGCAGGGGTTTCCAGAATCTGGTCGACTGGGAGGGCTACAGCCCCGAGGACCGATCCTGGGTCCCCCGTTCCCTTATACTAGACCACACACTCTTACATGCTTTTTACGTTCGTTTTCCGGAAAAGCCAGGTAAGCCGCCAGGTGGTGTCCATTAAAGGGGGGGGGGGTACTGTTGTGTATAGTCATTTCCCTGCCTTTTCCCTTTTTTATGGTGTCTGTTTTTATTCAATAGTTAGTCCCCAGCGAGGCACACCTGCAACTAATTCCTACTGAGATATTTAAGCTCGTCACCGACAGCTGGGTCGGTGACAAACCAAATCCAATAATAATGAAATAGTTTAAAGATTTAAAATTACTTTGTCAATTTTGGGTCACATCTGGAGGAAAAAATTCCAGATCCCGGGTCAGTTGGGCACTTAAATGATACCATAGACAAAAATCCCAACTCAATATTCCCCACAGATATGTCATAAAAGGAAATAATCAAAGTAGTGAATAACTGTATATCCAAGACATCAAATGATTGTAACGGCATTGATATGGAAACAATATAAAAGGTTATTGAATAGATTTCAGAACCTTAAACGTACATCCGTAACCTATCGTTTCTAACAGGCAAAATCCCAAACAAAATATAAATGTCAAAAGTTTACAAGACTGAAGATAAACACCCGTTTCCTTACTTCCACAGTTTTCAAAAATTATAGAAAAGATTTTAACAACAGATTGGACGAATTCATAAACAAAAAAGGTACATTTGCGGACAACCAGTACAAATACAGAGTCAACATTTGATTAATGGAAATGATGGAAGAGATTACCAATGCGATAGAAGGTAAATAATAACAAATTTGACACCATTAAAACCATTAAAATCTTCCAAAATCAACTAAGACTACAATTCAAACTCGGTGCCCTACAAAACATGCACACATGCTGTGTGCCACGGAGCCAGTCTTACTGTCGAGGGAGATTTGGCAAAATGTTTTTGTCAGTGACAGAGCAGGAAGTGGCTCAGGACACGTTTTTGGTATAATTTCAAAGACGTGCCCAATCATTCATTAAATGACATTCTATATGTGCTTATTCATGAAAAGTGGGGCCCCTCAATGGATCAGGAGGCCCTACACACAGAGCATGTTCTGCCTAAAGGGCGGGGGGACCTGTATTTCAATTGCCCAACTACATCTGAGTGTATGAAAAAGGCTTTAATAACAGTTGAGTATGAGTTTAATTAAAGCTGAGAGTTTTGAAGATGTGATCCATTGTTGTGCTTGAGTAAATATACCTTGGTGTATTGTCGTCCACTGTTGCATAGCCATACAGGAACACAATGACTCCCACCATGGAAGCAGGAATCAGCATCTGAGTATACAGTCCCAGCCAGGCAAAGTACAGTCCAATCTTCTCACCAAAGTACTTCCTAAAATTGGGCAAAACGAAAGCTATTATATGAAAAACCCTAACCCTGAATAAAAACAACACTTGGTATCTTGTTCCTGCTACAATTAACACAATGCAATCTTAAGAATGTTGGATAACAACCCTTATTTATTCGTCATATAATCCATCCATCCATCCATTTCCTACCGCTTATTCCCTTTTGGGGTCGCGGGGGGCGCTGGCGCCTATCAGCAACAATCATATAATATTCATACATTTTTTATGGACACAGAGCCCATCTTCAAACCACTTTCTGACCGTTGTCTGTTTATGATGCGCGGTTTGGTTGGCAGTCTTATTTACATGCCTGAGTTGCCATTTTGTAATTTTTAGTGCTTTCATACTGAGTCTAGACCAGGGGTCACCATCACGATGCCCGTGGGAACCAGGTAGCCCGTAAGGACCAGATGAGTAGCCCGCTGGCCTGTTGAAAAAATAGCTCAAATAGCAACACTTACCAGTGAGCGTCCTCTATTCTTTAAATTTAATTTATTTACTAGCAAGCTGGTCTCGCTTTGCTCGACAATTTTTAATTCTAAGAGAGACAAAACTCAAATAGAATTTGAAAATCCAAGAAAATATTTTAAAGACTTGGTCTTCACTTGTTAAAATACATTCATTTATATTTTTTACTTTGCTTCCTATAACGTTCAGTAAGACCATTTTAGAGAAAAAATACAACCTTAAAAATGATTTTAGGATTTTTAAACACATATACCTTTTTACTTTTTAAATTCCTTCCTCTTCTTTCCTGACAATTTAAATCAATGTTCAAGTAAATTTATTTTTTTTATGTAGAGAATAATAAATACATTTTCATTTAATTCTTAATTTTAGCTTCTGTTTTTTCGACAAAGACTATTTGTGAAATATTTCTTCAAACTTTTTATGATTAAAATTCAAACAAATTATTCTGGCAAATCTCGAAAATCTGTAGAATCAAATTTAAATCTTATTTCAAAGTCTTTTGAATATCTTAAAAAAAAACTGTGTTCTAGAAAATCTAGAAGAAATAATGATTTGTCTTTGTTAGAAATATAGTTTGGTCCAATTTGTTATATATTCTAACAAAGTGCAGATTGGATTTTAACCTATTTAAAACATGTCATAAAAAATATATATTTATTGTGAGAAATCATTGATATTATCAGTGTTTCCACAAAGATAAATATCATTAATTATTAATAATAACATAGAGTTAAAGGTAAATTGAGCAAATTGGCTATTTCTGGCAATTTATTTAAGTGTGTATCAAACTGGTAGCCCTTTGCATTAATCAGTACCCAAGAAGTAGCTTTTGGTTTCAAAAAGGTTGTTGACCCATGGGGTGTATTCGCACTGCTCCCAGTGGAGCTCGAACCCACATCAGTGTTGTTTTCGTCAACGATGACGATGACGAAATCATTTCGTTGACGCCACTTTTTTTCATGACGGTGACGAGATAAACATGTCTCTCCGATGACGAAAACATGACGAGACGTGTGTGAGTTTTCGTTGACAACACGAGAACGGATGTTAGTGGGTAATCTGTCTGACGTTTAAAATGCATGACATTTCTGTTTATTGTGTGTGTCATTTAAAACCTAAAAAGTATCTGCTGCTGCCTACAGCAGGCTGCCGCATTCTATCCTTGTTTGGTCACGCCCACCAACTGGTGTGCAGCGCACAACGTGCTCAACACGTCAGACTGTTGTTCATCAGGCAATGGACCGTGATGGCGGCGGCAGTTTCAACACAGGGGCTCGGTGGTTGCAGACGTAGAGACGACATATGGGTGTATTTTAAATATAACCCAGCATATAACAGTGTATTGTGAAGGAAGACGGTGACGTCAATAACTTTTCAGGCACAGTATATTTACAAACATTTGCAAACTCTGAACATGACTATACGGATAAACACCAGCATGTCGTTTACTTTAAAATAGTTATTTAATAATTTTAGTCACATGATATCTCTCTCTTGTCCTATGACCCGAACAGCGAATAGCATTGCAAATAACAGCGTTCTCTGCCGTGACTCGTTCAGAAGTTGCACGGTCCATCCATACGAATGTATTTTCCTCTGGTTCATAAGTAAAACATCCTTTAAAAGTAATCTGATGATTGCAAATGATTAGTTCAAGGGTATACACAGATGTAGATGTGATCACAGGAAAGAAATACAATATCTTGCAACAACAGCTGCAGTTGCTTCTTCCGGAGACATTGCCGCTTAGTGTTTTGGAAGAGAATTACAAGTTTGGGGCCAGCCCTCACGGAAGAGCTACAAATCAAAAAGGCCACGTTGGAGGGACCCAAGCTAGTATATTTCAGGCTTAACACTACCCATAATGTGAGAGATTGAGAGAACAGACAAATGCACCAGAGGAAAAAAGACAGGAGGGATGAAGAAAAGCCCAGTGCTGCATGATTATTTAAAATGTCTTGTTTTTCTCTTTTCCGACAGCTGCCAGGTGTTTATCAAGGTGGTAGCGTCTTCGCTCATTAAGCATTTCAGTGTCTACCTTCTGTTTGAAGATACTTAAAGACTTCAAAAATGATGTTCCTGAACCTCTCCAAGCTTCTCGCACACTTCGCAATATCACTTTTTTCTGTATGCTTTCACTCCTAAATAAATCCTTGTGCAAGGTCTGATGGAACTGTCACTGAGTCATCACCCTTGGATGCAGCACTGCCGCCACATTAGCGAGGGACACGCCCACAAAGGAATCAGCGACAAGCTGCGCGGCCACACAAAAAAAATAGTTTTGTCTATGAGGGCACGCAAGCTTCTTGTGACCTGCGTACCGACACTCAAAGCACTTCGTCCCACCTGAACTCGCATAACCCCAAATAACTCTACATGTTTCACTTTGAAGGAGATGTCAAGAGTTTGATCAGGTGAAGACAAAAACATGAAAATTTGTCATCTAAAACTTTGCACATGTTTCCCCTTAGCCTAAATTAACATACTGAAATGCACTGGCACACTTTCCAAATCCACGGGGATGAAAAGCGGCACAACTGACAAGGCAATCTGCGTATAGGGGGCAGTGATTGGGGAGACTTACGTGTAAGTGTCCTTAATAAACAGGCTGGATTAAATTAAGCTGTGAACTCACACTTCCCGTTTAACAACTTTGTTCATATGTGATGCAAATGAAACATTTTCACATTCCACCTGCTCTCCCACAGGAAGCAGATGGAACCATTGTCACGCTGTTAATAGGAGAAATTATCCACACACCTTGTCTGATTGACGGAGGTGACGCCTTGGGGGCCGCCATTCCTCTGAATGCGTCTTCAGCCACATGCACAAAGGCGGCGAAAAAAACCGCGTAATATATAATAAACTTTAAAGAAATGTCAAACTTTCCTGATCATGCAGTTTGAAACCAAGAGTCCCAAAAGTTTAGAGAAAAGGCAACAATCAAACATCTTTCGCACACCATCCACACCCCACCGTGACATGTAAATTGGAAGTAGATAGATAGATAGATAGATAGATAGATAGATAGATAGATAGATGGATGGATAATTACCGTACAAGTCCGATGGGCTGGTACTTGTAGAAGACGCCATAATTTGCCCACTCCTCATACAAAAGCTGGATGAGAGAAATAAGTATTCTTCATTAGTAAACCTTTACTTTCATCACGCATTATACTTTTTCTGTATAGTTCAAAGTTCATTAATCTAAAAATGAGTTTGTCTTACAAGTTTATACATTTTTATGAAAACTACTTTTTTTTTTTTACTGAGTATGTTTGCAGAACAACTGCCTTGAGACTAAAAAAAGTAGCAAGTGCCACCACCAATAAAAAAGGCAAAAAACACTATTGAATTCAAGAAAAAACTTGTAATAAAGTATGAAGGTAAGTTTTCCCTCTTCCTTCTCCACTCAGTAACATGTGAATACTCTTCGGCAACAAGAGTGTAAAAGTGATTCACAATGTTTTTGCATTTCACTTTTTTTCCTGCATGTAAAACTCTCCCTGGTCCATTTGTTAATTCAATATAAGTCTCAAAAAGACAACAGACCAGCATGGAAAGTAGGAGGAGGGAAACGCTGTAGAGTTAAAAAAAAAAAAAAAAAAGACAATGTACATCAATGGCGTGAGCAAATTATATGGAAGACTCAATTAAGTAGGCTTTTTACCACAGGAAGTTTTGAACTGGGATGAGACCTGACTTCATACCAAAGCAGAATTGTATTATAGCAGAGAATGAGGCACTAGGTGGGCACAAGCCAATGGATCACCTGGTTCAATAGAATCTCTTCCAGCACACACACACCTTCCTCCCCTGCCCCTCTTCTCTCCCTCTCTAAACTGCCTGCTCCCTGCTTTATTCAGCTCTACATGTCTAAATGCCATCCATCCATCCATCATCTTCCGCTTATCCGAGGTCGGGTCGCGGGGGCAACAGCCTAAGCAGGGAAACCCAGACTTCCCTCTCCCCAGCCACTTCGTCTAGCTCTTCCCGGGGGATCCCGAGGCGTTCCCAGGCCAGCCGGGAGACATAGTCTTCCCAACATGTCCTGGGTCTTCCCCGTGGCCTCCTACCGGTTGGACGTGCCCTAAACACCTCCCTAGGGAGGCGTTCGGGTGGCATCCTGACCAGATGCCCGAACCACCTCATCTGGCTCCTCTCGATGTGGAGGAGCAGCGGCTTTACTTTGAGTCCCTCCCGGATGGCAGAGCTTCTCACCCTATCTCTAAGGGAGAGCCCCGCCACACAGCGGAGGAAACTCATTTCGGCCGCTTGTACCCGTGATCTTATCCTTTTGGTCATGACCCAAAGCTCATGACCATAGGTGAGGATGGGAACGTAGATCGACCGGTAAATTGAGAGCTTTGCCTTCCGGTTCAGCTCCTTCTTCACCACAACGGATCGGTACAACGTCCGCATTACTGAAGACCTTTATGAAGATGAAAAACCATGGACCCAGATTTCCCTCGCCCGGACGCGGGTCACCGGGGCCCCCCTCTGGAGCCAGGTCCGGAGGTGGGGCACGATGGCGAGCGCCTGGTGGCCGGGCCTGTTCCCATGGGGCCCGGCCGGGCGCAGCCCGAAGAGGCAACGTGGGTCACCCCTCCAATGGGCTCACCACCCATAGCAGGGGCCATAGAGGTCGGGTGCATTGTGAGCTGGGCGACAGCCGAAGGCAGGGCACTTGGCGGTCCGATCCTCGGCTACAGAAGCTAGCTCTTGGGACGTGGAACGTCACGTCACTGGGGGGGAGAGAGCCTGAGCTAGTGCGCGAAGTCGAGAAATTCCGGCTGGATATAGTCGGACTCACTTCGACACACAGCAAGGGCTCTGGAACCACTTCTCTCGAGAGGGATTGGACCCTCTTCCACTCTGGCGTTGCCGGCAGTGAGAGGCGACGGGCTGGGGTGGCAATTCTTGTTTCCCCCCGGCTCAAAGCCTGTACGTTGGAGTTCAACCCGGTGGACGAAAGGGTAGCCTCCCTCCGCCTTCGGGTGGGGGGACGGGTCCTGACTGTTGTTTGTGCTTATGCACCAAACAGCAGTTCAGAGTACCCACCCTTTTTGGGAACACTCGAGGGAGTACTGGAAAGTGCTCCCCCGGGTGATTCCCTTGTCCTACTGGGAGACTTCCATGCTCACGTTGGCAACGACAGTGAAACCTGGAGAGGCGTGATTGGGAAGAATGGCCGCCCGGATCTGAACCCGAGTGGTGTTTTGTTATTTGACTTTTGTGCTCGTCACAGTTTGTCGATAACAAACACCATGTTCAAACATAAGGGTGTCCATATGTGCACTTGGCACCAGGACACCCTAGGCCGCAGTTCCATGATCGACTTTGTAGTTGTGTCATCGGATTTGCGGCCTCATGTTTTGGACACTCGGGTGAAGAGAGGGGCGGAGCTTTCTACCGATCACCACCTGGTGGTGAGTTGGCTGCGATGGTGGGGGAGGATGCCGGACAGACCTGGGAGGCCCAAACGCATTGTGAGGGTCTGCTGGGAATGTCTGGCAGAGTCTCCTGTCAGACAAAGTTTCAATTCCCACCTCCGGAAGAACTTTGAACATGTCACGAGGGAGGTGCTGGACATTGAGTCCGAGTGGACCATGTTCCGCACCTCTATTGTCGAGGCGGCAGATCGGAGCTGTGGCCGCAAGGTAGTTGGTGCCTGTCGGGGCGGCAATCCTAAAACCCCTTGGTGGACACCAGCGGTGAGGGATGCCGTCAAGCTGAAGAAGGAGTCCTATCGGGTCCTTTTGGCTCATGGGACTCCGGAGGCAGTGGACAGGTACCGACAGGCCAAGCGGTGTGCAGCTTCAGCGGTCGCGGCGGCAAAAACTCGGACATGGGAAGAGTTCGGGGAAGCCATGGAAAACGACTTCCGGACGGCTTCGAAGCGATTCTGGACCACCGTCCGCCGCCTCAGGAAGGGGAAGCAGTGCACTATCAACACCGTGTATGGTGCGGATGGTGTTCTGCTGACCTCGACTGCGGATGTTGTGGATAGGTGGAAGGAATACTTCGAAGACCTCCTCAATCCCACCAACACGTCTTCCTATGAGGAAGCAGTGCCTGGGGAATCTGTGGTGGACTCTCCTATTTCTGGGGCTGAGGTCGCTGAGGTAGTTAAAAAGCTCCTCGGTGGCAAGGCCCCAGGGGTGGACGAGATCCGCCCGGAGTTCCTTAAGGCTCTGGATGCTGTGGGGCTGTCTTGGTTGACAAGACTTTGCAGCATCGCGTGGACATCGGGGGCGGTACCTCTGGATTGGCAGACCGGGGTGGTGGTTCCTCTCTTTAAGAAGGGGGACCGGAGGGTGTGTTCCAACTATCGTGGGATCACACTCCTCAGCCTTCCCGGTAAGGTTTATTCAGGTGTACTGGAGAGGAGGCTACGTCGGATAGTCGAACCTCGGATTCAGGAGGAACAGTGTGGTTTTCGTCCTGGTCGTGGAACTGTGGACCAGCTCTATACTCTCGGCAGGGTTCTTGAGGGTGCATGGGAGTTTGCCCAACCAGTCTACATGTGCTTTGTGGACTTGGAGAAGGCATTCGACCGTGTCCCTCGGGAAGTCCTGTGGGGAGTGCTCAGAGAGTATGGGGTATCGGACTGTCTTATTGTGGCGGTCCGTTCCCTGTACGATCAGTGCCAGAGCTTGGTTCGCATTGCCGGCAGTAAGTCGAACACATTTCCAGTGAGGGTTGGACTCCGCCAAGGCTGTCCTTTGTCAGCAATTCTGTTCATAACTTTTATGGACAGAATTTCTAGGCGCAGTCAAGGCGTTGAGGGGTTCCGGTTTGGTAACCGCAGGATTAGGTCTCTGCTTTTTGCAGATGATGTGGTCCTGGTGGCTTCATCTGACCGGGATCTTCAGCTCTCGCTGGATCGGTTCGCAGCCGAGTGTGAAGCGACCGGAATGAGAATCAGCACCTCCAAGTCCGAGTCCATGGTTCTCGCCCGGAAAAGGGTGGAGTGCCATCTCCGGGTTGGGGAGGAGACCCTGCCCCAAGTGGAGGAGTTCAAGTACATGTCTAAATGATTTTTGAATATTTATTATTGTAGCAAAAGGTTGTTAAATTTAAGCAATCCTTTTATTTCAGATTGTTAGTGAGGGCATCAAAGATACTTCTGTGTGTGCGTGTGTGTGTGTGTGTGTGTGTGTGTTTAATACACCTAATTTGTTTCGTTTTTAATTTTATTTTTATACAATTACCCACTTTACAAGTTAGAGTATTATTGTGTAAAGTATGTGTTATTGTTTAAATTTTTGTAATCAGGCTATTCAAATTTCTCACTTAATACATTTTACAAGACCACATTCAATACAACATTATAGCGTAACTGACCTTCCTGAGATGCTCACAATAATTATGAGCATCTGATGCAGGTCATTATTCAGTTACTAAAATATTAATGAATGTTATTGTTTAATAATTACTCAGTAATTAATTACTAGGTAGAACTTAAAAGCATCATAATACAATTCAATGCAGCCTCTTATGGGCGCAGAGTGGAGCACTGTTTGATAGTCATAGATACATGTGCACACCGTTGCTCTACAATGAACTGGCAAGTTTTTTAAATTTTATTTATTTATTTATTTTTTTAACTGGTGACTTGTCCAGAGTGTAGCACAGCCAGGTGACTGCTAACGTAGGCCCCAGAGTCCACAGTCCAGCCTAAGCCGTGTTACAAGGTAATGTTACAAACAAATTATTGAAAATGTAGACTAATGGTTTCAGCTGCCCTGTAGTTTGGTTTTCTCACCATTCTTAGAAACAGATTTTTAATGTCCTGGGCCCCTGCTCTGCTGCTCCGACGGTTCCAATTTTTGCTCGGTAAAATATTTGTTGATGCAGACTACCTCGTTGTCCTCCTTAAAAAACGCTTACATGAGTCCTGGCTGACTCTGCTATAGTACATATTAGTTTGTAGCAAATTATACTGCTTATGGTGGACAAAAAATGGGCTGCGGTTTCCTTTTATACAGAAAACATGGCTCACTTCCCCAGTTTGAGACCGTGAACCTGGTATAGGAGAGGCTACCTGTACACGCAGGACTTGTCAGCAACCTAAAGAGGAGTTTGATGAGCACTTCATGGATTTTAGAAACATTGCTGGGTGAATCAATGTCAGACCTGATTGTTCCAGACTACATTTTGTCATGCCTGTTAATCTGGTGTTATGTTTGATCATGTTTTGTTTTGTTTTCTGGACTCTTGTTCCGTTTTGCACTTCCTGGTTTGGTTTTGTTACCATGACAACTCATTGATGTTCACCCTGCCCTCCTAGTCACGCCCCGTCCCTCAGCTCTCACACCTGTTTCTAGTTATCACGGCCACTGTTTATGTCATTTGCTTTCTGTTCATCGTCCTGGGAACTTTGCCTGCATTTTGCGATTGCTTACATGCCTATCTGCTGTGCATACTGCCAAACCTTCACGCCTTGCCAAGCAGCTAACCATTTTGACCACGCCACGTAAGATGTTTGTATTTTTTGCCTCAGTGCTAGTTTTTGGTTTATCGATTATCTTTGATAGTATCTTTTGTTAATTCATAGTTCATTCATACATTCGCGCAAGTGTTTTTGTTTCCTGTTCGTATTTTGTAGCCAAGTTTTGTACCTCCTTGTGAGCGCCCTTAGTTTGCTTATTTTTGTATTTAGTGTTTAAATAAATGACCATGTACTCACATCCACGCTTGACTCTTTCCACATCATCTCTACATCGAAGAAGCAAAACCAATCCATGTCCAGGTGTGACAGAATCGCCAAACCACGTGTCCCCGTATCCACCGGGGCAGAGTCAGGTGGCGGCGACTCGTAGAGGACCGCTGCCCCTTACGAGGTGGGCGACCCGGGAACGGCCATATCCGTGGCCGACACCCTTGGAGTGGCGAACGACCACGTAGTGGCCACAACTGTGACGGACGAGGCGCTCGGCGCCCTTGGCGTGGCGGACGCCCACGCAGTAGCCACATCCGTGGCTGACAAAGAGGCGGACGCGTCGTCATCGTGGCAGGCGATGAAGCTTGTCGTGGCGACGCTGTTGGAGCTCGGCATGGCGACGGCGTTGGAGCTCGGCGTGGCGACGGCGTTGGAGCTCGGCGTGGCGACGGCGTTGGAGCTCGGCGTGGCGACGGCGTTCGAGCTCGGCGTGGACTTGGCGTTCGAGCTCGGCGTGGACTTGGACTTGGCGCTCGACTTGGATTTGGCGCTGGACTTGGACTTGGCGCTCGGCGTGGAACTGCGACTGGCGGCACTGGATCTTGGCGTGGAGCTGCGACTGGCGGCACTGGAGCTTGGCGTCGTGGAGCCGCGACTGGCGGCGCTTGGAGTCGTGGAGCCGCGACTGGCGGCGCTTGGAGTCGTGGAGCCGCGACTGGCGGCGCTTGGAGTCGTGGAGCTGCGACTGGCGGCACTTGGAGTCGTGGAGCTGCGACGGGCGGCACTTGGAGTCGTGGAGCTGCGACTGGCGGCACTTGGAGTCATGGAGCTGCAACTGGTGGCACTTGGAGCCGTGGTGCAGGCACTGGTCCTAGCCGTGGACATGGACTTGACGGTGGAAGTTGGCGTGGACATGGTGCAGGTGGCCTCGCTGGAAGCTGCGGCTTAGCAGGCCGAAAGACTGGAGGTAGGGGACGTGCTGGTCGCTGTGGCTTGGCACTGCACTGGGCAGAATCAACCAACAAACTCCCATCCCCAGCCCCTCCCTCAAGGAGTGGCTCTCCGACACTCTCACTGTGATCCGGAACAGTCTTTTGGGGTGGGTGGAGGGCGGTGAGGAGGAGGGCAGAATCTTCCCCTTTAAATTGTCCATATTGTCTTTTTTTTTTATTTGTGTTGGTTTGATTATTTGAAAAAAATTCTTGTGGGTTGGGGGGCGCTTGAGTCCTGGGGGGCGGGTGGTCTATAGGAAGCCTGGGAGCTGGCTTTGTGCGTCTACACTGCTTTCTACCTTCTGGACAATTGCCAGTAGGCGATGAGGAGGTGAAACCGCAGGGGGAGAGCCTGGCAGTCAGCGTTGAGGGGAAAGTCCGGCCTTTCTTCTGCGCGTGCTTGTGCGCTGCTCCGGGCCGCCGTCGGGTCGCTCGCGTCCCAGAAGGTGTGTAGTCACCGCACGATGGGCGAGGCGCTGAGGAGGACATCAGGTGTCAGGCGACTGGGGGCGGAAGCGGTCCTCCGCATCCGCCATTTTTGCCAACAGTTGGCCCCACGCCATCATAGCTCCGGGAGGA
Organism: Nerophis ophidion; assembly: GCF_033978795.1. Classification (NCBI taxonomy): domain Eukaryota; kingdom Metazoa; phylum Chordata; class Actinopteri; order Syngnathiformes; family Syngnathidae; genus Nerophis; species Nerophis ophidion. Next base: position 16,008,032 of record NC_084624.1, on the reverse strand, counting down.
AAATCCTCATCTGCCAACTCCTCTTCGTCCTCTTCCTTATACGCCCATGGCTGGGCGTCCGCGACAAGTCTCATGAAAATTTCCTGCTTGTCCGCGTCCATAAGGAATATCTCTTCCACATCTTCTGCGAAGAAGCCCTTGTGCTGGAAACTTTCTGTCACACCTGGACATGGATTGGTTTTGCTTCATCGATGCAGAGATGATGTGGAACGAGTCAGGCGTGGATATGAGTACATGGTTATTTATTTAAACACTAAATACAAAAATAAGCAAACTAAGGGCACTCACGAGGAGGTACAAAACTTGGCTACAAAATACGAACAGGAAACAAAAACACTTGCGCGATGGCATGAATGAACTATAAATAAACAAAAGATACTATCAAAAATAACCGATTACCAAAAACTAGCACTGAGGCAAGAAATACAAAAATCTTACGTGGCGTGGTCAAAACGGTTAGCTGCGTGGCAAGGCGTGAAGGTTTGGCAGTATGCACAGCAGATAGGCATGTAAGCAATCGCAAAATGCAGGCAAAGTTCCCAGGACAATGAACAGAAAGCAAATGACATAAATAGTGGCCGTGGTAACTAGAAACAGGTGTGAGAGCTGAGGGACGGGGCGTGACTAGGAGGGCAGGGTGAAAATCCATGAGTTGTCATGGTAACAAAAACAAACCAGTAAGTGCAAAACGGAACAAGAGTCCAGAAAACAAAACATGATCAAACATAAAACCAGATTAACAGGCATGGCACATTCAGATGGAGTTGATTGACTTTCAATGTGATACCGAGCTAAAAAATACATTAATTGCAATAAATCTGAAAGACTTCTATACACAGGCCTCATTGCACAAGTATCCACACATTAGTAAACTAGCACATTGAATGCTTTCATTGTTGGCAGCACTTATTACATCTGTGAGCAGACCTTAATTGTCATGAACCTCAATAATTTCGGACTCAGATGTACTCTAAGTCATTCACACCTTGGACATACTGACTTTGTCAGTGAGCCTGTAACAGCGTTGAGGCATGTTAATGCGGGAGGTCGTCGTTCCAGGAAGCGGCTGAACGACAGGAAGCAGCTTGCAAGTAAGAAGAATGATGTATTCTTCTTTAAAAAATACTGAATACAAAATAAACAAAATACTTGTAAGCGTGCCTATAGCAAGGGAAGCTAACGGGATAGCCAACAGGAAAAGCTAAGCACAAGAACAGGGAGACGCTTAGCTCAGGAAAAGAATATGTCGACATTGTAACTCGTTGCATGAAAGCAAATAAAAGCACCAGACTGAGTGAGGCAAAAAGGCAGGACAAAATAGCTCTCCGATTAGTGCCCGGGAACAGGTGAACATCCCGGATATTAATCAGAGGCAGGTGAACGCAAAGAATAACCATAACAACCAAGGAGACACAAAAACCGGGGTGCTAAAACGGAACCTAAACAAGTGAATCAAAAACGTGAATAAACTCTGATCCGGGCAACGGACCATAATAGAGCCAGCGGCAACCTAACATTGAGATGCTAGTAAAAAACAAAGACAAGCTTTAATTTGTCCCACTGGCAGTTTGTAGTGTTGAAGACATGTTTTTGTTGAGATTCTGTAATCTATATAATTAGATTTGTGGCTGCAGTTATTGTCTGTTGTTCTGCATCATTCAGAACAAACAATAACTGCAAAATTGTTATTTGGCAACACTTTGTTGAATGTAAAATGTTATTTGCACTCAGGAACTTTAATATTTATTACAAAGATTTTTGTTTGACGCCTAAAATCACTGTTTGACTCGAGGCCAATTTACACATTTTCACTTTGGTTGTTGGAGGCAATACGTTTGGAAATCCTTACTCCTTGACTAAACACCAGCTAATACAGGGTACAGATCATCTTAATCAACGAGGTGAAAACCTAATATAATTTTGATATTTAATCTTAAAGGGGAACTTCACTTTGAGAGACTTGCCTATTGTTTACAATCATAATGAGAGACAAGAAAACACATGCTCTTTTTTTTTTAACGAATTTAAAGATCGTACAAAAAGGCTTGAAAGATACGGCTAATGGAAGTCACTGTTGTAGCCTTCAAAAACCTCTAAAACAACTTCAAAAACCTGCAGCAACATTTTATATACAGAGTGCAAGTCTATATATAATCTAGTAACACACACGTTCATAACAATATGTAATATGTTAAATATCTACCGCATTTTGATCTTTTTATTCATTTATGGTACTGATTTCTTCCGCGCATTGATATCTGGTTCCACAGCAGCGCATGTCTGACTTCTGGCAACGACCTGTGCTCCTACTTCCGGATTCCGGTGTTCTTATCATGGCACACTTAGTAACAAACAACAAAGACGACATTTTTGGACAAATGAGGGATCAAAACTTTTGAAGCTAAAGATACAACTGCTTTTGATTTTAAGTGATTTTGATGCTATAAATATGTAACTTGGAGCCAAGCTATTTTATCATAAATGGAGTGCTTACCCATAATCAACAGGAAACACACAACTGTCCATCAAGTGAATCACTTTAATAATGGTCATAATGCACATGGCACGCCATGAGTGTTACTACAACTATAGTTCATACGCTGTCTGGCTAGCTCAGCTGTGTACAAACAAAACATCGAATGTGGGTACTGAAATTACAGATACTGTAATATTAACGTTCATGTTTTTCAGTCAGTACAAACTGGTGTTGTATCGCAGTGTTGTGCATTACAAACTCAAACCCCTTTTGTGTTGACATAGCTAGTTAAGGCACCACATAAGCTTTTACGGCTAGTACTGTAGCATGGCGATGTGTAACTAAGTTTGTAAGAATGTTAGAAAAATATTTCCTCAAGGTTCACTCTTACAATAACAACTAAAATAACTCGCCAACATTTGGTTATTATACAGGTTACAGAAAATAAATGAAGTATTGTTGACGAGTTTTGAATGCAGTTTTAAAATGATTTAAAGGTAGCTGCATTGCTAGCCACTTAGAACGGGTCAATTTGTATGTTTCATAGCGTAAAAAAAAAATAAAAAAAATTGTCTTGTCTCTTACAACGATTGTGCACGATTGGCAAAATTCCCCCCAAAAAGTGCGGTTCTCCTTTAATCAACCACAAGGTGTAAACTTAATATAATTGTATTATTTAATCTAAATCATTAATCAGGTGAAATCCTAATGGAGCTCCTAGGAACGTATTTTCTGTAAGACTCTACAACAGGATTTAAACCTCAGTATTTTGGGGATGTGGGACACTTTGCATCAATCACACTGTTTCAGATCAGTTTTATAATACATAGGTGGTTGGTGCAAGTAAAACCTGTGTTACATGTTCTATGTTGCACATGTGGAAAAACCTCAGTTATTCCTCAAACACAAAATTTACTTAAACCAGGGAGCAGGCAGATTTAAGAATGATAACACATTCAATAATAATGATAATACATACAAAACAATAAAATAATGCTTACTGTAAAAATGTTTCTTACTTTTCTGTCGTTAGGCTCTGCACTATCTTCGTCAACATCTCCCTAAAGATGGAAAGATCGTTTGTTAAAGACAACACACACTTATGTGTTTTGCACAGAAACTCTGAATATTGTATACACCTCAGAGGAAAACTAAAGTGTCAGAGAAACTATATCACATAATTAAGGATTAACATGCAGTTCAAATATCTCAAGAATAGAACAAAGAAAGTAGAACAAAATTGGCAGAGGTGGGTAGCCACGCGCCTACGCCATTATATTTACTTAAGTAACTTTTTAGAATAATTGTGCTTCTCAAAGTAGTTTAAATTCAACAAACGTTTTCCCTTTACTTTAGTATTTTTTTAATTTAAAAATAACTAATTTTACTCTGCTATGTTTAATTCTAATTGCTACATTGATTTCTATCATAAATGGTTACAATCGATTGGTCACTACTTTGAAAAATGTATTAATTTGGCTTGTTACCGAGTCGTCATTTTAGCAGGCACCGTCACATGACTTGGTTTCACCAATCCAACATGAGCACTACTGACGTTTAAATACATTTTAACAATCAAACGAAGCTCGGCACATTACATTATTTGCAGGTGAAAAAGAGCAAGCTGGAGGGTGGTGCAAGCATGCTTCTTGAGTAATGAAGCAGTGTCACCGGTCCGTGAGTTTATCAAAGTGTTATCCATCACAGTTTCACCATAACTTTTTACTTAAAATGGTAACACTAACCGTGGAGAGTTTTACCACAGTTTATAATTATACTGTATATTGTTACATTCTTGTTTACGACCCATGTGTCACAACTGTCAAGTCTGAGTCAAGTTTCAAGTATTTGACAGCATGTCAAAAGTCAGGTCATGAGTTTTTGTTTGCACAACTTAAATGGAACTCGAGTCCAAGTCTTAGACTCTAGTCTCAATTTGTGTGTTGCAGTAAATTGCAGAGATTTTTCTGTTTTACACAGGCGAACCCAAACTGTTTTACATCCAAGCATACATTGAATCAACTATGTGCCAACACAACTGTTTTTTATTTTATTTATGACACTTCCAACAAGCGCGGGTCAAACTGCTTCACAGCGCCACACTTTACTGTCGCAACACACCAACACCAGCACATAGCATAGACTGTATGCTACATTCACTCCACATTTCAAGGGATGTCAACAATAGCAAGGCTTTATACAAAAACAGCAACCAAATCATATAGCCAACCCAACTGGGTACACGAGTAGAATGCCAGCCCACCTGCCTATCTTTGTGGATTATTCTACCACGTGACAAGCTAGGCCATTGCTTAATTGAACCTCTTTTTTTTGTTAATTTACCGGTAAGTTTGACAGTCCAAGTAGAGAGTTCTTTGGCAGGCCCTGACAGGACAGGGCCCAGGCTGCGCAGGGTCATCCTGCATAACTGGGTCAAGTGGGCCAGGTGGCACAGGCAACTGTAAACCAGGGCAATCCCAGCCAGCATCAATGTGGTGTAGGTTCACTGCCTGATATAAAGTGGATGGCGGCAACACTCGTTACAAGCGGCTGGTGTGCAAACGTGAGCCGTCAGGAGAGCGAAAAGTGGCTGGTCTGAGTTGTTCGGCGATCTGGCGTGACGTGGGCCAAAAAGCTGCCTGTGGGACCAGTTGCGCCAACGAATCCGGAAACAGTCCAACACAACAAGTGCGGAGCATCTTGCACGGTGCTTCTGGTCAAACAGCTGCATCATGCGACGTTGATACTCGGCTACTCTGTCACTAATAGTGGCTATCACCACTGGATTATCTCCCTTTGGAGGGTGCAGGCGCTTTAGGGAAAGCTGAAGCTCATGGCAAAGCATCAAGAGGACTGGAGAACTGCCTGCTGTAATGCAAAAGTGTGCTCTGCACTGCGGAAGAGAATGGGAGGCCATTCTTGAGGGTCTGGTTGAACCGCTCCACATTGCCTTTGGCCTGAGGATGATATAAAGCAGTCCTAATGTGCTTAACTCTCTGCTGCTCCAAAAAGGTAGCAAAACTGTCCGAGATAAATAGTGGCCCATTATCAGTAGTGATGACAGCAGGAAGGCCCCAATGGGTGAACAATGAGGAGAGGAAGTCTGATCCCCACATTGGTGGTGACTGAGCTGGTGTGCTGCACCTCAGGCTACTTGGAATGGAGGTCATAGAAGACAAGAAGGAAGCATTGGTGCTGAGGGAGGTCATGGCGTTCCCCGCCGATGTCGAGCTGGATGTGGGACCATAGTGTGTTGGCCAGGGTAGAGGCTGCAAAGGTGGAGATGGGGGATGAGCCAGGTTTACCATTGGTGAAGCATGCTGTACAGTCCTTCACCAGAGTCTCCAGGTCTCTGTCGATGTCCGGCCACCAGACCAAACCCTTTCAGCGTTGCTTGACCCTGACGATGCCCAGATGGCCATGATGCAACATGCCCATGACTCATGCTCTCAAAGCATAGGGCACCACAGTGCACAGCCTCCGTGCTACACAAATATAATTCCAATTAGAGAAATCACCCGTGACGTGACGGAAAGGTGCTAGGTCCTCTGGCACATTTGCTGCCCACCTCTTTCGGATGGACAAACATAGCTGTATAAACAAAGGGTCCTGCGCTGACGCTGCTTGGAGCTCCTGCAATGACAACAGCATGAAGGGGTGCGTGCAGCATGAAGACCAGCTTGAGTTTCGAAGGCTTCTGAGTGGATTTTGGGTGCAGCTCTGGAGAGCAAGTCCACCTTGACATTGTCCCTGCCTGGTGTAAACTGCGTGATAAAGTTATATGCCTTCAGTCTCTCGGACCACCTGTAGAGGCGCAGCGGCTTACAACCTGAGCTGGTCGTTGTCATGATGGCAGTGAGGGTTTGTAGAGGTACATGTCTGTGGTTGCCAGTGTTCTGTTCTACATGGTAGTGTGCTGGGGGGGCAGTACATCTAAGAAGGACAGCTCCAGACTTGAGAAACTGATCAGGCGGGTCGGTTCTGCAATCGGAATGAAACTGGACTCACTGGTGACGGTGGCAGAGAAGAGGACTGTTGACAAACTAGTGAGCATCCTGGATGATGCCAGTCACCCTCTGCATAGTGTTATCAGCAGCCAGAGGAGCCTGTTCAGTGCTAGACTGCTTCATCCCAAGTGCAGGACTAATAGACTCAAAAACTCCTTCGTCCCACACGCCATTAGACTGTACAACTCCTCTCTGGTGCGGGGGGCGGAGGGTACTAGGATGACAGGGGATCCAAAACAATAACAGTGCAATACGTTTTCATAACATGGTCACTACTGCCTACTTTGTCTCGTTATATTCTTACTTTACTGTTATATTTTTATTCCCATTGTTGCTTTTTATGTTTTATTCTTATTGTAATATTTCTCTATTTTGTTTCTATTTAAACCCCCATTATTTACTTTTACTTTTTTTAAATTGATCTCAACTCTGTACACTGCTGCTGGAATTTTAATTTTCCTGAAGGAACTCTCCTGAAGGAATCAATAAAGTACTATCTATCTATCTATCCATCTATCTATCTATCTATCTATCTCTGTGCCACCTCTCATAGGTCCAGACACATGCAAGTGCCTCTCTCTCCCCCACCAAATACTTTTGTTCTGTAGCATGATTTCCCTTGACACAAACACCACTGACCGCTCAGTCCCTTGCTACAGTTGAGACAGGACTACACCGAATGCAGTGTTAGAGGCATCACAGGTCAGTGGGCAAGCAGGGGGTTAAGAGGTAAACTGTGACTTAATCTGGCGGACAGCAGCTGAGCATGCAATGGTCCAGTCCCAGGGTGCATCTGGTTTGAGGACGGTATGGAGTGGTGCCCCACAGGTTGAATTACAGGGGACACAGGTCGATGAGTGGCTTGTGGTTAAAAGCAACAATGTGTCACTCTTTACCGGCTGACGATGCAGCCAGAGCATCGACAGTCGGTATGATGGAGCCTGTATTATCCGTAATGGAGAAGCGATGCATGCAGATTAGGTCAAGGTCCAGCAGGTTAGCACCGAGTCGAGATACTTGGAAGGGGAATGCTATGAGGGCCCTGGACCGTACGGAGCAGGTGTCAGTGCCCACAATGCTGATTTTACTGTGTCCATAGCCATGCAGCTCCTTTGCTCTTGCTTTAATTGGTTGTCATGGAAAGACCCGTCTTAATGTTGATTCATTACGTATTGACTTGGAAGCAGTAGTATCCAGCAGCAGTGGCAGGCAGACACTGTCCAGCTTAACACCGTTTGAACAGCTTTGTGTGGGAGCCCACTGAGTGGATGGTGGTGGAGCTTTCCACTTGGGATGGGCGGGGCCGAGAATTGGCAGAAGAGGCAGATCGGCATACTTTAAAGACGTAGTTCATCTTACGACAGCGCTGGCATCTCTGTCTTTTGGCTGGGCAATTTTCACACAGCCTGCGTGCTGTAGCGGATTGACGTCCCGTGACGTTCACCTCAAAGACCCCGTGAGGGGAGGGGTTGTCAGGGGCCTGAGTGTTTGGGGACACTGTGTGAGCCAGCGGTGTAAAGTGTGCCATGGAGGGGTCCAAGCCAGTTAGCTAATTGTGCAGCGGACTCCATTTGGAAAGCCATTTCTACCGCCTTCGATAATGGCAGGTCGCATGGTGACAAACTGAGTGTTGCGTGTTTAGCCAGCTGATTGTGAATAATTTCTTCTTCCAAACAGCCGATTTTGCAGAGGATCACCGGGTAGCGGAGATCGGTGATATAGTTATGTACAGACACACTGCAGCGTTGTCGCCGCTGACGAAAGTTGATACGCCGGACGAAAACACTGTGTGGGGCAGCTAAACGTCCTGCAAGCAAAGTGACACACTCCGTGTATGTATGCGCAGGTCCAAGAGTGTTAAAAATCCTTTGTTCTTTGTTCCCCAGGCATGGTGCATAACATAGCGTTGCTAGCATCAGTTATTCCGATGGCCGCAATAGAAGTCTCAAAAGAAGATTGCCAGCTGGAATACAGGAATGGCGGCTCGCCAGGCAAAACGAGAGGGAAAGAAGAAAAATTAAGCTCCATCCTAGTCGCTAATGTTCTATCCAAGCATACACAGACTCGACTGTGTGCAAACACAACTGTTTTTTTTTTTTAAATTTAACGACACTTCCAACAAACGTTGGGTTTTTGTACATACTTTGCATTGGAGCATGTTTTTGCACGTATCAAAACAAGTTATATTAACAGCGTTGCTGATTGATTGAAATGGAATTACACAATTTCACAGTCACATGTTTGTATTTAATAGGACTATGGCCCAGTTATAAAAACGTCTTTCAGTCCATTTGTTCATTTAAAATGCTGTGTGCCCTCTTGAGACAGCGGGTGCTATAGATGTTCTGTAGGGTGAAGAGAGGTTGGCCAATGATTTCTTTGGGGGGTGCTGATGATCCTCTGTAGTGCCGTTTTGTCTGCCCTGGTGCAGTTGGTGAACCAAACAGATAGTCAATACGTCACCACACTCTCAATGGAGCAGCGGTAGAAGACGGTCAGCAGCTCCCTCTCCATGTTGATCTAACCGAGGATCCTCTGGAAAAATAGCCACTGTTGTGTCCTCTTCATGACCACAGAGGTGTTGGGGCTCCATTTGAGGTTTGCATCCATGTGCATGCCCAAGAACATAAAGCTTGACACTCTCTCCACACACTCCCCATTTATGTGGATTGGCTGCATGTCAGTCCACAGTCCGTCTTAGATACAGTATGTTAAGGGCAGATTATTATCACCACACCACCTAACCAGTTACCTAACCAGTGAACCTGCTCCCTGTGCGTTGTCTCATCACCTCCAGAGATATGTCCCAATAAAGTAATGTAATCTGCAAATGTGGGTAACCTGGGTAAGAAGTGATGCAGTTGTGTGTGTGCAGAGTGTAGAGCAGAGGACTCAGTACATAACCTTATGGTGAGCTGATGTTAAGGCTGAGGGCTGTGGAGAGATGAGGCCCAACTCTTGACTCTCTGCACACAATCAGAGAGGAAGTCTGATCTAGCAGCAGGTGGTGGCTTGATGGCTAATCTTCAGTAGCTTTGTAGTTAGCCTGTCTGGGAGTATGCAGTTAAAGGCAGAGCTAACGTTGACAAAGAGCAGCCTGGAATAGTGTCCCTGCAGTTCCGGGTGGGAAATGCTGGGTAAAGCGCTGTGCAGAATGCGTACTCAGTTGATCTATTAGTTCTGTATGCAAATTGTAGTGGGTCAAGAGTGGGTGGGAGGCAGGAAATGATGTGATGTTGAACCAGTTTTTCAAAACATTTCATGACCATGGGTGTCAGAGAAACTGTAGTCTGTAGTCGTTGAAACTGCTGATGGAGGTCTTTTTGAGCAGCAGGATGATCAGAATCAGTTGTGATGGCATGATGGGATAAGGGACTAGGACAGTGACTTATTGAAAATTCTGGTAAAGAATGCTGGTCTGCATACTCTTTGAGGACCCTACCAGTTACACCGTCTAGTCCAGTGGCCTTCCTGGGGTTCCTTGGAAGGCTACTTCCAGTTAGCACCTCACCTTATGTTGCAACATCTCGAGGTTGGAGCTAATAAGATTTTTTGGTCGAACTTATACCTCGAAACGTGCAAAGAAGTGGTTCAGCTCCTCCGCTAGCGCCGCCATGAGCTGTGGTAGTGGAGCTGGACTTGAAGTGGGTGAAGTGCTGGAGTTCCTAACACACCTTGTATGTGTTGTTGTTGGGGAAGTGGTCCTCAATCTTCCTCTTGTATGCTGTATGCAGCATGTCTGATGCCTGTCTTTATGTCGGCTCTGGCTGCGCTGTAATGCACTCCATCCTTGGACCTAGTGCTGGGCGATATGATGATACATTTTGTGGGGACGATAGAAAAATGACTATCATGCCATTTCTATTTTCATCGTTTCAAGCGATAGGCTGTATTTTATCCATAGGGCTTATGCCATCAGATGATTGATAGTAGTAATTCATAGTAACAACAATAATTGCACATTCAGTAAGTGTATTTGGTGTCAAACGGGAGAGAAAACAATATTTTCTCACAAAGAAAAGGATGCGTTGACATGTAGGCCCGCATTTCTCTTTCGATTTTGCAACATGATGCCGCTTTACGTGCTTGCTTTGTGTCCATTGTCTCCCGGCGTTGCGGGTTACCTGGCTTACACACATTAGGAGATCATTTTAAATAAACATGGAGACAGGACGGGTAGGCGATGCGCTGGCGGAAAAATAAATTGAACCCTCACAATCAGCAAAGACTGAGTCCCAGGACAAACTCCTACCCAAATGAGGGGGTAGGTCGTCAGTCTGGCTTTATTTATTGCTGCCTGCAAACTACTTATTTCCCAGAGGATCACACCCGAGCTGCGATAGCCCAAGGCATGTGTGGCAGCTAACGTTAATATTGCTGTGTTTATCCATGTTAATGTCGTTTTTCTGACATACCTCTAAATATAGTGTAAGGGTGTACCTTTGCATGCAGTATCCTATGTATTATTAAACTGTCCTGTCAGTCTTCATGTAGTTAGTGTTCATGTGGCTGTTAATATGTTATTACAAAAGTATTGATTTTGAAACGAGAATCGTTTTGAAACGAGAATCGATTCTGAATCCCCAAAAATCTAATCGTGTGGTGCCCAAAGATTTACAGCCCTAATATATATCCGTCCTTCCATCCAATTTCTACAGCTTGTCCCGTTCGAGGTCGCGGGGGTGCTGGAGCCTATCCCAGCTGTATTTGGGCAGAAGGCGGTGTACAACTTGGACAATTCGCCAGATAATTTAATAGCATATCATTTGAAAGTTGCATCCGAAATCAATTTGCCCTCTGACTACATTCGCTTTACAACTAATTACAAATTAGCTGGGTTTGGCTGTAACAGAAAACAAATCCTCCCTTAAAGATTAAGATTAACCTTTACTGTCTATAACAAAAATAATAATAATGACCAAATGTCAGAATGTGTCATGTTTACTCATACTCACATCATGAAGCGGGTAAGCAGCTGTGTACACACCACTACAGAGGAGACTCGTCACACCTAACAGGAGAAAAAAAAAAGATTATTTTTGTGTGAAAGCCGAAGAGCATATTAGTAATTGTTTTTATTTATTTATTATTGCTTGGCTCCATTTTCAACACTTAAGTATTTCCATAATTTTCTTATAAGAGTATTAGCTCATTCTGAAAATATACATATTGCATTCCAAAAAAGTTCCACATTTACAGTAACTTCATATTTTGCCTTGAAAATTATGTTGCAGTTTTCTCTGATAATGAATGCTAAATTTCAACATAATTTACTGTCGTCAACTGATTCAAACCATTACAACAGAGTGCATTGTTGTAAAAGGGAACTGGGAATATGCAACAAAATAAACAACCACACTTGCATTTCATCACTTCAACATGACGATAAGCATGAAGAAGCAAAGTTAACTTGATCCGACCTCTGTCCCATATTTTGCATTAATCAAGTGTCTGATATTATACTATGTGTTTTTTGAACACAAAACGCTTATAATACTGACCCAAGTTTATACATTGTTTAAAGTAATTATTTAATCCATATCATAGTTTATGTCCACATACAGATACACTCGATGATGCTGTGTGTATAGAAATGTTTGAGTTTCAGTTTATTCCTAAGATTATAGTTTTCACCTCTTGTTGAAAATAATTGTCAGAATGTGTCATGTGTACTCACTTTTGTTTGCTTTGTAGATATTTTTTTTACAGTTTGAAAATGTACAATATTTTCAAGTGTCCACATTTTAGATATAAAGGGGACCTTTTCTTACCTATTGTACCTGTGTTTGTGTATTTGGGAACTCCATCAGTGTCAAAATATTGAATTCAAACTGGAGGCATTGCAAAAATACTTATGATACAATCTTGCCGTCATTCATACATACTCCAAGCGAACCGTTTGAAATTTGCCCCATTAATGACGTTTTACCCAAATTTGGCATCAGCAGATATATCGAATAATGGTAGAAATTTACCCAACGATCTTTGCCTGAGTAATTCATTGTAGTCTGTGCTGTAGACAATAGGCTCCTGTTGTGTCACATTCGGCCTGCATCTTCTCCGCTGCGGTTCCACCCAGAGGGCCCGCTGACAGCGCACCCGGACACGCCCCCGCGCTCGTCAAGTGGACCACGCCCACTCTCCGCCGCAGCTGGCCGCAGTCCACACCTGTGACTGATGACGTGAGCTGCTTAAAGGACCAGTGGACCCAGGGATCCTGGCGGGAACTTAGTTCTCTGTTGAAGTACAGTAAGCGATCATCCTGCGTTATGCAAATCCTGTTTTCGTTGTGTTCAGTCTCTCCGTGGTTCTCAGTGTCTTTTCCCGTGTCCCCGCAGAACTCTCCGTCACCTGCAAAGTGAGCTGTGCATCTCACTCTTCCCCGGATCTCCTTCGTCCTCGGATTGCTTCCTTCGTCCCTCGACTCCTCGATTCCTTCCACGGACTACCCTGCCTGTCTTGCCCTTATTGGACTGCTTCGCGTCTCTCAACACGCACCTCCAACACTTTGGTAAGACACTCCAGTTAATCTATACACACATAGTCTTACAACACACACTCTTGGGTTTTTGACACACACATCATTCTCTAGTTTATTAGCATTGTTATTATTATTATATTTAGTATTATATATATATTATGTAATATATATATATATTTTTTTTACTTCATATAAGAATAAATCTTTGGACATTACTGCCATCTGGTGTCCGTTTTCCGTCACGTCCTCCTTAGTAAACCATAACAGTAAGTTCCCGCCAAAATTATATATAGGACCTGACGGCTGTTTTTTTTGTTTGTTTTTTTCTCTTTTGCTCGTCCACCAGTGACTTTAGCTCCGCCCCAGTGACTTTTTTTCCCCTTCCTCCTCCCTTTTTGTCCCTCTTTGGATGTCTTTTTCTTTTTCCTCCACAATGGACAATGTTTATAGCCCTCAACACTCTCTCAAGGGACTGTTTGATTTCAATACAGGGAAGGAGGAATTTTCTCGTTGCCTGAACAGCCTCTTCCCACCCTTTGTTCCTAAGCCAGCAGGAAGCGTCAGGCATCCGCTTTCGGAAGGGGGGGATAGTACTGGTGGCTGTGCTGGTGTGGGGGCACAGCGGCACCCAGACAGGCAAACACCTTCCAGACCTATACCATCAGTCTTTCATTTTAGTACTGGTGGCTGTGCTAATGTGGTAGCACAGCTGCAACCAGACAGACTTCCCCCTGCCAGAGATATCCCACCTATCTTCCGCTTTTCCCAGCCGCAGCCACCAGTCCCCTGTCTAGCCTCCGAGCTAGCGCCTGTCCACGAGCTAGCCTCCGAGCTAGCACCAGTCGCCGAGCTAGCCTCCGAGCCAGCGGCAGTCCCCGAGCTAGCCTCCGAGCCAGCGCCAGTCCCCGAGCTAGCCTCCGAGCCAGCGCCAGTCCCCGAGCTAACCTCCGAGCTAGCGCCAGTCCCCGAGCCAGCCTCCGAGCTAGCGCCAGTCCCCGAGCTAGGGCCAGTCCCCGAGCTAGCCTCCGAGCTAGGGCCAGTCCCCGAGCTAGCCTCCGAGCTAGGGCCAGTCCCCGAGCTAGCCCCCGAGCCAGCGGCAGTCCCCGAGCTAGCCCCCGAGCCAGCGGCAGTCCCCGAGCTAGCACCAGCCCCTCGGCTAGCCCCCGAGCTAGCACCTGTCCCTAGGCTAGCCTGTGAGCTAGCACCCGTACCCAGGCTGGCCCCCTCCATCTCTGAAGTCGGCCCTGACCTCCGCCCCTCGGCCGGCAGCCCTGACCGCTGCCCCTCGGCCTGCAGCGCCGACTTCAGCACCTCGGCCAGCTCCTCAGCTGCTCTCCTCGTCTCCATCTCCAATGACGCCTGCCGCTTCCACGCCGCCGATGACGTCCGCCTATTCCTCTACGCCTCAGACGACGTCTTCTGCTGCTTCCACGCCTCCGACGTCACCTCCTCGTTTCTGGCGAGATGCGCCACGGCACCATTCGTGTCCGCCTCCCCGACGGCCAAGATGGTGGCTGTTCCTTGGTCGCCCGCCTCACCGGCCTCAGCGACGTTCTACTCGCCGCCGCCACCAGACTCGTCCCCGGTGGATTCGGGGACACCTGGGCTGGCGACCCACCACCAGTTCGCCCCTCCACCCTCCCTTGACTTTATTTCCTGTTTTTGGGGGGGGGGGTTCGACCTCCAGGACATCTGGAATCTGTCCATTGAGGGGGGATACTGTTGCGTCACATTCGGTCTGCATCTTCCTCCGCTGCGGTTCCACCCAGAGGGCCCGCTGACAGCGCACCCGGACACGCCCCCGCGCTCGTCAAGTGGACCGCGCCCACTATCCGCCGCAGCTGGCCGCAGTCCACACCTGTGACTGACGTGAGCTGCTTAAAGGACCAGTGGACCCAGGGATCCTGGCGGGAACTTAGTTCCCTGTTGAAGTACAGTAAGCGATCATCCTGCGTTATGCAAATCCTGTTTTCCTTGCGTTCAGTCTCTCCGTGGTTCTCAGTGTCTTTTCCCGTGTCCCCGCAGAACTCTCCGTCACCTGCAAAGTGAGCTGTGCATCTCACTCTTCCCCGGATCTCCTTCGTCCTCGGATTGCTTCCTTTGTCCCTCGACTCCTCGCTTCCTTCCACGGACTACCCTGCCTGTCTTGCCCTTATTGGACTGCATCGCGTCTCTCAACACGCACCTCCAACACTTTGGTAAGACACTCCAGTTAATCTATACACACATAGTCTTACAACACACACTCTTGGGTTTTTGACACACACATCATTCTCTAGTTTATTAGCATTGTTATTATTATTATATTTAGTATTATATATATATATATATATATATATATATATATATATATATATATATATATATATATATATATATATATATATATATAATTTTTTTTTTTTTTTTTTTTTTTTTTCACTTCAATAAATAAATAAATCTTTGGACATTACTGCCATCTGGTGTCCGTTTTCCGTCACGTCCTTAGTAAATCATAACAGCTCCTTTGGAATTAGCACTTGTACATTTTTCCAACATCTGACGTCAGCGGATATCTCCATATATGGTAGATATTTACCCAAAAATCTTTGTGCAATTCCACCTTTGTAGTCCGATGTCATACAGCAGTTAAAGTTCCTTGTTTTTTTTCTATCCTCTTGTTGTGGGGCAGACTGGCGTGTACATGCACATGCATTCTGCTCTGTTGCCATTTCTAATGCAAAGTAGCATATAATTCAAATTAGTGTTGTCCCGATACCATTATTTTGGTACCGGTACCTTTTCAGTACTCTATGAAACTTTTTTAAATAAAGAGAACCACAAAAAATTGCAATATTGGCTTTAGTTTAAGAAAAAAAATCTTACGGTACATTAAACAGATGTTTGTTATTGCAAGTTTGTCCTTAAATAAAATAGTGAACATACAAGACAACTTGTCTTTTATTAGTAGGTAAACAAACAAAGGCTTCGAATTTAGCTGCTGACATATGCAATAACAGTGTCATTTTCCATTTTATTATTTTGTCAAAATTATTAAAGGACAAGTAGTAGAAAAATAAATTATAAATCTACTTGTTCATTTACTGTTAATATCTGCTTACTTTCAGTGCTTTTTAAAGGTGGTATAGTACCAAATATGATTCATTAGTATCCCAGTACTATACTTGTACAGATATATCATACAACCCTAGTTCAAACTTACAGTATATCGGTCAGTGGACTCGATATGAAAGCGCTAAAAACTACAGCATGGATGATGGGGAGAAGATGCAGTATATACAGTCGTGGTCAAATGTTTACATACACTTGTAAAGAACAATGTCAAGGCTGTCTTGAGTTTCCAATAATATCTACAATTCTTATTTATTTGTGATAAAGTGATTGGAGCACATACTTGTTGGTCAGAAAAAAACATTCATGAAGTTTGGTTGTTTTATGAATTTGTTATGGGTCTACTGAAAATGTGACCAAATCTGCTGGGTCAAAAGTATACATACAGTAATGTTAATATCTGTTTACATGTCCCTTGGCAAGTTTCACTGCAATAAGGCGCTTTTGGTATCCATCCACAAGCTTCTTGCAATCTTCTGGTTGAATTTTTGACCACTCCTTTTGACAAAATTTGTGCAGTTCAGCTAAATGCGTTGGTTTTATTTATTCAGGATCGTTCACACGTTTAAGTCAGGACTTTGGGAAGGCCAATCTAAAACCTTAATTCTAGCCTGATTTAGTCATTTTTTTACCACTTTTGACGTGTTTAGGGTCATTGTCCTGTTGGAACACCCAACTGCGCCCAAGGCCCAACCTCCGGGCTGATGATTGTAGGTTGTCCTGAAGAATTTGGAGGTAATCCTCTATTTTCATTTTCCCATTTACCCTCTGTAAAACACCAGCTCCATTGGCAACTAAACAGGCCCAGAGCATAACACTACCACCATCAGCTTGACGGTAGGAATTGGTGTTCCTGGGATTAAAGGACTCACCTTTTCTCCTCCAAACATATTGCTGGGTATTGTGGCCAAACAGCTCAATTTTTGTTATATCTGATAACATAACTTTCCTCCAAAAGGCCTTATCTTTGTCCATGTGATCAGCAGCAAACTTTAGATGAGTCTTAAGGTGTCTCTTTTGGAGCAAGGGCTTCCTTCTTGCATGGTAGCCTCTCAGTCCATGATGATGCAAAACACGCTTGCCTGTGGACACAGAAACCTGTGTTCCAGCAGCTTCCAGTTCATTGCAGAGCAGCTTTTTGGTGGTTCTGGGTTGCCTCTTGATCATCCTGACCAATTTTCTCTCAGCAGCAGGTGATGGCTTGTGTTTTCTTCCTAATCGTGACAGTGACCAAATTGTGCCATACACTTAATACTTACGAGCAATTGTCTGCACAGTTGCTCTTGGAACCTTAAGCTGCTTTTTGAAATGGTTTCCAAGTGACTTTCCGGACTTGTTCAAGTCAATGATTGTTTTTTCAGATCTGTGTTGAGTTCCTTTGACTTTCTTATTGTCGCGTTTGTAACCAAGTCTAACTGCATAACATGAGCCCTATTTAAATGAGCTAAGATCATCCATCTATCCATTTTCTACCGCTCGTCCCTTTTGGGGTAGAGGGGGTGCTGGAGCCTCGCAGCTGTATTCAGGCGGAAGGTGGTGTACACCCTGAAAAATTTGTAGAAATTATTGGAAACTCAAGACAGCCATGACATTATGTTCTTTACAAGTGTATGTAACTTTTGACCACAACTACGCACACCAAATTTTAAGATGCAATCATATTGCACCCACCCAAGCAATGCGCCTAGCCAAGCCCCTATCACCACAAGTACTGTATACTTACTTCGGTTCCGATTCACCGTGACTGCTTGCTAATGCAAAAAAGCTAAGTATCGTTCTGTGTGCTTTTAATGGTTTTGCAGCTTTCTTTACTACTTCCCAAACATATTTAGTAGTTCCATTTAACTTGCAAATCACCCGATCTCTGTCTCACCACTCCACCTTCAGCTAGCTAGCTGATAAGCTAACGAAGCAAGCGCGGAGAAAGGCAGCCCCGATCTGAAGGAAGCTACAACCCCGCACACCCTGACCACCACTTCCCCGAAGACGCCACTCCACTTGGTGACAGAAAGTACTGTGAGTATGGCTTCCTGCGCTTTGTGCACCTTACTCATGGATAGGTTGGCTCTGCTAGAGAGCCGTGTCCGCCAGTTAGAGCAGTGTAATTTCGTAACTTTAGATGTTGCGGCCACATCTGCTAGCGTTAGCTGTGGCGAGCTAACTAGCTCAGCTTGTAGCAGCCCTAAGCCGCCTACAAGCTACAGTGTACCGGTTGAGACGCATAACAGATTTAACCCTTTAGCTCGTCCTACACCCCAGTCTACCGGGCACCACACTTTAGTCAAAGGGGACTCCATCACCCGAAACATAAAGCTTAGCAAACCAGCCACAATTAAGCGTATTCCCGGGGCCAGAGCACCTGACATTGAAGTTAATCTTAGGGAACTAACTCGCAACAGGCCTTACAAACACGTACGACAGGCTAATCGCACCACTAGTTATGCGAATGTAGTTGTTCACGTTGGATCCAATGACAGTCAGAGATTACAAAGAGAAACATATCCAGGACTTATGATCTCGCTAGAAAGATGTCCAGGCATCGAGTAATTGTCTCTGGCCCCCTGCCTGCAAGGGGCAATGATGAGAGATATAGCAGATTAGTCTCGCTTAATAAGTGGCTGACTATCTTCTGCAGACAACAGGGACTAACGTATATTGATAATTGGCCCTCTTTCTGGGGCAAACCTGGCTTGCTGATGATCGACAGCCTCCACCTTAACCGGGAAGGCGCTATCATCTTGTCTAGAAACAAGATTTCTGTTTTAGTCACACTTGAGTAACTGCACTAGAGCAAGCCACGGTCACAGGCAATTACAGAGCCTGTTAGTCCGGGTGAGGAGTCAGGTAAATTAGAACTAGCCAGCGCCAGGCTGGATAATCCCTGCACACATAGCAATTCTCTTAGAATAATACTCAACTCACATAATGTTTTTTCTGCTATGACTGTGTCAGAGTTGGACATGCGTTCTACTGAGGTGGCAAATTATGATGCGTTCAGTTTATTGCAGCACCAAGCAAACAATCTGAAAATTCCCGTCATATCAATTCCTAGATATGGTCGTAATTATTTTAAAGTTAAAGTACCAATGTATTAAAGTGCGCTACGCATAATAAACAACATTATTAATATTGCTACTACGGATAATTTGATCAAAAACTCCTTAAAACAGCCCACTACCTATAATATGGGCTTTTCAATTATAAGATCATTGTCTCCCTAAACGTTATTAGTTAATGAGGTCTCTAGAGACAACAATCTTAACGTCATCGGTCTCAGCGAAACCTGGCTTAAACCAGATAATGCTGATGAGACCCAACTCTACATGCCCCTAAAGCTGACCAACGCGCCGGACTGTAGTCAGTTGGAAGCGTGTCTTAATGAAATTAAACAATGGATGTCCGCTAACTTTTTGCAACTTAATGCCAAAAAAACGGAAATGCTGATTATCGGTCCTGCTAGACACCGACCTCTACTTAATAATACAACTTTAACATTTGACAACCAAATAATAAAACAAGGTGACTCTGTAAAAAATCTGGGTATTATCTTCGACCCAACTCTCTGCTTTGAGTCACACATTAAAAGCATTACTAAAACGGCCTTCTTTCATCTCCGTAATATCGCTAAAATTCGCTCCATTTTGTCCACTAAAGACGCCGAGATCATTATCCATGCGTTTGTTACGTCTCGTCTTGATTACTGTAACGTATTATTTTCGGGTCTCCCCATGTCTAGCATTAAAAGATTACAGTTGGTACAAAATGCGGCTGCTAGACTTTTGACAAGAACAAGAAAGTTTGATCATATTTGGCCTGTACTGGCTCACCTGCACTGGCTTCCTGTGCACTTAAGATGTGACTTTAAGGTTTTACTACTTACGTATAAAATACTACACGGTCTAGCTCCAGCCTATCTTGCCGATTGTATTGTACCGTATGTCCCGGCAAGAAATCTGCGTTCAAAAGACTCCAGCTTATTAGGGATTCCTAGAGCCCAAAAAGTCTGCGGGCTATAGAGCGTTTTCCGTTCGGGCTCCAGTACTCTGGAATGCCCTCCCGGTAACAGTTCGAGATGCTACCTCAGTAGAAGCATTCAAGTCTCACCTTAAAACTCATCTGTATACTCTAGCCTTTAAATAGACCTCCTTTTTAGACCAGTTGATCTGCCGCTTCTTTTCTTTCTCCTATGCCCCCCCCTCCCTTATGGAGGGGGTCCGGTCCGATGACCATGGATGAAGTACTGGCTGTCCAGAGTCGAGACCCAGGATGGACCGCTCGTCGGGACCCAGGATGGACTGTATCGGTTGGGGACATCTCTACGCTGCTGATCTGCTAGAGATGGTTTCCTGTGGACGGGACTCTCGCTGCTGTCTTGGATCCGCTTGAACTGAACTCTCGCGGCTGTGTTGGAACCACTATGGATTGAACTTTCACAGTATCATGTTAGACCCGCTCGACATCCATTGCTTTCGGTCCCCTAGAGGGGGGGGGGGGGGGGGGGGGGTTGCCCACATCTGAGGTCCTCTCCAAGGTTTCTCATAGTCAGCATTGTCACTGGCGTCCCACTGGATGTGAATTCTCCCTGCCCACTGGGTGTGAGTTTTCCTTGCCCTTTTGTGTGTTCTTCCGAGGATGTTGTAGTCGTAATGATTTGTGCAGTCCTTTGAGACATTTGTGATTTGGGGCTATATAAATAAACATTGATTGATTGATAATTTTTTTTTGCGCTAAATGAGGCATCTCCTCCTAACTATACAAATGCGCATATTGCCCGTCCCCTTAAAAGGGGTGGAGGGGGTCGCACTAATATACAACGAAAACTTTAACCTTAGTCCTAACCTAAATAATAAATATAAATCGTTTGAGGTGCTTACTATGAGGTCTGTCACACCGCTGCCTCTATACCTGGCTGTTATCTCCCCTCCCCCAGGGCCCTATTTGATCTTTATCAGTGAATTTTCAGAGTTCGTTGCTGATCTAGTGACGCACGCCGATAATATAATTATAATGGATTACTTTAATATCCATATGAATACCCCATCGGACCCACCGTGCGTGGCGCTCCAGACTATAATTGATAGCTGTGGTCTTACACAAATAATAAATGAACCCACGCATCGCAACGGTAATAGGATAGACCTAGTGCTTGTCAGGAGTATCACCATTTCCAAAGTTATGATACTCCCATTTACTAAAGTAATTTTCGATCATTACCTTATAAAATTCAAAGTTCAGACTCATGTCCGGCAAGTTAATAATAATAATAACTGCTATAGCAGCCGCAACATTAATGCTGCCACAACGACGACTCTTGCTGGCCTACTGCCCTTGGCAATGGCACCATTCCCAAATTTTGAGGGCTCTATTGATAACCTCACTAACAACTTTAACGACGCCCTGCGCAAAACCATTGATAGTATAGCACCACTGAAGTTAAAGGCTCCAAAAAGGCGTACCCCATGGTTTACAGAAGAAACTAGAGCTCATAAATTATCATGTAGAAAGCTGGAACGCAAATGGCGCGCGACTAAACTTGAGGTTTTCCATCAAGCATGGAGTGATAGTTTAATAACTTATAAACGCATGCTTACCTTAGCTAAAGCTAAATATTACTCAAATCTCATCCGCCTTAATAAAAACAATCCTAAAATTTGGTTTAGTACAGTAGCATCGCTAACCCAACAAGGGACTCCTTTCAGTAGCTCCACCCATTCGGCAGATGACTTTATTAATTTCTTTAATAAGAAAATGTAACTAATTAGAAAGGAGATTAAAGACAATGCGTCCCAGCTACAACTGGGCTCTATTAACACAGATACGATTGTATATACGGCGGATACTGCCCTCCAAAATAATTTCTCTCTTTTTGATGAAATAACATTAGAAGAATTTTTACAAGTGTAAATGGAATAAAACAAACATGTTTACTTGACCCACTTCCTGGGAAACTTATCAAGGAGCTCTTTGTATTATTAGGTCCATCAGTGATAAATATAAATATTATAAACTTATCACTTTCCTCTGGCACTGTTCCTCTAGCATTCAAAAAAGCGGTTATTCATCCTCTCCTTAAAAGACCTAACCTCGATCCTGACCTCATGATAAACTACCGACCGGTGTCTCACCTTCCCTTTATTTAAAAAAATCCTCGAAAAAATTGTTGCAGTGCAGTTAAATCTAACAATCTATGTGAA
The DNA here is from genome assembly GCF_033978795.1 of Nerophis ophidion. Taxonomy (NCBI): domain Eukaryota; kingdom Metazoa; phylum Chordata; class Actinopteri; order Syngnathiformes; family Syngnathidae; genus Nerophis; species Nerophis ophidion. The sequence continues at coordinate 15,985,763 of NC_084624.1, read as the reverse complement.
ACCTTTCAATCCGGTTTCAGGACGAATCACTCTCGCAAAAATGACTAATGATCTATCGCTAACAATGGATTCTGATGCGTCATCTTTGTTGCTGCTCCTCGATCTTAGCGCTGCTTTCGATACCGTTGATCATAATATTTTATTAGAGCATATCAAAACATGAATTGGTATGTCAGACTTAGCCCTGTCTTGGTTTGACTCTTATCTTACTGACAAGATGCAATGCGTCCCCCATAACAATGTGACCTCGGACTATGTTAAGGTAACGTGTGGAGTTCCCCAGGGTTCGGTTCCTGGCCCTGCACTCTTTAGCATCTACATGCTGCCGCTAGGTGACATCATACGCAAATACGGTGTTAGCTTTCACTGTTATGCTGATGACACCCAACTCTACATGCCCCTAAAGCTGACCAACACGCCAGATTGTAGTCAGCTGGAGGCGTGTCTTAATGAAATTAAACAATGGATGTCCGCTAACTTTATGCAACTCAACGCCAAGAAAACGGAAATGCTGATTATCAGTCCTGCTAGACACCGAACTCTATTTAATAATACAACTTTAACATTTAACAACCAAACAATTAAACAAGGCGACTTGGTAAAGAATCTGGGTTTTATCTTCGACCCGACTCTCTCGTTTGAGTCACACATTAAGTGCGTTACTAAAACGGCTTTCTTTCATCTCCTTAATATTGCCAAAATTCGCTCTATTTTGTCCACTAGGGACGCTGACATCATTATCCATGCGTTTGTTACGTCTCGTCTCGTTTACTGTAACGTATTATTTTCGGGTCTCCCCATGTCTAGCATTAAAAGATTACAGTTGGTACAAAATGCGGCTGCTAGACTTTTGACAAGAACAAGATAGTTTGATCATATTACGCCTATACTGGCTCACCTGCACTGGCTTCCTGTGCACTTAAGATGTGACTTTAAGGTTTTACTACTTACGTATAAAATACTACAAGGTGTAGCTCCAGCCTATCTCGCCGATTGTATCGTACCATATGTCCCGGCAAGAAATCTGCTTTCAAATGACTCCGGCTTATTAGTGATTCCCAGAGCCCAAAAAAAGTCTGTGGGCTATAGAGCGTTTTCCATTCGGGCTCCAGTACTCTGGAATACCCTCCCGGTAACAGTTCGAGATGCTACCTCAGTAGAAGCATTTAAGTCTCATCTTAAAACTCATTTGTATACTCTAGCCCAGTGGTTCTCAAATGGGGGTACGCGTATCCCTAGGGGTACTTGAAGGTATGCCAAGGGGTAAGTGAGATTTTTAATAGAATATTCTAAAAATAACAACAAATTCAAAAATCCTTTAGAAATATATTTATTGAATAATACAGCAACAAAATATGAATGTAAGTTCATAAACTGTGAAAATAAATGCAAAAATGCAATATTCAATGTTGACAGCTAGATTTTTTGTGGACATGTTCCATAAATATTGATGTCAAAGATTTTTATTTTTGTGAAGGAATGTTTAGAATTAAGTTGATGAATCCAGATGGATCTCTATTACATTCCCCAAAGAAGACACTTTAAGTTGATGAATACTTCTGTGTAGAAATCTTTATATATAATTTAACCACTTGTTTATTTTTCAACAAGTTTTTAGTTATTTTTATATATTTTTTTACAAATAGTTCAAGAAAGACCACTACAAATGAGCAATATTTTGCACTGTTATACAATTTAATAAATCAGAAACTGATAACCCAGTGCTGTATTTTACTTCTTTATCTCTTTTTTTCAAACAAAAATGCTTTGCTCTGATTAGGGGGTACTTGAATCAATACATTTTTCACAGGGGGTACATAACTGAAAAAAGGTTGAGATCCACTGCTCTAGCTTTTAAATAGACCCCCTTTTTAGACCAGTTGATCTGCCGTTTCTTTTCTTTTTCTCCTCTGTGCCCCTCTTAATTGTGGACGGGGGGCGGGGACACACACACAGACCGGTGGCCATGGATGAAGTACTGGTTGTCCAGAGTCGGGACCCAGGATGGACAGCTTGACCAGAGTCGGGACCCAGAATGGACCGCTCGCTTGTGTATCGGTTGGGGACATATCTGCGCTGCTGATCCGCCTCCGCTTGGGATGGTTTCCTGCTGGCTCCACTATGGACAGGACTCTCGTTACTATATAGGATCCACTTTGGACTGGACTCTCACTGTTATGTTAGATCCACCATGGATTGGACTTTCACAATATCATGTTAGACCCGCTCGACATCCATTGCTTTCGGTCCCCTAGTGAGTTGGGGGGTTGCCCACATATGCAGTCCTCTCCAAGGTTTCTCATAGTCATCATTGTCACTGTCACCGACGTCCCTCTGGGTGTGAGTTTTTCCTTGTCCTTATGTGGGCTCTACCGAGGATGTCATTGTGGTTTGTGCAGCCCTTTGAGACACTTGTGATTTAGGGCTTTATAAATAAATATTGATTGATTGATTGATATTGGCAATATTTTAAGAACCCTGTAACTTTAGGTGTTTCGTGGCTTGAATACGTTGAATAATTTTCGATCCAAAACTGACCCTTGGTATACAGCACAGGACATGTTGAAGCACTCTGATCACCTAGCAGTCCACTTTATTAAATCATTTTTCATCAGTTCAGAACCACATCCTTAATGCCCCTAAATCATTGATAAGGATATTGTTAGATTATTAGATCTATGAATACTGTGGCTGCATACTATTATCAATCCATTGTGTTGGTAATTTCTTCAGGTTTTTCAAATAATGCCATTTCTGCTGAGATCTTGCATATCGGCTGTCTGTAAGCATGATCCCGAGACGTTCCCAGGCCAGCCGGGAGACATAGTCTTCCCAACGTGTCCTGGGTCTTCCCCGTGGCCTCCTACCGGCTGGATGTGCCCTAAACACCTCCCTAGGGAGGCATTCGGGTGGCATCCTGACCAGATGCCCGAGCCACCTCATCTGACTCCTCTCGATGTGGAGGAGCAGCGGCTTTACTTTGAGCTCCTCCCGGATGGCAGAGCTTCTCACCCTCTCTCTAAGGGAGAGCCCCGCCACCCGGCGGAGGAAACTTTTTTTTTTCCCCCTCATCTATTTAAATTTTCACACATTTTTGAAAAAGCTCCAGGGGGACAGTAAAGCGGCGCTAAAGCCACGGGTTGCTGACCCACTGCCTATGTCAAAAACATAAAGGGGTGATGGACCAACTTATATCCAATAAACCAAAACATGCTGAACTGTGCTGCGTGCGCAACTCTGCCAACACCCGGAAATACACACAAGGCACTGTGGAGTCTTCATTAATGATCAGAAATCACACAAAAAAATGTACCTTTAACAACCATATTGCAACAACAATTAACATTTAAAAAAGTAAAATCAACCTACATTAACAAGCCTCATATACAAACCTATGAAAACAGGTAATTGTAATGGATTACACAAGAAGCTGAACATACAACCCCACACAATTAAAACACGCAATAAGCTAACCAAAAACACACTACTTGTGAAGGGAAATTATACAACAAATGCTGTAATAAACACGTCCTAAAACAAAATGTTATGCTGTCTAATTTGCGACGGAAAGAACGATGGTATATTTTACTGCAGGCGCAGAATCAGCCTGTCATTGCGAGTCTACGTGGCGGCCTTCGTAATTAGGGCAACATCCGTCCAGTCATCCTTTTTTTTTTCTACCGCTTGTCCTTCTCGGCGTCGTGGTGAGGCAGGGATCCTATACCGGGTACACTCGGGTGGAAAGCACGGTACACCCTATACAAGGGCCAAAAAAGATAGCAACCACATTGAATGGGATCTTTGCATGATTAAAATAAATCCCAATTGGCTAATTTTTCAACCGGTTTTTACGTGATTTATTTTGCCGATTTCCAAAGTTTTGTTATTATACTAAAAAGTTTGAATACAAAAACATCCACAAATCATTCTTACCGATAAAACCCCATTCCTATCTTAAAAGATAGGAATGGTCCTCGACTGTAGAGAGTTGGGTGTTGCTGCAGCTGAAACCTCCAGTCTCATTCTTTTGTCTCCCTCCTGTGTCATGCTTGGGCGTCTAACAGCAAGCACATCTGTCCATCCATCCTTTTTCTACCGTTTATTCCCTTTGGGGTCGCTGGTGCCTATCTCAGCTACAATCGGGCGGAAGGCGGGGTAGAGCCTGGAAAAGTCGCCACCACATCGCAGGGCCAACAGCAAGCAAAGAAAGTCAAAATATATGAACTGCAGATCATTTTAATGATGGAATTTCAGGTAAGTTTGTGAGCATGTTTGTAACAATGAATTCAAACACGTTTTATTGTAAATACCAATTTTAGCTATGCATATGTAAGGGGATAAAATGTAACCAATGTTAAATTATGACAGTGGTTAAACAGCGCTTGTTGCTGGCGTCAGCTGGCATTTGCAGGTTGCTGTAAGAAACGTACAGAGCTGGGAAGAATGTTGAATGGTGTGCCACCTAATTTTAATTTTCCAACATAGTCGTTAAATATATTCATTTAAGTTTACACATTTAAATAAGTTCCACAGCATAGTCCACTCAGCGGCCAAAGACAGGAACAGACCCAACAAGGAGACCAAGAGTGCGGACTGTAGAATGCCAACAAGCCCCCGGCCATTGTCTGATCGGCATAAATGAGCAAAATACCATCCAGGAAGACCGAAGTGTAAGTCATGCTCGTCCGGCCAGACCCCGTGAAGCCAATCCGACCCACCGGAGAGAGATTGAACTTCCCCCACACCAACCTCCGGTAAATTAACCTGACGCTCTGCGTTAGCTTGGCAGCACCATCCCCTCTGCATCTCCACTGGAACTTACGCTGTCGGTAGGAGAGCAGTCTACGGTGCAAACAATCGAGCCATGGACAAGAGGCTTCCACGAAGCAGATCCAAATGTCCACAAAAAGCAAACAACAAAACAGGGAAACATTAAAGAACACATGAGCGCAGCGTTCCTGCCATCAAGGTGAAAAAAGAACAAAACCCTGACCCACATAACCAAAAAATCCTAACCCAAAACCTAACATTAACCATATTTTAAAAGGGGTTATATCATGATAATATTTGTACATTTAAAACACGTCCTTGTCCGCATTACATTTAATTTTGCATATATTTTGTTTTTCAGTCCATCTTCAAGCCACTTTTTGACTGCTCCTTCTGCTGTGTCTTCTGCCATGCTGTAGATTTTAGCACTTAAATACTGAGTCTACTGACAGATAAAAGTTATAACTATACACTACAGCAGTGGTTCTCAAACTTTTTTCAGTGATGTCTCCCCTATGAACATATTTTTAATTCAAGTACCCCCTAATCAGAGCAAAGCATTTTTGGTTGAATAAAAGAGATAAGTAAGTAAAATACAGGACTATGTCATCAGTTTCTGATTTATTAAATTGTATAACAGTGCAAAATATTGCTCATTTGTAGTGGTCTTTCTTGAACTACTTGGAAAAAAAGATATAAAAATAACAAAACTTGTTGAAAAATAAACAAGTTATTCAATTATAAATAAAGATTTCTACACATAGAATTAATCAACTTAAAGTGCCCCCTTTGGGGATTGTAATATAGATCCATCTGGATTCATGAACTCAATTCTAAACATTTCTTAACAAAAAAGAAATCTTTAACATCAATATATATGGAACATGTCCACAAAAAATCTAGCTGTCAACACTGAATATTGCATTTTTGCATTTCTTTTCACAGTTTATGAACTTACATTCATATTTTGTTGAAGTGTTATTCAATAAATATATTTTTTAAAAGGATTTTTGAATTGTTGCTATTTTTAGAATATTTTCAAAAAATCTCATGTACCCCTTGACATACCTTCAAGTACCCCCAGGGGTACGCATACCCCCATTTGAGAACCACTGCGCTACAACGAATAATTGTAGAATGCATTTGCATGTACGAGCTGGAGGAAAGAAAAAAAACAACATTCATTACAACTTTGGACTACCAATAAATAACTCTCGCAAAGCTGTTCAGGTAAGTAAGGCAAAATACATCACTAAAGTCTCAAATTCCAAATGGCTTGTTTGATGCATGTTTGGAAGAAGGCTAATTTTTCTTATAAATATCTCTACCATGCGTCAGTGATTGGATTTCAAATTTTCGGGACCCAATTACACAATATACATACAGGTGCCTATAGATACGATATGTTGGTTTGGCATAAATAGGCCCCTAGCACCCTAGTGAGAACAGTCTTGTGTGTATCACTGCTAACCTCTGTGCCTTCAGCAAGATTAATTGGATATGTCCCCTAAACCTATGTTACGCTGGATTTATTATAACTAAATTTGTCATATAATTTAAATTATTTCTTTATTTATGTTAGGGTTTACCCCGACTTCTGCCTGAATCCAGCGCCCCCCCATGACCCGGAAAGGGACAGGCGGTAGAAATGGATGGATGGATGGATGATCATGGTTTCGATAAGTGCCACAGGATTCTAACTCCACTGTCAATGACTTCGAAGGACTCAAAAATACCAAGTCGATGACTTGAGACATGATTTGACATTTGTTTTGAGACTTGACTTGATTTGGATTTTGAGTTAAAGATTTGAGACTTGCAATACATTGACTTACTCCTTTGACATGTGTTTTGTTTTGAGACTTGACTTGATTTGGATTTTGAGTTAAAGATTTGAGACTTGCAGTACATTGACTTACTCCTACCTGTGGGACTTACCCATATTGTACTTGGCCTTGCATTTAGTCCTTTTTAGTATTTCAAATACCTGAAAGAAAACAAAAACAATTAGATTTTAAAAACACACTGCTATCAAAACACACATAGTTAAAAAAAAGAGACATGTTAGTTTTGTTTTGGCAAAAATGCTTCTTCCAAGTTTAACTTTTGCCAAGCCAAAAACAAGTCTTTGCTTAACTCCTTTTTTTTTTTTATGTAATTGTTTGACCAAGGAAAGGAAGAACCATTATATGTTGCTTATCCAGATGATAGTTGAGAGTAAAGAAAGTACTGGTCATGACTGTCATGACAAGGAGCAGCTCAAATACCCACTATTTTTGGATTCCCTTGAGGGATGACTGGAAAGTACTCCCTCGGCTGATTCCCTTGTTCTGCTGGGAGACTTCAACGCTGATGTTGAAACCTGGAGAGGCATGTTTGGAAGAATCGCCGCCCGGATCTGAACCAGAGTGGTGTTTTGTTATTGGACTTTTGTGTTCGTCACGGATTGGCCATAACAAACACAATGTTCAAACAAGGGTGTCCATATGTGCATTTGGCACCAGAACACTCTCGGCCGCAGTCCCATGATCGACTTTGTAGTTGCGTCATTTGCGGTCTCATGTTTTGGACACTCGGGTGAAGAGAGGAGCTGAGCTTTCTACCGCTCACCACCTGGTGGTTAGTTGCCTCCCATGGTAGGGGAGGATGCCGGACAGACCTCGCAGGCCCAAATACATTGTTATGGTATGCTGGGAATGTCTAGTAGAGTCTCCTGTCAGAGTTTCAAATTCCACCTCCGGAAGAACTTTGAACATGTCACAAGGGAGGCACAGGATATTGAGTCCGAGTGGACCATGTTCTGTGCTTTTATTGTGGAGGCGGCTGATTAAAGCTGTGGCCAAAAGGTTGTTAGTGCCTGTCATGGCTGTAATTTTAGAACCCACTGATCCACCAGCGGAGATTAATGCAGTCAAGCTGAAAAAAAAGAGTCCTATGCGTCCTTTTGGGTCATGGGTTTCCAGAGGCAGCTGAGAAGTACCGATAGGCCAATTGGTGTGTGGCTTTAGCCGTCGCGGAAGCAAAAACTCAGACATGGGAGGAGTGCGGGGAAGCCATGGAAAACGACCAATCAGTGAAAGCTAGATACGTAATTGTTAGCCAAGTAGCATGAGCATCAAAGTTCTTTGCCGCCAATTAATTTGTAAAATCATGCATGAGAAAGGCAGCAGAACTTTCAGGTCTTGAAAAGCAACACTAGCCTGGCAAGACATACTAATTCCTACATCTTGATATGAACTTCAAGACAAATTCTACAATGTTCATTTGCAAAGACCTGTGTGACTTGGTGTTGTGTATGATACTTTGATCAGTTGTCAATTTCAACATTGAAATTGCTCTCTGAATGTGTGCATTAATAAACATTTAAAAATAAAAAAAATGATCCGCTGTTCATCACCACACAGATCACAGCACCCACACAATTGTGTGTCCTGTTGCAGCTGCCATGCAGAAACTAACTTTTGTTAGTTACAATCAATAAATGACTCATTGAAGACCCAACAAATAAATCAAAGCTTTTTTCTAATAAATCATCGTAGCACTAAACCATTGCTGTCCAAACTACGTCCCGTAGGCCAAGAATGGCCTGTTGGACTTGTTTCTTCAGCATTGTCAACATGTTCTCAATGGGGTTTAAGTCGGGACTTTGGGAAAGCCATCCTAAAACCTTAATTGTAGCCTGATTTGGCCATTCCTTTACCGCTTTTGGCATGTGTTTGGGGTCATTGTCCTGTTGGAACACCCAACCGTGCCCAAGACCCAAGGCTGATGATTTTAGGTTGTCCTGAAAAATGTTGAGATAATCCTCCTTTTCCCCATTGTCCCACTTACTCTCTAATGCACCAGTTCCATTGGCAGCAAAACCGGCCCAGAGCATAATACTACCACCACCATGCTTGACGGTAGGAATTGGTGTTCCTGGGATTAAAGGCCTCACCTGTTCTCTTCCAAACATTGCTGACTATCGTGGCCAAACAGCTAAATTTTTGTTTCATCTGACCACAGAACTTTTCTCCAGAAGGTCTTATCTTTGCCCATGCGATCAGCAGCAAACTTTAGATGGGCCTTAAGGTATCGCTTCCGGAGCAGGGGCTTCCTTCTTGCATGGTAGCCTCTCAGTCCATGGCGATGCAAAACTAAGCCCTATTGTGGACAGTGACACCGGTGTTCCAGCAGCTTCCAATATTTGCAAACCTGCTTTTTGGTGGTTTTCGGTTGACTCTAGATCATCCTGACCAATTTTCTCTCAGCAGCAGGTGATAGCTTGTGTTTTCTTCCTGATCGTGGCAGTGACAAAACTGTTCCATACCCTTTATACTTACAAACAATTGTCTGCACAGTTGCTCTTGGTACCTTAAGTTGCTTTGAAATTGCTCAAGTGACTTTCCTGACTTGCCAAAGATTATTTTTTTCAGATCTGTGCTGAGTTCCTTTGACTTACCCATTGTCGCGTTTGTAACGGAATCTAATGACATGAGCCCTATTTAAATGGGCTAAGCGAAGTCAATCGGTGTAGTCAATCATAATCACTCACATGAAATTAAGGCCATGTCTACACGTAGTCATTTAACCCCTTAAACAAATAATTATTTAGTCTAAGGCCCGTTTCAGCCAAGCTAAACCATCGTTTAAGGTCCCCTTCGGACAAATCTTTACATGAGTAAGTCGGCAGTGTTATTCTTGAATCTCCGGTATGGACTCATTGATCGTCACGCCAGAAAGTCTGCGCCCCACACAGGAAGTGACATCAGAAAGAACGCGCCCCAGCCAGCTTCATAATAAAGATGCGGGCGCATCATGCAGACATGGCCGTGTTTCTCCTCCTTGTACATGTACAGGCGCATTTGGAAATCACAAATCAATACCTTAAGAGAAGGCAACAGGCGAATGCAGCTATTTCGGATATAATACTTCTCGGACAGCAAGAAAAGCTTCGAACAGTCAGCTGTGATTGTACTTACCGGAAAACTTTGTCCTTTCCTTCGGTGGATGTGATCGTGATAGGCAGTGTGTGACGACAAATATTGCTTTATGGATGTGACTGTGAAAAGGCCAGGCAGTGTGCATGATGCCCACATCTTCGCTGACTCTGCCAATAGCACGCAGCTGAAAGATGGAACCATCCCCTCGTGTCCCAAACAGTTTATCGCATTGTCTACTTTCTCATGCTGATTAAATATTTGATTAATTTATGATACCTCAGGTGTGATTCACCTGATCTATACTACAAAAGGGCCCCAAAGCACACTGGATTCTAGTTACTGTATTTCTTTGAATTGCCGCCGGGGCGCTAATTAATTTAAAACCTATTTTCACTCCTGCGCTTACCAAAGGCATGCGGTAAAATTAAGCATGCGATAATTATTTTAAAACCTCTTCTCACTACGGCACTTACCAAAGGTATGCAGTAAAAAATTGAGTGATGTAAGCTTGGACCTCAAATCCTACTGAATAGCTCTTAATCTTTTTCCCTTTATGCAATTTCAAATTACCGGTATAGAAATCAGCCTCCTCCATTTTGAAAATGATGACAGGGGAAGTGTCACTCGTGACGTCACGAGTTTGACCAGGCGGTAATACTAAGCATGCGGCAATTCAAGGAAATACGGTAATTGAAATACCACAACAACGGATATTATTCAAAAGGAGATACATTTCAATTAGAAACTTGCACACAAAAAACAGCAAACTATTTACAATATAGCTCTTTTAAATAATTTCACAGTAAAGTCATCTACTGGAGAGCTTGGAGCAGATAGACGCTTTTTTTTTTCCCTCCGCGCATGTGTACTAGGTCGCGTTGCGCCGGCGGACGGAGGGAGGCTGGGGGTCATGGTGGCATTGTTGTGTGTGAACACTGATAAGGTTAGGTGTGATTTACCCTGGATAACCTTAGTGTAAACAGGGCCTAAAAAGCCATGCCATGAAGCTAATTTGATTGTAACTATTCTACATCACCAAAATTTATCATGTGTGTTGCTGTATGTATACTTTTGACCCAGCAGATTTGGTCACATTTTCAGTAGACCCATAATAAATTAATAAACTTGAACTTGCAAAATTAAAATTATGGTTAAATATAAACAAATTATCCCTTAATTTAAAGAAAACAAAAGTTATGTTATTCGGCTATTTCAATCCAGGACCAGCAATAAATATACATGGCGTGATTCTAGAAACGGTGTCAGAAAATAAATTCTTAGGAGTCACTACTGATAATAAATTAAGCTGGAAACCACACATAAAACATATACAAAGCAAAATCTCCAAAACCATCTCTATTATCAATACATCCAAATTCTTCTTAAATTACACAGCTCTGCATTTCTTATATTGTTCATTGGTCTTGCCATATCTAAATTACTGCATAGAAATCTGGGGCAACAACTACAAAACGTCACTACATCCCCTGGTTACACTCCAAAGACGTGCAATAAGAATTCTACACAAGGTGGGATATTGTGACCACACAAATATTTTATTTTTACAATCTAAATTATTAAAACTGCCTGAGCTAGTTGATTTTAATACATCTCAATTACTATTTAAAGCAAACAAAAAGGTTCTACCTGCCAATATTCAAAAACATTTCAAACACAGAGAAGGAGTTCATAATCTAAGGGGGTGTAGTATCTTTACTATTCGAACAGTAAGAACTACGAGGAAAAGTTTGTGTGTGTCTGTGCGTGGAGTGAAACTTTGGAACGGATTGGATGTGGGGCTTAAGCAATGTCCAAATGTCCATCAGTTCAAAACAAGATACAAAAAAATGGTATGGGCAATGTATATGAATGTGAACATGGATGCCTAAGTGTTAAACTCCATCACTGGCTAATAATGATTATTATTATTATTGTTGTTATTATCATCATCATCTTCATTATTTTATATGTATTACTGTCATCATTTATTGTCATTGCTATTGCTATTGTTCATATTATTATTGTTATCATTATTATTTTTTAGTCATTGTTGATATTATCATTATTATTATTACTTCTATGACATCACCCAACTAGTTAAACTATATGAATTAGTATCAATAAGAGGAATACATTGAATTTTGTGTGTGTGTGTGTGTGTGTGTGTGTGTGTGTGTGTGTGTACAATCCTGTATGCAATTTGAGTAATACTAATATTCTGCAAATGTAAAAACAAATATGAATTCTGACTAAAGAATTGGTGCCAATGGAAACTAAGAAAAGGGATTTGGGTACACTATCTGCAGTACAGGGCAGGCGAGTGGGGGATCTTATGTTCGTGGATAACTCCTCTGGCAGGGGGCTCCCCTCGTCTCTTTTAAAGCACAGCATAGGACACATAGCAAGAGTGGTCCTCAGGTCCTGTTGATCAAGGGCAGTAGCTCCACAGCCACAGATCCACTATTAACCACTAATATCACAGTCAAAATGAAAGCCTGTTCCCATAGGCACCAAAAACTGTTAATAATGTTTAGACAAAAGTGTATATTATATATAAACTATTATATATATGTATATATATATAGTATTTATATAGGTGTGTGTGTGTGTGTATGTATATATGATGGATATGTGTGTATTTTGGGTATATGCATGTGTATGTACGTGTATGTGTATATATATATATATATATATATATATATATATATATATATATATATATATATATATATATAAATTGTATGTGTGTGTATAGGTGTGTGTGCATATGTATATTTGTAAGTGTGTGTGAATTTTAATGTATTATATACAGATAATATATAGCATCTACGCAGCAACCACTGAATTGAATTATATTATATATAGTATATGTATAGGAGTGGGACCTAATAAGTTTACTTCTTCTCACTCCCTTTTGAGCCAATCTTGACATCTACAAAAGATTATTGACATGTAATGTTTTCAATGTAGGTGTAAAAATAATGTATGTATATATTTATTTTGTATTTTATGTCATTCTTTTGTTTGCATGGCTCAAAATAAACCAGTCATTCATTCATTCATAAACAAAACAAACTTCATGAATGTTTGTGACAAACAAGTGTGTGCTCTAATGACTATCACAAAAAAATAAGTTGTAGAAATTATTGGAAACTCAAGACAGCCATGACATTATGTCCTTCACAAGTGTAGGGATGATATAGCCTGTGTTTTTCCTGACCTAACGTATAATCTTCCCTGCCCCAGTATTGAGCACTGTATAACGGCTAAACCACACACACGCACACACACACATCAAAAATGTTTTTAATTTGAACACAGTAGGCTTTAATTTGTTTTATTTATATTTTTTTATTTTGGCCTACTGCGGCCATCCATCCATCCCATCCATCCATTTCCTACCACTTATTCCCTTTTGAGGTTGCGGGGGGCGCTGGCGCCTATCTCAGCTACAATCGGGCGGAAGGCGGGGTACACCCTGGACAAGTCGCCACCTCATCGCAGGGCCAACACAGATAGACAGACAAAATCACACTCACATTCACACACTAGGGCCAATTTAGAGTTGCCAATCAACCTGCGGCTTAAGTCAAAAAGTTTGGACACCCCTACCCTAAATTAAAATGTTCAAACCTGATCTATAAAATTCCTGAGCTATGAAATTCAAATATAATTTAGCTCTCGCAATATGATTTATCAAAAATAAATATAAATATTACATTTTGTCCATGCAGTAATTACATATAACGGCTGCTTTTTGACTTAAGGCACATTGGACCCAGCAAATTGCTGCAGTTTTTTGATGGCCTTTGTTTTTTCGTATAGGAGAAAAATATCCTCTTCATGAAAACATTTTTTGCAACAAGCATTTTAAATTTCTTGGATCATTCCAGTGCATCATTGTCATTTTTGCTGATGTAGGCAGAACACTGGCATACCTTCAGTATGCTAAAAATATTCTTATGTCAAGATTACATTTCTACATAGCCCAGAAAAGGTGGTAAGAATATATTTGTGTGGTGCATGTTCAACAACATAACACACCTCTAGGTTGGAAATTGATAACATGAATGTGCACTAAAAGAGGGTTTCAATTTTGAAAGCAGGTAGTACACACAAAAACCACATTTAAATGATGGTCTGCACTGCCTTTGTACTTGTAATCAACTCTACACAGTCTTAGTAGATAACTTGCAACATACCTTCTAATAGCACACGCAATTGTGTATCAAAGTTAACTTATGCAGCCCTTAATCACAAATGTCTCAAAAGGCTGCACAAGCCACAACGACATTCTCAGATCCAATATATAGTGTATACTTAGTTCACACTATTTAACACGTATTTAGATTTTAAAAGATTGGGCTCTCAATGTACATTTTTTAATTGATTTATATGAAAATTGTAGTGTCAGAAAAACCAAGCATGTATACTTCTTTACATTTAACCCTTCCCGACGGGTCACAGGCGTTTTGCCAATAGGTCTGTCTTTACACTCTTTGGTACTGACTGACTGATTGCTGACTTATTCGGACCCAACTTACCTGGAGTTGCACCACTTCTCCACAATGTCACAGTTTCCTCACACCACTATCCACTAAAACACATTATGTTGTTGCTGTTCCAAGTTGATTGTCAATGAAAGAACATTAGAAATCGTTTTTCTGTTATGTGAAATTTACTAGTTGCATTTGTCAAGTCTGATATTATGTCATCTATCTAGTTTTGGGGCTCTTGTCAAGAAGAAATTTAATTCAGTTTACTTACTATTGAACTCCTGGTTTTACTGTCAAAAAAGGAATCCTTGTCTGAAACGTCAAACCTGGTGACAAACAACATAAACATTTCACATAGACAACATAAAGAATACCTTCTCAATGCAATTTTTGTGCTTTTTAATGACTTTGAACTCTGCCATTCAGCAATGTGAGAAAAAGGGCAGGACATTTTAATGACTATGGGCAAAAAGGCCAAATACTAATGTCCAAATATCATTTGTGAACCCGTTTTCTGTAACTCTTCCTTTACTATATCTTGTGTGTCTTACCAGGCACTAGGTTGATAAGCCATTGTTTCATTTGCTCTGTTTTCAGTTAGCATGTTTTGCCCATGGCATATGTCCAACAAAGTAAAAGTTCAGGGTCTCAACAAGCAGTCCTATAATCTTTTTTCAGGAATTTGAATGGCTATCCTTGCGATGAGATGCCGACTTGTCCAGGGTGTACAATACCTTCTGCCTCAGTGCAGCTTGGATAGGCTCCCTCCACCCCACAGGGACAAGTGGTAGAAAATGGATTGATGGATGAATGGCTATTATTTTTTAAATCATATAGCGTGTAGGTGCGTAGACTGTTACCGAACTAAGGAAAAACAAACATTTTGTTTGTTTGAAGACAATGCCTTTACAGATTTTGTAACATCAAAGTTGAACAGAATAGTAAATTTAATTATTTCATATTTGAAATCAAACAACCTACTCACCAAAATGAAATCAACAAAACCAGATCACCACACTACAGCCTACCACCCCCAGGCTAACGTTTTAACAGGTCGCTTAAAGAAATATGTTTTATGTTGCACTCTCAGATGGGAACCGAGTTGACCACATGGTTGGGTCATGCTTGGGTTGCACTTGGCCCTAAAAGAGGATCTTTACACTGGACCCGCCAAGTTGGTGACCAGTCAACTCCCCATTGTCAGTGATTTTTTGCCCGAGGGTTCCAATTTGTGATCTTTCTACTTCTTTTGTCAAGGGGCCCTTGAAGTCCTGGCTTGGTTCACCATTGTTTTCTTCGGTAATTTGTGCCGTCGGAACTTATGTCTGCCCCTCTTGATTTTGTGCGTCAATACCAGCCATTCGCCCCTCCAACCTCCATACAACAGCCTGCTTAGGGTGCTCGAAAGCGATCCTAAAAGTTTTGTGCTAAATGGGTGGGCGCAGGTAAGGCGTTTTGTTGGACAGGCTCAAGCCAGCACTAAGTGTAGCAAGTGAGGAACTGCTCAAGTCCCCTGCTCTGGTCACTCTCCTAAGTCCTTAAGGCTTGTCCACGTTATCGGATCCCACAGGATCATTGTGCCCCACAGGTTTTACCCACTTGTTGCAGCAGTTATGGCAGTCTTTCAAATATTTTGTTATGCCGCCCCCCACCCCACTATACATAGTGTAATTTGTCTATAAATGTATTATAACTATAGCTCTGCATAACATTGTAAGCTTATTAACATTAAAAGGAAACAACACACCAGTCTTTCCTCGTCTCCCACCGTGGTTACAGTGAAGCCAAGTGCAACATACACTTTCATATTCTGGTACGGTATACAAAAGCATGTTCACCAAAGTCACACCTTGGGGAAGATCACTGTCACTAACTTAAGGACTGTTCAACAATAACAAAAAACACTTTCAATATTTACCACCAATAGAGTGTGAATACAAATTATTCTGACCCAACTCTTAACTGCTACAAGTGATTGTTTTCCTGATTAAAAAAAAAAAAAGAAAACTGCAAAACACCCGAATAACGAAGAGCCATAAATCCCATCTCCAGGACTTAAAATTAACGAAATTCTTAATGTATGGCCACAAGTTACAACCTTTTACTGTATATAATTTATAATCTCACAATTAATTTTCCAAACTCAGAGGCAATTCATCAGCAACAGTAGCTAGCTTACATCTCGCTAGTGGCCGCAGGAGCAGTGTGAGTGTCTTGTGAGAATGATGTGTTGCTAAAAGTAATTCCTCTTACATTAACAATGTTGCAACAGCTTGGTGGATATGCAAGTAACTATATGTTGTCATCCAAGCAACGTTATCATGGACGCCCCTGCTTATTTCAGCAAAACAAGGCCAAGCCACATGTTACAACAGCGTGGCTTCGTAGTAAAAGAGTGCGGGTACTTTCCCTGAACCGCCTGCACTCCAGACATGTCTCCCATCGAAAATGTGCGGTGCATTATGAAGCGTAAAATACGACAATACTGTTGAACAACTTAAGCTGTACATCAAGCAATAATGGTAAGAATTCCACTTTCAAAGCTTCAACAATTAGTTTCCTCAGTTCCCAAATGTTTGCGTGTTGTTAAAAGAAAAGGTGATGTAACAGTGGTGAACATGCCCATTCCCAACTACTTAGGCACATGTTGCAGCCATGAAATTCTAAGTTAATTATTATTTGCAAAAAAAAAAAAAAATATGAGTTTGAACATCAAATATCTTGTCTTTGTAGTGCATTCAATTGAATATGGGTTGAAAAGGATTTGCAAATCATTGTATTCCGTTTATATTTACATCTAACACAATTTCCCAACTCATATGGAAACAGGGTTTGTAACCCACACGTTCATGCATTAGTCATAACAGCATGACTCCAAATTTTTTACCGTACTTTTCACACTATAAAACACACCTAGAGTTAAGACAGACCCACTTAATCTTTGGACAGATTTAATTTTGTACATATATTGGCCGTTAATAATCTGCAGGTGTACACATTGAAACATGAAGTTTACACAAGCTACCCCCTCTAACGTCCTCTTCCTCCTGCGTGCTGCAGTAATCTTCTTTGGCGTCGGAGTTGAGGGGGTTGCTTCGTCCGGCATTTTATCGGCCTTGCTGGGGCCTATCCCAGCTGCATTCTGACAGTGGACAAGTCGCCACCTCATCGCAGGGCCAACACAGAGACAGACACGCATTCACACACACTACGGCCAATTTAGTGTTGCCAATCAACCTATCCCAAGTACATGTCTGCCCACTATAAGCATGATAAATATGTAGTCTGGCGTATACAACAAATATGTACTTACAGGTGCTGCTTCTCTCTGGAGAACGTGTGTGACAGGTGTTTGATGTTCTTTGGTTGGGTTCCATCAACATGAGGATGAAGAGGCTCACCAACTTTACTGACGAGTAAGCTGATCTTTTCTATAACGCCGCTTGACTTCTTAACTTCATATACCTAGAAGGAAAATATTGTTTGTTATCAAAATAGGGACTTCATTTCCTTGTACAGATGAAAACAATTAACGGATCCATTTTCAGCAGGGGTGTCAAACTCAATCACACATGGAGTCAACATATCAAAACACAGTCCTATTTGTACAACACGCATGGTCATTTAAAACCCCCGAGAGGGACAAGCGGTAGAAAATAGATTGATGGCATTTTTATTGTTTCCTGGACTCTGTCTCAGTGTACGCTGATTTTAAAGATAATATACACGTCATTGTATGACTGGTTTATCGCGATATATTTAAACATAGGTAGTGTGTTTGTCATCTGTGGTTAATTTTTTGGCTTGGACAAAATGTTCATGGGGCTTGGTGAATGTGTTTTTAGCGACACTTATTTTTAACTCTACTTGTGTCCATGGACTTTATCTTATTTAAATTTTGTTTTGAACACCGATGCGTAGGAAACATGCACTTTTAAATATATATCAGCAATTGTGCGGGGCTGCACCTAAAATGCTCAGAAAAAAAAAAATTGTACAGCTGAGGTTCACAGATTAGATAGGACTGTGCATGGATGAGGAGCTCAAAGACAGTGATTCTCAAACTGTAGTAAAGTGGTACACGGGCTTCATCTTGTGGTATGCCAAATAAAACACTGTACTTTAGTCAAGTGATTATTTTTTTGTATTTAAACTAGGGCTGTCAAGTTAATGCGATAACTAAAAAGTTCCTTTAACGGCGATAATGTGTTCCGTAGTTTGGGGAAATGTTTAATGGTGTCCAGTAAATGTTTAACCACAGGCTCGAAAATAGCTCAAAACCGCACAGAGAAAGGGAGACCTTATGGAAATCTGAGATCCAAAGCCATGGCAGGACAAGAAGACAATTTCACCTTCAATCGCCGTGAGATAAGATAATTGGAGTGAACGCTGAAAACAAAATATAGATTACTCAAACTGCATTAGTAAAATGGAATATACGCTCAGCAGAAACAAAGACTGTAGAGAGGAAGTCTAAAGTCACTTATCTGAGGTTTTCTTTAAAACATGTCAAGTCTTTTTTCATACCAGTCATACACGACCGGTTGGCAGCTTCACAATAATAGCGCTTTGCTTCACATCCAGTGAAGTATATTTATATAGCGCTTTTCCCTAGTGATGCAAAGCGCTTTACATTGTGAAACCCAATATCTAAGTTACATTTTTAAACCAGTGTGGGTGGCACTGAGAGCAGATGGGTAAAGTGTCTTGCCTAAGCAAGAACACAATGGCAGTGACTAGGATGGCAGAAGCGGGGATCGAACCTGGGACCCTCAAGTTGCTGGCAAGGACCAACCGAGCTATACCGCCAACAGAACACAAAACTGTCTTACGATCATGCTATTATTATTCTGTGACATTTCTACCTGAATAAAAGTTTTCTATAATGACCTGTTACCCGAGTCATGGCATGATTTATGTTTGGTAGTTTTTCTGTTAGTCGATTTCCTTGGTGAACCCTCTTTCCCTGTTTATTGTCGGTTACTATGGGCACTGGTTCTCCTCACCTGTCTTAATTTTGCATTAGTGTTCCCTCCAGGTGTTTTGGTTAATCACTTCCCATTATAATTTCCTGGCACCCAGCAACGTGGCGCAGTGGGGAGAGTTGCTGTGCGCGACCCAAAGGTCCCTGGTTCAATCCCCACCTAGTACCAACCTCGTCACGTCCGTTGTGTCCTGAGCAAGACACTTCACCCTTGCTCCTGATGGGTGCAGGTTAGCGCCTTGCATGGCAGCTCCCTCCATCAGTGTGTGAATGTGTGTGTGAATGGGCAAATGTGGAAGTAGTGTCAAAGCGCTTTGAGTACCTTGAAGGTAGAAAAGCGCTATACAAGTACAACCCATTTATCATTTAATTTATCATAATAGTTGCTGGGTCAATGTTTGCTGAAGGCAACATTTACGTTCTCCTGTTTCTTCTCCTTGCAATAGTAAGTTTGTACGCACTAGCATTCCTCGTTTTTTCACCCTTGGTGACATTTTGCTTTTGTTTAGCTCCACGCTTGTTAGCGTCCTCAGTTTGTAATTTGTTGATTCTGCTTTAATTATATTAAAAATAATTAATCTTACCTCCACGCTACTCCTGCTTGCTTCCTGCGTTGTTGAGGAACAACAATCGCAGCCATGCGCCCTCGAAGATCTAACAGATTGACCCAGCCAGACAAAGTGTTCCTTTCCAACAAGGACAAACAAGCTATCCTCCTGGATCTCCAAGTGGAAACCCAGCCCTGGGAATGTGAAGATGAAGCCGAGGTGTTCGAAGAAGACCTTCCGGCCGACGCCATGGTAGCATGGGGGAAGCTTATGGCTAAGTTGACGGAAGCAGAGACCCGCTTCCTCCCCCACTCTCAAGCCACCTGGACGTCATCCACCCCACCTAGTACGCGAAGGCTCGGGGAGCGGGCCAGCTCAGCGCAGGCGCAGAAGTACAGAAAGACTTCTCCCTCAACGTTGATTACCAGGCTCTTCCCGTGCTGCTTCTCCTCCCTGTCACCTGCTGGCAATTGTCCAGAAGGGCGCGTGCGCCACACACGCATAAGGCCAGCTCCCAGGCTTCCGAGAGCACACCCGCATGTGCCCTCTGCTCCCCCCAAACTCGCACAAGTGCTCTCCCCAAGAGGTCCATCTAGCATCTGGAATCTGCTTCCTGAGGGAGGGGCCAGTGCTTGTAGCGTGTCAGCGGGACAAGCAGACCTCCTCCCACTGAGGTTGCTGCCCGCCTCTCCTCCAGCGGGGGCGCTGTCGGCTTCATTTTCTGCTCAAGTGCCGCAAAGCAAGTCGGACCCGCCAGAGATGTACAGCGCAGAGTGGATGGACCAATGGTACCAGGGGGTGCTGAAGGAGGAACAGTCCTGTCCAGTCATGCACCCACCTACCGCTCTAGCCCTGCCCATCATGTCAGATGAGACGCCTGTTCCCCAGACTCCACCCATCACGACAGACTCTCCACCTGCCACTCTGACGCCACCATCAACCCTGGTGGGCCTGCAAACGCCATCCTCTCTACCTCCTGCTCCAGCGCTGCCAAGCATAAAGAATCCTCCAGAAAAGTACAGTGCAGAGTGGATGGACGAATGGTACAAAGGGGTGCTGAAGGAGCTGGAGAGGGAGGAACAGTCCTGTCCAGTCATACACCCACCTACCGCTCAGGCCCTGCCTATGCCGGCAGAAGAGCCACCTGCCTATGCCGGCAGAAGAGCCGCCTGCCTTGCCTCTGCCTCCGCCCATGCTGACAGACGAGCCGCCTCTGGCTCCGCCTACGCCGACAGACAAGCTGCCTGCTCCGGCCACGCCGACGGACGAGCTGCCTGCTCCGCCTCTGACTCCGCCCACGCTGACAGACGAGCTGCCTCTGACACCACCCACGCCTGACGAGCAGCATCTCACTCCACCCACGCCAACAGACAAGCCGCCTGCTCCGCCTCTGGTCCCGCCCGCGCCGGCAGAAGATCCAGGTCTGGTTTTTACACCAGCACCTGATCCAAGGCTGATTCCCACACCAGCAACTGCTCAGAGGCTGGTTCCCACACCAGCAACTGCTCAGAGGCTGGTTCCCACACCAACACCTGCTCAGAGGCTGGTTCCCACACCAACACCTGCTCAAAGGCTGGTTCCCACACCAGCACCTGCTCCAAGGCGGGAGCCCACACCAGCACCTGCTCCAAGGCGGGAGCCCACACCAGCACCTGCACCAAGGCGCTGCCCACCTCCTCATGTCCGGCGGTCCTCACCAATGCGCCGCCCACCTCCTGATGTCCGGCGGTCCTCACCAAGGCGCCCCTCACCTCCTCGTGTCCGGCGGGCCACCCCACGGCTTCGCCCACCTCCTCATGTCCGGCAGTCCTCACCAAAGCACCGCCTACCTCCTCTTGTCCGGCGGGCCACACCACAGCGCCGCCCACCTCCTCGTCCCTGGACTATTCATGGGCGCCTTTGGCGCCAACAGCAGCGACGCCCAGGACTTGGGTGCAGGACTCAAAGACTGCTGAGGTTCTGGCACCAGTCCCGTCCGCCTCCTCAATGGCCACTGACATGGCCGTTCCGAGGTCGCCCGCCTCGACCATTGCAGCGGCAATCTACTCGCCGCCGCCACCTGGCTTGTTCCCGGTGGCTTAGGGGACACATGGCCTTGATTCTGCTTTAAATATATTAAAACTACTTCATCTTATCTCCCCACTACTCCTGCTTGCTTCCTGCATTGCTGAGGAACACAACAATCGCAGCCAGGCCCCCTCGAAGACATAACAGTTTTCTGGCAGATTGAAATTAAGTGTTTTGTAATGGCACCTGCGATACAAGGAAGACAGTTTAAATACAATCTCACTTTTTCACTACCACTGAGACAAGGTCTCATACCGCAGGCATGCCTGCCATTGCCCTCTGCAGTCCACATCTGGTAATTACAGTTCACTACACAATATTACATTGCCATGGTATATACACATTTTAGAACCTGTTCTGATAGTACGCAATTGCAGAATGTTTAACAGGCTGAATATTACATGTTAGTAATAAGTAGGCAGAGACGTTTAAGAGTCATTGAGAGATAAGAATGCCATTAAATGGGTTGTAATTGTATAGCACTTTTCTACCTTCAAGGTACTCAAAGCGCTTTGACACTACTTCCACATTCACACACACACTGATTAACTTGCACCACAGTGCAGACATTTGAGGCAATAATTAGATAAGCGCACTGTATCCACTCAACGCCCTGCAGGGAAAAAAAGCAATACAGGTAAATCATAAGGCAGGATATAGCGATCACACATGCATTTTTCCTACGATCAAAAACTACATAAATTTAAAGATTTTGTGGAACTACAAACAGTACAAATTACATTTAAAGCAAAAAACAGTTTACTGCCCGGAAATGTGCAAAAGGATTAATGGTTTCTTCATGGAATAAAATGTATGCAGTAAGCACAACAGCAAGCCTGTAAAAATCATCATTAAAAAACAAATCCCAATTGGTCTACTCAGAACAGCCCTTTAAAGTTTCACATGCATTCTCATTCCAGATTGATGGTTTTTGTGATAATTTTCCCGGTATTTAGTTGGGACCTATATTTTGGTAGCAGCAGGATTACATTGTGGTCAGACATACCCAGAGGTGGGCGTGGGTTAGAAACATATGCTCCAGGTATATTCCCATAGCACAAACTCCAACAAGTTTCCTTGTTGGAGTTGTGACATATTGCTCCAAGCTCAGAAGAATTCACCAAGTAGGAATACTTGGTAAATTCAATGCACTCCAGGTTTGGAGTGCATTGTTGTAATTTTCAGCGATGTGCTCTACTGCTGGGGCAAAATCAGGTCCTGAAAATTGACAGTAATCTGTGACAGTTCTCTAAGTAAAATTGTTATAAAACAGGGAGCGGCAACCTTTACCACTCAAAGAGCCATTTTGACCCGTTTCACAAAATAAAGAAAACAATGGGAGCCACAAAACTCTTTTGAATTTTAAAATGAAATAATACTGCATAGAGAGTTTTTTTTTACTTTGTGCTATGTACAAAACAGGGGTCTCAGACACGCGGCCTGCACCTTAATATGAAAATGTAATGATAGTGGGGCCCGCAAGTTTTATATGGATGCCGCTTGACAGCATCACACTCAAAACCCTCGCGAATATTCCGAGAGACTACAGAGTGTCAGATCAACTAGTCTAACGAATGTTTACAGGATTTCCCTCGACCAACAATAATAAGGGCATCCTATGAATGCGTTGCCTTTGAAGCCCTCTACAACACGTTCAATCAGCTTGCCAGCCCAGTCACATGTTGAATGAGGCTTCGGCCGATACACGCAAACGAGGCATACTTGTTTAACAGCCATACAGGTCACACTGAGGGTGCCCGTTTAGACAACTTTAACACCGTTACTAATATGCACCACACTGTGAACTCACACCAAACAAGAATGACAAACATTTCGGGAGAACAATCGGCACTGTAACAACATCAACACAAAAGAACAAATACCCAGAATCCCGTGCATCCCTACTCTTCCGGGCTACATTATACACCCCCGCTAGCACCAAATCCCCCCACCCCCTCCATGCGTTGGTTGAGATGGGCGGGGTTGGGTTGGGAGGGGACGTGGTTTGGTGCTCGTGGGGGTGTATAATTTAGCCCAGAAGAGTTAGGGATGCATGGGATTCTGGGTATTTGTTATTTTGTGTTTATGTTGTGTTACAGTGCCAATGTTCTCTCGAAATGTGTTTGCCATTCTTTTTCGCATATTAGTGAGTGTTAAAGTTGTTTATATCAAAACCCTCAGTGTAACCTGTATGGCTGTTGATTAAATACGCGTTGCAGTCGCTTTCGCGTGTTAACAGAGGCTGAATATAAAATGTGATCAGTCTGCACGCAGATTGCGTGGTGTAAAAGCGGGCGCGACGACATGTTGTGGAGGTTAAAGGCATTGCTATCACTGCATGCCCTCAATATCGAAGTCCAGGTGAAAACTGGAGAAAGTTATCCCCCCGTGATTTCTGAGGGAGAGAGGCACTAAATTCCGGAAACCTCCCGGAATAATCGTTGTGGTCGGCAATTTAGCAGCTGAGCCACATCAGAGTGATCAAAGAGCCGCATGCGGCTCCATAGCCGCGGGTTGCCGACCCTGGGTCTAAAAGGACATTTAACATTTCGGAATGTTTGCAGCACTCCATCTCCCTCACTGTGCAGTTTGTTGCCCATTTCTTGTTGACAGCCATACAGAGCTCACCCCCAATCGACTTCTGTGTTTGGACTATGTCTCTGTCAAAGCGGATGATGTCAAATCCTTGCAACTGAAAGTCCACATTTTCACAGAGACATGTCTCTGTAAAGCAAAAGATACTGGCTCGTTAATCGGACTTGATCATGGTGCAAAGTTTGTCGGTCTTATTACGTCGCGATCAGACATTTGACAGGATGATGGCAGGTTAAAGGCTGGCTGCCTCTTCTCCTTAGCCGGTTGCGTATTCCTCCTCTAGAGCCTCTTTTCCTTTGCAGTTGCTTCCGCTTGTGACCCAAAGTAACCCCAGAGGTATGTTATAAGAGGGAAGGAATGCATTTCCTGGGTTCAAGTGGAGGTCGTGTAGCTCCAACAAAACTTCCCGGGAGTAGGTGAGCCCTGGTGGAGTGGCGGTAAATGGCTGGATTGATTGCAAACATTGTCTGTTTACGCAACTTCGACCTGTGGTTATGAGTGACACCAAGGCCACGTAAAACACTACTGACATCCACATACAGTCGTGGTCATGAGTTTACATACACTTGTAAACAGCATAATGTCATGTTTGAGTTTCTACAAGTCTTATTTTTTGTGATAAAAGGAATTGGAGCACATGCTTTGGTGGTAACAAAAAACATTCATGAAGTTTGGTTCTTTAATATGAGTCTACTGAAAATGTGACCAAATCTGCTGGGTCAAAAGTATACATACAGCAATGTTAATAGTTTGTTACATGTCCCTGAGAAAGTTTCACTGCAACAAAGCACTTTTGGTAGCCATCCATAAGCTTGTGGCAATTTTCTGGTTGAATTTTTGATCACTCTTGACAAAATTGGTGCAGTTCAGCTAAATGTGTTGGTTTTCTGACATGGAATTGTTTGTTCAGCAAAGTCCACACATTTGAGTAAAGACTTTGGGGTAGACCATTTTAAAACTAAGTCATTCCTTTACCACTTTTGACATGTGTTTGGGGTCATTGTACTTTTGGAACACCCAACCTCCGGGCTGATGATTATAGGTTGTCCTAAGAGTTTTAAAGTAATCCCCCTTTTTCATTGTCCCATTTACTCTCTGTAAAGCACATGTTCCATTGGCAGCAAAACAGACCCAGAGCATAATATTACTACCACCACCACCATGCTTGACGGTAGGCATGTTGTAATTGGTGGGATTAAAGGCCTCACCTATTCTCCTCAAAACATATTGCTGGGTATTGTGGCCAAACAGCTCTATTTGTTTCATCTGACCACATAACTTTCCTCCAGAAGTTCTTATCTTTGTCCATGTCAGATGAAACAAAAATTGAGCTGTTTTGCCAAGATACCCAACAATGTTTGGAGGAGAAAAACTGAGGACTTTAATTACAGGAACATAATTCCTACTGTCATTCCTAACTTCAAATATGGTTGTGGTAGTATTATGCTCTGGACCTGTTTTGCTGCCAATGGAACTGGAGCTTTACAGAGAGTAAATGGGACAATAAATAAGGAGGATTACCTCCAAATTCTGTGTTTGCAATCAATACGTGTCCATGCACTTAATTAGTCCGATTTCTCAAAAATAGACTCCAAATAAGCCTCCCATGGGAACACCTTAATCCGATCATGTTTGGGTTTTGAAAAGTCGGACTAACACACCTGGATTATGCGATTGGAAACCATATCTCTCGAGAGGGTGTTTTGCAGCCAGAGATGGCCCTTGGTATCGCGCATGCGCTAATCTCAACACGCGGGATACAAAACGGAGGCAGATACCATTCAAGAAAAACAGCTCCAGTTGTAAAGAAAATGAGGCTGTTTATGTGCATTGATGGTAGAAAAAAAAAAGATTTATTTAAGAAGGTAGTTAAAGTAGTGTAAAATGCCAGGTTTATTCCTTTCAATCAAACTCTTCTGCTGCCTGTCTTTGCATCCGACTCAATGCATTCTTGGTACTAGCATCATGGTCATAGCGCAATCAAAGATAATTTCTAAATGCTGTCTGCTATTTATCAGCATATCCATTATAGTAATGTAATATAGTGGAAATTAGTTAAAACAAGTTGTAAGGATCCGCTAAAAGGAAATATGCTCCCAATTGCCAATTATACCGGAATTACCAGGAATTTCTCCCGTTTGAATATGAATGGGTAAAAAATACAAACTTATACATATCTCTAATTTCTCAATGGATTTGAATGGTTCCCAAGTCAAAATGCTCTTTGCTCTTGTCAACTGCTAGCATGCCAATAATAGCATGCTAATGATTTTTGCTAGCAATTTAGCTAATTTCATACATTTTCACCTATAAATCATGAATTTTACTCCTCGGCATCATCTTAGAATAGAATGAATTTTATTGTCATTATATTTGCATATAACGAGATTAAAGACTCCAACTTAAGGTGCGGTAGTGGGAACAAATATGGGGTGAAATAAATGACATAAGAGGTAAAAAGGAAACACTAACGATTGAAATAAACAGACTACTATCCAATAAAAAAAAGCAATTCTGTACAATATACAAAACACTATAGAAGTACAAAATACAAATACTGTATAATATACAGAGCAAGACAGGATTACCGAAGTAATAATCAGTGTCGGACGTATTGCACTCGAAGGGTAGTATTGCACAGTAGGGTATTAGGGCATTATATTGTATAGGGGCGAATTATTATTATTATTATAAGTTAGAGTTCAACAGGGTGACAGCTTTGGGAAAGAAGCTGTCTCTGAGCCTGTTTGTTCTGGCTCTGATGCACCTGTAGCGCCTGCCTGATGGTAGCAAGTCGAACAGGTGGAAGCCAGGGTGTGTGCTGTCCTTGGTAATGTTTTTTGCTCTGTTGAGGCAACGGGAGTTGTGCAAGTCCTTCAGGGAGGGCAGGGGACAGCCGATGATTTTTTGTGCCGACTTTATGACCCTCTGAATCGCCTGTTTGTCTGCTTCAGTGAAGCTGGCATACCACACTGTTATGCAGTACGTCAGCAGGCTCTCGACAGCCAAGCGATAGAAGGTCACCATTAGTTGCCTCTCAGTCTGTTCTTTCTCAGCACCCTCAGGAAATGGAGTCTCCGCTGGGCCTTCCGGATGACCGCAGTTGTATTTTGGGTCCAGGACAGGTCATCAGATGAGGGTGCCGAGAAACTTGAAGGAGCTGACTCCCTCCACCTCCTCGCCGTTGATGTAGAGGGGGGCGGGGTCTGCAGTGTTTTTCCTGAAGTCAAAGATGAGTTCCTTGGTTTTTGTGGTGTTCAGTGCCAAATTATTCACTGAAAACCACGCTGATGGTTTCAGGACCTCATCTCTGTATGCAGACTCATCCCCCCCTGTAATGGGACCCACTACCGTTGTGTCATCGGCGAACTTGATGATGGTGTTCTCCGAGTGGGCTGGACTACAGTCATGGGTGTACAGGGAGTACAGCAAAGGGCTCAGCACACAGCCCTGTGGGGATCCGATGCTGAGTGTGCGGGGGGAGGAGAGATGGTATTGAAGGCGGAGCTATAGTCAATGAAAAGCATCCTGACATAGCTCCCCCGGTGTTCCAGGTGGCTCAGTGCGGAGTGGAGAGCCATGGATATGGCGTCATCCGTGGATCTGTTTGCCCGGTAGGCAAACTGCTGTGGGTCTAGGGTGGGGGGGAGGCAGGCTTGGATGTGGTGGAGGACCAGCCTCTTGAAGCACTTCATGATGACAGATGTGAGTGCTACTGGGCGATAGTCATTGAGGTTGTTTGTGGCAGCTTTCTTGGGTACCGGGATGATTGTGGCAGATTTAAGGCAGGGTGGGATGAATGCCTGTGCCAAGGAGAGGTTGAAGAGGACGGTGATAATGTAGGAGAGCTGGTCGGCGCATGCTTTGAGCACCTTCCCGGGTACACCGTCTGGACCAGTCGCCTTCCTGGGGTTCACTGCCTTGAGCACCTGCCTGACCTCGTGCTCCTCAAGAATGAGTGTGGGGGGGCTGGGGTTTGGGGGGTTTGGGGGTGCTGGTGGTGGTGTGGCTGTGACTGATTGTGACGTCTCAAAGCGTGCAAAAAAGCAGTTCAGCTCCTCTGCTAGCGATGCATCCCAGTCCCCGGTGACTGCGTCACAGCCTTTGTAATTGGTGATGTGCTGTATGCCCTGCCACATCTGCCGTGGGTTGTTGCTCAAGAGGTGGACTTCGATCCACTCTTTATAGTCCATCTTGGCTTCTCTGAGTCCTCTCTTGTGGTCAGCACGCGCGGCGCTGTATAGAGCACTGTCACCTGACCTGAAGGCAATGTCCCGGGCCTTGAGGAGCATGCGGACCTGGCATGTCATCCAGGGTTTCTGATTTGGGTATACCCGGATGTTTTTTTTCACAGTGACATTGCTGATACAGTACTTTATGTAGGATAGTACCGACTCTGTGTGTGGGCAGGTCTTGGTCTTTGAAAACATCCCACGCAGTTTAGAAGCATGCTAGCAGGTTCCCGGTTAGCATTTTAAGATTAGAATACTATGTTTTTAGCAATATTTTAGCTAATTTTGTACCTTATTCGCCTGATAATTATGTATTTCTTTACTTGGGGCCATCTTACAAGTATACTAGTGTTTTCTCTTAAGCATGGGAACGTTATGCTAAAATTAGCATGCTAAACCTTTTTGCTAGCATTTAGGTATTTTATTTTACTTTTTAAACATAATCATGGACTCTTACTGGCGCCATCTTAAAAGTATGTTAGGCATACTAATATAAGTATGTGACCATACTTATATTAGTATGCCAACTTTTATGCCAGTTTTTTTTACTTTTTAACCCAATTGTTGGAGCCAAATTTCCTAAATTTGTTTATATTGTTTTTATTTAGTTTTCTCTGATTGCTGGCTTCACGGTGGCAGAGGGGTTAGTGCGTCTGCCGCACAATACGAAGGTCCTGCAGTCCTGGGTTCAAATCCAGGCTCGGGATCTTTCTGTGTGGAGTTTGCATGTTCTCCCCGTGAATGCGTGGGTTCCCTCCGGGTACTCCGGCTTCCTCCCACTTCCAAAGACATGCACCTGGGGATAGGTTGATTGGCAACACTAAATTGGCCCTAGTGTGTGAATGTGAGTGTGAATGTTGTCTGTCTATCTGTGTTGGCCCTGCGATGAGGTGGCGACTTGTCCAGGGTGTACACCGCCTTCCGCCCGATTGTAGCTGAGATAGGCGCCAGCGCCCCCCGCGACCCCGAAAGGGAATAAGCGGTAGAAAATGGATGGATGGATGATTGCTGGCCTAAATTCATGCTGAATTTCCTTTTCGGCAGATTGCTCCACTCACTTCCTGTTGAACCAAGAAGTGTTGACAGGGATGGAACCGTTGCTATGGTGTGGTTGCCATGGTTAACCTTTAATTGGGTTCAGGTGGGAACACTCGGAGGCTATTGCAAAGAGGACAAATAGTTTGACTGTGCCGTGCGGAACATGTGTGGTCAGGTCTCGCTACTGTGACAATGTTCCATTCGAGGTCAGCATACATTATGTTCTATAGCTTACATTTGGTTTAATTTTGATAGCTTAAAATAAACATATTGTCATATCCAAACACAAAACCATAGTACTGGACATTCAATCATTTCAATGTATCCAACTAGTCAACACAGTCCCTCAGTATCAGCCCAAAGGTAAAGTCTGTACACCAACATTCATGGATTCTGTAACTTTCTGCCATCTCAGAAGTATCAATCAATCAATCAATCGTTTACTTATATAGCCCTAAATCACTAGTGTCTCAAAGGGCTGCACAAACCACCACGACATCCTCGGTAGGCCCACATAAGGGCAAGGAAAACTCACACCCAGTGGGACATCGGTGACAATAATGACCCAGTGGGACGTCGGTGACAATAATGACTATGAGAACCTTAGAGAGGAGGAAAGCAATGGATGTCGAGCGGGTCTAACATGATACTGTGAAAATTCAATCCACAATGGATCCAACACAGTCGCGAGAGTCCAGTCCAAAGCGTATCCAACACAGCAGCGAGAGTCCCGTTCACAGCGGAGCCAGCAGGAAACCATCCCAAGCGGAGGCGGATCAGCAGCGCAGAGATGTCCCCAGCCGATACACGGCCAAGCAGTACATGGCCACCGGATCGGACCGGACCGGACCCCCTCCACAGGGGAGAGTGGGACATAGAAGAAAAAGAAAAGAAACAGCAGATCAACTGGTCTAAAAAGGGAGTCTATTTAAAGGCTAGAGTATACAAATGAGTTTTAAGGTGAGACTTAAATGCTTCTACTGAGGTGGCATCTCGAACTGTTACCGGGAGGGCATTCCAGAGTGCTGGAGCCCGAACGGAAAACGCTCTATAGCCCGCAGACTTTTTTTGGGCTTTGGGAATCACTAACAAGCCGGAGTCCTTTGAACGCAGATTTCTTGCCGGGACATATGGTACAATACAATCGGCAAGATAGGATGGAGCTAGACCGTGTAGTATTTTATACGTAAGTAGTAAAACCTTAAAGTCACATCTTAAGTGCACAGGAAGCCAGTGCAGGTGAGCCAGTACAGGCGTAATGTGATCAAACTTTCTTGTTCTTGTCAAAAGTCTAGCAGCCGCATTTTGTACCAACTGTAATCTTTTAATGCTAGACATGGGTAGACCCGAAAATAATACGTTACAGTAGTCGAGGCGAGACGTAACAAACGCATGGATAATGATCTCAGCGTCTTTAGTGGGCAAAATGGAGCGAATTTTAGCGATATTACGGAGATGAAAGAAGGCCGTTTTAGTAACGCTTTTAATGTGTGCCTCAAAGGAGAGAGTTGGGTCGAATATAATACCCAGATTCTTTACCGTGTTGCCTTGTTTAATTGTTTGGTTGTCAAATGTTAGAGTTGTATTATTAAATAGAGTTCGGTGTCTAGCAGGACCGATAATCAGCATTTCCGTTTTTTTGGCATTAAGTTGCAAAAAGTTAGCGGACATCCATTGTTTAATTTCATTAAGACACGCCTCCAGCTGACTACAATCCGGCGTGTTGGTCAGCTTTAGGGGCATGTAGAGTTGGGTGTCATCAGCATAACAGTGAAAGCTAACACCGTATTTGCGTATAATGTCACCTAGCGGCAGCATGTAGATGCTGAAGAGTGCAGGGCCAAGGACCGAACCCTGGGGAACTCCACACGTTACCTTAACGTAGTCCGAGGTCACATTGTTATGGGAGACACAATGCATCCTATCAGTAAGATAAGAATTAAACCAAGACAGGGCTAAGTCTGACATACCAATTCGTGTTTTGATATGTTCTAATAAAATATTATGATCGACGGTATCGAAAGCAGCGCTAAGATCGAGGAGCAGCAACATAGATGACGCATCAGAATCCATCGTTAGCAATAGATCATTAGTCATTTTTGCGAGGGCTGTCTCTGTGGAGTGATTAGCTCTGAAACCGGATTGAAAGGTTTCACATAGATTGTTAGACGCTAAGTGTTCATTTAACTGCTCCGCAACAATTTTTTCAAGGATTTTTGAAATAAAGGGAAGGTGAGACACCGGTCGGTAGTTTACCATGAGGTCAGGATCGAGGTTAGGTCTTTTAAGAAGAGGATGAATAACCGCTTTTTTGAATGCTAGGGGAACAGTGCCCGAGGAGAGTGATAAGTTTATAATATTTAGCACTGATGGACCTAATAATACAAAGAGCTCCTTGATCAGTTTCCCAGGAAGAGGGTCAAGTAAGCATGTTGTCTGTTTTATTCCATTTACGCGTTGTAAGAATTCCTCTAATGTTATTTCCTCAAAACGAGAGAAACTATTTTGGAGGGCAGTATCCGCCGTATATACCATCGTATCAGTGTTAATAGAACCCCGTTGTAGCTGGGACGCATTGTCTTTAATCTCCTTTCTAATGACTTCAATTTTCTTACTAAAGAATTGCATAAAGTCATCAGCTGAGTGGGTTGAGCTACTGGAAGGGGTCCCTTGTTGGGTTAGCGATGCTGCCGTACTAAACAAAAATTTAGGATCGTTTTTATTACGGTGGATGAGATTTGAGTAATATTTAGCTTTAGCTAAGGTAAGCATGCGTTTATAAGTTATTAAACCATCACTCCATGCTTGATGGTGCACCTCAAGTTTAGTCGTGCGCCATTTGCGTTCCGGCTTTCTACATAATAATTTCTGAGCTCTAGTTTCTTCTGTAAACCACGGGGTGCGCTTTTTTGGAGCCTTTTTTAACTTTAGCGGTGCTATGTTATCAATGGTTTCGCGCAGGGTGTCGTTAAAGTTGTTAGTGAGGTTATCAATAGAGCCCACATACTTTGGGAATGGTGCCATAACCGAGGGCAGTAGGTCAGCAAGAGTTGTCGTTGTGGCCGTATTAATGTTGCGGCTGCTATAGCAGTTATTATCATTAGTTTGACGAACATGCGTCTGAACCTCGAATTTTATAAGGTAATGATCGGACAATACTTTAGAATACGGGAGTATCGTAACTTTGGAGACGGTGATAACCCTGACAAGCACTAGGTCTATCGTATTACCGTTGCGATGCTTGGGTTCATTTATTATTTGTGTGAGACCACAGCTATCAATTACAGTCTGGAGCGCTACGCACGGTGGGTCCGATGGGGTATTCATATGGATATTAAAGTCCCCCATTATGATTATATTATCGGCGTGTGTCACTAGATCAGCAACGAACTCTGAGAATTCATTGATAAAGTCCGAATAGGGCCCTGGGGGGCGGTAGATAACAGCCAGGTGTAGAGGCAGCGGTGTGACAGACTTCATAGTAAGCACCTCAAACGATTTATATTTATTATTTATGTTAGGACTAAGGTTAAAGTTTTCGTTGTATATTAGTGCGACCCCCCCACCCCTTTTAAGCGGACGGGCAATATGCGCATGTGTAAAGTTAGGAGGACATGCCTCATTTAGCGCAAAAAAGTCGTTTGGTTTAAGCCAGGTTTCGCTGAGACCGATGACGTTAAGATTGTTGTCTCTGATAATATCATTAACTAATAACGTTTTGGGAGACAATGATCTTATGTTTAAAAAAACCTATATTATAGGTAGTGGGCTGTTTTAGGGAGTTTTTGATCAAATTATCCGTAGTAGCAATATTAATAATGTTGTGTTTATTATGCCCAGTGCATTTAGTATAGTTACGACCATATCTAGGAATTGATACGACAGGAATTTTCCGATTGTTTGTTTGTTGCTTTGATAAACTGCACGCATCATGGTTAGCCACCTCAGTAACGGGGATTTTCCGATTGTTTGTTTGTTGCTTTGATAAACTGCACGCATCATAGTTAGCCACCTCAGTAACACACATGTCCAACTCTGAAACACTCAAAGCAGAAAAAACGTGTTCTAATTTAACTGACTCCTTACCTAGACCAGTAGTCTCGCATTTTCCATTTAAATCTGGCTGCAGGATGGAGGGAAGTGGTGTTCTGTGGGGATTAGCCTTCTGCTTTGTTTTTAGCCCCGCGTTTCCGATCACACCGCTGGCTTCTGCTCCGTAGACGGCCCCCGCTGCTACTAGACTCCCTTGCTTCACAGGCCGCTGGATGTAGCCGCCGACGTATTCCCATGCTAGTTAGCATGTTTAGCACGCACGGTCCAAAACGGCCCGATATGTCCACATCCAGAAGTGTCTGGCGGTCGTACGTGATCACGGAGTGACCACGATGTGAGCCAGCCATAAAGTCTGTGGAATTGTCCGGTATTTCTGCCAAATGTTTCATCTTTAGCAGGAGCTCCGCGAGGACGCAGCCCGTCCGGGCGCCGCCGTCTTGGATATTCAGTACATTACTTATCCAACCATACCAACATTTAGCATTTCAAGATTTAAATTATATTTCAGTACAGCTTCTGCTATTTTTGACTTTTATACTATTCAACATTCAAACCATTCCATCATACATTCAATTAACATTTCAGGTCTGCATAAAGTTTTTAGAGTTATTTTACATTCCATCAGCATTTCAGTCAAGCTTCACCATTCGGACAGTCACAAGCAATTCCACTATAAATGTTTTTCTACACCAAACCAATATCTATTTGTGTGAATGCCTAAGCATTTGTAGATGTTTCACCAGAAAAACTATTTATTGTTTGAAGCATTCACACGTTATTCGACACCAACAAGTTATTGTGTGAATACTTGGGCATTCACTCAGTTTTTGGCGTAGAAAACTATTGGGTGATCACCCACATGATTTCTCAGCCTCATGCCTAAAATAAGCAAAACATGCAAGTATTACATAATACTATGAATGTGCTTACTACTACTTTAGATATATACTTACAGCGTGTAAATAAAAGCTTTACTTTGTCACACTCCTTTTGGACATTTAAATATTGCCGAAAAATATCCAGTAGTACATGGAATACATGTTCCATCCATCCATTTCTACCGCTTGTCCCTTTGGGGATCGCTGGAGCCTATCCCAGATGCATGTTCTAATTAAATACATTGATACCGATATCAGTCGAAGGTGACAAATTATTACCCTTTTGGTGGGCATCTTTAGCTTCATGAACTCTGCTTCCCGACAGAGAACATTCCACGGAGCATGAATTTTGACAAAGCCCACTCCTGGAATTTTAGTCTGCAACAAAGAAGAAAAAAACATTATATATTAGTTCAACACTAGTAATCCTTAAATTGTGAAATATAAACTGTACAAAGCAGCAGGTGAACAGCCCTAACATAACGGATACGCTGCAACTCGGCCTCAGTGAAAAGTAACATGCATACATTTTATTGACCACAAAGGACCATATGCTCGAGGGGGCATCAAAAAAAAACCTAGAGCAGGGGTTGGCAACCCTAAATGTTGAAAGAGCCATATTGGACCAAAAATTCTAAAATCTGGAGCCGCAAAAAAATTTAAGGCCTTATATTAGATTAGTTTATTTCAAAGGGGACAAGGCAATTTCATAAAACACATAACTACACATGGTTAAAAAAAAGCCAGACGGCTAATTTTCATCCATAGTCTCCTGGCCATGATGTAAAAAGTATCAAAATTTAAATTTGAAAATAAAAATAAAGAACAGAACAAACAATATATACACACTATGATAAAAAAAAATAAAAAAATAAAACACATCACATTTAGCTTAGCATCAAAATAGGCTCATATTTTAGTGCTGGCAGCTGTAGGCCAGTTGATTAGCCACATTTTCAATGTTTTTGTAAACGCCTTGGAAGTGGTGACCAGTTTAACCTCAGGTACTGAGTTCCACACATTTGCACTCCTTACTGACCAGGCTGACTAACTGAATGTGCTCCTGCGCAGAAGAATCAGTCACCTCTGACAGAGCCTCGAGTGACACGCTCACGGTTGTTTCTTTGGCTGATGAACTCTGCCAGGAGGATCTGGAGCCAATTCATGCAGTACTTTATAGGTCAGTTTTAAGTCTGCAATGGCACAGTGATAATAGTGCCTAGGTTTTTTTATCCATAACTTGAATTGTTTGTGTGTACAAGATTTCCAATGTGTTTTTTTTTTTTTTTTAAACTCAGACCAGCTGGTGGCAATAGTTGAAGTGGCTGAAAACCATCGAATGCAAATACAATTTTGCAGCTTCATTTGACATTTCATTTCGATTTGCACAAAATTTTGCAAGATTAAACTTTATTATTTTACACAATTTGCCAATATGGGCTTTAAAGGAAAGCTCGGAATCCATTATTAATCCAATATATTTATATTGGCTGACAATTTGTATTCTTTCTCCATTAATATGTATGTCAGGGTCAGATGATACTTTTTTGTTTTAGTTACATACATGCCTACAGTTTTACGAAGATTTATCTGCAGACAGCAGTCCTGCAAACAAGTTGTAAAAAATAGGACATTGTTTTAGTGAGTTTAGCAGCAACAATGTCTTTGGTGTGACCATGAAGGAAGAAAACTGTCGTCTGCATACATTAAGCGTTCAGCTTCTGGACAAACCGTGGGCAAATCATTAATATAGAGGCTAAATAAGAGGGGGCCTAATATTGACCCCTGAGGAACTCCGGCGGTAAGAGTCAGATCTGCAGTTAACTGATACAGATTGTGTTTGATCATGCAGATACGATTCAATCCAGCTCACATAAAAGTGTTATAATGAAGGCAACACGTGATGCAAGCGTCTGTATTAGCCTCCTATCAAAGGCTGATGCAAATCTTTTACAGAAATTTATTTTATTTCTAAACATTTTTGCAACATTAGAAATCATTAGTAAAATGGAAGCTTTTCACAGGCTGAGATAACACCTGGAAATTATTGGTTTAGTTTGGGCAAAAGGTATAGATATGAGTGTACAAGTTAAAATGAAACGGCAGGCTGTCTAATGGATTTATTACAATCTCTGCAGGCTGGGTAACGTTTGCTGTAGTCTGGAACATGGCACACAAACAACTATTAGAAATGCAGCCAATAGTACATAAGATAATGTGTCATGAGACATGCAAATATAAAATACACAGGACAAAAGTAAAATAAATTATATGAGCGCAAATATACCTAAAAATGAGAAATAATGATGCAATATGTACATACAGCTAGCCTAGTTAGCATGTTAGCATTATCTCGTATGCAGTCATGCAGCAACCAAATATACCTGTTTAGCACTCCAAAAAGTAAACAACAAAAGGTGAGCTTTGTTGATGTTATTGAATTGTTGGAGTGCTAATCACAGCATTAAACGTTTGGTGGACAAAATGAGACAAAAGTGGCATAAAACACGACTTTCTGTGGCAGTGTGGAAGAGAGTTATGCATGTAAACAAACTGTTGAGTCACTGTTCACAACGGTGACTTCAAAGGCAGCTGAAATTAGGACAAAATGGTGCTCGCCAAATACTCAAAGCATAAGCATAAACATAGTAAAAAAGTTAAAGTACTCCTGATAGTCACACACACACACACACACACACACACACACACACACACACACACACACACACACACACACACACACGGTGTGAATTTACTCTGCATTTGACACATCCCCTTGTTCCACCCCCCAGGAGGTGAGGGGAGCAGTGAGCAGCAGCAGGGACCACGCTCAGGAATCATTTTGATGATTTAACCCCCAATTCCAACCCTTGATGCTGAGTGCAGAGTAAGGCAATGAGTCCCATTATTATAGTCTTTGGTATGACTCGGCCAGGGTTTGAATTCACGACCTACCCATCACAGGGCGGACACTCTAACCACAAGGCCACTGAGCAACAGTGGGCTTTCAAACAATTAGGAAGGTTTGTGTCATCTTTTTCCTCTTTCTCCCCAAACATTTTTGAAAAAGCTCCATAGAGCCATATGCCGCTCAAGAGCCACGGGTTGCTGACCCCCCGACCTAGAGGGTGCCTGGTAAAAATCCAGCTTCTGCTATATAATCTCTACTGCAATGTCCTTGGGCATCACACGTCAATCTACTTCCTCCCAGTGCCATCTGCACTGGTGTAAGAATGTAAATGGTGTTTGGAGAGGCTGTTGGTGGAAATTGGCAGCCACATTTCCATCAATCTACCCCAGGTCTGATGTGACAACAAATGTATCTAATCACCACTGTGTGAATGTTTAATGGGTTTTCAGTGTAACATGCTTTGAATCACTACAAAAAAGGGCTATATGAATATAATCCATTATTACTATCACACTGTACAAACGTATGCAGAGGTATAGTTCATTGAACATCATTCTGTGAACAGTTTTATGTAAAACAAATTAATTAAGTTAAAGTTAGTTAAAGTATCAATGATTGTCCTAGGCTGATTTTTGTTCTGTGACTATTTTAGTTTTATTGTCAAAATGTGTAGTTCTTGGTAACATTTTATTTTAAAACATTTAAACACAAAATTGTTTTTCTGGAATCTCTGTATTAATTGATTTCATCAAACTCAATTTTATTGGTTAAAATTGTGTCAAGGCATAATTAGGCCGAGAGCTTATGACGTCATCGACTCGTCACATCAAAGACAAAGGAAACAAACTTTGACGGAGCGTTCCACGTGACGAGGAAAACAGACTTTAAAAGATTTCCATCCATCCATTTTCAAACCGCTTATTCACTTCTGGGTCGCAGAGGGCACTGGAGCCTATGTTCAATTCACACAGTGTTGTGTTACTGTGTCCCTAGTAATTCATATTGGGTATTGTTGGTTGGTAGGCTAACGTAGCATATGGCTAGTTAGCCATTAGCTTTTCCAATGAAAGCAAACGTTTTAATCGTTTTATACTTTTCTTTTGGGAAATTACCAAATAAAACCTGTTAATACCCATCAAACTATGTTCATCTTTATTTTGAGTTTGCCAGCTTGTGGAGTCAATAGCTTACATGTAGGCTGTTGCTTGCTTTACAAGCCTGTTTAAGGAAATAGTTTGTTAGCTCAATGTACATGGATTTTATTAATCACATACACCCAATAGGCTGAGAGTGAGGATTGGTTTGTTTATTTTTTTATTAAAACCATAACAATTTAAGGTTTTTTCGCATACATTCCTTTCGATTGTTTTGGATCAACAAAGAGCTTTGTCATCGCCACTTCGCAGCAGACACCTGCTTGTAGAAAGATTTAAAGGCATGAAATAAATATTACTTAATATTTATTTGGTTTCAGGTCAACAAACATCTTTTTCATCAACTGCTACGTTGTGACGCTGGGAAATTATGATTTTATCTTGGTCTTTACATATCAGAAGTAGTGTGTAACGTGGGTATTTTGCTTTGCATAAGGACCATTTTTGAAAATTCTACTTAAATTTTGTTTCAGCTTTAACTTATTACCAACTTAATAGTTTCAAAAATAAAAACGTAAGTTCCAAAAATTCTGAAAATTGATTATAGATACATCTATCATTATAGACAGACTTTAGTAAAAACACAAATATTTTATCTATAACAAATTTAGCTAAAATGTCAGCATTCTGATAAATATGCAAACATTCTATTGAGCACAATTTAATAAAAATGCAAACATGTTATTAAACATAATTTGATAACACATTATGAACAAACTTTTATACACGTCAGCATTACATTAAGCAAAATGTGATTAAAATACAAACATTCTATCGAACACAATGTCCGCACTATGTTGAGCCAAATGGGATTAAAAAATGCTAGTATCTTATTTAATACAATCTGAAAAATAAATAAATAAATACAATTAAAAAAAACACGTTCTTGTCATGGTAAAATTGAGCATTGCTTCGGCCTGACCGCAAGGACACAGAGAACGGCAGGCGGAATGCAAGTAAAACACAATTCATCACTCACAAAGAGGCGTGGATCCCAAAACAGCACACGAAGAGTCTCAAAAAGAAGAGCAATAATGAAACAAAAATGAAGGAGGGAAGCGGGTGGAACTAAATATAGAAGTAATTATACAAGGAACAGGTGTGCTGACAGGACATGGAACAGAAAGTAAAAGTGCTGTAAA